>NC_064921.1:674050070-674667848 GCF_023897955.1 Schistocerca gregaria | reverse complement strand
CATTCCCCAACAAATTGCTGCTGCCCTTTCCCACTCCCTATCCCCCATCACCGCCACCCTCCCCACCCCCCGTCATGGCTGTTAGACTCCATGGCCTCACCGTCCTCGTCTGGAATGCCAATGGCATCCACCGCCAGCAAGGGGAATTCCGGCAGTTTCTTCTAGACGAAGGGGTCGATATCTGCCTCCTCACATAATCCCACCTCAAGCCAGGGGTCAGCGTCCGGGTCCCCAACTTCTGCTGCTACCGGACCGATAGGCCGACCGCGTTTGGAGGTACCGCAGTATATGTCCGCGCCTCCCTCCGCCACCAACCTATTACCCTCCCCGCCCTCGCCACCCTTGAGGCCACAGGCGTCGTCGTGCACACTGTGCTAGGACCTATGACCTTTGTGGCCATCTACCGTCGGCCCCGTGGCCTCCTCCATGCCCCTGACTTCGCCAGAGTCCTGTCATTAGGCGGTGACCTCTTTGTTGGGGGCGACTGCAATGCCAAGCATACTGCTTGGCACAGCCGCCTCACGAACAACCATGGCCGTCGCCTCCGTGTGGTCGAAGCTCATGGTGCCCGCGTAGTCGGCCCGTTTGATCCCACCATCTTTCCCCATCGTGGCCCTCCAGATGTCCTTGACATCGCCATCGTGAAAGGTCTCCCCGTCCCTATCACCGCCACCACCCGAGCAGCCCTAGCCTCTGACCACGTCCCTGTCATCTACTCCATCGACCTTGTCGGGTCCTTGGAGCCGCCCCGTGCCTCCTTGGACTTACGGGGCATCGACTGGGACGCATACCGGCGACGCGTTGAGGCGCCGCCAGGGTGGGGGCTGACCTCACCCTCACCCACTTCACAGATGCTGCCATAGCAGCTGCGGCTGCTGCCACCCCTCACCATCCCCCGCTACCGCCTTCCCACTTGCGTCCCCTACCCTCGGCCATCCTTGCCCACTGATACCTGGTCCCCCCTTCTCCCTTCCCTTCCTGCTCCACACCTTTCCATCTTTTCTTTTTCCACCTGTCGACGCCAGCTGCTCAACGCCTCCTCTATGTTCTCTCGTCCTTCTCCCTCCTTGCTCTAGTAATCCAAACACTCCCTATGCTTTCTTCTCCTGGGACCTCTCCCATCTCACTTATTGGTTCCTCAAACCATCATTCTACGAGTGTCTGCCTCACCGTCCGTGTCGGCACACGAATCGGTGGTCATCGTTTTTCTGATCTTCTTCTCTCATTCTCCCTTCCACTTCTTCTCTTCAATCTCGTTATAGTCTGGCTTGTCAATTGAGCCTTTCGTCTTCCTGCTTCTCTTACTGTCCCTTCTACTATCCTATTCTCTAATATATATATATATATATATATATATATATATATATATATATATATATATATAAATCGTCACCAGGCCAGTCACTTGAGGCCTTTCGTTTTCCTCCTCTTCTACTGTCTCTCTCTCACTCTTCTGTCTTCTTTATAAAAAAAAAAAAATATGCACAACGCCAAGCCTTTCACTACAGCCAAGACTCCACTCGCCACACCACCATGAGGAAGGCGAAGCGCATCAGCGCTAGAGCTTCCTACTCAAGCCGAGGGTCCACCCTCGCCTGTGCAGCGACAGCGACAGCAAGCAGCCAGTCTCAGGGAACACCTGATGAAGACGTCAAGTAATGACGTCGAAATATCGTGTTTGGAAGACGCTGATATCAGGCAGAAAACCCGATTTCCACGAGATGTCATCAAATCGCCGGGAAAGTTTAAGAAATTACAAGTATACCACTGCTTAGTACACTCCTGGAAATGGAAAAAAGAACACATTGACACCGGTGTGTCAGACCCACCATACTTGCTCCGGACACTGCGAGAGGGCTGTACAAGCAATGATCACACGCACGGCACAGCGGACACACCAGGAACCGTGGTGTTGGCCGTCGAATGGCGCTAGCTGCGCAGCATTTGTGCTCCGCCGCCGTCAGTGTCAGCCAGTTTGCCGTGGCATAAGGAGCTCCATCGCAGTCTTTAACACTGGTAGCATGCCGCGACAGCGTGGACGTGAACCGTATGTGCAGTTGACGGACTTTGAGCGAGGGCGTATAGTGGGCATGCGGACTTTGAGCGAGGGCGTATAGTGGGCATGCGGGAGGCCGGGTGGACGTACCGCCGAATTGCTCAACACGTGGGGCGTGAGGTCTCCACAATACATCGATGTTGTCGCCAGTGGTCGGCGGAAGGTGCACGTGCCCGTCGACCTGCGACCGGACCGCAGCGACGCACAGATGCACGTCAAGACCGTAGGATCCTACGCAGTGCCGTAGGGGACCGCACCGCCACTTCCAAGCAAATTAGGGACACTGTTGCTCCTGGGGTATCGGCGAGGACCATTCGCAACCGTCTCCATGAAGCTGGGCTACGGTCCCGCACACCGTTAGGCCGTCTTCCGCTCACGCCCCAACATCGTGCAGCCCGCCTCCAGTGGTGTCGCGACAGGCCTCAATGGAGGGACGAATGGAGACGTGTCGTCTTCAGCGAGGAGAGTCGCTTCTGCCTTGGTGCCAATGATGGTCGTATGCGTGTTTGGCGCCGTGCAGGTGAGCGCCACAATCAGGACTGCATACGACCGAGGCACACAGGGCCAACACCCGGCATCATGGTGTGAGGAGCGATCTCCTACACTGGCCGTACACCTCTGGTGATCGTCGAGGGGACACTGAATAGTGCACGGTACATCCAAACCGTCATCGAACCCATCGTTCTACCATTCCTAGACCGGCAAGGGAACTTGCTGTTCCAACAGGACAATGCACGTCCACATGTATCCCGTGCCACCCAACGTGCTCTAGAAGGTGTAAGTCAACTACCCTGGCCAGCAAGGTCTCCGGATCTGTCCCTCATTGAGCATGTTTGGGACTGGATGAAGCGTCGTCTCACGCGGTCTGCACGTCCAGCACGAACGCTGGTCCAACTGAGGCGCCAGGTGGAAATGGCATGGCAAGCCGTTCCACAGGACTACATCCAGCATCTCTACGATCGTCTCCATGGGAAAATAGCAGCCTGCATTGCTGCGAAAGGTGGATATACACTGTACTAGTGCCGACATTGTGCATGCTCTGTTTCCTGTGTCTATGTGCCTGTGGTTCTGTCAGTGTGATCATGTGATGTATCTGACCCCAGGAATGTATCAATAAAGTTTCCCCTTCCTGGGACAATGAATTCACGGTGTTGTTATTTCAATTTCCAGGAGTGTAATATTGTGGGGAAGGCGAGCCAAAGGTTGCGTTTCATTGGCAGGACACTTAGAAGATGCAACAAGTCCACTAAAGAGACAGATTACACTACACTCGTTCGTACTGTTAGAGTATTGCTGCGCGATGTGGGATCCTTACCAGGTGGGATTGACGAAGGACATCGAAAGGGTGCAAAAAAGGGCAGCTCGTTTTGCATTATCACGTAATAGGGGAGAGAGTGTGGCAGATATGATACGCGAGCTGGGATGGAAGTCTTAAAGCAAAGACGTTTTTCGTCGCTGCGAAATCTATTTACGAAATTTCAGTCACCAACTTTCTCTTCCGAATGCGAAAATATTTTGTTGAGCCGAACCTACATAGGTAGGAATGATCATCAAAATAAGATAAGAGAAATCAGAGCTCGAACAGAAAGGTTTAGGTGTTCGTTTTTCCCGCGCGCTGTTCGGGAGTGGAATGGTAGGGAGATAGTATGATTGTGGTTCGATGAACCCTCTGCCAAGCACTTAAATGTGAATTGCAGAGTAATCATGTAGATGTAGAAGGCCTCCAGTGTACCTAGTATGTCCAGAACTTCTGGATAGCTCAGTCGATAACAGAACTGTTCACAAAATACAAGGTTCCAGGCCCAAGCCGCAGTCCGGCACACAGTTTAACCTGTCAGAAAGTTTCAGAACAGTGCAAAATTGTTGCAGAGTGAACATTAATTCTCGAAACAAACCTCTAGGCTGTGGATGAACCATTTCTACGGCATATCTCTTCTTCCAGGTGTGCTAATACAGTGGGGCGTGCAAAAGAGCTTCTGTAGAGTCTGTAAAGCGGCTGAAGTGAAGCTCCGATGGGAGGCCGTGGGTCATGCCTGGATAGCTCAACTGTAGAACACTGTCTGCGAAAGGCAAACACTGCGTACACCAATTTAAATTTTATTATACTCCTAGTTTAGACCCAGTTTTAATTAACATCCTCAAATTCGGTAATCTCTGGACAGGGAAGAAAAGAAGTAGGATGGAACAAAGATAATTATAAAATTACTTAATAATAAATATAGTTTCAGAAAGAAATAAGACAGAATAATTGTTAAATAAAAATAAATTTTTACTATATCAAGTTTTTAAATCAGACGAAAAATATAAAATAACTTCTTGTAGTCCCTTATAGATTCTAAACCAATAGATATAGGCTGTAAAAGTGTGTTTGCAAATCTTTAATAGTTAGGAAGATACGTGTAAGATTTGTAATGGAATGCACGAGGCACAAGCAGTGATGCATGTATAGTTGACCTAATCATTGTCTACTGCACATGCCCCCCTTTTCCTCAGTGGAAGCTATTTTCAAAACTATTAAAAATTCACAGTTACAAATTTTCAGAGTTATCCGTTCGTGATTAGGAATCTACATGGGGCTAGGAGAAATTATTTTATTCTTTTTAATCCGTTATAAAAATGTATTGCATTAAAAATTTATTTTTATTTAAAATTGTTTTCTGCTTTTTAATTTTGGCAAGGATCAGGAACGACCCAAAGAACCAGCAGAGACTGGCCGATGAGCCAAGAGCCACCAATAGCCTTTAGCGAGTGTTAACACGAGGACAACAACAAGAGGAAAATAGTTAATGGAGGTGGTATGGCAGAATAACACAAAATCAGCAACGGAGATGGAACGGCAGAATAACAAAGTTCAAATTAGTAATTCAAGAGCGAGAACCTAAAGTGTAGCGAAAACTGAGACCTAAACAATGGCGTACAATTAGAAATATTAAAGACCGCAGCGGATTCTGAAAGCAAAGAAGAAAATCTTTTTCGAAACACAGTTACAGATTCACTGAATATCACTAATGCAAGCAAGAAATTCTCCGGAAGGGTCAATAGCCTTACAAAGGAATTTCAGCCAAAAAAAACCACAATGTAGAGAAAAAATGATGAATTATTAGCATCACAGGAAGGAGTGTTGCATTTTTGGGCAGAGTACTTTAAGGAATTATCATACTCAGAGGAAGTAAAAGCGTGGGAAGTACCTGAAAACCAACAAATGGAAGAAGAGGAAAATACGATGACCTCTAAGCAAAAAAATTCGGTTACCAATAAAGAAACTAGGTAACCATACGTCACCTGCCAATAACGTGTAGTTACATTTACGTGCATGAACGCCCTGATCTCAGTTATATGGATGCAAAAAGTCATCTCAGATGATTTGAATACTATAGTAACATGTTCTATACATAAGAAAAGAGACAGCCTTGAATGTACCAGCTGTGGGGGAATTACATTCTCCTCCTGTTTTGTAAAAACGTTCCCAAAAAAGCAATTGGGAGATATCAGACAGACTTTAGATCTGGCACATCAATTATTGACGAAATATCCACACTGAGGCAGATACTGGAAATAACAAGAGAGTACGATATAGAAACACATAATATATTTGTTGATTTTAAAACAGCATCTGACTCTATAAAAAGAAATAAGCTTATTGAAACCATGAATGAAATGCACCTACCACAACATTTAATACGTCTCATGAGTTTGAATTTAGGAAAAGTAGTATGTAAAGCATAGGAACAACGAAATTTTAACACCAAGTTTTGAAGCTAACTGTGGACTGAGGCAAGGGGATGGACTCTCATGTATGCTTTCTAACATAGCTCTAGAAAATGAAATAAGGTCAGCTCAAATCAACACAACAGGCACAATGTACAATAAAATGGTGCAGGTTCTGGCCTATGCAGATGATGTGGATATTATTGCAGGAACAGAACTAGCTGCTAAAGGAACATACAGGGCACTGTTGGCAGCAGCAATGGAAATGGGACTGGAGATGAACATCGATAAAACCAAATACATTTGAATAGTACGACCAGAACTTAATAGAATGTTAGGCATTGACCAGGCGCAAAGAGTATCTGTTAGTGAATTTATCTATCTCAATACACTGGTAACATACAGAGTGATATTAGTTTGGGAATAAAGCAGCGCATCCACCAAGCTAATAAATGCTATTACGGGCTGGCGCCACAACTAAAGTTCAGATATCTGTCCAGAAGAACAAAGCGTCAGCTGTATAAAACTTTAACACGTCCAGTATCAATACATGGCTCAGAAATCCGGTCACTGACACAACAGTGTGAAGAGATGATAGAATGTTTTGAACGAACGTTAAAGTTATAGAAATGTAGGATCGCCGATGAATTGACTTTTGGGAACAGGGGGTGAATTAATATTCATTATGGCTGATAATTCCATCAAAACAAAATCACAAATTGTTGTTGGTGAGTTCTTAGTTTCGGACACAGAAGTTAATAATCACAAGTTCGATTGCATGGATGCGCCCTAGTTATGTTAGTTAATTAAAAAAATGGCTCTGAGCACTATGGGACTTAACATCTGAGGTCATCATTCCCCTAGAACTTAGAACTACTTAAACCTAAGTAACCTAAGGACATCACACACATCCATGCCCGAGGCAGGATTCGAACCTGCGACCGTAGCGGTCGCACGGTTCCAGACTGTAGCGTCTAGAACCGCTCGGCCACCCCCTCCGGCTTAGTTAATTCAGAATTATGATTTTCATCAAAGGTCACCGCTAATAATGGCCAAAACTTCGATACCTGGATGATATACAAGAAGATTTAAAAATTATGAAGTCAGAGGATGAAAACGTACGACACTCGACAGGGATGAATCGAATGAAGTACTAGACATGCAAGGCCCGTCAAGGACTGTAGAGCCAGGAAGAAAAAGACAAGAGCGCAGTGAATACACAGCTGAAGGCAGAGCCACAGTGCAAGTAGCTTTACAGAGCAGCCATGAGCACTATTTGTCAGCAAGGTGGGCACGTGTCCCATCACTGTGTGCCAGCTACAAGGCGCTACCTGTGCCCACAGATGTAGCAGTACTGACTAGCAGCCAACATCGAGTTCCATGCATACCGCCTAGAATGCATGCTGATTAACCTGTCCTGCAGGGCATCTGAAGTGTCAGGCGTTACCAACCCTTTTCACCGTCATCCCCATCCCTATAGAAGCTACGTCGATCACACAGATAAGAAAGCAGTATTATATTTTTTTGTCACCCAGTTACGAGCAATGTTTACAATTTTAAATGTGCAGCTAACCGGAAGTTAGCTGAAAGTGAAATGAAAAATTTGTACCTGACAGACAGACAAGGAAGCGACACAATAAAAACGTGTTAGAATCGATGACTATGTTTTTCTTCTTACAGTTAGATAGAAAACAAGTACTTAAAAGTCATGTTTCTTTCTATTTCGAAATTATGGGTGCAAATTAAGCTACTCAAAAAGGATAAGAGTATTTGCCTTATTGCCAAAAACATTAATTACCTTATTTACTTCCTCAACAAAGAATTAAACCAAGAATTGAAAGCGGCATATAATTTCTAAAAAAATTGTGTTAATTTCTATTAGCCAAATTAAATATTTTAAAGTACCTGCAGACTCAGTACTGGCATCGCTAGACGTTAAGAATTTGCGCACAGATTTACCGATTGGGGAGACTATTAAGGTTAGTAACAACATTTTACTAAAATATTTTAAAAAATCTCAAAATTAGTGGAATTTTTGGAGTTGAAACTTTCTTTTAATTTCAACGCTTTTAAAGACGTAGAGTCTGAAGATTAGACTATGGGAAACATTTTAACTGACGCTGTAGAAGAAATTTTCCTGAACCGTTTAGAAATTAAATTTTTTCTGTAAATATCCATCCGTTAGGGACCTAGTGCTTTATTACAAAAGGTACATAAATGTTTCGTGGAAATCAAGAAGATATGGAGCAGGTTGATTTTTACATTTGTAACACGCAAAACGTTAGAAACTGACAACAACGATCTCAGCTGCGTCAATTTAACTGTTTTCTAATTCAGTGGGAAGCGTACTTTCAACGTCTTTCAGAAATGGCCGTGTGTCGGCATTATAACTGACGCGAAATCCTGCCTTGTCATAGTTCCATACAGAAGCCTACTTTCGTTCAGTGCTACATAGGATGTCCCATCTGCCACTATCACAAGACGAAATAGAAAGAAATTCATACTGCGAAGCACATTTCCAGAAAAAAATGGGTTCGACAGTTCCACAGTCAAATGTATATGTAATAAAATCAATACAAAGGGAGAAAGACCAAAAATTAAATGTGGAACATTAGTGAGACATACGAGGATTTAACATGTGACAAAATTGGTAGGTCTTTCAGATAAAATAGATTACCTTCGAAACAGAAAACACCTTAGCAGAGACAGTAAGACTTAATATTTCACGCGAAAAAGGTAAGTACCTACAGGGACCATCCATACGAGCGCGCAAAAATGTAACAGAACACGGAGAGAGTTTCAGTGAACAATTTGAGGTAGGGACTCGTAGAAGCAACTTAAGGAAATATGGAAGTAAACTTGTCTAATGCTTTGTCTAGCATTGTTATTTTCCAGCTTATTTTCGACTAATATGTGCAGAAGTTTTCGCGTACTGTGCTGTTTATTTACATGTACATTCTTCATTTCCTGCAGGCAAACAAGGTGGACGAGCACGATTACTGGACTCGTTTGTATCGTATTTACATTGTTCCATGACGTAACGTGCTAAGAATTAACGACAGACTCATTAATTACTCAGTACAATACAGAGACGTACGATACAATACGATGGAGCGGTGCTGATACAGTTTCGCAGAAGTGACTGCCTTGCACCTGTTGTATGGAGAAGTGCGTTGCAATGCTGTCGCTGCTGAAAGGCTGTACAAGGAACGAATTCTTACCAGGCATCATCCGTCACGAAGGGTGTTTATTTCTCTCGATCGAGGATTGCGGGGGACTGCTTCACTGGAAAGAAGAAACGAGGGATCTGGCAACGTGAGGACCACTCGCCCACCCGATTGTGAAGGAGGTGCTGGAACGTGTTGCAGCGGACCCCACTACAAATACTTGTCGTATTGCACGTGAAATAGGCGCTGCATATACTAGAGTGTGGCGAACACTCCACGAACGACAGTTACACCCGTACAATATCAACGCATCCATGCAATGCTTCTGACTTCGCACGAAGGGTCGCATTGTGTCAGTGGTAGCTCCAACAATGGATTGATCGACCAGATTCCCTCCAAATCGTGCTGTTTACTGACGATGCCTCATTTGATCGTGATGGTATTTTGAATAGCAGGAATAGCCATGTGCGGGATGAAGAAAACCCTCAGGCTGCAGTAGAGTCACACCGCCTTCGTACGCTTTGCTGTGAATATCTGGGCCGGCATTGTAGGCGAAAATCTCATTGGGCCCATGTTCCCTCCTCAAATTGTTCAGGGAGCATGCTCTATGTCCTGTTAAATTTTTGCACGCTCTTACGGAAACACCTTGCATATTCAGGTATCTATAAGTTGCCCAGAGAGCTGCGTTTGTTTGCCAGATAGCTAGCGGTATTCGCGGAGGTGCGCTGAACCCAGATCGAATCGGTCCAGCATATTGAAACGTCCCCATAGAAAGTTAGGTATTATTGTGCTGGTAAACCTCTACGTTATTTGATTTTCAAACAGCTGGGCAAAAATGAACATACTCAGACATTTTTCTATTTACTTATTCTGATCATCGCTAAACTGACACACAATTTTTTTTTAGCGCAACGCAATCTGACTTTCAATAATCTCCACAAAAGAATGGCCCTGACTAACAATAACCTATACCTTTCATGAATCACTCACCTCATAAAAATCTTCGTTACTCGAACTACTGCAATACAGCGAGCGGCAATACTGCCAGCTAAATAAAAGACTCTAACTACTGAAGGCACTAACTACTGATAGGCATAGTTAGCAAATGAAAGATTTTCATAGTGAACAAACAATGTATTTACCTTAATAATGCTCAAAAGTCATTATATATGTATATCAGTTCATGATGACCAGTATTACAAATTTGGGCACACGTCCGGATCGTCCGCCCTCAAATTTCTGCCATCTCTCTCCACACATCCACCACTGCTGGCGGCTCACCTCCAACTGCGCAACGCTACACGGTGTTCACATCCAATTGCCCAACACTACAATAGCGAATATTGCAACAATGCCAACCAGCCACAGACTGCACCCAGAACACCCAGTGATTTTCATACAGAGCGCTACGTGACGTTACCAACACAAAAACAGCCCACTTACAGTATTAACGACGAGCGCCGGTGTCAGCCAACGCGAATGTGTTTTTCAGGCGGTTACCCACATCTGAATAGGAGAATACTAGGCTGCTATCCAAATCCCGCCTCAGTCACACGGCTCGCATATGCTTCGGAAACGATCTCACAGTATGCCATGGAACAAGACTAGACGCAGACAGATTGGGTACACAAATTCTGTTCCAGGTGGGAAGAGTTGACGACAGGATGGTCATCTGTCCACCGTATACCTCTAACATTGCCGAATGCAAAATAACATACCGATCCCACGCAAAACGGGGCAAGGCCAATAAAAAGATTTAAGTGTATGTAGAATCAAGTTTGGAGACTTAAAAAAGGGTACATTGAGCAGATAGGTTGAACTTTTAAAAATTCATTAAACAGTACCACACTGACAAAACACAGTCATACGACTTCGGACGAAAGGAGAGCAACGAGAGCACCGTTCAGTGACTTTGAATGTAAAATTTGGTCAAACGATCCGAGTAAAAACCCGAAGAGGTTTTGGTCTTATATAAATCAGTAAGCGATTCTAAATGATCTATTCATTCACTCAGTGGCCAAACTGGCACCGAATCGCAAGATAACAGAGAGAAGATCGAAATACTGAATTCTGTCTTCCGAAACTGTTTCACCGCGGGAGATTGTAACACGGTCCCTCCTTTCAGTCATCGTACGAACGTCGAAATGGCAGATATTGAGATAACTGACTGCAGAATAGAAAAGCAACTACAGTCGCTTAGTAATGGAAACACATCAGGACCAGATGAGATACTTACAAGATTCTACAAACATATTGCGAAAGAACTTGCTTTCCTTCTAACAGCAGTTTATCATAGACCGTTGGAGCAACGAAGGGTACCTAGCGACTGGAAAAAGCGCAGGTCATTCCCGCTTTCAAGAGGGGTCGCAGGCAGATGCACACAATTATAGACCTATATCGTTAGTATGTTGTAGAACTATGGAACATGATGCTCAAGAATTATGATGTTTTTGGAAAGGTCATATCTCCGCTATAAAAATCAACATGGATTCCTCAAACAGATGTTGCGAAACGCAGCTCGCTCTATTCCTCCATGAGATCCATAGCGTTATAGACAACGGCGGCTGGTGCCGTGTTCCTTGACTTCAGGAATATATTTGACACCGCCCCGCACTGCCGAAGTATGATAGGACTGTTACTGTTTGTAATGTACATAAATGATCTAGTAGAAAGCGTCGGATGCTCTTTAAGACTGTTCGCGCATTATGTGCTTATCTGCAGCAAAGTAGCAGCGCCAGAAGATTGTATCGATTTCCAGAATGATCTGCAGGGGATTGATGAATGATCCAGACTGGCAGTCGACACTGAACGTAAATAAATGTAATATATTACCCAGACATAGGAAAAGAAAACCTGTAGTATAACTACATTGTTGATGACAACAGAACAATATCTAGGCGCACCTATCCAGTCCAACATTAAGTGAAATGGCCACATAAAACAAGTAGCAGGAAAAGCAGATGCCAGACTAAGATTGATTGGAAGAATCGTAAGGAAATGTAACTTATCCATTAAAGAAGTGCCTAACGTGTTTCTTGTTCGATTGATTCTTACGTATTCCTCATCAATCTGGGATCCTTACCGGGTAGGAGTGATAGAAGAGATAGAGAAGATCCAACGGAGAGCGGCAGTTACGTCGCAGGATCGTTCAGCCGGCGCGAGAGCATTACTGAGATACTCAGCATACTCCATTGGCAGACGCTACAAGAGAGGCGATGTGCATCACGGAGAAGTTTATGACTCAAATTTCGAAAGAGCACTTTCCGGGAAGACTCGGGCAAACATATTATTACCTGTCACATGTATCTTGCGTAATGATCAGAGAAGAAAATTGGATAAATTAGAGCCAATACAGAGGATTACACAGAATCATTCTTCTCACGGGGATTAGTCAGTGGTACCAGAAGTATCCTGCACCATGCACCACAAGGTGGATTGGGGAGTATGATGCAGATGCAGGGGTAGAATTGGACACAAACATGGTGATCTTCCACAAGGCCAACAAGGGGGGGGGGGGGGGGGGATGGTATATACGTGTTGGAAGAGCTTTAGATATATTGCGAGAAAAGAAAAGATCCAGACAAGATTTGGAATGAGTAGAACGAGTTTTCACGGAATTCCTATTTCAAAATATACGATGACGTTCTATACTAAACCTACACTCCTGGAAATTGAAATAACAACACCGTGAATTCATTGTCCCAGGAAGGGGAAACTTTATTGACACATTCCTGGGGTCAGATACATCATATGATCACACTGACAGAACCACAGGCACATAGACACAGGAAACAGGGCATGCACAATGTCGGCACTAGTACAGTGTATATCCACTTTTCGCAGCAATGCAGGCTGCTATTCTCCCATGGAGACGATCGTAGAGATGCTGGATGTAGTCCTGTGGAACGGCTTACCATGCCATTTCCACCTGGCGCCTCAGTTGGACCAGCGTTCGTGCTGGACGTGCAGACCGCGTGAGACGACGCTTCATCCAGTCCCAAACATGCTCAATGAGGGACAGATCCGGAGACCTTGCTGGCCAGGGTAGTTGACTTACACCTTCTAGAGCACGTTGGGTGGCACGGGATACATGTGGACGTGCATTGTCCTGTTGGAACAGCAAGTTCCCTTGCCGGTCTAGGAATGGTAGAACGATGGGTTCGATGACGGTTTGGATGTACCGTGCACTATTCAGTGTCCCCTCGACGATCACCAGAGGTGTACGGCCAGTGTAGGAGATCGCTCCCCACACCATGATGCCGCGTGTTGGCCCTGTGTACCTCGGTCGTATGCAGTCCTGATTGTGGCGCTCACCTGCACGGCGCCAAACACGCATACGACCATCATTGGCACCAAGGCAGAGGCGACTCTCATCGCTGAAGACGACACGTCTCCATTCGTCCCTCCATTGAGGCCTGTCGCGACACCACTGGAGGCGGGCTGCACGATGTTGGGGCGTGAGCGGAAGACGGCCTAACGGTGTGCGGGACCGTAGCCCAGCTTCATGGAGACGGTTGCGAATGGTCCTCGCCGATACCCCGGGAGCAACAGTGTCCCTAATTTGCTTGGAAGTGGGGGTGCGGTCCCCTACGGCACTGCGTAGGATCCTACGGTCTTGGCGTGCATCCGTGCGTCGCTGCGGTCCGATCCCAGGTCGACGGGCACGTGCACCTTCCGCCGACCACTGGCGACAACATCGATGTACTGTGGAGACCTCACGCCCCACGTGTTGAGCAATTCGGCGGTACGTCCACCCGGCCTCCCGCATACCCACTATACGCCCTCGCTCAAAGTCCGTCAACTGCACATACGGTTAACGTCCACGCTGTCGCGGCATGCTACCAGTGTTAAAGACTGCGATGGAGCTCCGTATGCCACGGCAAACTGGCTGACACTGACGGCGGCGGTACACAAATGCTGCGCAGCTAGCGCCATTCGACGGCCAACATCGCGGTTCCTGGTGTGTCCGCTGTGCCGTGCGTGTGATCATTGCTTGTACAGCCCTCTCGCAGTGTCCGGAGCAAGTAGGGTGGGTATGACACACCGGTGTCAATGTGTTCTTTTTTCCATTTCCAGGAGTGTAGAATGTCTACTGTTATATTATAGTATGTGAAATGGGTGCTGTCAAATAATTCGTTTCATAGCCATTGCCATGTAATAAATGTGACCTTTTTAAGTTACATATGCTCTTATCACAGTTTAACATAACAATCGCGACACTATATCTGCTTTTTGTTAGCGACTGTGATAGCAGCGTGCCAAGCAGGAAGCAAGTTACCAGGTGTAGAAGTATGAAACCGGAATTTTCTTATAGGCGGTGCTAGCCGTTAGTGTACGGCCCGTCAGTCCTAAATCTCTGAATATGAAAGTACGGAAAACTTGTCAGTGGCCGCCATTTTGGGTCCACTGTGTCGCTGGTGATACATTGACTTCTGCAACATATTTAGCCGTGTATGTTAAAGAAGTGCACTCAACCGTCTAATGCACTGCTAAAACTGATCAGTGGCTTCAAACGGAACATGTCGGATATTTAGCAACAAAAAATCTCATCAAGTTTAAGCTAAATGAGTCGAAAAGCATTTGTTGTGGCGAGCATGAAACAGAGGTTTCGCAGTTCTTGTTGCGGACGGCGTCAAACGCAGGGGAAAAGTATGGCCATACTTTCCTTTATGGAGAGCTTTAATGAGACCGCGTCTGCAGCGCCATCTGCTTCCTGTAACGGCCGACGGCGAATGTCAACACACAGTAATCTAAGTTCCATAGAACCGTGGTATCTGTTTCAAACCTGTGAACACGTCGAGTTTTGTGCCTACGAACTACGATTTGCGCACAGCATTGGTTTTCTGTTATCATTTGAAGAAAACTGCTGCAGAATCGCATCGAATGCTTGTCGAAGATTTCGGCAAACATGCTCTTGGGAAACAAAGTGTTTTGAGTGGTTTAAAAATACAAAAGTGGTGATTTCAACGTTAGAAACAACGATCGCGGAAAACCACCGAAAAAGTTTAAAGACAACGAATTGCAGGCCTTATTGGATGAAGATGATGCTCAAACTCAACAGGAACTCGCAGAACATTTAAATATGACGCTGAAAGGTGAAGAAAGTGGGAAAATGGGTTCCACATGAACTGAATGAAAGACAGCGAGCAAATCGAAATACCACTTATGAAATGCTCGCCAGATATAAAACGAAGTCGTTTCTCCATCGAATAGTGACAGGTGATGAAAAATGGATATATTTGAGAATCCTAAACGTCGTAAATCTTGGGTGAATCTAGGCAAACCATCGACATCCACTACAAGACCAATTCGATTTGGAAATAGGACAATGCTCTGTGTTTGGAGGGGTCAGAAGGGTGTCATCTACACACATCAATAAAAGTTTTGCATAACCCGGTTCACAGAACTCCTGCAGATAGAATTTGACTGTGGATATTGTACCACAGACGCAGTACCTTTGACTATTAAGAGATGTCACTAAACCCGCCCAAAGATGCAAACAACCATGCATGAAGAGCGCATATTAGGCGGAGGGGTCCGACAGCCGATCAGTTCTAGTCATTTCCCCAGGAAGGAGGTACACGGCTCGTGTTGTTTATAGTTCAACCATGCCTTGACGGTCAGTACCGAATTTCGATCGCGTCCGCATTGTTACTATGTGCCAGGAAAGGTTCTCAACAACGGAAGTGTCCAGGTGTCTCGGAGTGAATCAAAGCGATATTGTTCGGACATGGAGGAGCTACAGGAGCTGTAGATGACATGCCTCGCTCAGGACTACTACTGCAGTGGATGACCGCTACCTACGGATTATGACACAGAGGAACCCTGACAGCAACGCCACCATGTTGAATAATGCTTTTCGTGCAGCCACAGGACGTCGTGTGTAAGGTGTCAGGTAAATCCAACACCTTCCATGAAAACCCTGACATAATAAGCAAATCTACTAGTATGTCACATAGCTCCGAATTAATCGTGACATTAAATTAACCAAAGTAATACTAGTAACGAGTGAGCAAATGGAATGCCACAGACTAACACAAGAATGCCTACATGCATGTCGTACCTTCCCATTGTGAGACAGACGCAGTTCCAAGGGGAGAAACGAGGACAGAAGCCGAGAGCAGAACCGTGTTAAGCTAGAAGGCCCTACGATAACGGACGGACACCCACGTCGTCAGCCTACCGCTAAGTCTACCACCCACACATTTTAGCGTGAGGCTTTTTCACGTCTCTGTTACGTCAAGGACCACCCCCCAGCCCATGTTAAAAGCTAGAGCCCTCCAGAAAAACAGTATAGATCTTACGATAACACAAGAAGGGACACTACCACCCGCAAGTTTTAGCATGAGACTTTTTCGCGTCTCAGGTACGTCAAGGACCACCCCCCAGCCCATGTTAAAAGATAGAGCCCTCCAGAAGAACAGTATAGATCTTACGATAACGCTAAAAGGACCACACCAGCTGCAGGTTTTAGCGTGAGACTTTTTAGCGTCTCTGTTACGTTGCAAACTTTAAAAACATTGCCCCACCACGAAAAATATAACGTTTCTCATTGGATAGACAGAATTTTTGTAGGCGGAGCTTAAGGTTAACATTGAGACCCTGATTGGTCAGATGAAAACACAGCCAGATAGTTTTTTTTTAAACCAACTTCGGTAAATTGTAGTAAGGAGAAGTTAGGAGAGTTAGTTCCGAGACGGCGAGCTGGATGGCTGGTGCGCCGGCTGCTGTCGCCCTGACGCTGCCTAAAGACCGATAAGGTAATGAACGCACGCGATGCCGCATTTTTGAGCGCATAAGGCTTCACTCAGAACTGTAGAAGACTCATCTGTTACACCCCCTTTTTGCGTAATACTAGTGTCGATCGTTAATTAAAACTCATGGTGTTCACATTTGCCACTTGAAGAACAGATCTGAAACGCGATGATTTTTCTGTTATATAGTTATTGAGAAGCCACATCAGCCACTGTAATTTACGACAAGTTAGATAAGTAATTAAGGATAATTGAGGGTCATTGTAAACCATTTTGATAGTTTTCTCTTTTGTGAAACTTAAATTTAACCTAGATTACAGATGTGATATGGCACAGGTCATCCTTCGATCGATTGTAGAACTTGGAAACCCATTCAGTGAATATTCGTTCACATTTTTGTTGAACGCAGTTGGTTTTTACCATCCTGTATTAAAACATTTCCTTTTATCAATAGTGCAATTTATAAACGATGTTTTGTGAGTAGAATAAAATTTCCAATGGCAAACTTAACTGATTTTTCGACGTTATTTTACCAGCTAACTAAAAATACGAAAGCCTTGAACCCTTTCCACTAAATTTAGTTAGTATTAAGATTCTTTTACAGGGAGAGCAGTGGAGCTGACGCTGAGATCATTAAGTATTTGGTTATATCATCGATAGTCTCACTGAACTCTTCTGAATTCTACATGTCATGTGTGGTCTGGCGTCTCCTTACCAGCAACAGGTCCCAGGTTCAAACTAGTTAATTCCCTAAAAAACACACACAGAGCGTCGTTGCGCAAAAGTGGTAGGGAGACACGATGTAGAACAAACAGACACCACCATGAATGTTTAGACGTGTTACGACTCAAACGGCCCGCAATAGGCAGCATGATGGGCAACTTCACTCCCGACTTGCATGGCAAGGTCCATCTTTGCAACCACGACACCATGCAGTGCGGTACAGATGGGACCAAAAACATGCCGAATGGACCGCTCAGGATTGGCATCACGTCCTATTCACCGATGAGTCTCGCATATGCCTTCAACCAGGCAATCGTCGGAGACGTGTTAAGAGACAACCCAATCAGGTGGAATGCCATAGAGACACTGTCCAGCGAGTGCAGCAAGGCGGAGGTTACCTGCTATTTTGGGATGGCATTACGTGGGGCAGACGTACGGAGCTGGTGGTCATGGTAGGCTCCGTAACGGCTGAGGGATACGCGAATGCCATCCTCCGACCGATAGTGCAACCATATCGGCAGCATATTGGAGAGGCATTAGTCTTCATGGACAATTCGCGCCCCCATCGTGCACATCTTGCGAATGACTTTCTTAATGATAACGACATCGCTCGACTAGAGTGGCCAGCATGTTCTCCAGATATGAACCATGCCACGACGAATACAGGCATGCATCAGTGGAAGAGGATGTGCTACTGGGTATTAGAGGTACCGGTGTGTACAGCGATCTGAACCACCATCTCTGAAGATCTCGCTGTATGGTGGTATAACATGCAATGTGTGGTTTTCATGAGCAATAAAAAACGGCGAAACGATGTTTATGTTGATCTCTATTAAAAAAAAAGGTTGAAATGGCTCTGAGCACTATGGGACTTATCATCTTACATCAGTCCCCTAGAACTTAGAACTACTTAAACCTAACTAACCTAAGGACATCACACAACACCCAGCCATCACGAGGTAGAGAAAATCCTTGACCCCGACGGGAATCGAACCCGGGAACCAGGGCGTGGGAAGCGAGAACGCTACCGCACGACCACGAGATGCGGGCGACCTCTATTCCAATTTTCTGTACAGATTCCGGAACTCTCGGAACCGAGGTGATGCCAAACTTTTTTTGATGTGTGTATTATGAGCTGCTAAAACCTGGCGAAACCGTTAACACTGATTGCTACCAACAGAAAACGATCGATTTAAATCGAGTATTACGTGAAAAATGACAGGAATATGGAAATAAGTAACACGAAGTCATATTGCTCCATGATAAAGCCCCGTCACACACAGGAAAACGGGCCAGGAAAACGATCGAGGCCTTCAGTTGCTAATTACTAGAGCATGCGGCGTGTTCTCCAGACTTGGCCCTGTCCGATTATCATCTATACGCATCTCTAGGACATGCTCTCGCTGAGAAACGCTTTAATTCGTATGAAAATGTACGAAAATGGCTTGCTGACTGTTCCGCTTCAAAAGAGAGCTGTCTCTCTCTCTCTCTTTTTTTGCGTGTCATTCATAGCCTGCCGTTGAGGTGGGAGAAATGTGTAAATAGCAATGGAGAGTATTTGAACAAAGTACTGTTTATCAGTTTCAAACAACAGACGCGTAATTGTTGCAACCAAATTCCGGTTTTATACTTCTACACCAGATAAACTGTTGAATTCGTCAGGTTCTTGTGAAATCGAAAATAAATCGTAAATATATATATATTGGTTTGTAGAACGGTTTTTGGAAACGTGAGCGCCTGTAGCGCAATAAACTGCAGCAACCACCAGAAGAAGATACCACATATTTCTTTTTTTTTTAGGTTTCTCGAGCACCCTGAGAGGTATGAAAAGGTACTTTACAGAATAGTGTATTTGTGATTCTTTTATAAACTAGAAATATATACTAAAGAATGTAGCTTTCTTTTAAGAACAAGAAAATGGCTAGTGTACAACAGAAAATTGAGTCTTATGCACAAAGCCATCACATACCTACTCAGCATCTTGCAATTTCTTCACTATACTTCCAGTCACATCAGTGAATGTGGAATGAAGGAAACTTATGTGGAAGGCAATACATGCATTATTTAACATACCAAATAACCCACCACAACTGTATCTGAAAGAAAAGCCACAAAGGTATATTAATAAAACATCGAAAGAAAAAATCTGGTTCCTAACACAGAAGAAAACTATTCCACATTTGTTACTGCATGATAGGCACAGACGGCAAGACTCTAAAACAAATTCGCTTTTGAAGAAAAAAGATTACGTTGACAGAAATATTTGTTTATTAGGAAGTCGAGTGAAGTGAAAAATATGCAAATCATTGGACACCATACAAAATCGTTACGCTCGAGGGCAGTGCCTGTCATAATAAGACCAGGCAACAACAGAAACATAGGCTTCTCAAGCACGAAAAATATGTTTATATGATCTTGCTTTCGTTGGAGCAAGCTGCAAATATACAAATATTCGGAACTATTTCTTCAAGACTAAACTGCAGCTTAGGCGATGTCACTGAATAAGTGAGATTCGACAGTTTTTACATTTACTTCACAATAATTCGTGTCTTCAGATATTACACAACTTCTTTGAGGCAAAAAATAAATAAATAAATAAATACTGGGTAAATCAGGTAGGAATGGGATGAAAGTGAAACATTATCCTTACAACACATGCGAGTGTTTGCTTTGTCCCTTCTTGGGGTGCTAGTGTCACTCCAGCTGTCAAATGCTAACAACTTTAGCACGAGAGGGTGTTGTGCTTTTATTCCTAGTAGTTGTGAACGAACGTATTTGCAGTTTCCTTTTGTTTTAATGGGAGCAATGTTTGATTCATGATCTATTGTTTAATGAAAATTAAAAATGTGTACATAAATGTGACAATAAGTCTGAAGTACTCTATTTTCATAACTTTGATTTCTATAAGATTTAAACAGACTGTCGAAATTATTTCATGAGCTAAGGAGTTTAGTAACACAAGATTTTATAGTTTGCTGTTGTGAGAGGACAATAAGTTACAGATTATGTTTATAAATAGTTCACAAAAGCTGTGAGCGAATGGATAGTTTGCTAGGTCTACTTGTTCACTGAGAATCAGATGTGGTGGAAATAGGGAGATTTATTTCGAGTATTTCAAGGAGTTAATGTTTCTTTCCTTTCCGACAACGCGTAAAATCCGAAGGTACTCTTCAGTGTCTACGGCTGAGTGGCGTGATCTTTCAGATGTGTTGCAAAGTTGGATTGCGCAAAGTTTTTTTTTAAGCCAAAACGCGTTACTGTGTTGCTGATACAACGCTACTCCTTCCTGTCAGACTGTGGGAAACTATCCCACAAGAGCTTGTAAATACCTAATTTGTGGTACTATTGCCTATTTATCTCGAAAATCGAAATATGGTGGTTCAAATGATTACTTTGATGACAAACCTAGTGTTACAATTTGGCTAAAATGACTACTTTCTTGGCAAATCTGCATTTACTATGTGGGCACTCCATCTAATGTAAATACATTCAACTGTTAACATTTTGTCGCTTTCAATGGTTTCACTTATATCTTTGTTTTCATCACATAAATTGCCTTTTAGCATGAATAGAGGACTCAAACATTAAATGGGTATATATGAAAGCGAATGTACAAGTACAATCAACTAAAGATGGGCACTGGCCCAAAATCTATAGTGATTTAATTAATCAATTTCAATTGTTACTGATAGTTGACTTCATTCGACATTATCCTTTAGCACAAGTGCCACAGTGTTCAAAGAACACACATTTTGAAAAAGAAAACCACGAAAAATGAAAATGACAAGAATGTGCCAAGTGAATTTAACAGGATAATATTCTTAACCATTCCAGGAAGTAAGGCGATGGTAATACAGTTGTCAAATTCTCCATAAGACCAAATTCAAGAAGAATATGTTTCCACAGCTAATGCATTTATTGAGCTGCCTAGCACTTGACAAGCTTACACTTTGAAGACTTAGCGATACTGGCTTCCACTCTGTATTAACTGGGAGCTGAGGTACTTGTGGTATACGCCTAAGGCATTATTCCCATTTCTGTGACTGAAATTTTGGTATAAAGCGTGGTTACATGTAGTATCTAGACGCACTCTCTGCAACCTCAGCATCATAAATAAGGAAGGGGGAGGAACTATTTGGATGTTCCTCATCATCATTAATTGTCATTACTATTTTTCTTTTTTATGTCAACCTTCGTGCGTACGCGTGAATTTTTTCCCGTCTGTCGACAGCGTCAGGTTGCTGATTAGCAACAGTTGAGTGAGGTAGCGTGTAGTGCTCGCGTCGGTTTTTCATTGCAATGGAAATGACGGAACGACTGGTGCAGCGCTACTGCATCAAATTTTGCCAGAAACTGGGCGACAGCCAGGTGGATACCATTCGGAAGGTTCAGACGACTTTTGGTGACGATGGTATGGGCACCACACAGATTACGGAGTGCTACAACCGGTTCAAAGACTCCTGCACATCGGCGGAGAGCGAGCTACGCTCCGGTCAGCCATAAACATGCCGAAATGACCAGGTCACTGCCAAAGTGAACGTTGTGGTGGTACGGGACCGTCGTGTGACTATCGAAGAAATTTTTCGGCGTATATTACTGTGTCCGAAGGTTTGGCCATGAAGAGAATGTCGGCGAAATTCGTGCCGAAGCTGCTGACGGCGGAGCAAAACCAACTTCGTCTTGAAGTCTCACAGGAAATGCTGGACTACGCAGACAGTGACTTTGACTTTGCGAATACAGCAATCACTGGTGACGAGCCCTGGTGTACGGGTGCGACCCAGAAACCAAGTACCAGTCGTCACAGTGGAATCGTTCCTCGACACCAAGACCAAAGAAGGCCTAAAAAGTGCGCAGCAACGTCAAACTGACGCTGACTGCATTCTTTGGCTCCTGCGCAGTGTGGTACACCACGAGTACGCCCCACCACGTCAAGCAACCACCAAAGGGTAGTACAGGGATGTCCTCCTTCCCCTACGTGATGCTGTGTGATGCAAGAGACCCGACCTGCGATCAACAGGAAATTGGCGCCTCCATCACGACACTGCTCCAGCATATTCACCGCACTTGATTCATGCTTTTTTGGCGAAAAAACAATCTTCTGTGCTCCACCAGGCTCCGTACTCTCCTTATATGCCCCCCTGCGACTTCTTGCTGTTCCCCAAACACAAGAGGCCATTGAAAGGAACGCGATTTCAGATAAGAGAGGACATCATCGCAAAGACAGCCGAGCCGAGCTAAATACCGTTCCGAAAGATACTTTTTCGGCGTGCATCCAACAATGGCGGTACCGCTGGAAGAGGTGTGTGGAGTCCCAAGGGAACTACTTCGATGGGGATTAGATGACTAATGCACCAGGTAAGCCAGTTTTTTTTTCAGGCCCAACGCCGGATACATGTCTAACAGACCCCTCATTTTTAAAAAAATATTACACACATAAAAACAGTTTCCCTTAAGAATGCTTTCATTGGAAACAAACAAACACACACACACACACACACACACACACACACACACACACACACATACAGAGAGAGAGAGAGAGAGAGAGAGAGAGAGAGAGAGAGAGAGAGACAGAGACAGACAGACAGACACACACACACACAAAAATGGCTCTGAGCACTATGTTACTTAACTTCTGAGGTCATCACTCGCCTAGAACTTAGAACTAATTGAAGCTAACTAACCTAAGGACATCAGACATATCCATGCCAGAGGCAGGATTCGAACCTGCGACCGCAGCGGTCGTTCGGTTTCAGACTGTAGCGCCTAGAACCGCTCGGCCACTCCGGCGGGCGACAAAGAGACAGACAGACAGTAAAAAACCACTAATGAAACAGTGAGAACATTCACACAAAATGTTTATAAACTTATGAGTTAACGAGCATTTCGCTTTCATTTAAATATATAGTCGAAATACTCAGCCTTCAGGAATAGTGAAACGAACCCTGTCGTCCAGAAACGTATGCCACAAAGAGTGCAGATTCGCCACGAGATGGGGAAATTCACAGGCGTCTATTGTGCTGAATGAGGTCTAAACACTGTAGTGTGCGAGTGAGACAGACGAGAACCTACGTCATAGGGGAACCCTGTAGAAGCGGTTTGTGGCCAAGGAGACATAGCAGTGTTAAATATGGCGAACCTAAGATCGCCCATATAGGGAAACATTTATGAAAAAAATATTTAATTCTGTAGTGATGCACGGAATGAAGCCACAGTAATTTTAATCTGTCATCCTTCATACATTTTCATGCCAATCCCAATAAAACTTGAATATTGATCATATCTATAATAGCTTAGGATTTACTGTTAAAGTGAAATTAACAAGTTTTGTAACAAAGACCTGAATGCTAAAACCTGAATGCTTTGGTCGATCTTAACGATCGACATTTCAAATAGAAGCGCATAATTAAAATGACAAATGTTGTAAATATCAACTCTGTAACATTATTTTTTAAGAGATATAGTAAATTTAAATTATCAGTATTTTCAGTTAAGTGTCAGACCGTCATTTCCTCCACACAGAACACATTGTACGCTGACAGCATGACACCTTATTGAATCATTAAGTAATAGAATATTTGTTGTAAGGTTTAGTGCATAATAGTTACTTTTGATCTTTATTTATTTATCAGAGAGGACATTGGTGCAAGGCTACTGGACGTAGCGTTCAAAGGTAAGAATGAAATTTTATTGGTTTTGTGTAAAAGAATTTAACATTTATTATGTAATGGATATTATTGTTACTTTACTTAAGAACGTGAAAGTGGTCAAGCTTCGATTATTTAAATATGTTCAAATGTGAAATAATGTAGAATAAGCTGTAGCCAATCAGATGGACGGCTTCAGGAAAGGGAACTGCACTGGTCAGTCGAGCGAGTATGTTCGGCGCGCGGGAAGCCCGGCCGGGGACGGGCAGAGGGACAGTTCGGCTGGAGACACCAAGGCGGACAGTTTGGACTGACACGCGAAAGCGGACAGTCGCTCTTTAGATAGCCAGGAAGTGAAACGACTTAGAACATTTCTCATTTTGTGGTATCGCAGGACTTAGTCTCTGAGTGGTGAGCAGCCGCGCGCCTGATGTGAATTGTAACTTTTCGTGTAAATAACGAGGCGGAGAATTAGACTTGTGTTTCGCGATAAGATTGAGCATGATCGGACTCTGTCAAATGGATATGCGCTCAAGTGTAACAGTAATCCTAAATAAGACCACTTTCGCTATTAGATTGCTTTCTGAACAAACATTGTTCTAACCAAATCGCAACTGTGTGTCATAAATCATTTATGGGTCGTTAATTTAGTTCCCGATATTATTGTTGCTGTTATTATATGTTATATGAGTTTTGTATTTCGCAAACTTTCCATCAGCCAGACAATTTAACCAAAGGGTCACAAGTGTCTAATGTAGGGCATGTAATGCGGCACGCGCGGTTCAACCCCTAGACGAGTTTGAGCCAAGACTTTTCGACGAAAGGGACCCGCATGTGAGACCGTAAATCTTTGGGTTGTTAGCTCGCAAACTGCAAGCAAAAAAAGTTTCAAATCAACACAGTAAAATGTGCAAGGGAATTATTGTGTAGTGATCGAGAATTGGGGCTAAAACTATTGAAGAAAATGGAACAAGTGAATTAGTGTAGTGCAATTTCCGTAGATATAGCTTCACAAAGTCAGTCAAAAAGAGAGAGAAAAAAGTAAATCACAAGGCAAAGGAAATAAAACAGTTAAGTTCCAACAATATGGTTATATCTTACTTTAACATGCCTTGCCAAGTCCTTTTATGTGACCAATGCCTAAAACCACTAGCTACTTTCTGGACAAAGTTGCATTCGATTAATAACACCAGCCTTTTCTAAGTCTCCACACATTCTGCCTTGAAAAACACAATTTCTGGTTATATATCAGTACCAGTGAATGGCCAACGTAAAATTATGTACATCTGCGCCTGATTACAAAACTCGGCTTGGGAAGTCGAGAACTGCTGATATCACTCCATATCTGTGCGTGAGACATGTAATTCTTGCGTTATTTCCGCACCAGAAAAAAAGCTCAGCCAATCCCTACGGATCACAAATGTTTATATTATGAAACTGAAACATTATCAAAGTTAATTACTACGCTCTGCGTCCCACTGTGCCCTGAGATCTAACGTTACATGAGTAGTCGAGAATTCTAGATGGCGAACATCAATGCTGCCATTTTCCCAGCTCCACCATGAGCGAATGAGAGACTAATATGGCTGGATTGCAGTCAGTATAGTAAACGAGAGCCCTGGCACACGACTAGAAAGTTGGCGTTGTGGAGAAATTGTGGTATACACGTAAAAGAGGAGTTGTAAATATCAGAGTACTGCTAAATATCACTTTATAAATTTGGTATTATAGCTAATTTTATTTATTAGGATGGCCATCTCTCCCCACGTAGGTGGGAGATTAACATTTCGTTAAAAGATTTCGACGCAGCCAAGAAACGCCTGATTAACGCTCCAAATTGCGAATCATATCTATGGCACTCTCGCCGTAACGCCCACCCGTCCGGTGGCATGTCTTTGGTATCAAATCAACTGAAAAATTAATTAAGAACCTAATCTGCCTGAAGTATTGATTCCCTTTTTAAATTGACTTCTGTACACATGGATAACATTGCTAACAAACGCTGTTGCTCTGGGCGGAGACCAAAACGTCGTAGATGTGAGCTAATACCTAAATTTGGGGAATATCCTACATAACTGCAAATTCTGTAGTTTTTAGAGCATTCGGTAGTATGTTTATGAGGCGTGGAATTTCTCGTAAAATGTACTCCCAGTACCCACCGCAAACCTTCCGATTGCGTAGCAGTTCACGTCTGAGTCACTACCATTCCGTGAGACTAACGTATGAGTTGAGGACAACACTTTATGTTATTTTTTTAAATTCGCAGATGTTCCGCAGAGCCCTCGCCTTTTTCTTGTGGGCGGGAGGCAGATAACGAAGATTTTCGTGTCATAGCGGTCACCGATGAGGACAACGACCCAGTACTATTGGACCCACAGGTGAGCAACGCCGAGGAGTGTGATGAATGTATCTTTCAGGCATGGAGGCAGCCAGATTCTACATGTGATGGTCACTAGCCACCAAATCACACTGCAGATTACTGGGAGAACTTTGCCATTTTCCCAAGTTGTCACAGTTACTAGCAGCTATGAGCAAGCCACCAGCTATTGACAGCTCTACCAAGCTAAAACGAATTTTTTACTGGGTTACTATCTTAGCACTGAGTGTAGGACGTAATGATGGCGCATTCCGTAGCAGATTATCCCTGTGGGTTCCTTGTGTGCTGTCTAGCATCCGGGAGGGGCGACTCGTACACTTTTCTCCCTCACGCGATCATCTCTCATTTCTGGTATCAATATTGCTCTCCTAGCTTCGATTTGCCATCCCTACATACTGTCTCACGTCAATCAGATTTCTGCCTGATGTCATTCACTTTAGATAGACTATGTTACGAATGCGAGAAAGACGTCCTTGCTGTTTAGGTCATTGACCGCCAACCAACCAACCATCTTTTACTTCATGCCGACCGTTTATGACTTGCGTTAGCTTCCCCTTAATTCTGATGCAGTTGAGGCAGTAATTATATCCACACTTCCTGAAACATGGTCATAATGGACAAATCGCCCGGGCACACAGCTGAAGATTCCGGGCGTCCGACCAACGAGTGGGAGCTTTGAACCTTACAGGATAACAAACCCAAATTAAAATTTTTATAATCCTATTCCTTTTTAAATAGAATATATAACAAGTATGTGTAGAGAATACTGAATGATGTGATAAAGGCAATGGACTCACTTTTATAACAAGAGCGGTTTTCGTCGTTTCATTGACAAACGACTGTATCGGCTTTTGCGTGATTGGCAGGCTTCTCGAGAGCAGTACATCCTGTCACGTGATCCCCCACGTCATCAGGTAAATGACTTCCCTGTACGACCTACACTAGGAATCGTCATACGGATAATTCGTGTTTCTGTTTCCTAGCTAAGCAATGACATATTGAGTGCACAGTATAACTAGCGGGTCTGTGCACTTAGCATTTACACTTTCGTGTTGAGTAGGATTGCCTTCCACTATTTGTCGGATTCAATGAGCGAATTGTCTTCCCAGCATCGCTATATAAAACACTTAGCACAGCTTACTAGCCGGTCGTGGGGCTGAGCGGTTCTAGGCGCTTCAGTCTGGAACCGCGCGACCGCTACGGTCGCAGGTTCGAATCCTGCCTCGGGCATGGATGTCTGTGGTGTCCTTAGGTTAGTTAGGCTTAAGTAGTTCTAAGTTCTAGGGGACTGATTACCTCGGATGTTAAGTCCCATAGTGCTCAGAGCCATTTGGACCATTTTGAACGGTTATTAATCTGATATATAACGTACAAGGTATCTGCTTGAAACGCATTGCTCATTACAACAATTATATTTGAAATTTAATTCAAGTCACGAGGTAATACTGCCCGTATTTTACTTCTAGACAATAATGAAATTCTTCCAACGTAATCCAGATAAAACCTATGACGTTTATGGAACAGACTGTGATAATTATATGACTCCCTAGTTACAGAATTACAAACTCAGTGTAGATTTTGTTGCAAAACGTGAATGTCTCAAATAATGGTTAAATACTAGGAAGGAATTAAATAAAGAACAATAAATAGAAACATGACGATGAAAACAAAACTCCCATAGGATTACAACGTGGTGCGACTGCAGTTCCGTCCGAGCCCCGGCCAAGAGAGAGGGTCCCTCCCAGGACACACGAGCCACAGAAGACGTCAGACGTCAGCTGATTGCTCTGGGCGTCAGTATTGAGGAGCGTTCTGGGCTACAGAACTCGCAGCACAATGGGGGCGTCACTGGAAAGGCAGGACAATATTATGGTTACCAGGGAGGGCAACAAGGATGAAACTACTCCAGTAGTTAGGGAAGTCAGTTTCCAATTCTAAGACTGTGCACATTGTCGAGTAGCCGTTCTTCTATCATACTTATTGGGAGTAACTCTCGCTTGGAACACGACCACGTTCTTGAGAAAAAGCTCCCGTTAACGTAAAAAGTTTGAAAAGGGATTCACGAAATGTTCAATGCGATTTCCACGGCAAAAGTGTCAACACAAAACTTTTGTGTTGCAAGTGATGTCACGACTAGGAAAGTTGGATTTTTCGTAGGACCGAGTACGAACATACAAGTAGTTTTCAAAGAGTTCTATGTTTGCAAATGCGTTCAGTCTTGTACTGAAGGGGAGTAGCGACTAAAAAGCTTTTATTTAATATGAAATAAAATCTAAAACAGATCCCAAACAAACGTATTCCGTTTCGAAGCGCACATCACTGAAATCAATAACATTGTGTAGCTCCATCCACTGCAATTTGCTAGGAACCTCCTAGGTATGCTTTTCAGAAGATGGTCGTGCTGAAGCATCTAGTCTTCGACAGCGGTCGTCCAAATGTCACACAGCGTGTGAGGACAGTTCCTGCAACGAGTCACTGCAAGGTACTACACGTCCCAAGCGTGTTCAGTCACGCACATTCTTTCCCATTACTGTTCCAGTTCACCTACTGTCAATGATACAATGCTGTTCTTCAAACATTTTTTGTCGGGAATTTCTGCCCCAAATGTCAGCCAGTTTTGTTTTATACCAGTTTACATCTCTTGGTCACAAATGCCCTCCTTGCCCTGCTAGTCTGCTTTTTGTGTCCTTCTTCCTTCGTCCGGCTTGCGTTATTTTGCTTCCAGGGCAATACAATTCCGAAACTTCGTCTACTTCATGGTCACCAATTTTGATGTTAAGTCTCTCGCTATTCTCATTTATGCAACTTCTCATTACTTTTTGAGTTTACTCTCCGACCATATTCTGTGCTCATTAGATCATTCAGTGCAACAGACCCTGTAATTCTTCTTAAATTTCCCCGAGGTTAGCAATGTCATCAGCGAATTTCATCATTGATATTCTTTCACACTGACTTTTAATCACTCTTGAACCTTTGTTTAATATCGGTCATTACCTACACGATGTATAGGTCGAGAAATCGGGACCTAAGACTGCATTCCTGTATTACCTTTTTTTTAAATAAGCTTACTCCTGGCATTTTACTCTGTCGAACACTTTTTCTCGGTCGACAAATCCTACGAGCGAGTCATGATTTTTCTTCAGTCTTGCTTTTATTACTAAGCGTAACTCAATAATTGCCACTCTGCTTGCTTTATCTTTCCTAAAGCGAAGCTGATCGTCATATTACACATCTCCAGTTTTCGTTTCCATTCTTCTGCGTACTTTATCTTGTTAGCGTCTTGGATGTATGAGCTATAAAGTTGTTTCTACGACAGTTCTCGCACATATCTGCCCTTTCTGTCTTCGGTAGAGTATGGAAGTCGCGTTCATATCAGGAGCCCATTTCACCAGAGTGATTTCTCTTCTTTTAGGAATTTGTTGATAAGCTGGGCGGCGTGTGTTCTTGAATTATCGTCTTGAACATATCACCGAAATTTTGACTGTGTGCCTAGACAAAAGGTCGGAACTTCGTGTCGCAATAGTACTCTGCCCTCAGTTAGCCTCGAGTGCGAAGTCAGATGTCTGCTATTCACATGTGATTGGAGCTCGAGGTATGACTTAGCATCCGCTGTGCTATCCACTACCCTGTAGTGTTTCGAGAATTACCGCGCAAATTCTAAAGTCACTCGGCCTTCCACCGTCTCGAACACACAATATTTTAGATGTGAGTGGGAGAAAGGAACCATATCTACTGCGCGTCGCCTGTCTGTGGGTGCAAGTCAGAAGTTTATCGTGAGAAGACTGTAGACATGGCGGTCGAACGGCACCGCCAAGCCCTTGTCGGTCGGTCCATGGAAGTCGTAATGAAAGCACATGGCAGCACCAACGAAATTCTGTGTTATTCTGTGCTGGTTTGTAATTGTGACTATTATTAGAGACAAAAGAATAATTGAGATTCTGAATTGTGAAAAAAAACTCTTATCTTCGACTTACTGGAGGCAAGACGCATTTAACGATTTGTTTGTAATAGAGGTATGGTTGTTAAGCAAACTCTTTTTTAAAATGTACTTAAATCTGTTTCTAATGTGAGACGATACGAGTGACTTACAAGAAGTCAAATGTTTATATGCGAAGTGTGAATTTTCTTCTTTATGAAGCTCAAATATACCGATAGTTGTTGAAAAGTATTCTTCGAGTACCTAATTATTTCGCAAGTAGAGAGAGAGTCTTTAAGGTTCTTGTAACTAGCATCATTCTTCGGAGAAGACGTTTATAGAGATTCAAGAAGACACCTATCCAGAGAAGATCAGCTGTGTACACCAAGTAAGTCGACTCGTATAAGAGAAGTGGGAAGTTTGCACATACACTTCACACGATCTTAGTCGTCAAATCGTTAGAACCCCGTGTCACTACACCTCTTTTTGAGAAACGTATATCTTCCCTGCTGGTAATTTCGTTTACAGCATCCCACACAATGCAAGGAATTAAAATTAAAAGAGAAAAATCGATTTCATAAAGAACTTTATGGGAAATCTGAAGCCGAACGACCGTACAGAGAGTATCATCTTAAATACTCGATTGAGGAGGAAGTTTAATAAAGCTGAACGCAAAATCAGGTGATGAACAAGAAAGCGTAACAGATCGCTAATATCCTCAACATGCATGAGTGATTAATGAGAGAGGCAGCGCGTGTCCGTTAACGATTCGTTTCTCCACTGTGAAACAATCTCTCTGGATGCTCGCACGGAAGTACATAAGGATTTCACCACTATTTCATCTGGATTACTAAACACCTGCTCTGTTTGAGTTAAGTTAAATGCACAATAATGCACATAACCTACGGAAACTAAGCGGTAGTTGTGAACATCAGGAGACCGTAATAGTGTCGAAACAACTGATAGTAATAATACAAGAAATTTGCGAATTTTATTCTAAACTTAACCTTTCTCCTTTTGGAGCAGGATTCACTGGTTATCTGAAGTAGCAATTCAACAATACCTTGATGTATAGTCAGTGCTGATCCAAGATTTCTTTTTCCTGACCACTTCCAAAGTTGCGCCTGCATCAAACTTCTTTTTCGTAATCGGTGGAACTGTAAGCATTATAATGTGAGCATTTGTTTTCTGCGCAGACGAATGAGGCGACCGTTACCTCGACGGCCGCCTTGGTTAACTCCGCCGCGCCAGACGGGGGCGCTTCAAGTGGAGAGGAGACACCACCTGGAGCTCGCCGCACACGCGGCTGCCGCCGTTGCTGTGCGGAGCGACTGGGCGATGCAGTGGTGGTGCGCCCCCAGGGTCGCCAGGGACACCGCCTCAATAGGAAGTAAAACTTTCTCGTGGGGAAGATCGCGCAAAATTCTGCAGCAGCTAGAAATATCTGGCAACAGTGAGAGATACCTCCGGTACACGTCACAAGGATATACTCATATAAATAATTCCAAAATAGCAATCGGTAACGCAGCTACTAAATCTTACCTTGGGATAATAAGGGACAACAACACAATAAATAAATGTCGTGTGACTAGGGCCTCCCGTAGGGTAGACCGTTCGCCGGGTGCAAGTCTATCGATTGGACGCCACTTCGGCGAATTGCGCGTCGATGGGGATGAAATGATGATGATTAGGACAACACAACACCCAGTCCCTGAGCGGAGAAAATCTCCGACCCAGCCGGGAATTGAATCTGGGCCTCTTTTTTTGCATTTTGTTGGTTGTTGATCGTTGTGTTTGGTCGTTGCGGACGCTACATGACATCCGTTAAAGTTCGTTTGTTGGTTGTTTTACTCAGTTTTTTTTTAATTACAGAGACCAACCAGCTCTCTGACCGAACACGCTGAGCTACCGTACCGGCGTCCCTTAGGATTGTTGGTTGTTTTGGGGAAGGAGACCAGACAGCGAGATCATTGGTCTCATCAGATTAGGGAAGGACGGGGAAGGAAGTCAGCCGTGCCCTTTGAAAGGAACCATCCCGGCATTTAGGGAAATCACGGAAAACCTAAATCAGGATGGCCGGACGCGGGATTGAACCGTCGTCCTCCCGAATGTGTCCCTTAGGATTAACAGTCTGTCGCGCTGACGTCTTAGCTACCGGTGCGGACGGGACAACAATAATAGACTGGACACTAAGAAAAGAATATTTCATAGTATTATGGAGGGCAAAGTTCTATATGTAGACTCAAACAAGGAAACTTAGGGAGAAATGTAGAGCTATGGATATGGACCGTATGAGAAGACGTCTGCCGGTAATGAGGCAAGATAGGATATGGCATGAGGTGGAATGGAGGCGAATGGAGATAAGGTGTGCCTTAACAAAACCTTTGGGGCATTGAGTGCTTCAGTGGTACGGGCACGTACAGAGAATGCCCAACCATTGATGGCCAGGGAAGATTTTAAACTGGGGGCCAGCCTGGAGAAGAAGCAGAGGAACTTCAGAGCTAATATCACAAAAATACGAATAGAAAGCAAAGGAAGACAGAAATCTCGAATCGGATGACTGGAACGTAAGCAGCTCGTGGAGATCGCAAACGGCTAATATCCAGCGTGAAACGCTGAAGAAGAAGAAGAGGATGGATTACGCTGTTCAACTTCGAATTAGTTAATTTTTTTAACTGTGCAGCTGGAAAAATCATAAGTGACGGAAGAAAGGGTGATTTCCTGAATTATTTCTCAGATGTGTTTCTAATAAGCTCACTGACTTAATGTTTTTCCTTCATGACGTTATTCGCAACCAGTAATGGAAGACATTCAATCCGAAAACCAATCTCACAGGATAAGGTTGGGCACGCAGTGAATTGCGTTCGGAATAACACGTAACTTACTTTGCGCTTCCCCAAGAAGCAGTTTAATGACGCTGATTGGTGCAGTCAAGCATTTGGTGTAACTGAGAACAACTCAAGTCATTTTTTGATTTGATGCCAGTTTTTGGAGAACCATGGAAGTCTGTGTTAACTGACCCCAATGTTTTGTGTACCAATAAAGCTTCTCCTTCGTTTTCAATAAATATTCCCACCAGCGTATCACTGAAGATATGATGTAAATGTTTATTCTTGTTTTTTGCAGACATTTATAGAGTTTTACACTACTGCTCACTTATGAAAATGTGCTTCTGCTGAATATTCTATTAGTTGCACGGGCTGAGAAACTAATTACAGACAAAACCCGTTAGATTGTCCCTGATGTTGGACTCCGACAAAGGCAAACATAAATTAGTGAATCACTATCAACTCCCTAATCTTAAAACCGGGTAACTTATAGTCAAACCTTTCGGTGACTTTGAAACATATCAAGAATCATATGGACGTATAGAAACAAGGCATCACAAGATAATTATGGAGTGATGCACAATATATTTGCTTTGTGTCGAAAGAAACGCGAAAAACCATTATGAAAATCATTTAATAAATTTTTCGAAGTTATCACAGAAATATGATACTCCTACATTGTTTACACATCAATACAATAGGTATATACACTCCTGGAAATGGAAAAAAGAACACATTGACACCGGTGTGTCAGACCCACCATACTTGCTCCGGACACTGCGAGAGGGCTGTACAAGCAATGATCACACCCACGGCACAGCGGACACACCAGGAACCGCGGTGTTGGCCGTCGAATGGCGCTAGCTGTGCAGCATTTGTGCACCGCCGCCGTCAGTGTCAGCCAGTTTGCCGTGGCATACGGAGCTCCATAGCAGCCTTTAACACTGGTAGCATGCCGCGACAGCGTGGACGTGAACCGTATGTGCAGTTGACGGACTTTGAGCGAGGGCGTATAGTGGGCATGCGGGAGGCCGGGTGGACGTACCGCCGAATTGCTCAACACGTGGGGCGTGAGGTCTCCACAGTACATCGATGTTGTCGCCAGTGGTCGGCAGAAGGTGCACGTGCCCGTCGACCTGGGACCGGACCGCAGCGATGCACGGATGCACGCCAAAGACCGTAGGATCCTACGCAGTGCCGTAGGGGACCGCACCGCCTCTTCCCAGCAAATTAGGGACGCTGTTGCTCCTGGGGTATCGGCGAGGACCATTCGCAACCGTCTCCATGAAGCTGGGCTACGGTCCCGCACAACGTTAAGCCGTCTTCCGCTCACGCCCCAACATCGTGCAGCCCGCCTCCAGTGGTGTCGCGACAGGCGTGAATGGAGGGACGAATGGAGACGTGTCGTCTTCAGCGATGAGAGTCGCTTCTGCCTTGGTGCCAATGATGGTCGTATGCGTGTTTGGCGCCGTGCAGGTGAGCGCCACAATCAGGACTGCATACGACCGAGGCACACAGGGTCAACACCCGGCATCATGGTGTGGGGAGCGATCTCCTACACTGGCCGTACACCTCTGGTGATCGTCGAGGGGACACTGAATAGTGCACGGTACATCCAAACCGTCATCGAACCCATCGTTCTACCATTCCTAGACCGGCAAGGGAACTTGCTGTTCCAACAGGACAATGCACGTCCGCATCTATCCCGTGCCACCCAACGTGCTCTAGAAGGTGTAAGTCAACTACCCTGGCCAGCAAGATCTCCGGATCTGTCCCCCATTGAGCATGTTTGGGACTGGATGAAGCGTCGTCTCACGCGGTCTGCACGTCCAGCACGAACGCTGATCCAACTGAGGCGCCAGGTGGCAATGGCATGGCAAGCCGTTCCACAGGACTACATCCAGCATCTCTACGATCGTCTCCATGGGAGAATAGCAGCCTGCATTGCTGCGAAAGGTGGATATACACTGTACTAGTGCCGACATTGTGCATGCTCTGTTGCCTGTGTCTATGTGCCTGTGGTTCTGTCAGTGTGATCATGTGATGTATCTGACCCCAGGAATGTGTCAATAAAGTTTCCCCTTACTGGGACAATGAATTCACGGTGTTCTTATTTCAATTTCCAGGAGTGTATGTTGAGTGATGATCAGAGTCCATAAAAGACAGTGACTACATGTAGTACAAACTCTGTAACAGCAACTGAAATCACGCAAAATAAGTACACTAACAGTAGAGACGGTTGTCCGTGCTGCCTACTGCTATTCATATCCAAAACTGAAGTAAGCTGCTAGGTTTTCCAATGGAATCACCCGTCGGGACGTCCAAACATGATCCATTCCCCCCTTCAACAGCCATACAAACATACGCTATTCCTGGGATTCGACCCAAAACTCAAGCAAACTGCTAAGATTTCTAACGGAATCACCTACCAGCACATCCAAACAACATCCAAGTCTCTCCCCCCTTCCCACTGTCCCGCTCTCCCACTTCACCCCCCCCCCCCCCCAAACACACACACTCCAGAGGCTCTTCAAGCAATTACTACAGCTGAAAACATATTAATTAAAAGAGGTTACTGATAGTTCTGAGCCATTAATCTCCTCCAAAAAAATTCGATTACATTGGATAATGACGCAGCCTGGATATTCACATCAAATTAGTCTAAGAAGGATCAATATCCTTATACTGTAGGTGTACTAAATGTTTCAGGTCTACGCTATTCAGACACGGAGAATCTAGGTTGAGTATTTTGAGATAGTGGGCCGACAGTCGAAAACTAGTATTTCAAGATTGTACCAGAGTGACCTGGTTTTCCACGGTTAACTTAATGACTTAGAGACGGGAAGGAAATCAGAGTGATTTATTTTGTAAAACTCAGTCACAAATTATTTATTGGTGGCACTAAACCACATAGTATAAAGTGCCAAAATGATCAGCAAATCATTTACTATTACGAATCAGAAGGCTTACGAGCCGCAGAGCTAAACCCAACATTTTGAAATAGAAGGAAAGAAATTTAAATAGGGGTTCATTTCTATGTATAGGTCTCCCATGTCCAGATTTACATAAACAGCAATACTTCGGTTATTGTAACTCATGAAGCTCATTTTTACACTGCACAACACAATTGAAGAATCGCTTCTTTGAAAGCCTGTAATTGCCTCCCACTGCGACGCAGAAGTTTTAAATTTAGCTCAAACGTGCGTACACAGTGGGCGGCGGCCTGTGTCGTCACCCTCGGCCTCGACAGCGCTTCAAACAGCCGGATGTCGACATATGCGAGAAACAGGCCACAGCTCAGGAGATCACGTGACGTTAAGCTGGGTTAGTGATGGTGACACCACAACTCTGCCCAACCTCAGTTCCAGAAGGGAGTAGGTTTCATGCTCAGTAAAAGATTAGCAGCGGTAGTAATCGATTTCCAACCGATTGATGATAGAATAGCTGTCATGATGTTAAAAGGTAGAGTCATAAATATAAGAGTAGTTACATTATATGCCCCGACCGAGGAATCGGAAGACAAAAAGAAAAACGGTGTTTATGAAAGTATCGAAGAAGTAATTAGGAAGAAACCAGGATATGATGTGAAACTCACTGTGGTAGATTCCAGTGCTAAAGTTGGAAGGGAGATCATCTAGAAGGGAATATCTGGGACTGAAAGCCTTCAGGTTGAAAGTAGTGATAATTGAGTGAGGCTACTAAGCTGTGCGAGTGCATCCAACCTTCCTTGGAAGGACGTTCACAAGGTAACTTGGGTATCACCGTATTGAAGAACGAAAAATCAAATAGCCCATGTCCTGGTGGATCAAAGACATAAAAGCAGTATAATGAATGTGTAAGCCATAAAGGGAGCCGAGGCAGGCACAGATTATTATCTAGTCGTAGAAGAGGTCGGCCAAAGAATAACGATGGAAAAGCCAAGGGGGGGGGGAGGGGGCATAAAAGACTATAACATTGACATAGACAGATTGAAGGATAATGGCAAAGCACAGGAGTTTGTCGTTAAGCTGCAAAACCAATTTGATGATCTAACAACGGAAGACAACCTTCACATTGAAGACTACTGGGAAACGATAAAAACAAATGTGGAAAAAACGGCACTAGAAGTATGCGGAAAAGGAAAGGAAGGAAGAAAAATCCACGGTTTTTAGAAGACTATGAGAAAATGTGAAATAAAGAAGAACAGCGAACAAGAAACATCTACAAGAGAATTCCAACGAAAGTAAAGAAGCATATGAAGATATTAATAGAGAAACTAAAAATCTTCTCAGAAAGAAAAAGAGAGAACATGTGGACAGTTTAATCAAAAGAGCAGAGGAAGATAAAAGTGCAAGGAATGCAAAAGGTTTTTACAGATCGCTCAGATTTTCAAAAAAAAAAGATATATACCACGGATGTTGGCATTAAGGATAAAAGTGGCAATACAGTTCTGGAAAGATCCACAGGTATGGAAATTTGGAGGGAATATTTTGAGGACTCCTAAATGTTGAAGATAGAAGTGCAGAAATAGAGCAACAACATGATTATCAGGGTGTAGGTCCCTTCATGGAACCGCTGACAATGAAAGAGACACTATACGCAATGAAAATACTAAAAAACAACAAAGCTCCAGGGAGATATGGCATAACAGCTGAATCGTTTAAAAACAAAGGCATAAAAATTTCAAAACAAATGTGTCAACTTGTTACGAACATCTCGAACGAAGAAATAATGCCAGAGGAGTGACAGAAGCGATAATAATATCAATTCATAAAAATGGCGACGAACAACAATGCAGGAACTACAGAGGCATCTCATTAATCAGCACCACTTACAAAGCGTTCTCCAAGATTCTACGAGGCAAAATTGGAACCGTATTTAAAAGAGATAATAAATGAGAAATAAGCGGGATTTTGGAAGAATCGGTAAACTATTGAGCAGATATTCATACTGAAAGGAGCAATATCCAAATATTGGGAATATAACAAAACAATGGCAATTTGTTGATTTTAAGAAGGCCTATGACAATATATCCAGAGACAAATTGTGGAAGAAAATGCAGAGTTTCGGAATACCGAAGAAGATTACAAATCTTGTGAAAGTGACACTGAAAGGCTCGAAAAGGGTAGTGAACGTGGGTGGAGATTATTACAAGGCTTGTCCAATGACAGTTTGGATGCCATACCGTTATACAGACTGTGTACACCGTCAGATTTATACCTGGTGGCCACAATTGGAACTAAAGTTTGTTCGAGAATCAATCGGTTTCGCATCAACGCATTACTATATCGACCAAGTTTCGCTGCGATATGATAATTACAATCTACATTGGACCTCTGTGGAAAGCTGCATTTCAGTAATAACCACCCGGTATCATTCTGCTGAATCTCCCACATAATTTCTTGCCGGGCCTCGTCTTTCATCGCTACCGCAGTTAACTTCGATGCGCGTAAAAACAGTCATTTCCACAGCACGGGCTCCAGGACCTTTCGCCTCCCGTCACCATCATAGCTCATCAAATAACTTTCTGTACGCAATGCCATTAATCTGTTACCGTTGTTCTCCAACTACATGAATGGTATTTCTGTAAGTAATTAACTCCTGAGCCTATTCCTTATCTACATGGTGCAAATCATTCATTTTATCGAGGTAATGATCAAAGCGTGCGTGGAAACTATGTATTTGACTGGGCGTACATCTATCCTCGTCCAGAAAAATTTCCATGTTTTCTACAAACGCATGATAAATAGCAGCAGCCGCCAAGCGTTCCCCGATGAGGTCATTCATTTTACGTAAAATCGGTAGGTGACGATGCTGGTGTAGTTGTTCAGTCAATCCCATACCGCGCCCATTGGTTCTAATGTTCCTCTCTGCAACTCACAAGCTAGCTCACTTTGTTTCAGACAAGCCGGATCCTTCACATTGCCTAGCACGCTGAAAAATACGAATAGTATAAGCAACAAAAAATTATCTTACTACTACAGCAATGTCTAACCCCGCATGCCGGGATGGTTCCTTTGAAAGGGCACGGTCGATTTCCTTTCCTATCCTTCCTTCCCTAATCCCAGCTTATGCTCCGACCTCTCTGTCGACTGGACGTTAAACACTAATCTCCTCCTTCTTCGTCCTCTCCAACCCCGTTGCCCCAACTAACAGTCAATTAAGAAAAGTCTCCAGTTATTTAACAGCGTGGCAAGTAAGATTCCATTAAGGCAGCATTAGCCAATATTTCTGTCAGTTATTCAAACAGATGTGCCAGCAAGACTTAATTCCTTAAACAATTAGGCATTTAGTTATTTAAAATAGGCTGGTAGGTAACACCTCCTGAATAGCAACATCCAAAGTATTCTGCAGGTGCTCCAGCAACACTTACTTGAGGAACAGTTATACTTGAGTTATTTAAAATACCCACATGTACGTGAGTAAAATACTGTTCTAAGATGTACAGTACATTTAAATTAAGTGTAAGGATATAAATAACTTTCCCTAATAACTCCGTGCTGCACTGGCATAGCCTTCCTTCCCACATGCGGCAGGCATTTAGCACATCGATTAATTGAAGTGATATGTGTACTAGGGAATCAAACCCACAAAAGACTACAGCTAATAACCGGCAATCACTATTCTTTTCTTTTTATCAAGGCCGTTCATTACCTCCCCTGTTCATTACAAACATAGTTCAGCGAACATATGAGTACACGAACAGGAAATTAAGTGTCAATTATGTGAGACCAACTTGAATTCGGAAAAAAACATGCAGAAATGTCAGACTGAATAAAAACACTTTGTGTGCTTCAAACACAAAAACACAATCTGCTGGTGGACTCAATACAGCTAGCTGCCATCCACAACAGAAGCCAACAAATATAAAAATACCTGCTAATATTATATATGATCCCTTTGGATTGTAACGCGACTGCTGCTTCGATCTGGTACATTCGAGGAAATATGAATGTAATCCAAAGCAGAAAATTGTCTTTATGCTTTTCTAGGCCTCCTGTTTCACCGCCTTCTGTGGCGTGACCATGTTGGAGTTGGGAGGGCGTTATAACTACTCTTTTAATTAAGAACAATATCATCAGGCTTATTTTCATACAGGGGAGATGTGATCGATAATATCTGTAATAGTTAATAACATTGAAAAGGTTTTAATTAAAATTGTCGATATATAACCTCTCATCAGAATAATGCCTGCAGCAAAGTAGCGCTGAAGGGAAATCAAAGACAGTTTAAAGTGCTTACTTTTGTTCCTAAATCCTACTATATAAACCATGCAGGGTATTGTTAGTTCTCTTGTCGTGTTTTCTGCGCTCTGAATAAGTCTGCGTACCTGCGGCGTGCTATATAGCGGGCATTTCCGTTGATACGCTACGGAAAGGCTCAGGGCACTTTTGTTAAATTGCAAGAGAATTGACTATAGTTAATTTATACGGGACAGACTTTTGCCGTAGGTGACGGACTGAGAATATCTGAGGAATTGTGTGCGCGAGAAAAAGTAGCGCTCAGTATTAAATTCTAGTACATGCCGAATAAATGATAATTGAATCTATGAACTATACGAAGGGACGTCTAATTGAATATATGATAAGAACGGAATTGGACACTTAGCTTTGTGAAAATAAAAGCGTATGAAGTTTGAACGACTGTATCGAAGTATAGGAATGGCGCATAGCCGTTCCACAGGACTACATCCAGCATCTCTACGATCGTCTCCATGGGAGAATAGCAGCCTGCATTGCTGCGAAAGGTGGATATACACTGTACTAGTGCCGACATTGTGCATGCTGTGTTGCCTGTGTCTATGTGCCTGTGGTTCTGTCAGTGTGATCATGTGATGTATCTGACCCCAGGAATGTGTCAATAAAGTTTCCCCTTCCTGGGACAATGAATTCACGGTGTTCTTATTTCAATTTCCAGGAGTGAATATATCCATGCCGACCACCCATCACAGTTCAAGTTTCCGCCGCTAGTGAACGCTGCAGTCGCAGAAAAAGCCAAGATGGCGTAGGCAATAAAATATACTGACGGAACAAAAGCCCCAACTCCAGGAATGAGCAGTGAGAGATAAATGAAAGTTGGTAAGCGTGTATTTACATCCGAAAGATAACATCTATAAAAATATCGTTCCAGTTGCGTCATAGTGGTACAAGTAGCGGCACTATGAGAGTGCAAATCCGGCTTGTTATAAATATGCGCTTTAACGGTCGTGAGTGTTAGTTGCCTTTGAGATTGGGCGTTGTGAGTTGATGTTGGTCAAGAATGCCTTCAAGACGACGAATACTGAGTTTGAACGAGATCGTGTAATAGGGTTAGGAGACGTTGGATGTTCCATCTGCGATGCTACGTATAGACTTGGTAAATGAAACAAATTTAATTGATCGCTGGCCGCGGTGGTCATGGGAAGATACGGTCGCCTTAAGACGGCTCCAGATTATTCCTTTAAATATGTTACCTAGAGAAACGCATTCTAGAAATTCATCACTCTACATTAATTATTTCCTAAGCCCAGAATTTTTTCCGGTTATGTATATATGTACGGTGTTGCTGGCAGGAAATTTAAAAATGAGAGATGACGATAGTGGGAAACATTAAAAAATGAAATATGGCTTACTAGCCCAGTTTTGATTTTGTACCAACTATTCTCTCACCTTCCGTCTCCAGCCATTATCAATAGGGTATAAACATGCAATCACTGCATATAACTTCAGCAAGCATTAAAAAGAAATCACAGGGGTTAGCTATAGCGTCTGCGTGAATGCACATAAAAATTATGGTAATACAATTAGATATTTAAAAAAAAGATGCAGTTTTGTCAGTAGCAGTCTGAAAAGCTTGTAAATGTATTGCATGCCGGTTTTTGCAGAAACATTCGATACGTTGAGTCATTTCCGGGTTAATTAGCACTGAAGTTGGCTAATCAGACCCCCACGTGTCCAAATTCAGGTGGTCCGCCATATACATTTAGTGTCACGTGTTTTAATAACGTACGAAATGGAGTACGACACTGCTCAGTCTTTGGCTCCGATTTGATCCTTATTACAGTCCCATGTCGAGTTTTATATTGCACTCTTGTTCGGTTTTGGGAAACAGAACGAAGCACGCGTTTGGTGACAACCTCTTGGCAGTTACTTGAATTTGTGTGTGCGACTGCCTGATAGACTAATTTCCATGCTAATTAACTCGGAAACAGAGCAACGTACCGATTTTTTATCTTAACAATTATTTCACGGCACAACCGACTCTACAACACACTTGAAAGTTTTTCAGGATGTTTGTGACCACCCTGTTCATGTATATATCAATCTTGAACATTCGGTGAGATGCAGAATTGTGAGTGAATTAAGGTATTATGAATCTGCAAATCAATTACACAAAGATATTTTTTAATCTTGCTCTCAGAATGCAGCTGACTATAGAATAGATTCTTTTACATCAATGCTGCGTTCCATACCTAACCTAATAGCGAATTCCAATCAGATCTCTGTAAAATCAACTAGTCATTTAGAGCAGTGGCTCAATTCGTCCAGTTAGCTCCTATTACAACCCCAGAAGAAGGTCAAGGGGACAGAGGAAAGTGAACATCGAGTATAAAATAAACGAGGAACGAAATTACCGTAGTGATTACAAACAATTTGTCTACCTATCTTCTATCTTTGAAAATGAATCTCTGGGTATAGAAATAAGTTTAATTAATTTTAGTGTTGATATTTCTAGCCCTACAGCAGGCGTCTTGACTGTGCTCAAAACTATTTAAATGATGTGAATTTTTGCACAAGATGTAAAAGTATTTATACAAAAAAATACCTGGGCTGTGTAACTTGTAGTATATCCACATTTAAAATATGTCAACAAAGCGCGCTCGCGCTCTCTCTCTCTCTCTCTCTCTCACACACACACACACACACACAATGTATGTCATAAACTTAAAAGTTAAGCAGTATTAGGGAACATACAAAGTTCGATTTCTGTACCATAGATGGTGTAAAGCGCAACAAAGCCTCAAATTAACTATTTTCCACCTCTTCTATGACGCTAAGTGAGTGTCACAACGTTCTTTTGTTGATTAAAACCTGCAAAAGTACGTCGGGAAACAAAAATTTAATATTTTTATTAAGTGTCACAATATTGTTTCCCTCACATATTTTCCGCTTCTAAATTGTTTGACGATGCTTGCTAGGCGTCACAATGGAGTTTTAGTGTCCAAAACATCTGCAAAGAAAGATATGTCAAAAAAGTTAGGAATGCAATTTTTACGTCAATTGTCACAATGTTATTTTCCACACAAGTACATACACTCAACACACATATAGCTAACAATCAAACTGATATCCAAAACATCACTGTGGACTCTCAAAGTAGACGCCTCAATTCTATTCTCACGCCCAAACACATGTTGCTAAAAACAACATGCTAAACAATTCACATTTCAAGTTAGGCCCAGGTCTGGTCCTGTAGCAAATTTAATCTGACTGACCTTATGACTAAGGAAAACAATGTTGGGTGAAATACTACGCCAAGCAGGCACCCACACAAAAAGTTAGCAGTCTGAATTATTGTCAGCTACTAAAAGAAGGTAATTAATTCCATTATATAGGCTTCGTGAAAGATACAGTAGACATGCAGTAATTCTACATCTTAATTGTTCTACATTGCTTTTTAGGCGTAACAATGTTATCTCCACATCCAAAATACGAAAAACGTGTTGTCATTTTAATTGGAGGTCCATAGGACGAACTCTCATCACCTCTCGTTTTCAGAAGCTTTTCAGTAATGTTTCAGCTAAGTAAACTAAATTAGGAGGGGGCTGAGGCAATGCATTATGTTCTTCAGTAGAAAATATAACCGACGATACTGACTGGTAATTATTAAGTTTCTTTACAAATGATTGGGCCTAGTCGAAGTTATGAACAAGAAAGGAGGGCTGCAGTACTTATAAATCCTAACTGTGGTGCCAAAGCTCTCTAATACTGTATTTCTCATAGTAAGATAATAAATAACATAAAAATATAATCTAAATATTCTGTGCAAAAAAACATATACTCAGACCCAACATGGGCAAAAGATAAAAGAAACTGACGAAAGATGATATTAGGAAGGAAGGTAGAAGATTTTTGTATTCAGATGAATCACTTAAACTGCGTACTTTCGTAATATACTAGGAGAACTTCTCCTACATCTACATTCATCTGAATGTGACCAAAATCAGCGCTGCACAAGACAGAGATAAACATAACCAATGTTTATGGTGTAACAAGACAGGCATGAAGTTCGATAACTCGCAAATATAACCTTGGCATTAATACAAAATTATTAACCGTTTGTCGAACACAAATACACTCCTCTCCCCCTCCACACACACACACACACACTGTAACGTCTCCTGGCAAAACACACGTTATATGTGGTAAAAAAGAAAAAAAAATAATTGAACTGGAAAATTGTACTTTTATTTCTGCATGGACAATAATTGCGTGATCCTTATGTAATAAAGAGAAACTACACTCCTGGAAATTGAAATAAGAACACCTTGAATTCATTGTCCAGGAAGGGGAAACTTTATTGACACATTCCTGGGGTCAGATACATCACATGATAACACTGACAGAACCACAGGCACATAGACACAGGCAACAGAGCATGCACAATGTCGGCACTAGTACAGTGTATATCCACCTTTCGCAGCAATGCAGGCTGCTATTCTCCCATGGAGACGATCGTAGAGATGCTGGATGTAGTCCTGCGGAACGGCTTGCCATGCCATTTCCACCTGGCGCCTCAGTTGGACCAGCGTTCGTGTTGGACGTGCAGACCGCGTGAGACGACGCTTCATCCAGTCCCAAACATGCTCAATGGGGGACAGATCCGGAGATCTTGCTGGCCAGGGTAGTTGACTTACACCTTCTAGAGCACGTTGGGTGGCACGGGATACATGCGGACGTGCATTATCCTGTTGGAACAGCAAGTTCCCTTGCCGGTCTAGGAATGGTAGAACGATGGGTTCGAAGACGGTTTGGATATACCGTGCACTATTCAGTGTCCCCTCGACGATCACCAGAGGTGTACGGCCAGTGTAGGAAATCGCTCCCCACACCATGATGCCGGGTGTTGACCCTGTGTGCCTCGGTCGTATGCAGTCCTGATTGTGGCGCTCACCTGCATGGTGCCAAACACGCATACGACCATCATTGGCACCAAGGCAGAAGCGACTCTCATCGCTGAAGACGACACGTCTCCATTCGTCCCTCCATTGAGGCCTGTCGCGACACCACTGGAGGCGGGCTGCACGATGTTGGGGCGTGAGCGGAAGACGGCCTAACGGTGTGCGGGACCGTAGCCCAGCTTCATGGAGACGGTTGCGAATGGTCCTCGCCGATACCCCAGGAGCAACAGTGTCCCTAATTTGCTTGGAAGTGGCGGTGCGGTCCCCTACGGCACTGGGTAGGATCCTACGGTCTTGGCGTGCATCCGTGCGTCGCTGCGGTCCGGTCCCAGGTCGACGGGCACGTGCACCTTCCGCCGACCACTGGCGACAACATCGATGTATTGTGGAGACCTCACGCCCCACGTGTTGAGCAATTCGGCGGTACGTCCACCCGGCCTCCCGCATGCCCACTATACGCCCTCGCTCAAAGTCCGGCAACTGCACATACGGTTCACGTCCACGCTGTCGCGGCATGCTACCAGTGTTAAAGACTGCGATGGAGCTCCGTATTCCACGGCAAACTGGCTGACACTGACGGCGGCGGTGCACAAATGCTGCGCAGCTAGCGCCATTCGACGGCCAACACCGCGGTTCCTGGTGTGTCCGCTGTGCCGTGCGTGTGATCATTGCTTGTACAGCCCTCTCGCATGTCCGGAGCAAGTATGGTGGGTCTGACACACCGGTGTCAATGTGTTCTTTTTTCCATTTCCAGGAGTGTATTATGTGTCATGTTTTATACTTGTATGCTGCCGCGGCGCATTCAAACTGCATTAAATGAAACCAATCATACCGCAAAGAAGCGGACAGGTAATAATGAACTAAAATTATTTCTTTCAGCTTTCGGAATTGCAGGGCAGAGCAGCAGATTGTATGACGTGTTTTACAGGTGGACGTGGGCTGTGGATGATGTATTATTAACAGTGCAAAAAGATAATTTACCTTCATGACTTAAAAGAAACCTTGGTGTGCGTAGCTGGCCGCGGTGGTCTAGCGGTTCTAGGCGCTCAGTCCGGAGCCGCTACAGTCGCAGGTTCGAATCCTGCTTCGGGCATGGATGTGTGTGATGTCCTTAGGTTAGTTAGGTTTAAGTAGTTCTAAGTTCTAGGGGACTGATGACCATAGATGTTAAGTCCCATAGTGCTCAGAGCCATTTGAACTATTTTTTTTTTTTTGCTGTGCGTAATTCTGGCCGGGCTAACATTATAGTAAAAACATTTTTTCTCTGATAATAGTCTCATGTTCTCGTGTTAGTCATGGTACTCATTGGTGTTTTACTGTTAACAAAAGTTCACTGCAGAATTTTGATGTTGAACAAACATTGCATACTGTAACCTCAGTATTGATAACGAAATAATTTTCAGTAGCCTTTTCAATAACTACGAAATAAGGAAGATATGTTGAACTGTATAGTGAGTTACAGTAACGAAACAATGTTATTTTTATAGAAAGCCAGATCCAGAATAATAAGAACATAATATATTTTGTTTTGTTGAAAATTAATGATCCAAAGAAAGTCACAGCACAGCATCCCTAAAAAGTATTTCATGGCTCTTTTCGTAGCAACATATTTTATGTCATATATTAGTTGTTACGGGAGCAATAAAAAAGCAAAGAGAAGGTGAAAACAAACACACACACACACACACACACACACACACACACACACACACACACACACAGAGACATACATGCAGGTGTAATTACAGAACTCTCACCGTGAAGCTCGCTAATTATCACTACTGAAATAAATGATTCGTTAGTAGATGAGTGTTGCTCGATTTCTGCACCACGCTTTAAATTAATTTAAATAGATAAAATTTGTTTCTAAAACATAGCAAAACACAGGGGCACTGTTGATGATCTGTGTTACAGCTTAAAGTGGACTTGTCGGCGAGAATTGGCGAAGTCAATAACGTTATGTTGACAACAATTATGTCTGTAAAATGCAGTTTCAGCTAGTTCATCCTTCATCTATAGAGCTTCCAATGTTTGGAACGCATTTACCATTCCAGTATGTTCAGAATGCATACAACAAGCAAATGCTTTTTATTGATAAGTCAAAGGGCGATTGTCCAACAAAATGCTTGGGGAAGATGAAACTGTTGAAATAATCGTATCATTCTGCAAGTTTCATCATCTTCCTCAGTCTTGGTAGTCGGTAACATGACAAGAATAGAGCACAATGGCGTAAGTCCATCATTAATTATCTAAGCACTAAATTTCTCTAGGAAGATTTAATGTTTTCATATTCTGGTCACCGTTCTGCAGTTAACTCTTTCCCTTTATTTTCTGCAGTCACTGTAAATTTCAATCAATAATTGATGCTCCCCACTTTTCCTTTTGAATAGGTATTACGTTACCATCATGTGGATTGATGCCTACTGCTTTCAAAGCTACCAGGTGAACTAATTACTCTACCAATACACAGGGTTATTTCAGTGGACTTAGTTAATACCTACTGGCAAATATTACTGGAAGATTTATCTTCCAATTATGAACATCAGATTCCTCATACTAATCATCCTATTCTCATTTTTTCATCAGCAGTAACATCTCTCTCACTATATTCATCCTCTTCTTCTTCTACATCATCATCATCATCAATGTACTCCTGATCCTAATCATCCTCTACTGCTTCTTCTTCAGCAATTTCTCCACAGTCTGCTGTCATAAATTGCTTTCTTAGACTTCAAAGTATTTGTCTTGCTTTTTCGGTCAATGTTTTTCTTCTTCTCCTTTTGGAATCGCTGCCCCAATGTCTACACCGATTGAGCAATTTTTGCTTCCATTTATGCAACAACAACATTTTTTTAAGACTTTAAAAATACTTTCTTGTATTTTTTTGTATTCTGCATTAGGTAAAGCTGGATCAGGGGCTGAAATTGTGAATAACACTGTGCCTTCATTAAATGACTGTAAGATATCAAAAATACTGTATTTAACATTCTTCAATTCTTCTACACACTGAATCACTGTGTTTGTTGTCGGTGATAGCAATAAATTCACAACTTAGGAGTAATTGGGAGTCAATTATCTAAGCAACTACTTCATGTAACATAATGTTTACTTAGATAATTATTTTGTAGAAACATGTGTCACTATAAAGGTTATTACTAGTGGCACCAGTTTTTATTATTTGACAGAAAAGCCGCAGCATAATGAAATATATTCCACTTATATAATCACTTTTCCTGAGTGAAGATTCAGATACTTTTTTTGCCACTTCAGTATATGTTTCTATTGGTGACATGCCTCTCTTTGTGTTCTTTCTGTAATTTCTCATGTTGCCTTCCCAAAGAAAATCAGTATGCTATGCCACAACAAGCTACAAAAAACTGTAACAAATAGCCCATATATCATCATTTGATAGATAACTACTGTCCCATGAACTGTCATTGTTATCATTTTGTGACAAAACCATAACAAACTGACCTACCAAAAATTTTAACATTGTAAAATTAATAAAAGCTGTGTCTGTTCTTCACTCTTTCACGATGACTTGAAGTCTTCTGGGAATGCTTTCAATAAAATGTTTGTCTATAGAGCTGAGTTTCCAAATCTGCGTTCTGCGTGACAATGGTCTATTGCAGAAAGTGAGTAAGTGCTCTATGAAAACCGTTTATGAATAGGATTTTCTTAGATTTTTGGCAATATTAATTATTTTTTACTATCCAATTATGATTTTCGTGTTAATAATTAAGGTTATAATTGAAGTAATCATAGAATAAAATTTGTTTTGCTAATTTTTTAAATTATATTTACCTTCAAAATAAACAAGGTTCCATTCAAGTACTGTGATTCTCAGAGTGTTCCATAGAGGAAAAGTTTGGGAACCCCTGCTACAGACGAATGGCAGCCCATTCTTCCTCAAGCCCAGAAACCAGAGAAGGTACTGATGCTGCATGCTGGGTCTGGAACAAAGTCAACATTCTCGTTCTGAAAGAGTTTCATTGGGTTCAGAGTGGGACTCTGGCCTAAACAGTATATTTCAGGTATGTAATAGGCCACAATTGCTCAATAGACATATCCAGTCATCAATAGGTCTAATCCTGACATTAAGTTGAGACCTGAGCCAGCATTTTACAACTTATTCCAACAGTTGCCCTTTGTTGCTCTGTAAGTGTAAAAACATGCCCGAAAACTGCATAAACTTGTCTCACCACAACTGTAATAACTTAATCCAAAAGTGTAACAACTTTCTCCAGAACGGTATTAACCTGACACTTGCAAATGTAACTACTTTCCCCCTGAAACTGTAATAATGTGACCTCCAATTGCAACAACTTGTGCACAGAAATGTATTATCTTGTTGTGCAACTATAAAAACTTGTCCTGGAACAAGTGGCCTCATGTGAAACACTTCGTTAGCTTTAGCACAAGTGGTTGCAGTTTCAGGGCAAGTTGATATAACTTGGAAAGGGGAGGGGTGCGAAGTTGATACAGTTTTGGGGCTAGTTGGTAAAGTTTCAGCACACAATCCTACATTTATGGGGCACATTAATATGGAACAATACAAGTAGACACAGTTTGTGAGGCAAGTCTGTACAGATTTTGGGCAAGACGGTACAGTTCTGAGGTAAGTAAAACAATTTATCAGTAAGCTGGTACCTTTTTTGGGGCACATTATAGGGTTTTGGGCAAGCTGATTTACACTGAGGGCAGGCTGTAACAGTTCTGTGACAAGTTGATACAGTTCATGTGTATATAAAATGTCACAAATTTGTGTATAATATATTCCCATCTGCCTCACCAACATCATAATCACTAAATTTTATCTATCTAATTTATAGACCACAGTAATCTCTCTCTTTATCTATCTGCCTCTCTGTAATGATTATTTTAATGAGCCAACAACATTTAATTTATTACACAGGGAATTAAAATCTCTAATGTTTACATTAATATGGCATTTATAGTACAGAAGGAATGAAAGAAACACAGTTTACTTCAAGATACCACTATGTAACAACAGAAAAGATAAAGTTTTGAAGCACAAGATGAAGCAGATATACTAGGACGAAGTCGTGATGATGTCCATGTTTACACTTGTAATACTCGTCGGTAAGTGCACATTAAGCTGTAAGTTAGATCAGCAGTAGAGTCCATGTCTATTTGCAGTTGTTATGGAAACAGTTTTTGTGTAATGACCTGAAACTAATGCGTGGTACAGGATTCTAACTAGGCTTGTCGACTCTCATATATTATTTCGATACTGCCAATAAGCAAACATTGTGAGTTTTTTCATAAATAATGGAGACAGTTAAGGTGAGGAAAAAAATTAACTAAAATGTATATTGTGCTTGAAAAGTGTGGCACAAGAACCAAACTCTGGTCACTATTTAAAACTGCTTCACTTATAAGTTTTTATCAGTAGTCCCAAAATGCAAGTACATGTATTTTTTCGACCTTATAGAGTAATTAACTTATGACAGTACAGCCACATGTGTTTTGTGCTGGAAAACCTCCACATTTTAAGAAATATCAACTTTTATTTTGCTGCAAAGTTTGTGTTTCCATTTGTGATTATAAATCTGTGGTGTATGTATGTATGTATGTATGTATGTGTGTGTGTGTGTGTGTGTGTGTGTGTGTGTGTGTGTGTGTGTTTTCAATACATGTCTGTCATGATTCATCATCAGCTTTCGTTATGTTTCATCTCTGTCTTGTTCCAACGTGGTCTTTGGTCTTTTTCTGTTGATTTATTTTTGGATGCTCACAATCAAAATAACATTTTCCCTCTATGTTTGCAGAATTTGAATTGAATAAGCTACTTTCTATGCAGAAAAAATATTTCCGTGATTGACTGGTGTCATTATTAATGGTGAACTTCGTTGAAACTCATAAAGCTGAGTTAACGACGCAAAAAACAAAATATGAACTTACAACTTTTTCCGAATGGATTCCGAGATAGAACACATTTAATGTACATTCGGTTTTCGTTTAGTGACTGGCATGTATGTGTCTTACCCACCAAGAACGTAGACGAAGGAGGGTCCAAGGTGTCCGAACCCTCCTATTACATTCATCTAAATAAAATTACACATGGTCCAGTTGCCATGTAGTGAAATTGGAAGATATTTTGATTTTCAGTCACAAAATTAAAAACAGATATGAGACTACACTATCGCTAATCAACAAGGCCATCAATAGATCTGAACTATCGATATATCGTTAGCACTGTCGGCTGTTGCCCTTCCTTACTTTAGCCAAGACCAACCATGGTACACTAAGGGCCTTACTTAAGCTCAGTTGTCGTTTTTTGCATCATCTCATTTCACACTTTCACCTGAATTTAATAGTGCGGCCGTTTTTTGTTTTTCTGCTGAGTACAGCTGTGGTAGTTTCTAATTATGGATAAGCTTGTAACCAGAAAGAGGAGCAAATCCGACTTTAATTAGTTGACTAGCGTTATGGTAAGTTAAATATATGAAGGCACTATTGTAACAGCCTGATTACCTATCTGTAGCAGTTTAGTGTTAGCACTGGATTCATTATTTCGACACTGGTAGAACATTGGGATTTTAATAATCTAGTATTCCACAAGGCAGCAGAGTGGTAAACATCATTACAAGTAACATTAATTAAAACCTAGATATATAAGATGTATATGTTTGTTTGTGCAAAGTTGTAAATCTCCGAAAGTTCTTCACTTGCTGCTTTGAAATTTTTACTCAACATAGCATTCGAATAAGTATGTGTTTTATATACTAATTTTTAATATATATAATAGTAAATAAATAAAGATGTAATATATAAAGCGGACGTTGTTACCAGAAGTCTCGAAAAGCTCTTAATTGGTTTACTTCAAATTTTTATACCATACAATAATGAATATTCAGATATAGGCTACGTTTTTAATACATAATATATATCATAGTGAAACATTATCAGTAAACAGTAAAGTTGCATTTATGGCTTATCAACTTAAGTTCTTACTCTACATACCAGAAATTTGTTCTTTCTCTTTTCTTTCTTTTCCATTTAACCAGACAGAGCCACAGCAACACGTGGGCAAAAATAGCTACACAGTGCACATATATGCACTTTTATTTGCCTGCGTCGGCCAAACTCGCGTTGCTCAATAAAAATGTCGCTCAATGGCATGGGGGCATACATAAAAAAAATGCTCCAAATACTGTCATTAATAGCCCAATTGGAAAAATATCGGTCACTCTGGTCACCCCAACAGAAGTCAGTTATCAAAACCAGTTCAGATACGAAATATTGGAGAGCGGTTTGTGGAGAGGGGAAGGAGTATGTGTAGATGACAGCACATTCTGTAGTTCCCCATATAAATAATAAACGCCTTATAAACAGTCAAGTACGTTCTACATCGTAGACGTGTTTACTAGCGTCAGAGACTGAATAACCGTATTACCATAGATAAATACAAAGTCATTTATGAGGTCGCATGCATTAGAAGTCTCAATGACACCAATACATTAAACAATGTCAAGATCCCACAACTCTTAAGTCATAGTACCTGTGTATTCCGCTGTGTTTTGTAAATAAGTTTTCTTGCCATAATTTCATGTTGGCTGTTGAAATAACATTTTTTTAAAAAAGTTCTTGACCATAGAGGGAAATTGAAGTATTTGAATGACATGAAAGGTAATTTAATGAAATTTGAGGGTCAATTGAGGGAATTTGGATGCTTTGATGTGCTGAAGGCATTCTGATTTGGTTTCGGATAAGCCATGTCATCAAAAGAAGTTTGAATCCGTTTTCCTTTATGAGTTATTCAACCTAATCTCAAGGTTCCTCTACCCTGTGACAGTGAACCTTATATTAGATGACTGATCTGTGTTTTGTTAACAAAGGGGTGATACATTATACTGGAAATTTAATTCGTTTGGAAATAAGAAAAACTTTTCTTGCTTAGTGTTGTAGAACAAATACTACTTTTATGAAAGCCTCTCAAAAACAAATTATGTACATAATATCAATAAATAAGTAAATCTGTTTTCAGTGTAAAAGAAAAACAGAAGCTTTTTTAAGGTCCTCTTTAACAAATCGAACTCCCTTTCGACGAAACTCTGGCTTCATCCTTGTACTCAGTGTATAATTTTAAAAAATTATATGTATATGGTTGCGTTGTTAAATGTTTGTGCTTATCTTAATTTTTATTGGCGATCGGATTTCACTCACCTAGTTGAAGCTGCAGGCGGCAGACGACTCCGGGAACACTGCCGCTTGTCGTGATCACGAAAATCCTCCTCAGTTCAATAAATAAAATGCTTGATACGGTTTTTAAACATTATATAATTCACTCACACATATAATACATCCAGATCACAATACTTCATCTCTAAAATCGCACATCCTCACCGTCCTGTTACATACGAGAGAGTCTGACTGTGTCGGTTGAAAACAGAAAACTGTGCAATAAATTGAACGAGAAAATGTTTTCGTTTGTCTGCGCCTTACCGCGCATTCATAATTGACGTCTTTACCAACCCTCTGGTTACTCGGTGTTTCAATTTTTTATTTTTTAATAAATCTTAATTTTTCGGCATCCTGGAGGCCTTTCATCATGTACTTATACAATTGTCCCTGCACTATACGTTAACATGTTGTGGAGACGTACAGTGTTTTTTACTTAAATTTGCCGACAGAGTTCGATGCCCTTTCATTTTTATAACATGAGTGACAATCGGCATAATATGTGGGACGTAACTTGCTACAATCTTCTAATAGCACGAAGGTGGCCAAATATAGTTAACAATAAAAAAAGTCCATGCGCATGTATAGAACACCAAAATCGGGGTACATCCGAATGTTAAAATGTTTACACAGTATGTATACCGTACCATAAATGAAGGATGAAACGAGACGGTCTTGTAGAACTTCTCACGTAGCTTGTACTGTAATTGGATCGCCAGAAGGAATTGATTCAATCGGTATAATTGAACTGAAAGGACGGAGTCTCTAAAGAAAAGGTTTGCACTTTTGATTGAATAACAGCCATCTCAGCGTTCTGCAGTAGTAGTGCAAGGACACTTGAGAAAATCATCGCGTGGATATGGGAAGTCTGAGAATAGATGATGACTGTCACTTACTTGTTCCTCAGCGGAATCCTGTCTGATACTGGCTTTCTGTCTTCTTGTTAGAACGCGAGAAAGTTCAGACACCGTTCGAAAGCAAGTACCTCAGTACGATGTTAGTTAAATAGCGCGCAACACTTAATACAGCACAAGTAGTCACTGAGAACGAGTTCACTCGTCTCGAATAAGTATCGCAATGTTGCCTGGCAACAGGTATCACGTGCTAAATCATTATTGTGAGTGTCGCCCGGGAGCGGTTACGAAAAGCGACAATCGCTTTCAAAAAGAAACAACAAGCCTCGAGACCGGTAAATTTTTTTAAAACTATAGCAAAAGAATAAAAAATTCGATAGCTGGCTGGGAGTCGACACCAATCGTTATTGTAGAGAATGCGTAGAGAGACTTGAAAATCATAGTTTTCTTCACATGCAGTTTGGCATGATTATGCTACAACTTGAAATTACACAATGAAAATTTTTGAGCCAGGCCAGGGTTCAAACCTAGACACACGCCTTTCGTAGGGATCTTGTGGTGTTCGGAACCTGGGAAAACATCGAAATGATGGAATTACGTCTTTCCGAAAGGATCAAGTGGAGAGGAGATATGAATCTGAACTCCTGTCGAGTATCAACACAAGATGTTTCAAAATGAATATACGGGTTTTAAGCAGTTCTAGCATTTACAACATCAAATGAAAGAGCAACTCAGATTTTTTCGAAAACCTGTGCGCAAGGGGAGGAGAATGGAACGGCCAAGAGTGACTGAAGACGTGTTGAACGAGTGAAAGTCTTTCAGGTGCAGCTGCGAGAAAGCAGTTCAGATGGCTAGTCGTGAATGAGCAGTTCCAGTGACGTCTGTGTGGAGACTCTTCAGGAGACGCTTACAGCTACGTCCTTATCATTCGCAGCTTTAAAGACTACAGATTACGTTTTACAATACGTGCCCACAGTGCTTCGAGCGTTTCCACGAGAAAAGTTTGCCGACAGATTCCAACAGATTTACAATTCATGTCAGTAGTATGATGTAGCTAATGGTGATTACTCTGAGCCGGCCAGAGTGGCCGAGCGGCTCTAGGCGCTGCAGTCTGGAACCGCGCGACCGCTACGGTCGCAGATTCGAATCCTGCCTCGGGCACGGATGTGTGTGATGTCCTTAGGTTAGTTAGGCTTAAGTAGTTCTAAGTTCTAGCGGACTGATGATCTCAGAAGTTAAGTCCCATAGTGCTCAGAGCCATTTTTTGATTACTCTGAAGGCCAGTGAAAGTGTTTCTCTTTATATATTTGTTTTCTTCATTTCCTGAGACCATTCACCGTTCTTTTCAGACCTAGCTTAGAGAAAAAAAAATCGTTCACGTAAGAGAATACAGAAATTCACAATATACACTCCTGGAAATTGAAATAAGAACACCGTGAATTCTTTGTCCCAGGAAGGGGAAACTTTATTGACACGTTCCTGGGGTCAGATACATCACATGATCACACTGACAGAACCACAGGCACATAGACACAGGCAACAGAGCATGCACAATGTCGGCACTAGTACAGTGTATATCCACCTTTCGCAGCAATGCAGGCTGCTATTCTCCCATGGAGACGATCGTAGAGATGCTGGATGTAGTCCTGTGGAACGGCTTGCCATGCCATTTCCACCTGGCGCCTCAGGTGGACCAGCGTTCTTGCTGGACGTGCAGACCGCGTGAGACGACGCTTGATCCAGTCCCAAACATGCTCAATGGGGGACAGATCCGGAGATCTTGCTGGCCAGGATAGTTGACTTACACCTTGGGTGGCACGTTGGGTGGCACGGGATACATGCGGACGTGTATTGTCCTGTTGGAACAGCAAGTTCCCTTGCCGGTCTACGAATGGTAGAACGATGGGTTCGATGACGGTTTGGATGTACCGTGGACTATTCAGTGTCCCCTCGACGATCACCAGAGGTGTACAGCCAGTGTAGGAGATCGCTCCCCACACCATGATGCCGGGTGTTGGCCCTGTGTGACTCGGTCGTATGCAGTCCTGACGGTGGCGCTCACCTGCACGGCGCCAAACACGCATACGACCATCATTGGCACCAAGGCAGAAGCGACTCTCATCGCTGAAGACGACACGTCTCCATTCGTCCCTCCATTGAGGCCTGTCGCGACACCACTGGAGGCGGGCTGCACGATGTTGGGGCGTGAGCGGAAGACGGCCTAACGTTGTGCGGCACCGTAGCCTAGCTTCATGGAGACGGTTGCGAATGGTCCTCGCCGATACCCCAGGAGCAACAGTGTCCCTAATTTGCTGGGAAGTGGCGGTGCGGTCCCCTACGGCACTGCGTAGGATCCTACGGTCTTGGCGTGGATCCGTGCGTCGCTGCTGTCCGGTTCCAGGTCGACGGGCACGTGCACCTTCCGCCGACCACTGGCGACAAAATCGATGTACTGTGGAGACCTCACGCCCCACGTGTTGTGCAATTCGGCGGTACGTCCACCCGGCCTCCCGCATGCCCACTATATGCCCTCGCTCAAAGTCCGTCAACTGCACATACGGTTCACGTCCACGCTGTCGCGGCATGCTACCAGTGTTAAAGGCTGCGATGGAGCTCCGTATTCCACGGCAAACTGGCTGACACTGACGGCGGCGGTGCACAAATGCTGCGCAGCTAGCGCCATTCGACGGCCAACACCGCAGTTCCTGGTGTGTCCGCTGTGCCGTGCGTGTGATCATTGCTTGTACAGCCCTCTCGCAGTGTCCGGAGCAAGTATGGTGGGTCTGACACACCGGTGTCAATGTGTTCTTTTTTCCATTTCCAGGAGTGTACATTAATGACTCACAGTTGCAGTAACAGGATGACCACTGAATCAACATTAAAACGATAGTGTACGGAACAGACACATAGTTGTAACAGGATTTTAAATTATGTTCAGTTTTTGTAGAATCATGCGTACTGTGCCCATTGCTATAGCCCAGGTTGTATTAAGACAAAATATTCCCTACAACGCGCCCTGCGTTCAATACAGATGTTCATTTAGCCCGACCCAAAGTATAATAGCTACAACAAACAGTAACTGAAAAGTCACAACTCCCGTGTAAAGTGATTTACAGTTCGCTTGACTTAACGTACCCTCACATAAAACACTGTGAATGAACTTGAACAGTAGAGCAACAGCATGCCAACATTGACTTCAGAAGCACACTGTTAGGACCCTTTGCGATCTGTTGAAGTCGTTCCACGGCCTTCGGCAATGCTGTGTGTGTGATCGGAGAAAACATCGACCTCTCCAACAAGTTGCTGTTCACACACCACAGCCGCCCACGTTGACCGTGGCCATCCGGTGTCATGTGCTCGTATATTCTGTGAGAGTCTTTGAATTGGCTTCCCTCAGAACTGCTTTCCTTGATGTCTCTCCAGCGACTCCGGTCACTGACCATCCATCTCTAACGAGGAGGACAGGGCGAGTGCCATAACGTGATTTCCCAGAAATTCGCTCAGTGGAAGAGGAGCCAATATAAGCAAACGCCTGCCTCGGTTTGGATATTCCACAGCTTCTGAGTAAACGACCGTCAAAGATTTCGACGTAATTTAGATACTAAGATTAAAGCAATAAGAGCCCTCGGTCATAAAAATGAAGTTTTTGACCAAGGTTTCGACAACTGTTAACAGTGCCTTCATCGGAAGTAAAACATTCAAACTGGCATGTCACGCATAAAATAAATATCAAACGATAAAGTTTTAGTCACAAATTTTAAAATTTGTGACTAAAACTTTATCGAATTTGTGACTAAAACTTTATCACTTGATATTTATTTTATGCGTGACATGCCAGTTTGAATGTTTTACTTCCGATGAAGGCATTCTTAGTAGTTGTCGAAACCTAGTTCAAAGGACTTCATTTTTGCGACCGAAGGCTGTTATTGCTTTAATTTTACTTTGTAAACGGTCGTTGACAACGCGGCCATGTTGAAAACTTTAGTTTAGATACCTTTTAGCGTACGGACTTATACTTTTGCGTCCCGTGTTCGAAATGCCATTATTGTTCTTATTTAGTTTGTTCTGTGTATGTAGGTGGTTACAATACAAAATGCCTTTTATCAAGTTAGAGACGCAAGGATGTTTTTTAACTGCAAAATTACAATTATGTTTCGCAATAACTATCATACATTTATTACACAATGTGTGTATGTGTTTGTGTGTGTGCTATTTTCAGGGGTTAGAATCTTTTTAACTTCTCATATTTTATTCCTACGTTCATTTTTGAGGAAGATTTGGTGCATTCCTGTGGATGATACAGAACGTAGAAACATATTAAACATAGAAATTTCGAACAGCACGAGCATCAGGCGAAGGTAAGTTTGCCACAGCGACATTTCTTCGTATGAATCTCACTTGGGAAAGAAGTTGATTATGAACCAAGATACACTACTAGAATTTGACCAAAAACAGTTTCAAATAATTTTTCCATCTATTTATTATTTTTCTTTTTTTAATTAATTGACCATACATACAGTAAGAAGACAACGTTATTTTAGTACACATTGGAAAACATTCGTGTAGTAATCTTCTGCGGACTTTTAGTAGATAAGTGAAATACAGAAATAAAACTATAAATAATATTTCGTATAAACGTAGGCTTCCGCAGTAGTGTCACTGTAAACAAAATTCTTCTGGGTTTGGGACCGCATTGTTAACTATAAAATACCGACGTTTTAGCGACTATTGCAAGGCGGCTTCCTCAGGGTGTATTGTTACAGCAGAAGAATTTTATTGACAATAGTATTTCGGTTTCGAACACGGAGCGTAAAGGCGTGTAGTCGCGACACTAGCGACTGTGCCACCACTTCGGTCGAGGTACTTTCCCTCTGAGAGGCAAATAAAGTTCCTCGAAAACTCTGACAGTCGTTTTTCAAATATCTACAGGTGAGCTGAGACACGCTCCTCAAGTTTCTGGGAAACTAGGTAATGGCACTTCCCGTGTTCTAGTAAACAGAGGCGAGCTATCAGCCTCGACAACCACCACAGCACTCCGCACCCCTCCCTGACTTCGACGGAGCGCCGCCAGCCCCGACCACAGACTCAGCGCTTGCTTCCGGGGGATGTATGTACAGAGTGTTTCAAAAATGACCGGCATATTTGAAACGGCAATACAAACTAAGCGAGCAGCGATAGAAATATACCGTTTGTTGCAATATGCTTGGGACAACAGTACATTTTCAGGCAGACAAATTTTCGAAATTACAGTAGTTACAATTGTCAACAACAGATGGCGCTGCGGTCTGGGAAACTCTATAGTACGTCATTTTCCATATATCCACCATGCGTAGCAATAATATGGTGTAGTCTCTGAATGAAATTACCCGAAACCTTTGACAACGTGTCTGGCGGAATGGCTTCACATGCAGATGAGATGTACTGCTTCAGCTGTTCAATTGTTTCTGGATTCTGACGGTACACCTGGTCTTTCGAGTGTCCCCACAGAAAGAAGTCACAGGGGTTCATGCCTGGCAAATAGGGAGGCCAACCCACGCCGCCTCCTGTATGTTTCGGATAGCCCAAAGCAATCACACGACCATCGAAATATTCATTCAGGAAATTAAAGACGTCGGCCGTGCGATGTGGCCAGGAACCATCTTGCATAAACCACGAGGTGTTCGCAGTCCCCTCTAAGGCAGTTTGTACCGCCACAAATTCACGAAGAATGTCCAGATAGCGTGATGCAGTAATCGTTTCAGATCTGAAATATGGGCCAATGATTCCTTTGGAAGAAATGGCGGCCCAGATCAGTACTTTTTGAGGATGCAGGGACGATGGGACTGCAACATGGGGTTTTTCGGTTCCCGAAATGCGCCAGTTCTGTTTATTGACGAAGCTGTCCAGGTAAAAATAAATGCTGCCCACATGCATATCGCCGTCACCAATCCTGTGCACTATATCGTTAGCGAATGTCTCTCGTGCAGCAATGGTAGCGGCGCTGAGGGGTTGCCGCGTTTGAATTTTGTATGGATAGAGGTGTAAACTCTGGCGCATGAGACGATACGTGGACGTTGGCGTCATTTGGACCGCAGCTGCAACACGGCGAACGGAAACCCGAGGCCGCTGTTGGATCACCTGCTGCACTAGCTGCGCGTTGCCCTCTGTGATTGCCGTACGCGGTCGCCCTACCTTTCCAGCACGTTCATCCGTCACGTTCCCAGTCCGTTGAAATTTTTCAAACAGATCCTTTATCGTATCGCTTTTCGGTCCTTTGGTTACATTAAACCTCCGTTGAAAACTTCGTCTTGTTGCAACAACACTGTGTTCTAGGCGGTGGAATTCCAACACTAGAAATATCCATGTTGTCCACAGAACACTTGTACATTGTGAACAGCACACGCTTACAGCAGAAAGACGACGTACAGAATGGAGTACCCACAGACTGCGTTGTCTTCTATATCTTCCACACCACTTGCAGCGTCATCTGTTGTTGAAAATTGTAACTACTGTAATTTCGAAAGTTTGTCCGCCTGGAAATGTACTGTTGTCCCAAGCATATTGCAACAAACGGTTTATTTCTATCGCTGCTCGTTTAGTTTTTATTGCCGTTTCAAATATACCGGTCATTTTTGAAACACCCTGTATGTATGTGTGTGTGTTGTTCTTGAGTCCAGGTGACTACCTGCCGCTATCCGCCTCTCTCCCAGCACGGCCACGCTGGCGCTCCCATTCGTGGTACTAGTGCCACACTGCCAAGATCAAGACTGTTGTCGCCTGGGAACATAACCGACACAAGGAAACAAAACTAGAATCACTTCAACAGGTAACTAGACTACATGTGCGACTGCTCATGATTTTGTCGTAAGGGGGAATGCACCACATGGGATGAAAATTCTGACTCCCTGCTGACCTATTCAAAATGTTCATTTCCTTGTTTGCCCACATCACCATTCAACAGCCGCCTCACCTGCCCGTTGCCTACTATTCCGTCTCCCTTACCCCACCTCTCACTTTTTTACTACTGGAGCTAATTTTATTCGGCTTGTGATTATGGAGTGGGAGAGGGAATAAACACTTTTATCATAAATGTGGCACGCCGTGGATCAAATTATTGCTTTTCCACATCTGCTCTGGATAATCATGTAGGGAACATTCACTTGCTACTGTAACGTAAGAAAGAAAGAAAACTGTATCTGAACTCACTACCTTGCATCGTATACAGAAAAGTCAGTGATGAAATTCAAATGATCGTTACAGCACTGAATGTTGTTTACGTTATGCAGTGGATTTTTGAATACTGTTAATTGGAATGGGCGCGCGGCTTGCCCACGTTCTCTTAATCTCAGGGGAAAAATGTAAAATATTGCTTTAGTATCACAGAGTAGACCTTGCCACAAAATGTGAAAATGACAAAGTCATAACACAGTTATTCGTTATATTTTTTTGCGGCCGCATGGAACATGTCGCACAGCACCTTCCAAATCAAACTGAGAAATGCACTGAATAATATGATATAGTCTGCCGGCACTGATGGAAGCTGTAAGGAAATGCTAAATACTATTATGTTACCTCACTTTACCGGCGAGGTGACTGCGATGCCTGAAATAAATATTTTTTAAATGTGCCGCGTCTGCGGCCGTTGCCCTCGCAGGTTGGTACAGCAGCTTCCGCTAAATTAAATGCTGAAAATGTGTAAATTATTTATGGGACGAATTGGTGGCAATTTTACAAATTATTTAAAAAAAATACTTGCTCAGACTCTATATATTCAAACGAAAATGCATTAATTTTACACACCTTTTAACAACAACTCGCCTAATGGCGGATCTCAAGCTTCATGAACAAAAGACTTACGGCTAGCAGATACATTTGCTTAACACGCGAGTGTTACTCGTTACGAACCTCAGAGAGAACAAAGCGATTTTTACAATGCTTTTTACTATTTATACATGGTCTGAATTGTCCTTTTTATCCGAGGGACAGATCATAATCAATAATACATTTAACAAGATTTTCAAAGATAATAATATGTCATGGATTCAGAGTTAACAAATGCATAAAACGTCAAATAATTATGAATGTTATACATACACACATAGTACCTTCGTGAAATGTTTACAGTCTTGCTTTATTGCTTCACTTGGTCGTGTTTAAATTATTTCACTTTCGCCGTGTGCGTGGCACTATATCGACACATGTTAACTGGTCTTACACACACAAAAAAAATTCTATCACACGCTTTTTATGACGACTGGCCAGGAGATGCTATACTACTTTCAATTTTATTTTGTATCCACTGAAATACACTCCTGGAAATGGAAAAAAGAACACATTGACACCGGTGTGTCAGACCCACCATACTTGCTCCGGACACTGCGAGAGGGCTGTACAAGCAATGATCACACGCACGGCACAGCGGACACACCAGGAACCGCGGTGTTGGCCGTCGAATGGCGCTAGCTGCGCAGCATTTGTGCACCGCCGCCGTCAGTGTCAGCCAGTTTGCCGTGGCATACGGAGCTCCATCGCAGTCTTTAACACTGGTAGCATGCCGCGACAACGTGGACGTGAACCGTATGTGCAGTTGACGGACTTTGAGCGAGGGCGTATAGTGGGCATGCGGGAGGCCGGGTGGACGTACCGCCGAATTGCTCAACACGTGGGGCGTGAGGTCTCCACAGTACATCGATGTTGTCGCCAGTGGTCGGCGGAAGGTGCACGTGCCCGTCGACCTGGGACCGGACCGCAGCGACGCACGGATCCACGCCAAGACCGTAGGATCCTACGCAGTGCCGTAGGGGACCGCACCGCCACTTCCCAGCAAATTAGGGACACTGTTGCTCCTGGGGTATCGGCGAGGACCATTCGCCACCGTCTCCATTAAGTTGGGCTACGTTCCCGCACACCGTTAGGCCGTCTTCCGCTCACGCCCCAACATCGTGCAGCCCGCCTCCAGTGGTGTCGCGATAGGCGTGAATGGAGGGACGAATGGAGACGTGTCGCCACAATCAGGACTGCATACGACCGAGGCACACAGGGCCAACACCCGGCATCATGGTGTGGGGAGCGATCTCCTACACTGGCCGTACACCTCTGGTGATCGTCGAGGGGACACTGAATAGTGCATGGTACATCCAAACCGTCATCGAACTCATCGTTCTACCATTCCTAGACCGGCAAGGGAACTTGCTGTTCCAACAGGACAATGCACGTCCGCATGTATCCCGTGCCACCCAACGTGCTCTAGAAGGTGTAAGTCAACTACCCTGGCCAGCAAGATCTCCGGATCTGTCCCCCATTGAGCATGTTTGGGACTGGATGAAGCGTCGTCTCACGCGGTCTGCACGTCCAGCAAGAACGCTGGTCCAACTGAGGCGCCAGGTGGCAATGGCATGGCAAGCCGTTCCACAGGACTACATCCAGCATCTCTACGATCGTCTCCATGGGAGAATAGCAGCCTGCATTGCTGCGAAAGGTTGATATACACTGTACTAGTGCCGACATTGTGCATGCTCTGTTGCCTGTGTCTATGTGCCTGTGGTTCTGTCAGTGTGATCATGTGATGTATCTGACCCCAGGAATGTGTCAATAAAGTTTCCCCTTCCTGGTACAATGAATTCAAGGTGTTCTTATTTCAATTTCCAGGAGTGTAAAATGACGTAACAGCCATTTGCATGAACTGGCAACACACAGAAAACATAATCTACATGGAGTGCTGTCTTCCGCCCGAGATGTTCGGCTGCTTCTGCTCCTGTTCCAGTGGTATACGTTGTGCAGTGTAAATACAAAGTTTACTGTTACACCAGTCTTTATTTTACTTTTTAAATTGCATTTCGTCTCTCTGCTATGTGTCACTCTGGTGGAAATTAAAAGATAATTTGCATCTAGCTCGACACTAACAGGAAAATTTCCAAAACTGTTGCCCGCATCAGAAACATTTCTGCGTTGAGATTTTCCACAGGATGCTGCAGATGCATACTAGCGGCTTCCCTTCATCCTGATGCTGGCCGGCTAGCGTCACTTCATTTGACCGCAATGCTCTATGCATGTAAAGGCAGCAGCGGTAGCTCGAACTATTTGTCCCGTGCGTGAGGCGTTTGCCATCGAAGAAATCACCTCAGGAAATGGTTTTTTCCTTTCAAGTAGGATAGTTTTAGGGGGAAGAACGTCTGTATTGTTGTCACTATGGTCTTATTGTTGTCACTACGGTCAGCGTACGTAGTATTTGCCAGATGTGATGACCGCAATGCGAAATTTACAATCAACGGAAAGTTTGACAGTTGGGTGTGAGGATACTACATGTGGTATTCAAAGCAACAAAAAATTAAGCCATACGTAGGTTTGGAATTCAATCTTGACTTTTCTGTGAAGTATTCCTAACAATTCATATGTAATATGTGACAACGAGTCAAAAATTTTCGTTTTTTGACCGCAAGAAAGTAATGTTACGTGTAAATTACAGTTTGCAACCCGAGCCGTCTCGCTACGTGTTTGCCAAGTCATTCGTTTCTTGAAGTTAGTGCAGCTATAGCGTTAGGATGTTTTGTATCCCCCCTGGAAGACGGGGCGTGGGTTTGCTCCTGTAAACTGAAGGGTAGGCCCAATGTAGGAAGCTAGGAGAAGCAGGTGATGTAGAACTCTGGGTACTGCACGTAAAGTATAAGTGGTTTTACTATATCTCAACACAATAACAAACGTGAATACATAACTTTGTAATGATGAGCACGTAGGTGCGAAACTGGATTATCAAAGCTAACATAAGTTACACAGGCAAAATCTGCAGCGGCTCACCCGCTATGAAAATGAAAAAAATGTTGGTTAGTCGCCTGATCGAGATCAAATGGGCTGAATCTGGAGCGACGCTTGTAGAGCTGCACAGCACCGGCTAGATGCCGCTGTCTTCGGTGTGGATCGTCCACTCTCGTAGTGCCAACCTAAGAATTTGTACCTACGCCGTGGCATCGTAGCTATCGTTACCACAGGTTCGTAACTGGCTGAAACGCTGGCGTATTCATACCAATTCAAACGAAAGCAACCACAACGAAATCTTAAGAGTGTGGCTATGTTCGTGCTGTATTTGCTGTAGAATTAACAAGCTCGATTAATTCCTTCCTGTTAACTTCTCTGTCGACCAAAGAGGACGTGGAAGAATGGAAACATTGGATGTTCGGCACCACAGTACTCGATTATAGTGTTAGGTCTCAGCATGTAGTCTGATGCAAAACGTCGTGATTATCCTCGATCATGTGTTAGTTTCACAATACAAACATTTGGGACCCGCAGGGATTGGCTGGGCTTCGTTTCTGTTGCGGAAATACTGCACGAAGCACACATCCCATGCCCAAGTGTGGAAACATATCAGCAGTTTTCGATTTACGAAGGCGAGATTTGTGGTCAGTCCTAGATGTGCATCACTTTACAGTGGGCATCCACCGCTATTGGTATCTGACCGATAATTGTGACTTACAAGACGGACTGTGCGGTGACTTAGAATAGGCTGGTGGTATTAACCAAAGGCAACTTTGTCGATAAAATAACTAGTGGTATTGGGTATTGGTGAAATAAAGGGACTTGGCGAGGTCTATTAAAGTCTGAGTAAACTATATCGTTTCACTGGGAACTGATGTGTTTTATTTCCTTTGCCATGTGGATTATTTTTCACTCTTTCTCCTTAACTGGTTTTCTGAAGCTATGTCTTTGTTGAACTTTCCGATGAGACTTCAGGGTGTTAGTTACGAGTTATCCGAAGACTGGCAGCAACATATGTCTCTAGTTCAGTGGTACGAAGTTGGAACTTACTTGAAGGCAATCCGACTGTTACAGAAATGACTGTGAGATGCAACTGGTGATACGTTTATCCTCACTCCGCTGGTCAAGGGGAGACAGGTGAGCTTTATTCAAACTATTGCGTCAATAGCAAATCGAGAGGAGTTCATTCGGATCCTATGATCAATTATGCCAGTAATAGCACAATTGCACTACTTAGTTTGCTGGCATGCTGCATGGCATCGGGACTCCGATGACAATAGTAGCAGTGGCAGACACTGTCCACCACGATCTACAGTTTCCAAATTACGTGCTTCAAGCGACTCTAAAATACCTTCAATGGTATGTATTTGCAGTTTGTTCGCTGCGTAAGTGCGATTTCAACAGGGGATTACTTATGGAAGCAATGAATTCTATTTGAAATCGATATTTTTGATTCATTTCATGACACTCATGTCATATAAAACCGTTTCCTGATCAGTTTTTGACTTCTTGAATATTTTTTCAGGTTATTGCACTGAGATATCAAAAGTGGGGCCTCTAGTTTCCATCTCTATTTCTAATTCTGTTTTTGCTCTATGTACGTCACCCACAATCTCTGTAATTTGGCGAGAACCGATGGACAATTTTATGTGTTGCGAAGCGACCTTGAAAGCTTTATAAAGCTTTTCCAGTAGCCGCCAAGATGAAACGAAATTACAGTTAGCATTGCTCACTGAGGCAGATTCGGTGGCCGCTACTGTAGTATTCACTGCCTATTGTAACAATTGCACCTTCATAGTTCCCGTAGAAATCATCTGATGGCCTGTTAGACTGTTAGTATGAATAAACTAGGAAATAAACTACGAACGAAATGTGAAAATTTTGAGGAACTATATAGAAATGTCTTCCTACTTTCACCTAGGTTTAACGCTTCCAGTTCCTTGGTTTCTCTCGTTCTTAAGCATTCTGAAAATAGAAAAGCTCGTCCATCATACATTTTTTCTTTTGTTGGCAAAATATCGCCAGCAGTTACATTGTAATCAATACGAGGAGACAATACTTTTCGTTCCTCTAGATTTTATAGAGTGAATGCCAATTTTTCTGAAGGATGGCATATTCGAGACATCACTGTCAGTGTTTTTGTGTCCCTTGTTCCATATTCTGATCGAAACTGATACTCCTTTCACACTACCACAAATTGGGAATGAACTTTCATTACACTTAATCACTTGTTTTATTGTCTTCACACCTTCTTGACTCTGAATTCTCGATCACTGTGTTGCACAATTCGTTTTCCCTGATTTGAAATTTTATGTTATGTGTAGAATATGAAATCCCTTTGTGGGTGTTTCCATTATTTCTTCAGTGTTTATTGCCTGTTCATTTTGGTTATTATGTAATAGAGGTGGTGCCAATAGAAATATTCTTATGGAAAACTGTTTTTATGTCTATAATATGTTTAAAAATTCTATGTAATCATACTGCTTATAGCGTCTGGTGATGCTAAAACAAGTGAATCGTTTCTAATGCATTAATTTTACTTTACAGCAAGGTTAAGACACAAAAATCAAAAATAGTTAAGACGGCTACTGAGGAGGAGTAGTGTCCAAATGGTTTCCCGCACCTCCTTATTTATAATACTGGGGTTGCAGTTTGTGCGTCTGGGTATAGTTCGTAAGTAATCTTTAGACCAGAATCATAGTTACAGAAATAAAAATGAGAGTTGCTTGTCTATAATCAAGTATTTTGGCTCCCAGTTAGTTTGGTGGAAACCAGCGTCAATGCGTCCTCAAAGCACGAGTTTCCCAGTACTTATAGCAGCTTTGTGATCGTTGAATTACTCCCTGGAGTGATTCAAAATTATCTTGCAAATTCACTTGACTGAATCTTGTCAATTTCATTAAATAATTAGAATGGGCGCTGGTTTTTAAATTTATGAAATGATTCTAAGAAGGTCATTCCACACACAGTATACAACTAGTCCTGCATTTCAAACGGCGAATTATCTGTGCTCACCACTATGCCATGCAGAGTGCGCCGCAGGTAGTATTAATTCGGTAAGTGTTGTTAAACACTGTTTTGTGAAGCGGAAAATGCGTTAAATGGTTCCCATATTACTGCAGATCTAGACAGTCTGTCAGCGTTTTGCCTCTTACCTTACCGAGGTACACGTTTCCGCACTGAAAACCAGTACGGAAACTTTACTTCCCTGTCATAAGCAGACACTGAGGGGACGGGGCGCAACCAGCTGGCGGCCATAGCGCACATTGGATGAGACGATGTCTGTCGTCTTGGCTCCGATGTCACACTTGAATCACTCCAGTTGCTGGTAGAGAAGGTTGACAAGTCCAGGCTTGTGAATGCAGTTTCAACGAAGATAACAATTTGTATCGTTGTTTTACTTTTATACAGCTTTAAGCTAGTCATTTGTATTTAATTATAACGCTTTGTTGGGCATGGTCCTCTGGTTGTGCGTCGAGTGGAAGAACTGAACTAGAGACTTCGAAGCTTCTGTGACAAGTTAGGCTGCGACTTTTTGACTTCTGCTATCGGGCTGAGAACTGTAGAGTCACCCTAAATGGGTTAAATGTGTACCACACTTCGGAGGCTGCTATCCAGGTAGTTGACAGTGTCTCAGGTGCACGCAAGAGTTTTCTTGTGTTAGGCGACTCTCAGTCTATTCCACATAATGACAGCTGTCGGAGACCCAGAAATAATGAAAGGACAAGTGGAGTATTAAAATACTTCTAGTTAACTGCTGAAGAAGTAGCAACAAAGTGCCATATTTTGAAACGATCCTGAAAAGTAGTGAAGCTCATATAATGCTAGGCCTCGTAAGCTGGTTAAAACCTGAACTTAATAGCAGAGAGGTTTTTGCGGATAGTTTAAGCGCATATCGAAAGGATAAATGTAGGAGGTGTATTTGTCGCAGTAGACAAGAAACCTACACCTTTAGAGATAGAAACAGAAGCTCATGTGGGATTTTTTGCCATTATATCTAATGTTAACTGATAGGCTTGACCATTTTTAGGACATCCACATTAAAACTGGTATCAGTGACCATGAGGTACTTGTGGCAACAATGATTACCAAAGTACAAACGACAACTAAATCTGGTAGAAGGATTTATACTTTCAGTAAACTAGATAAAAGAAGCAATACTATAATACCTCAATGAGGAAATAGACACTTTTGGCACAGAACAGGAGCATGTGGAGGAACTAAAGCTTAATTTTAAAAGTACAATTGACCATTTACTGGATGGATATGTACCAAGCAGAACAGTTAATGATGGAAGGGACCCTCCATGGCACACAGCCGCTGTAAAGAAACTTCAAAAGTTTGTAGGTGTAAAACAAAGCATAGGGCTGTAGATAGACAGAAGCTGAATAAAACACGTTTAGCTATCAAGTGAGCAATATGAGAATCCTTCAGTGACTGCCGTAGCTGAATATTTCCAAATGATCTTTAAGAAAATTCAGATAAATTCTGGCTGTATGTAAAGGCTGTTAGTGGCACTAAAGATAGCATCCAGTCACTCATGAATGACACAGGAACTGAAACTGAGGGCGGCAAACTAAAAGTAGAGATGCATAATGTTGATTTACAAAGGAAATCTCAGGAGTATAGACCTAAATAAATTCACGTACCACTGAAATAATGAGTGAAATAGGTATTAGTGTCCGTGGCAGCGAGAAACAGCTGAAACTGGTGCAACTGAACAAAACTTCGGAGCCCGATCGGGCCGCTGTGACCGAGCGGTTCTAGGCGCTTCAGTCCGGAACCGCGCTGCAGCTACGCTCGCAGGCTCGAATCCTGCCACGGGCGTGGATGTGTGTGATATCCTTAGCCTAGTTAGGTTTAACTAGTTCTAAATCTATGGGACTGATGACCTCATATGTTAAATCCCATAGCGCTTAGAGCCATTTGAAGTCCGATTCCGATGGAATCCCTTTCAGATTGTAAACCCAATTCGCAGCTGAGTTTTATCCCTCTCTTAACTATAATATAGTAGTGAAACAAACCCGATAAGTGGACAAATAATTTATTAAAAATGGCGGCTGGGATTCCACACCACTATGATGTCACACCCCCTCCACCCCCTGGAAATGGCGGTGTGAGGTACTCTCCACCATGCACTGTTCAGCCGCTTGCAGTGATTTGTTCTAGATGTGGGCTGTTTGTAGTTGATGGAGTTGCCCGCAAGTACGCGGGAAGACCTGGTGTGGAGTTGGTTCTTGGCCTGGGCGTACCTAAATCTATTATACATTAATAGGACTAGAAATACCAAACGTTGTCATCGGAAGCATTAACTGTCAGTAAGCATATGTCGGATTCGGAATCTTAAGGAAACTAACCCAGGCACTAGGAACTGAGAAGTCAGTGAGCTAAAGCAGAAAAATATGTCACGCTCAAATGCATTTGCATGGATTTTTAAGTGGGTTGTAATCCATCCACTAAGAAGTGATTGTCTAGGAGGCGAGTGACTGAAAATCCCGTCGGTATGTCACCTAGAGATTGTGGCGCTGCAGTTCGGATCGAAATGTAAGAGGTAGTAAGATGTCTGCTGTTGCTGGAAGAAACACTGACACTGATTTGTTGGGCTTGTATTTGTTTGTTAATTGGCTTTCAATGTACGATAGTTGAATAAGTGTGTAAGTACAGGATTTGCTTATAAATAGATAATTACCACTACGCATATACCTACTACCCATGTGGATATACTCTACTCGAGACGGGAGTAGGGTATCATGATCAGTTCACTATCGAACAATGTGTAGGCATAAAAAATGAGCAGTGGTGTGATTAAGTGCCGAATCTCCTCTAACTCTTACAGTAGCTCCGAATTATGCATGGAGGTGTGAGGTTGTTGCAACAATGGATATTGTATTGGAAACTCTGTGTTACTGTTAGTTTCTTTCTAAGGAGGAGGTATGCTCCATTTGAAAAAAAAAAAAAGGCACGTGATGTGTTTCTCCTGAAATGTTATGCTGTCAATGAAGACTCTTACACCATTACACTGTCGTACTTCTAGCATAGTAAGCATAGAAATAATATATAGTCGAAGACATACTGTTGCACATGATTTCCACGATACTTCAGCAATTTAAAAACACGTGTTTGCTCAGTTGCCACAAATTCGAGGCAAGGAAGGACTGATCAGCAGAGAGGTATTTTGCTATTGTTCACAAGACAGACATGTTTCGGTCGGCAGAAAGCATTTCCCCTCAGTGCTCTGGAATGTCTTTGAAGCCAGAATGCTTAACGGTTGATGAGATATTCTAGACAGAATTTTTTTTACAAAGAATTGTTTGGTTTCAACAGGTCTTACCTCTCTCTCTCTCTTGCTCTGCTGAGAGAGCTTTTAGCATTAGTGGCAGAGTACTCCGGAAATAGCCATATTATTGGAGACTGCTTTTGTAAGTTTTAACAATGGGGAGGCTAGAGAGATACTTCTAAGGAAGGACTTTGTCTTTGAGAATGATCGACAGAGTCCGTTTTATTTATTAGCAGAGAGAATCTCGGGCTGCGTAATACGCACATGAACACACACACACACACACACACACACACACACACACACATACACACACACACAGGTGTTGCGAAAGTATGCTATTGTTCCAGATCGGCGATAACTTCTGTTTGCCCGTCCATCTATACACTTGAGGCTGAGTGCATATTTGTGATTGCATCCTGCAGAACACACTACGTCACTTTTGTGAAATCATAACAGGACTCTACATGCCATCTCACCAGGCAGTTGAAGCCAAGCTTGCCAATTGCTGCTGTAGATTCGGTCCGGGTAGCTCTGTACGCGTTTGCTCTGCAATCTTAGCACATAATCTGTAAGCGCGTTTAGGAAGGATTTTCGAATAAACTCCGTCGTGATATTCATGTGGAATAGATTATACAGGAATGCTGTGTTCCTGTCAATATTTTCGAAATTGGTATTGTGAACATCTCTTACATGGTACTACATTGAACGAACGACAGACCATACAAGTTTTTTGCAGGAACAGTATAAAGGTATCAGTAGTGAGGAGCATCAAAGAGTAGCTATGACCAGCCTAATGGTTTTCCTACATGGGCATGATTTTACTTATCCAAGGACCACTCTCAGACAGTGCCGACAGAACCAGAACTTTTGAAAGCAGACCGCTATTGACCGTTCAGTTCTTCATTCATGACGAATAATCAGGTATTTCGCTATTGTTCCAGGGGCCAGTCATCTGAGAAATACGTTTAAGGGTTGCAGGAAGCGTCGTTTTCTTGAGTCTTTTGTCCATCTATGACTGGTTTCTGCAGACCATAAACAGAAGCCTATTGTTCGACAGTGAGGTGTTGTGATCAGTGTCGCAACACTTTTGTGTCAGGGCTGTAGCCAGACAAGTTGTTATAAGTCTCTCTCTCTGTCTGTCTCTCTCTCTGTCTGTCTCTCTCTCTCTCTCTCTCTCTCTCTCTCTCCGGCGAGAAGGCCTGAGAGTCCCAGAAGCCTCTTGTTCGACTGTGAGGTATACTGCCATTTTACACATTTCCCGTCTTTATGTGGTTGAGCTAATGTGTTGTTTGCATCGAGATGATGAAACATCAGTGGAAGAGCCATTTTCTAGTTCTCTAGACGTGAGAAACACATGTGATTATGAGTATTAAGACCTTAGTTGACTTTGTAAAGTACAAAGACAGTCTGGAATCTGTTACATCGTTGACATCGGCATTCGTTAAAAAGTGCGAGCGGAACTACCATTTTCCTCTATTTTCAAGTTTTCACGTACAAATCTTCGCAGACGAGATAAATTTCTAGTTACTCAGTGGTTTCTAGCATGTTCCACGCTAAAGCTATGGCTCTCTAAAGATATAATTTCCACTTCTTATCTTAAGAATTGTACTGTGCAGGCTATCGGTAGCATACTGCTGTGTGGTTGATGTCGAGAACAGTCTCGTGGTACGACATTCCGTCATATGAAATTGTCACATGGTACTCGATGATTTCAACATAAAAGTGTCACAAATACCATCGTTTTTTGGCGTGTAAAATCGGATATAGCAACTGATATGGTACAGGATACGAACTGTGTTTACTACAGCGACGTAGCAATATGGCACGGTGGTAGAATCGTATAGGATGATTTAGCCTGGTTTGAGATCGGTTTCACTCCGAAAGGTTCAAGCTCTCCTTGACAGTGGCAAAGCAGCGTAATTGATTAAGTGTCTTTGGCAATAGTTTCCGTATATCATGCTCTGTAGACCACTTTGCAGGGTTTAACTATCACTGAAATATGACTGCTGTAAGTTTTCGCTGAAATTGTTGTGTGTATGTGTGTGTGTGTGTGTGTGTGTGTGTGTGTTTGTGTGTGTGTGTGTAGGGAGGGGGGGCGGTATAGGAGTCTACACAGACTGGTTCGAACAAGTCAGGGACAGAACAAGGCGTCTACGGAAAGTTTTGTGACGTCAGAGAATCACATGATGTCCTTAATGGTAGGTATAGAAGTCTCTACAGACTGGATCGAAGAAGGCAGGGGTACAACAAGGTATCTACGGAAAGTTCCGTGAAGCCAGGGAGTCACGTGATGTCTTGCTTGTTCGAGTGTTTAGAGACAAGTCCAGGCAGACCAGCCTCCCCTAGTTCAGACAGTTGTGATGCTGTCCTCCATCCAGATTTGTGGCTTTGGAGTATCTCCAACACAGCAGTTATAGGACATAGAAAATTCCAGCTATTTTTCTCGCCTGTAAAACAGTGCTTCAAATTCTAGTAGAATCTCTTTTAGGCATCCAGTCTGCTGCTTGCCTGTCTTTTTTCTCCCGTCTGTTGTCGGTTTCGAGATATGTCATGAACTTTTAGATATGTAATTATTCTGATTTTCCTGTATGTGCTTAGACGCCAGTGTGTGTTTCCCATTGTAGAACTGTTCTTCGAAAAGTGAGGAAAATAAAAAGTAAATGCCTTAACATCCCTGACTCCAGCAACAAATATAAACTAAGCCCACGGAGTGTTTCAGAAAAGTACACAAAGGAACAGGTGTATGTGTAATCAGATTTTTTAAATCATCACTGCAGTTCTCGCTATTTAGTACTCTGTAATTTCCTCGAAAATATCAGTTTAGAGGGTTGTTTCAGTTATAATTTTAGATTACTCTTTTTCCTGCCAATTCACAAGAGGAGCAAAGAGATTTATTTAGACTTGTAGGGGAATGGAGCGTGCTATGTAGAGCTACTATTTATTTTGAGTCCATCTGCCACTAATTTATAATTGTATTGTGAATTTTTTTCCAGCAGGCTAACACAATGTGTATGACGTCGTCAATTTTGAGCCATATTGCTATTTTAGGCACTCGTTATGTAGCATTATGTATATGAATGTGTCATTAGTTACGATCTTTACTTCAGTTTCCCACTAAAAATAAATAAAGTACACTAACCTAACCTTTCTCCCTTGCAGCTCAGATTGTTTCCTGATATTTTCCAGTGGGGGGGGGGGGGGGGGATGTGGGTGCTGTCATATGAGTGGGTAGAGTGGTGGAGGAGTGGGAAGAGGGGGAGGCCAACAGCGCCCTCTGGTAGATGTTGTGCAAACTAGCTCATTCGCCCCCTAAACGTCAATGCGAACACACGTTTCCAAATTAGGTTACTGGAGGTTGCTCAACTGAATTACAAATAGATAAATGAATGAATTAATTAAATACTCTGCCTTCTTCTCCAGCACAGAATTGTCGTATCCCACCAAAAGTAAATAAAGTACACTATTTTAGCCTTCCTCTCTGGCAGCCAGTCAGAGACAGACAGTGTCCTGGCATTTCAACAGTTGATGGGTGGGGGCGGGCGGGGGGGGGGGGGGAGAGGGGGTGTACGGGTGCCGAGTGTTAGAGGTGGTGGAGTTAGGTTAGTTGAGATAGCACAATTGCTCTATTTTGGCCAATTACAGAGGTGGAGGGAGTGTGACAGGGAGGGTAGTAAAAGTGACCAACGAAACTACTGCTTAATACCCCGGGCATTGATTTTGAAAGCAGTATACTCGGGCACACTAGTGGTGGCATCAGAGTGAGAATATCAATAAATTAAAATGAAACCAGTGTACTATAAAAGATGAATGTCTCTGATGGGTTCGATAATGCGGATCGATGACTGTGCGCTACCCCAGAGCCAAAGATACTGTACTGATTTGTTGGAGTAAGAAAGCGCTTGGCATTCAGTTGTAGATAGCTGTCTGTGAGGGAAAGACGATGGAGTAGGCAGTTTTTGAGGTGTGCTGTGTGAAGCCACCAAGAGTTAGATTAATGTAGGTATGTCAATATTGTTGAACACGGAAGCAGAAGCCTTCATGCAAATGAAGTAAATATATTCACTTTAAATGCGAACATTTTTAGGTTAGGCTTTACCGTGACTGTTACTGACATTAAATGAAACAACAAGTTCACTGTTACCTGTCACCGTCAATTACACTGCTATACGAACCTTGCACCCAGCTGATTCCAGACGCCATATTTGTTTACAAATGTGGCAGTATTCATGTGATGTGTTACTACAGCAAAAGGAACCTGTGACCACTGGAGGCAGTGCCACAAGTTCCTCCAAAAAAATCGTAACAAAATACACACACAATGTAATACTAACTTATGTAAATACACCTGATGATGGAGCTTTAAACCTTCGAAGCGCGTCGTGGAAATAAGTAAAACGGTGACTGGTAACAGTGAACTTGTTGTTTCATTTAAAGATATTCAGTAATTATGATTTCTGTTTTTGCCAGCGCGTTAGTGCAGATGAGTTGGCTGATAATTTGTAATTGTTGAGTAATGTGCATTTCAAGTTTATGGCCAGTATTGCACACTGCTGAGCCTGTAGTTAGCATATTTCTATATTTTTATGACGGACCAGAATATATAGCGTTCCTCCGTTGCTGCTCTAGAGGTAATACAAGTTAACTTATTTGTTATGTGCACAAGGACCAAAATTATCAGTTTTGAACAGGGCCTTAGGATTCAGTGCTTAAGGGGCTGAATGTACTTCGCAGTGACTGTGTTCCTTTATTTGTATTCGGAGTTGCATTGTCCAATCAATTCGTGTAAAGTTTTGCTAACACCACCACACAGTAAGCACATCACTTGCAGTTACAACACGCTACACGATAATTCGAATTTTGTATCCATTCCACAGTTCAGACATTCATTCAGCGTAATCGTAAAGTTTATTATTTCATTTTTTAAAGAACGTTACAATTTGTTATAAAATGTTAACATATTCTTAGCTCAAACACTGTGAGGTATCTGGAATATGTCATCCAGCGTAGATTAAGAAAAAATCGATCATGTAGAACCCAAAACGAACTTTTCTCACTTTACCTTCTGAATGTCATGGATCAAGTCAGTCAGGCTGATACAGTCTTTCTCAATATCCGAAAAGCATTTGACTAAGTACACTACTGCACATAAGGTTATTATCAAAAGTATGCTCGTATGGGCTATCAAGCGAAATTTGTGACAGGAGTGACGATTTTTTGGTAAGAAGGACGCAGCCAGTTATCCTGGATGGAGAGTCATAGAAAGACGTAGAAGTAATATTGGATGTGGTCCAAGGAACTGTGCTGGGAACCCTGCAATTCATGTTGTCTATTAATGACCTTGTGGATTTTCTTAAATGTTTCCGTTTATCAGCCAATCGAATTTCATGTGCATTCCAAGTATTATAACCAGTATTCCACACTGCTGAGCCTGTAGTTAGCATATTTATATATTTTTATGAGAGGCAGTAGTCTCAGACTTTTCGTAAATGCTGCAGTTATCTGCAATGAGGTGGTTTCTGAAAGAAACTGCGTGAATATTCAGTGAGATGTAGCTAAGATAACACATTGGTCCAAAGATTGGCAGCTTTCTTTAAATATTCAGATACGTAAAACTAAAAAACATAGTAGCCTGTGACTATAGTAAATGGGTCCAGTTGAAATCAGTCAATTCATACAAATAGGGTGTAAAATTCTGTAGGGATATGAAATGCAATTATCACAAGGGCTCAGGTAAAGCTGGTGGCAGACTTCCGCTTATTGATAGAATACTGGGAAAAAGTAATGAGTCTACCATGGAGATTGCTTACAAATCACTCGTGTGACCCATTGTAGTATATTCCTAAGGGCATCATTTAAAGCTAATTCTTGCAACTTTCTACATACGCTTTCTCGGAATACTTTACGTCTATCTCCTAGAGTGTGTTTGTTCAGTTTCTTCAGTATCTCTGTAACACTCTCCCATGGATCAAACTAACCGCGGACCGTTGGTGCTGTCCGTCTCTATATTCGTTCAATATCACCCGACAGTCCCATTTAGTATGGGTTCCACACACCTGAGTACAATTTCTCATCGTGAAGCGCAGTGATTTACGTCGGCAGTCATAGTCACTGGAGGCCTACAATAAATTTAAATACGTTTATATACACTCTAAGGGAAAAAAAGAAACCTGACCACGAAGGAACTACACGAATGGAACGGAAATCGATAGATGTGATGTACATGTACATACAAACATATAATTACAGTTTCAGAAAAGTTGGCTGATTTATTCAAGAGGATGAGCTTCACAAGTTGAGCAAGTTAATAACGCGTTGCTCATACTCTGACCCTTAAGGAAGTAGCTGTTCGACTGGGCATTGATTGACAGAGTTGCAGGATGTCCTTCTGAGGAATATCGTGCCAAATTCTGTCCAACTGGTGAGTTAGGTCGACGAAATACCGAACTGGTTGCAGAGCCCTGTACATAATGATCCAGACGTTCTCAGTCGGTGTGAGATCCGGCTACTTTGCTGGCCAAAGCAGGGTTTAGCCAGCGCGGAGACGAGCAGTGGGAACTCTCGCTGTGTACGGCCGAGCATTATGTTGCTCAAATGTAAGCCAAGGTTGTTTTGGTATGAAGGCCAACAAAATGGAGCGTAGAATATCGTCTGCGTAGTGCTGTGCTGTAAGGGTGCCGCAGATGACAACCAAAGGGGTCCAGCTATGAAAATAAATGGCAAACCACACTGTCGCTACTGGCTGTTGGGCTGTATGGTGGGTGACGATACGGTTTGTATCCCACCAGTGTGCGAGGTGTCTCCGGACACGGGATCGCCAGTCATGTGGGCTCAGTTCGAAGCCAGACTCATCACTGAAGACAAGTCTAGTCCAGGCAATGATATCCCACCCTTAAAGCTCATTGATAGGAAGATATTCTACGCCCCGTGTTGCTGCGCTTCATGGCAAAGCATCCTGGGCTTAGGTTTCAGCAAGATAATACCCGGCCATATGCGGTAAGTGTCTACTGTTTGCCTTCGTGCGTGCTAAAGTCAACCTTGACCGGGAAGGTCCCCGGATCTCTCCCAAAATGAGGACGTTTGGAGTATCAGGAGCACATCAAAGAGCTCTGTCAATCAATGCCAAGCCGAATAACAGCTTGCATAAGGGCGAGAGTGAACCAAGGCGTTATTGGTTCAAATGGCTCTGAGCACTATGGGACTTAACATCTGAGGCCATCAGTCCCCTAGAACTTAGAAATACTTAAACCCAACTAACGTAAGGACATCACACACATCCATGCCCGAGGCAGGATTAGAACCTGCGACCGTAGCAGTCGAGCGGTTCTGGACTGAAGCACCTAGAAACGCTCGGCTACAGCGGCCGGCCCAACGCGTTATTGACTTGCTCAGTTTGTGAAGCTGTTTCTCTTGGATAAATCATCGAATTTTTCTAAAATTGAAATCATTTGTCTGTACATGTACGTCGCACCTATCGACTTCTGTCTTATTGCAATAATTCCTTCGTGGTTCGTGTGTTTCTTTATCATATAGTGTATAATGACAGCCAGTAACGAAAATAACGAGTAAAGAATACTTCACAACGGATATTTTTCTCGATGATACCTAAAACATATTGTATAAAAATTTAGCCGTAAATTTTCAGTCCTCGGTCAACTACGTTACTAGCCGATATTCTAAAAGTAGCAGGTAATCGAAAGCGACTATTCAGTTTGGTAAAGTAAAAATAGGGTGAAATATTATTGCGTGCATAATCTGGAATAAGTAACGGGAAGAGCTGAAATATCATCTCTAATATGTACGAGAATTATAGTAAAGTAGGTGACACTTAACTGAAGATGAAACCAGATTGCAAGTGACAGTGTTCAATATTTTTGTCCAGTTTATAACGGCACATGAACACGACTGACTACATGTTCGCAGCATTGCATTAACCAGATGATATCCGTAGACACATACGACTGTACGTCGGGGCGCCTGAAGTATCGGTCATTTTATTCTGTCCGTCCGTCTTGCGACACGAAGCGACATTATTTGCTCTCTGTGGGGTAATTTAATAACGCTTCCTCTTGCACTCCAGCTAAGCCGTCTGGCGGGAAGGAAGAAAAGAAAAAGGAAGGGGTCTGAAGAGCGGGCTGCCCTAAGAGCTTAACTGCCGCCGGAGCGCGAGGGGCTGTGCTGCGGAAGACGCCGCGGCCGCGCCGCCGGCCTGCCCCAGGCGGCTCTCGTGGCCACAGTTCACTCCTACCCAACACAACCAGGACTCCTCTGGGCCAATACAAGGCACACAAACACTGCAAGTAAAAGCGATAACCAAAATAGCGACATTACTGCTTTTGCTTAACGCTTCAAGACAATGCTATCGATGAACTCTCCCCGAACAAAAATTTCTAACTGACGCAATTATGCAATTATATGTGATCAATTTCGAAAGAAGTACCCAGTGTCAAGAAGTTCAGTTTATCTTTTGTTTTATCCATAATATTTTTCGAAGAGCGCAGAAGTAATTTGAAAAAAGCGTCTCCCTGTTTTTAACATGACATAATTCAAAGTAAAACTAGAGAGGAATTCCGCCCTATGCAGGATACTGATTTATAGTTTTGTTATTACTCAGACTTGCTTCAGCACCTTATGCGCTATCCTCAGTGGGATTCATGTTTATTTTCTTTCTGAAAAATTATTTGTACTGTCATCATCTTGTGTAGGTTGTATGAATTTTTGGCTCACAAATATTGACATTTGTAAAGAAGGTGCCGGCCGTGGTGACCGAGCGGCTCTAGGCGCCCAGTCTGGAACCGCGCGACTGCCACGGTCGCAGGTTCGAATCCTGCCTCGGGCATGGATGTGTGTTATTTCCTTAGGTTAGTTAGGTTTAACTAGTTCGAAGTTCTAGGGGACTGATGACCACAGCTGTTAAGTCCCAGAGTGCTCAGAGCCATTTCAACCATTTTTTTTTGTAAAGTAGTGGTCAGTAGATATCAAATATTTTGCATTAGTTTACATACGGTAAACAGTTAAGACATGTGTCACTGGGGTGAGTTGTCATATGCTGTTGAGTTACGCTATGCTTAAAGATTTGGGTCTAGGGTATTAAGTACGGAAATATGGCCACATACATCACATGACACTATTAGTTGTGCATGCTCGTAGCATTGTATCTATCATACAGTCTACAGCTTGTCATCTGCAATCAACTGTTCTTCGTTGATTTCAGACTGAGAGTCGCTACATATCGCGTTATTTAGCATGTTATTTACGGTTCTTTTCAATGTTGTGTTCTTCCTTCCCTTATTTATGACGTGATAAAGTGCTTATCTTTATCTTTGTTGTCATTTATTGCTGTTACACACGTTTATGATATTGTTTATCAGAAAACCACAAGGTTTCTGCCTGTATTTCACGTGTTATTATAGCTATGTAGTGTTCGTTGGTTCCGTTTCGTGTTTTTTGGGGAGTGGTGCTTTTGTACACTTCTTGGAAGGTGAAGGTTACATTTCTGAACCATCCGTACATTATATTAATATTAGGCGCTCGTTGATCTCTGTTCCTCTATTCTTAACGATAGCTTCCCTGGCGTCCGGCGAGGGGACTGCCTAGTAACTCTTGGAAGGAATTTAATGCCACACACGGCTATGGGATGTCTTGTCTTACTGGCCGTACTCGATGCTAACTGAGGTCGCTCACCGAGGATGGAGGTCTCGTATCTGTATTCTGCCTGTCAATCGTTTACCGTTGGTAGATTACGCATGGATTCTCACCCATGGAGAGTGAAATGAGACGTCTGGATGACAGTAGATTTGGTTAATTAACTTATTTAGTTCAGCCCTCGGCCATAGTACATTATGTCTAGCCTGGTTGAGGTGCACAATTGCCTATCAAGTCAAGCAATAAATGTCCGCCATTGTCGACAGCATAAAAAGCGGGACCGAGTGTGGATGCTGCTGTCAGCAACGTCTCTGACTGTGACCGCGATGACAGTGTGGCAGTGCACCTGATGATACTGTGCAGGCCACCATCACCTCCCTCCAGCAAGCAGGCGAATCTGTGCTCTGGCGGCGGCTGCTCTGGTGACTCAGGACAGGCTGCCCCGTTCTGTGGTCGAAAAGGCGATCCTCTACTGCCTTCCGGGATGTCACACTGGGTGTCACAGGCTCATAGTGTAGGCTGTGATACTGAGATGAGAATATTTTAATGCCTGCATGGGTGTGTACTTATATGCTCCAGACTATCTTCGTTTAGGGCTTAAGACATATACTCTAAACACTCCCATGGTGGCAAGTGTGGAAAGGCTTCTGTCCTTCTGCTAGCGTACTGCAGTGATTGCTGTTGCTGTACTGTGCCCAGCTGGTTCTACTTCGCAATATCTGTCGGCCGTATTTTGCTTCACAGTCCATAACACTCTTGCCTGACTGCGGCTGGCTCTGTTGCAATTCACTTCCTCTCCCACATACTTTTTGACCGAATACGGTCAATACGCTACATTGCTGTCCTTTTCATCAAGACCCGGTCCCTCAGGTCGACCAGAATAGATTAGCCTTTACACTGGCTCTTCAGCCCCTCTTCCACCTCTTACGAATTATACTATCAGTCGGTTTCCTTAACCCTATCACTTAATGTTACACATTTCTACAGAGCTTTTGCCCTGCTCCTTAACTCGTACTCCATGCGACTTATTTCATTGCTAGGCTTCTTGCACAATGTATGGGTGCTCTCACTCCTTAAATTTTTCATACGCTCCATGTACTCTATCACGTACCTTTACCGTCTTTGTGTATCCCGCGTCTTTCTGTTCCCTGATGCAATTTGTCGAATGCTTCTTCCAATCTTCTCACCTCCTTACGCATCTCCCATTCGTTGAATACGACCTGTATGACCTGTGATGACTGATGATCACACCATATACCTGCGTACAGAACAAAAATGGACAAATGGCTCTGAGCACTATGGGACTTAACTTCTGACGTCATTAGTCCCCTAGAACCTAGAACTACTTAAACCGAACTTACCTAATGACATCACACACATCCATGTCCAAGGCAGATTCGAACCTGCGATCATAGCGGTCGTGCGGTTCCAGACTGTAGTGCCTAGAACCGCTACGTCACTACAGCCGGATGCGAACAGCACTTTCGCTTCCAGGTACTGGTTCTGTTACACTTACACCCTGATAAATATCAGTGCCCCCGCCAAGAACCACATCATCTAGCCTTCTCTGCACCTCACCTGTGGGTAGGAATACCTATCACTTTCCTCACTCTTAAATTCGTTGCTTCTCCACAGCAGCTTATATTAATTACACTAAAGATATACATAACCTAAAAAAATATTAAATGACTCTCTCCTAGACCTTAACGCATATGGGTTCCTTGTTACTGTTTCATTGACAACCTCTTGTTTACCTTCCGGTACCTTTGTACTCACCCTCCCTTTCTGGTCCGCGTCACCTATCCCTGAAACAACTTCCGCACTCCACTGAAAAGGTTTCAACTGGCCTACATGCACAATTGTCATTCTCATTGGCAATTGAATTTTGACCTTTACTGGCGACGTAGTCTCTCCCACTTGTTATGGCTCCTGATACTTCCCAAAAAGCCTCTCTGTCTGTCCCTTCGGCATATACGAGGTTGTTGGCAGCACCCGCAGACCAACCTTATATTACTGCATTCTTGCTGTATGGCCCAATGCTTTTTCCTGTTTCTCCAGTGCTCGTGTATTTCCCCTTATGCTTTGTCCAAAATTTCCCCAGTGACTTTGGCAAATTCCTCAACAGACTCGCCAGCTCTCCCTTTCCTTGTTTTCAAGTTTGTGGTGTTTTATGACCATATAGTAATGTATTTGTGTGCCATTTAGGGTTGAGGATTGAGGCGACATATTTTGAATAGACATGTTGTTGTTGTTATGGTCTTCAGTCCTGAGACTGGTTTTATGCAGCTCTCCATGCTACTCTATCCTGTGCAAGCTTCTTCATCTCCCAGTACCTACTGCAGCCTACATCCTTCTGAATCTGCTTAGTGTATTCATCTCTTGGTCTCCCTCTACGATTTTTACCCACCACACTGCCCTCCAATACTAAATTGGTATCCCTCGATGTCTCAGAACATGTCCTACCAACCGATCCCGTCTCTAGTCAAGTTGTGCCACAAGTTCCTCTTCTCCCCAATTCTACTCAATACCTCCTCATTAGTTATGTGATCTACACATTTAATCTTCAGCATTCTTCTGTAGCACCACATTTTGATAGCGTCTATTCTCTTCTTGTCCAAACTATTTATTGTCCATGTTTCACTTCCATACATGGCTACACTCCATACAAATACTTTCCGAAATGACTTCCTGACATTTAAATCTATACTCGATGTTAACAAATTTTTCTTCTTCACAAGCGCTTTCCTTGCCGTTGCCAGTTTACATTTTATATCCTCTCTACTTCGACCATCATCAGTTATTTTGCTCCCCAAATAGCAAAACTCCTTTACTACTTTAAGTGTCTCATTTCCTAATCTTATTCCCTCAGCATCAACCGACTTAATTCGACTACATTCCATTATTCTCGATTTGCTTTTGTTGATGTTCATCTTATATCCTCCTTTCAAGACACTGTCCATTCCGTTCAACTGCTCTTCGAAGTCCTTTGCTGTCTCTGACAGAATTACAATGTCATCGGCGAACCTCAAAGTTTTTATTTCTTCTCCATGGATTTTAATACCTAAATCGAACTTTACTTTTGTTTCCTTTATTGCTTGCTCAATATACAGATTGAATAACACCGGGGATAGGCTACAGCCCTGTCTCACTCCCTTCCCAATCACTGCTTCCCTTTCATACCCCTCGACTCTTAAACTGCCATCTGGTTTCTGTACAAATTGTAAATAGCCTTTCGCTCCCTGTATTTTACCCCTGCCACCTTCAGAGTTTGAAACAGAGTATTCCAGTCAACATTATCAAACGCTTTCTCTAAGTCTACAAATGCTAGAAACATAGGTTTGCCTTTCCTTAAACTTTCTTCTAAGATAAGTCGTAAGGTCAGTATTGCCACACGTGTTCCAACATTTCTACGAAATCCAAACTGACCTTCCCCGAGGTCGGATTCTATCAGTTTTTCCATTCGTCTGTAAAGAATTCGCGTTGGTATTTTGCAGCCGTGACTTATTAAATTCATAGTTCGGTAATTTTCACATCTGTCAACACCTGCTTTCTTTGGGATTGGAATTATTATATTCTTCTTAGGTTTGAGGGTATTTCACCTCTCTCGTACATCTTGCTCACCAGATGGTATACTTTTGTCAGGACTGGTCTCCCAAGGCTGTCAGTAGTTCTAATAGAATGTTGTCTACTTGTATGGACTCATGTCTTTCAGTGCTGTGTCTAACTCTTCACGCAATATCATATCTCCCATTTCATCTTCATCTACATCCTCTTCCATTTCCATAATATTGTACTGAAGTACATCGCCCTTGTGTAGACCCTGTATACACTCCTTCCACCTTTCTACTTTCCCTCCTTTGCTTAGAACTGGGTTTCCATCTGAGCTCTTGAAATTCATACAAGTGGTTCTCTTTTCTCCAAAGGTCTCTTTAATTTTCCTGTAGGCAGTATCTATCTTACCCCTAGTGAGATAAGCCTCTACATCCTTTCATTTGTCCTGTAGCCATCGCTGCTTAGCCATTTTGCACTTCCTGTCAATATCATTTTTGAGACATTTGTATTCCCTTTTGCCTGCTTCATTTACTGCATTTTTATATTTTCTTCTTTCATCAGTTAAATTCAATATTTCTTCTGTTACCCAAGGATTTCTACTAGCCCTCGTCTTTTTACCTATTTGATCCTCTGCTGCCTTCACTACTTCATCTCTGAAAGCTACCCATTCTTCTTCTTCTGTATTTTTTCCCCCGATTCCTGTCATTTGTCCCTTATGCTCTCCCTGAAACTCTATACGACCTCTGGTTCCTTCAGTTTATCCTAGTCCCATCTCCTTAAATTCCCACCTTTTTGCAGTTTCTTCAGTTTTAATCTACAGTTCATAACCAATAGAATGTGGTCAGAGTCCACATCTGTCCCTGGAAATGTCTTACAATTTAAAACCTGGTTCCTAAATCTCTGTCTGACCATTATATAATCTATCTGATACATTCTTCCATTTATACAACCTTATTTCATGATTGTTAAACCAAGTGTTAGCTATGATTAAGTTATGCTTTGTGCAAAATTCTACCAACCGGCTTCCTCTTTCTTTTCTTGGCCCCAATCCATATTCACCTACTATGTTTCCTTCTCTCCTTTTTCCAACTCTTGGATTCCAGTCATCCATGACTTAAATTTTCGTCTCCCTTCACTACCTGAATAATTTCTTTTATCTCATCATACATTTCATCAATTTCTTCGTCATCTGCAGAGCTAGTTGGCATATAAACTTGTACTACTGTAGTAGGTGTGGGCTTCGTGTCTATCTTGGCTACAATAATGCGCTCACTATGCTGTTTGTAGTAGCTTACCCGTACTCGTATTTTTTATTCATTATTAAACCTACTCCTGCGTTACTCCTATTTGATTTTGTGTTTGTAACCCTGTATTCACCTGACCAAAAGTCTTGTTCATTCTGCCACCGAACTTCACTATTTCCCACTGTATCTAACTGTAACCTCTTCATTTCCCTTTTTAAATTTTCTAACCTACCTGCCCAATTAAGGGATCTGACATTCCACGCTCCGATCCGTAGAATGCGTTTTCTTTCTCCTGATAACGACGTCCTCCTGAGTAGTCCCCGCCCGGAGACCCAAATGGGGGACTATTTTACCTCCGGAATATTTTACCCAAGAGGACGCCATTATTATTTAATCATGCAGTAAAGCTGCATGCCCTCGGGAAAAATTACGGCCGTAGTTTCCCCTTGCTTTCACCCATTCGCAGTACGAGCGCAGCAAGGCCGTTTTGGTTAATATTGCAAAGCCAGGTCAGTCAATCATCCAGACTGTAGCCCTTGCAACTGCTGAAAAGGCTGGTGCCCCTCTTCAGTAACCACACGTTTGTCTGGCCTCTCAACAGATACCCCTCCGTTGTGGTTGCACCTACGGTACTGCTATCTGTATCGTCGAGGCACGCAAGCCTCCCCACCAACGGCAAAATCCATGGTTCATGGGGGGGGGGTTCAAAAATGGTTTAAATGGCACTGAGCACTATGTAATTTCTGAGGTCATCAGTCGCCTAGAACTTAGAACTAATTAAACCTAACTAGCCTAAGGACATCACACACATCCATGCCCGAGAAGGGATTCGAACCTGCAATCGTAGCGGTCGCGCGGTTTCAGACTGAAGCGCCTAGAACCGCTCGGCCACTCTGGCCGGGTATGGGGGGGGGGGGGGGAGAATAGACATATCAGTAAAATATTCCCTCGGCCAGTGCTATCTGAAGTGGAACGTAGATCGATTAGCTGATCGGTTTAACAACCTCCAAATTGTCAATGGTTTAAAGCGAATATATATCGCGAGGTGATGCATTTCGCCTGCACGAGCACGAGCAAAATATTTATTCCTTGAGTTAGCGTTGCTCCATGACGAACGAAGAAAAGTGAGAAGACTTTGTTACGAGGCAGGATAACAAGAACACGTCTAGGAAGTGTGTGTAATGAAACAGTCATTGTTAGCCGCCATATTGTGTTTTTTGAGATTCACAAGTGATAAGTTATGTTAACGCGGAGTTTAGTAACGACCATAATACAGTCTGTTGCATTTCGGAGATATTTGCGCCTCTTTATTTTTGATCAAAGGATTCTGTGATAAACTCTTATGTACTAAAAGCTTGTATAGGACTTTGAACATTTGGTGGTCGACGTTTGCTGTAGAACCTGCTTCAATAACACGGTCAAACGTATAGATAAAGTTTTCTGTGCTAAAACGAATTCATTTCAATCGCAATTATCGAGTGACCAAATGCGAATGGCAGTGTTCCAGTTCGAGAAGATCCTATAGAAGTTTTCTTTCGCTTATATTTCAAGAATTTTACAGGCAATAGTCCGAGTCGGCATTTGCTTCTCCACCATGAGAGTAATGTGTCTACGTGTACGAAATTACGTACGCTGTGGGAGAAGTCGCTGACAGAGTCCTTCACAGAGATACAAACAGAGACACTAAATACACGAATTCAGTAACAAAGAGTTTAATATTACTATCTTAAGCATTAATTTCTTCTTTTGAGCAGTAATATTATACCAGTTGGAGCAGTAACAGTAACAGATCAGGGAACGAACTTCATATCAGACATATTCAAGAAATTGTATAATTTATTGAACGTGGAGAAGTTAAGGACGAGTCCTCTCCATCCAAAAGCCAGTGGAAGAACCGAAAGAGTGCACAGGACAATCGGGAACATGCTTGGACCACTACCCGTGGTCCCAACTTGGTTTCTCTGCGTAGCGACCCATCCTGCATACAAAACTGTGACTGCTTAAAATACTGCTTACATTCATAATCTGCTCTCTTTGCAGTTTCCGTTCCTTATGCTCATTACCCCAGTATATAATACAGCTATTTTTCTACTTGAGCCGTCCACATAATCGTGCTTCTTCTCAGGTTTATTTGTGACTTCGGAATCAAATTCACTTATACGTCAACCTACTAGCTGGATGCTTTAACCCCAACAACCATTTTAATGCCACATATCTGTTATTACTCTAATGTTTTCTCTGTACAGATAAAATTTGAAATATGTTTCTCCATATATAAGGCTTAACATCTCTTTCTCCATTGTGGAATAATTTCTTTCTGCAGAATTTTAATTGTCTTGATGCAGAAACTACCGGATGTTGTACGCCTTCTACCTCTTGTGACAACACACACCCAAGTGCATGATAAAACATATCACGTCATAAAACAAATCTTCTATTAAATCCGGAAATACCAACATCGGTATCGATGTTAAAGCTTCTTTTAGTTACTCAAAATCATGCTGGCACTCTCCTGGTACAATTTGGTACAATTTTTTAACAACAGTGTCAATGGTATGACAATATCCACAAATTCTATTATGAACCAGCGGTAATAGTTTGTGACTCGTAAGAACGATTGCAACTCCTTTACAGATTCTGGTACAGGAAATTCACGTCCAGCTCTAATGAATCTTGGGGTCTGTCTTAACTCCATCTTTACTTCCGATGTGACCTACGTATGCTACTTCTTCCATCACAAAATTATATGTTGCTGTATTCAGTGTTAACTTCGTTGCTTTTAACCTTGGGAATACTTTCCTTAATCGGTGCATATGCTGTTCCATATCACTACCATAGACGATTATGTCATTGAGATACATTAAACATCGCCATGGTTTTAAACCTCTGAGTACTCCGTCAAACAATCTCTGGAAGTTGCACGTACATTATTATAATCCCGTGGTATTCTTCTCAGTTGGTAGTGTCCTCAGGGCGCCGAAACAATGTTTTGTGTTTATACTGCAGTGCAACATCTATCTGGTGTTGAACGTTCTTCAAATCTACTGTTGAAAAAGTTTTGCATTTCCCTAAATAGTTCAAGGTTTCTGTGATGTTTACCAAAGGTTAAGCGTCCACAATGGTTTTTTCATTTAGACGTCTAAAACCACAACAAAAGCTACTCGTATATTTTCAAGTTCCATCTGCTGACTTTTTTTCTGCATGACCACTATTCCTGCCCGCATGCACCATTAATTTCTTCAGTCATTCCACCTTTCAACTGTTGATCACTAAATTCCTCCACAATTGGCTGTAAGTAACTATGTATCCTCTATGGTTCGTTGCAGAGTGGTGATTCATTTCCCATTGGTATGTGGTGATGTGTAATATGCGTAGCTGGTAATGGGCCTTTTGGTAAAAGTAAATCCTTAAATTCCTAGCTGCTTCACTTTTCCCACAATGCAATTTCAATGGCGTTTGGTGATTGTCTGTGGCCGACACGCGTCGTGTTCTATCCTTCTTCCTCCAGGATATCCATGCTAGCGATTAACAACTCTTTTACTAATCCTACACTCATTCTGACAACTAACATTCACAAGACATGAGAACTAAGTACACTAAATTAATTCTTACATCTAATCAAGAGCCCCCCCCCCCCCCCATGAACCATTGACCTTGTCGTAGGTGGGGAGGCTTGCGTGCCTCAGCGATACAGATAGCCGTGCCGTAGGTACAACCACAACGGAGGGGTATCTGTTGACAGGCCAGACAAAAATATGCTTCCTGAAGAGGAGCAGCAGCCTTTTCAGTAGTTGCAAGGGCAACAGTCTGAATGATTGACTGATCTGGCCTTGTAGCAATAACCAAAATGGCCTTGCTGTGCTGGTACTGCGAACGGCTGAAAGCAAGGGGAAAGTACGGCCGTAATTTTTCCCGAGGGCATGCAGCTTTACTGTATGATTAAATGATGATGGCGTCCTCTTGGGTAAAATATTCCGGAGATAAAATAGTCCCCCATTCGGATCTCCGGGCGGGGACTACTCAAGAGGATGCCGTTATCAAGAGAAAGAAAACTGGCGTTCTACGGATTGGAGCGTGGAATGTCAGATCCCTTAATCGGGCAGGTAGGTTAGAAAATTTAAAAAGGGAAATGGATAGGTTAAAGTTAGATATAGTGGGAATTAGTGAAGTTCGGTGGCAGGAGGAACAAGACTTCTGGTCAGGTGACTACAGGGTTATAAATACAAAATCAAATAGGGGTAATGCAGGAGTAGGTTTAATAATGAATAGGAAAATAGGAATGCGGGTAAGCTACCACAAACAGAATAGTGAACGCATTATTGTGGCCAAGATAGATACGAAGCCCACACCTACTACAGTAGTACAAGTTTATATGCCAACTAGCTCTGCAGATGACGAAGAAATTGATGAAATGTATAATGAAATAAAAGAAATTATTCAGATAGTGAAGGGAGACGAAAATTTAATAGTCATGGGTGACTGGAATTCGAGTGTAGGAAAAGGGAGAGAAGGAAACATAGTAGGTGAATATGGATTGGGACTAAGAAATGAAAGAGGAATCCGCATGGTAGAATTTTGCACAGAGCACAACTTAATCATAGCTAACACTTGGTTTCAGAATCATGAAAGGAGGTTGTATACATGGAAGAACCCTGGAGATACTAAAAGGTATCAGATAGATTATATAATGGTAAGACAGAGATTTAGGAACCAGGTTTTAAATTGTAAGACATTTCCAGGGGCAGATGTGGACTCTGACCACAATCTATTGGTTATGAACTGTAGATTAAAACTGAAGAAACTGCAAAAAGGTGGGAATTTAAGGAGATGGGACTAGGATAAACTGAAGGAACCAGAGGTCGTACAGAGTTTCAGGGAGAGCATAAGGGACAAATGACAGGAATCGGGGAAAGAAATACAGTAGAAGAAGAATGGGTAGCTTTGAGGGATGAAGTAGTGAAGGCAGCAGAGGATCAAGTAGGTAAAAAGACGAGGGCTAGTAGAAATCCTTGAGTAACAGAAGAAATATTGAATTTAATTGATGAAAGGAGAAAATATAAAAATGCAGTAAATGAAGCAGGCAAAAAGGAATACAAACGTCTCAAAAATGAGATCGACAGGAAGTGCAAAATGGCTAAGCAGGGATGGCCAGAGGACAAATGAAAGGAAGTAGAGGCTTATCTCACTAGGGGTAAGATAGATACTGCCTACAGGAAAATTAAAGAGACCTTTGGAGAAAAGAGAACCACTTGTATAATTTCAAGAGCTCAGATGGAAACCCAGTTCTAAGCAAAGAAGGGAAAGCAGAAAGGTGGTTGGAGTATATAGAGGGTCTATACAAGGGCGATGTACTTCAAGACAATATTATGGAAATGGAAGAGGATGTAGATGAAGATGAAATTGGAGATACGATACTGCGTGAAGAGTTTGAAAGAGCACTGAAAGACCTGAGTCGAAGGAAGGCCCCCATGGTAGACAACATTTCATTGGAACAACTGACGGCCTTGGGAGAGCCAGTCCTGACAAAACTGTACTATCTGGTGAGCAAGATGTGTGAAACAGGCGAAATACCCTCAGACTTCAAGAAGAATATAATAATTCCAATCCCAAAGAAAGCAGGTGTTGACAGATATGAAAATTACCGAACTACCAGTTTAATAAGCCACAGCTGCAAAATACTAACGCGAATTCTTTACAGACGAATGGAAAAACTAGTAGAAGCCGACCTCGGGGTAGATCAGTATGGATTCCGTAGAAATACTGGAATACGTGAGGCAATACTGACCTTACGACTTATCTTAGAAGAAAGAGTAAGGAAAGGGAAACCTACGTTTGTAGCATTTGTAGACTCAGAAAAAGGTTTTGACAATGTTGACTGGAATACTCTCTTTCAAATTCTAAAGGTGGCAGGGGTAAAATACAGGGAGCGAAAGGCTATTTACAATTTGTACAGAGACCAGATGGCAGTTATAAAAGTCGAGGGACATGAAAGGGAAGCAGTGGTTGGAAAGGGAGTAAGACAGGGTTGCAGCCTCTCCCCGATATTATTCAATCTGTATATTGAGCAAGCAGTAAAGGAAACAATAGAAAAATTCGGATTAGGTATTAAAATCCATGGCGAAGAAATAAAAACTTTGAGGTTCGCCGATGACATTGTAATTCTGTCAGAGACAGCAAAGGACTTCGAAGAGCAGTTGAACGGAATGGACAGTGTCTTGAAAGGAGGATATAAGATGAACATCAACAAAAGCAAATCGAGAATAATGGAATGTAGTCGAATTAAGTCGGTTGATGCTGAGGGAATAAGATTAGGAAATGAGACACTTAAAGTAGTAAAGGAGTTTTGCTATTTGGGGAGCAAAATAACTGATGATGGTCGAAGTAGAGAGGTTGTAAAATCTAGACTGGGAATGGCAAGGGAAGCTTTTCTGAAGAAGAGAAATTTGTTAACATCGAGTATAGATTTAAGTGTCAGGAAGTCATTTCGGAAAGTATTTGTATGGAGTGTAGCGATGTATGGAAGTGAAACATGGACAATAAATAGTTTGGACAAGAAGAGAATAGAAGTTTTCGAAATGTGGTGCTACAGAAGAATGCTGAAGATTAAATGTGTAGATCACATAACTAATGAGGAAGTATTGAATAGGATTGGGGAGTAGAGATGTTTGTGGCACAACTTGACTAGAGACGGGATCGGTTGGTAGGACATGTTCTGAGGCATCAAGGGATCACCAATTTAGTATTGGAGGGCAGCGTGGAGGGTAAAAATCGTAGAGGGAGACCAAGAGATGAATACTCTAAGCAGATTCTGAAGGATGTAGGTTGCAGCAGGTACTGGGAGATGAAGAATCTTGCACAGGATAGAGTAGCATGGAGAGCTGCATCAAACCAGTCTCAGGACTGAAGACAACATCGACGACGAATCAAGAGCCATCTCGACACCCAGCAGTGCCTAGGCATACACCCCTAACGATCAAATGTGTAACATTTTATTAGAATTGATTCCATACATGGCGCTGAGTAGCGCTCAAGTTTACACCGTGCATATCTACGAAGTATTACATATTTGTGACGTCCACTACCTCTAAAACCAGACAAATCCACTAATTCTCAACTCGCAATAAAATCTACTTTTCAAAAGTATGACCAGCAAACCTTTTCTCCATGACCAAAATGTAATCAAAAGTTCTTGAACTCACCATATCATAGGCTGTAGGTTCTGACATCGCTCTAAGAAAGCGAGGTCAGTGATCTGACATCAGTGTTGGATGACCCATGGAGAGTGAATTGAAACACCAGGAAGACAGCAGATTTGTTGAATTAACTTCTTTATTCGAGTCCTCGTCCATAGCAGGATGATCAGCTTGGTGGAGGCGTCCTGTTGCCTCTCATGTGAAACAATAGACACCCGGCATTGCTGAGCTCACAAAGAGCATGACCGAGCGTGGTGTCACTGGAGTGCTCCTCTCAGTGACACCTGCACCTATACACTGCTGTCGTTACACACATTGGTATTCCATCTTTGTATTCTATTTCTACGGATTTTATATTTGTGGGGTCAACAGTTGTAGATATTGGCAATGGGTAAACAGGCATTTATAAATTGTGGTGAAAAACTGAGAGCCAGAGTTGCAACGAAAACTGTTGAGTATGTTAATTACGTATGTCTCCTGAAGTTATTTCCAGCATTGCCTCTCCATACCTATCGGTTATGGACACCTTCCATCCAAACATATGGACATAAATTGGTGTATGGGATGGATCGTGGTCAGTCGTCATCTTCCTCTTAATGTATTCCATCATGCTACCTAGGTAGTCCCATTAATACCGATTATATTGTTTTGTAGTGTGAAAGTGTTGGACATTCTACAAATCAATGAATACATCAAAGTCACTGTCACGTGCCAGGTCTACATTCACATGTTTCAGTCAGCTTGCTGTGAAATTGTAGGTTTTGGTGAATATCAATATTGTAGAACCGTTTAACTGTGATTCTGTGGGTTAAGGAAGCTCAGTGGCTGCTGCTGTGATCGTGTAGAATGGTCAGATACTCGAATGACAGATGTGCTAGATCAGGGAGACTGCGTGTGGGCTACTGATGGTGTGGTGGCGCAGACAATAAAGTCGAACACATACACATCTTGGTCCAGCATGTCTGATAGCGCTGCATCATGAACTCGATCTGCTGTTGGAACAAACAATTTTGTAGTCAACTGAGGATTCTTTGATCTCTTGCACAAAATGACATGCAGAAGCAGGTTGAGAGCCAAAATGAAGTTAACTGAAAATTCTCTGATATCTTGGTGAAAATGAAATATAGATTACTATCTGTATTGTCCCATGTTGGAATCCGAAAATATAGTGAGTCCTTCAAAATTCTCTGCGATATCACACAGCCTACAAATTACCAATGAGATCGCCCCACGTTGGTAGCCAATATAAAATGTCTCTGAGCACTATGGGACTTAGCTTCTGAGGTCATCAGTCCCCTAGAACTTAGAACTACTTAAACCTAGCCAACCTGACATCACACATATCCATGCGCGAGGCAGGATTCGAACCAGCGACCGTAGCGGTCGCGCGGTTCCAGACTGTAGCGCCTAGAACCGCTCGGCCACCCTGGCCGACGGCAGCCAATAATTGACATAATTAATTAAGTGAAATGAAGTAACAAAAATTTATGACATTAAGGGAATGATAAGAGCATGGAACAAATTATTTAGCTGAATAAAACTTGAAATGACTGCATTTGTTTCAGTACCCAGACGGAAGAAGTTGCGAATCTCAGGGCCGATTTGTGTGGGCTTGGACACGGCTCAGTTACTAACGGGATTGAGAGGGGAATAATCAGCTAACAACTTTTCATAGTCATTCGTCGTGTGGTGGTGATGGCGGCAGACGCTAGGGCGGTACGGCGCGTCGTCTTGTAGCTATGGCGGCGAGTCGGCAGCTCTCATCGGGGTTCTGCAGCTTTACAGCAGGGTCTAGCTACGGTCTCCGCCTTGTTTGTGTGTTGCCATAGCCGAAGCAGAGGTATCACGATGTCGGGAGCGGATGTAGCCAATGGGCGAAAGAGTCGCCATGTCCTCTTGCTTCCGCGCTATCTCGCCAACTGTTCCTTCATTCGGTCACTCTCGTTAGTTCATAGACTCTTCGAATTTTTCCTCCTCTCAGCGTTGTTATTTGTGGACAAAATTTGCAATGTCATCTAATGACTGATCGTCGTTTCGTGAACACACCTCCCAGTGCACAGTGGAAATTTTCTGTCTGGCGTGTTTCTCATTGGTTGGTGTCTTTCTCACGTTTTCACTGTCAAGGCTCTTCTCAACGTTGGACACACATTCCTCCGATGCTTTTCTGCATTCCTTAGGTGCTGTGAAAGCAGCCACACTACACTCTTTTGTGTCTTTGCTGGCAGGGATCCACTGTTATCTACACGACTTGTCAGCCAGGTGTCCATTCTTACGCAAGGCGAGGTTATCCTCCCTTCAGCCGCTGATGTGGACCGAATTTCACCTCATCCTTGGGCTGCAGGCGCAGGAAGTTGGCAAAAGTGCCCCTCCAGCGGGGGTATCACAATATCAAAACCCTAAGTATAAATACATGGAATAGTAATTTTAAATAATATAGGGAGATGGATGGACAGTTACCTACTCCTCTTCTTCTTAGTCTGGTGGGATCCTAATGTCTGCTGCTGGCGTTTCATGACCCTCTCACTATATCATAAAGACCTCAAATGACTATACTCATGTAATTAGATTCATATTAAGAAGAAGGGAAAGAGGGGTGAGGGAGGGATAACTTGATTGCTATTGACACAGTTGTCGTGAGGTCATTCTCGATCATTATCTGAATTCGTACCATCACAGTGGTTGCGTGACGTTGTCATGTATAGGGGACAGAGAGGTGATCCATGTTTTGGTGCAGTGGTTCAGTGACCTCGCAAAGTGCCTGAGCCAGAGGTGTGTCCCTGGACTGACAGTGAGCTTCGTTAATCTAGTAAGAACCACATACAGTTCCCGAGATGTGGTGTTTCCCCAGGGACGGGGGATCCATTTCAGCATGGATGCAACTTTGATAAATCCACCCTTGCAACACATTTGAAAAATCGTGACAATAGTGGACCAGTATGGATACGAATACCAGAAATAAAGTCACTGGTTTGCAGTACCGATTGTAGGACGAAATTCAAGGTCACTGGAAAGAGTTGCGGCACGTTATGTCAAAGGAAGATTTCAGGAGCTTCTTAGATTTCTCCAATTCAATGAAACATCAACCCGAGCTGAATTCCTGCCATCCAAAAAATTCACTCCTGTATGAGAAATTTGGTGAAAGTTCACAAAACAGTATTCTTTCTTACAGCCCTGGAGATAATATAACAACAAAACAGCAACTGTTACTGAGTTTGCTGTCATTTACCGTCTTGTAAAGTCATCAGATGATCAAAGCAACTTGCAAAATGATTTAGATGAGATATATGTATGGTGCGGAAAGTGGCAATTGGCCCTGAATAAGGAACAGTATGAAGTTATTCACACTAGTACTAAAAGAAATCAGCTAAATTTCGATTACGCGACAAGACACACAAATCTGAAGGCTGTAAATTCAACTAAATACTTAGGGATTACAATTACAAATAACCTAAATTCGATCAATCACATAGATAGTGTTGTAGGTAGAGCAAACCAAAGACAGCGAGTCACTGACAGAACACTTAGAAGGTGCAACAGATCTACCAAAGAGACTGCTTACACCATGCTCTCCGCCCTATTCTGGAGTACTGCTGTGCGGTGTGGGATCCGCATCAGGTGGGACTTACGGATGACATCGTAAAAGTACAAAGAAGGGCAGTTCGTTTTGTATTATCGCGAAATGTGGAAATAGTGTCACAGAAATGATACGTGAATTGGAGTGGCAATCATTAAAACAAAGGCGTTTTTCGTTGAGACGGGATCTTCTCATGAAATTTCAATCACCAGTTTTCTCCTCCGATTGCGAAAACATTCTGTTGGCACTAACCTACATAGGGAGAAATGATCATCACGATAAAATAAGAGAAATCAGGGCTCGCACAGTAAAAATTTAAGTGCTAGTTTTTCCCGTGTGCCGTTCGAGAGTGGAATGGTAGAGAGCGAGTTTGAAGGTAGTTCATTGAACCCTCTGCCAGGCACTTTATTGTGAATAGCAGAATAATCACGTAGATGTAGATGTAGAAAGTGTACATGCAATGTTTTCCCATACCTCGGGAAAGAGGACACTCCATTTAAAATGTGTTAGTCTGAAAGGTATCTTATGAGAAGTTCAGTGGGAAAACTTTTTATTTGTTAGTTGCTGAATTAAGCTTTTGTATGCCTTAAGTTGAAGCCGCGTCCGTCATTTACTCTTAATTAATATGACAAAACTTATTTCTATGGAACATTTAGTGCTAAGATTCCTAGAGATTAGAGCACACAAGGAAATAATATTTTAAAAATGTATATTTAAATAACACTGAGATCGAAAAGTCAACACAGCTAAAAATAAATGTAGTTTAAGGAACATGAAGCTATCTGTGGTGTATTGTACAAACATGGAATGGATTCCAGAATGAGATTTTCACTCTGCAGCGGAATGTGCGCTGATATGAATCTGTCAGCTAGTTTCATGGGATGGATTGCCAAATACGGACAGAATCTTAAAGTTTTAGCTATGCTGTTACAAATGCTCTACGTATCCACCATGAGCAGCACCGACAACATCTAGACGATAGCTAAATTCTTCATAAACATTGTACAACGTCTCTGCTTTTACAGAAATTATGACTACTGTTAATCTATTCGTCATTTCTCCTACGTAACGAGGTAATGGTGGGATGAACATTATTTCCTTCACATATCTTCACACGATATAGACGTATGGGGTCATGTCTGGCAGTCTTGGAGACCAGGAATACAGGGCAATGTCTCGCGGTTCCTTGCGACCAATTCAGCGTTGATGCAGGGTGACACTAAGAAACTGAGGTACGTTGTTGAGCCAGTGTTGTGGAGCTCCGTCCTGGCACAAAAGGAAGTCATCAGAGTCTTCCTGGAGTTGTGGGAAAAGCCAGTTCTGCAGCATTTGAAGACATCTCATTCCATTTACTAGCTTGCACTAATTACGGTGTCTATGGTTTGTAGATCAAACGGCGCCTTAGCACTCGCCAGGCAATCGTATGAGGCATTGCCAGTTCTCTGCTTGCTTGACGAGTACTTTTCTAACATGTCATCAGGTCGAGATGGACTCTTACAAGCAATCTGTCTCTTCTAATTGGCGACAGCAATGACCAATGTTTTTGGGTGCAGTGAGATCAATGAGAAAACGGCGACGAAAGGCACGATGGACCGACATCACCCACTCTTTGCAAACTGCAGCACACAAAATGCCTTTTTTTGAGTGGACGCCATCTTACTACTGAGTGACTGCAAACTGAGAAGACACATTGAATGACATCTAATGGCGATTTTCTGAAACTCTAGGCCACACCCATTCAAGAAGCACACATTTCCCTGCTGGCACGTCTCACGTTTCGTTACTATTAACATCCAAATTCAGCTCATCTTTTTTGAAACACCCTGTGTAATACATGTAACGCGCTGTTTCACCCTCTGCTGTTCAGTTCTTCGACTGCCAATCTTTGGCTCTCTTTCCTTTATGTTCGTCTACCGTGATAAGAGGAGAATGTAACTGTTTTAAAGAAAAAGTTAATTTGTACCCTGATTTATCAAAAAGGAAAGTACTGGGAAAATAGTTACACAAAAAAGAATTTAGTATGTGAACAAAGTTAACTGATTCGGCGAGCAGCAACTAATATCTCCGGTTGCGTTTACAAGCTAGTCGCCAGTTTTCATTATAAATACTGGGTTTCACGGAATTCTCGTTTGACTTGTGGGGAACTAATGTGTCCGCAATTATGAAAGTGACTTTCTATTTGAAAGACTCAAAAATATTAACTAAATATTTTGAGGACTAATTTTGATTTCGGTACAGCTTCTTCCGCAGAACTATTTACGCGTGTTTCACAGCGATCACACGCAGACTACGGTATTTTATCTTACAGCGAGAAATTCATTTAAAGAGCTAAATAATAGAAGTCTGTTCCATTACTGTGCTGTTCTCCTTATCGTATGCCAGAGATACGCTCGCCTAAGGAATAACGGGCGTGATTAATTCGCACGCGCTACTAAAACGAGGCAGACGGGACAATGTGCTACCGATATCGTGGTCAGGCGTCATCTCATTTTCTGTAATTGAAGAGATTCCGTCTCCGGAAACAGTGACAACTTGTAATTGCTAGGAAGAAAGGCGCCGTCTGGGTAACCAGTTTCGAACCATGAGACGCGCTGTCCTAAGATCGATATATCTGATTACTGCGTCGCGCATCTTCTCAGTAGGAAGATGTTTCGGAGAAAATAGAGCTGATGACAGTCTGACCTTCCCAGGAATTAGATGCCTCTTAGGCCGAAACTGCTTATTCTAATACAACGTACCAAGCGATCGAGACGGTGTCTTTATTCACTGCAGTCTCCTACGCCCGAGTCATGGCGAGCGCGCAGCGCTCATTCGGCTCCATCAGGAACATGCACAAGGGCGGAACCAAGGAGGGGCGTGAAGGGCAGCTGACCTGCTCCTTCTTGTCCTCTACCGTATAAAAAATATCTCCCCAAAACACATCGACGTTCTGCTCCACGAGATAGATAAACGTATTAGCTCAGCGTCAGTTTGAAGAAAACTAGTAGCAAACGTATCCAGACAATGTGTCGTAAAATATAAAAATTATTTCGTCATTCAGCGTGAAACTGATATGAGTTTCTCCCCCTCTCTTCCTCCCAAGCGAGATCCTGTGTACTCTCTGCTTTATAAGAAAACAACAGTAACCTTATACGCGGACAGATTTCAACCGTCATATGTAAGCTGTTTTCGTGTTTAGAGTTTTTGCGTGTTCAGTAGGTCGTATTCTCGACCCCTCGCCGTAATGTGAATCGTGTCAGTAGGGTCACAAATAAAAACACTTTTTCTCTGTGAAAGTATGGCTACACACAGGCCATTTACATAATTTGAGTTAGTTTTAATCTTAATCTAGATGATTAGAAATCATTTAAATTTGTTTTTAAAATTTTCATTATCTTTCAGCAGCTTTAATTTACAAAGAAGATGGCCAACTATTTTTACGTCCGCGTACTTTGTTCCTTTCTGCGGAAAGGAAAGATTCAGATGAGATAATGGAGCCTATATTTGTTCCCAGTGCTATACGTATTTATGAGTGCTACTAGCATTGCCCTGATCAGCTCCACAGCTGAACTATCGGCGTGGCCGGCAGCCGTGCGGAGGACCTGTGAATTCTCGGTTCTGCCAGCGATATGTACTTAGGAGAAGGACTGGAACTGAGTGTACTCAGCCTGTTGATGCCGGCTGAGGAACTACGTGAGTGGCAAGTAGTGGTTCCGCAGTCTGGAAAGCTGATAGTGGCCCGGGGGAGGGGGGGCTGGTGCTGACCCCACGCCCCTCCATACCGCATCCGAATGATGCCATAGAGCAGAGGTCGGTACGGTAGCTAATCGGCAGCGCACGATCTTCTGGTCCTGATGGCGTAATTACATGTTTTTTATTACTTTTACTACTATTTTTCAAGTAATGGTTGACTCCTCGTAACGAGAGCAAGAAGCCCAAAGTGCCGCACTCGAAGAAGACGACTACGGCGCCCAAGGCGGAGGCATCCTCCAAGGGGAAGTAAGCGTTGACAAAATCAGCAATTACACACGGAGCACTTGAGGAGACCTGTAATATGTCATTTTCAGTTCAGTTGTTCACCAACATAGATACCCAGGAATTTTGAATAATCAGTTTTACATATTTCCTTTCCCCGTGTTGTATTGTGCAGAGTTAAACCAACTGTGTTTCATTCCAAGTTAAGTGATGGATCATTTATTGAGAACCAAACTCAAATGTCATCGGTAAACCTCAAGTTTTTATTTCTTCTCCATGGATTTTAATTCCTACACCAATTTTTTCTTTTGTTTCCTTTAGTGCTTGCTCAATATACAGATTGAATAACATCGGGGATAGGCTACAACCCTGTCTCCCTCCCTTCCCAACCATTGCTTCCTTTTCCTGCCCCTCGACTCTTATAGCTGCCATCTGGTTTCTGTACAAATTGTAAATAGCCTTTCGCTCCCTGTATTTTACCCTTGCCACTTTCAGAATTTGAAAGGGAGTACTCTAGTCAACATTGTCAAAAGCTTTCTCTAAGTTTACAAATGATATAAACGTAGGTTCGCCTTTCCTTAATCTATCTTCTAAGATAAGTCGTAGGGACAGAATTGCCTCACGTGTTCCATTTCTAGGGAATCCAAACTGATCTTCCCCGAGGTCGGCTTCTACCAGTTTTTCCATTCGCCTGTAAAGAGTTCGTGTAAGTATTTTGCAGCCGTGACTTATTAAACTGATAGTTCGGTAATTTTCACATCAGCTTCGTGTATGGAAGATGAAAGATCATTTATACGAGCGGCATTCAATAAGAAATGCAAAATATTTTTCCTAGGCCAGTTTTGATTGAAAAGATGCGGAATTTCTTGTGGGACATCGTGGAATATTCTCACATCAGACCCTGTAGTTTTTGTAAGTTGCGAAAGGTGGTGACGTTGAATGTAGCTTTCAAAATGGCGTCTGTAACGGAGGTGCGTTCCAAGCAGAGAGCACTGTAGGTGTTCATAGCCACTTGTAGAATGTCTACGGAGATCTGGCAGTTAAACAGAATCACAGTGAGTCGTTGGGCGAGACGTCTGTTATCATCGCAACAAGGTCGCACAAACCCGTCGGATCTCCAGCGTGCCGGCCGCCCGCACACATCTGTGACTCCTGCTATATTGGCGCGTATAGACGCCCTCATTCGAGGTGATCGACAGATCACAATAAAACACCTCGCTGCACACCTGGATGTGTCTTGATGGTGCTGACTAAGTCGTCAACCAGTTGGGGTACCCGAAAGCGTGCGGCGGCTGGATTCCTCGCCGCCTAAAAGATGTCAACGAAGAGTAACGGAGGCCTATCTGTGCGGAATTGCTTGCGTGTTACGATGCTGATCGTGACAATTTTGCGTAGAACATTCTCACAGGTGATTAATTATGGGTTCATTACTTTGAACCGGAAACATAAGGGCGTCCGTGGACTAGCACTGCACCACCCTTCCTCCAAAGACAAAGTTTAAAGCCAAACACGTAGATGGTAAAGTCATGGCGGTAGTCTCCTGGGACTCTGAAGTCATTGTTCCGTTTAATATACTCCCACGTGGTACAACGATCAACTCTGAAGTGTATTGTGTTATCCTGGTGAAACTGAAGAAAAGGCTTCAGCGTTTTCGTCGATACAAAAATGCAGACTAACTGCTACTGCTCCATAACACAAGACCTCACCCGAGAGGTTGGATCGTTGTTCCTCATCCGCCCCACAGCCTGGATCTCTCCCCTGTCTGGCCCAATCAAGGATGCACTCCGTGGGAAGTAGTACTTAGCTGATGGAGAGGTTATTGATGCTGCAAGACATTGGGTCTGATGTCGACCAGTAGTGTGTACCAAAGGGGCATACAGCTCCTCCCAGTAAGGTGGCGTAAGGCCGTCGCATTGAACATTGTTGAAAAACAGAGTTTTGTAGTCAAAAGAGTGAGGAATAGTATTGTGCATTGGGATCCTGAATGAAACCAAAATACCTTCAGCAGAAAATGTGAAGCGTTTCTTGCTGAATGCCCTTCATATGTGGTAAGAACAGAAGTGGTCCGAAAATTGATGCCTGTGGAACCCAGTTCTAATTTGTCCCCACTCAGAAGAATTTTCATCATGGGAGCTGCATGAGCTATCTGTCCGACAGTTACCATCTGGACACATACCAAGAGAATCTTTCGGAGACTGAAACATGTACATGGCAGAGATGTGTCTGTGCTGTGTGTAGAGCAGGCTCGTCCAAACTGTGGCCCTGGGGCGCTAGCGCCCGCGATCGCCCGCGGCCAGCGCCCCGGGCGAATTTGTATGTTTCTGCAGCGGCCGAGCCATACCGCTTAGCTGGCCTTGCGGACCGCCCGAACGCTAGCCGATAGATATACACTCCTGGAAATGGAAAAAAGAACACATTGACACCGGTGTGTCAGACCCACCATACTTGATCCGGACACTGCGAGAGGGCTGTACAAGTAATGATCACACGCACGGCACAGCGGACACACCAGGAACCGCGGTGTTGGCCGTCGAATGGCGCTAGCTGCGCAGCATTTGTGCACCGCCGCCGTCAGTGTCAGCCAGTTTGCCGTGGCATACGGAGCTCCATCGCAGTCTTTAACACTGGTAGCATGCCGCGACAGCGTGGAAGTGAACGGTATGTGCAGTTGACGGACTTTGAGCGAGGGCGTATAGTGGGCATGCGGGAGGCCGGGTGGACGTACCGCCGAATTGCTCAACACGTGGGGCGTGAGGTCTCCACAGTACATCGATGTTGTCGCCAGTGGTCGGCGGAAGGTGCACGCGTCGACCTGGGACCGGACCGCAGCGACGCACGGATGCATTCCAAGACCGTAGATCCTACGCAGTGCCATAGGGGACCGCACCGCCACTTCCCAGCAAATTAGGGACACTTTTGCTCCTGGGGTATCGGCGAGGACCATTCGCAACCGTCTCCATGAAGCTGGGCTACGGTCCCGCACACCGTTAGGCCGTCTTCCGCTCACGCCCCAACATCGTGCAGCTCGCCTCCAGTGGTGTCGCGACAGGCGTGAATGGAGGGACGAATGGAGACGTGTCGTCTTCAGCGATGAGAGTCGCTTCTGCCTTGGTGCCAATGATGGTCGTATGCGTGTTTGGCGCCGTGCAGGTGAGCGCCACAATCAGGACTGCATACGACCGAGGCACACAGGGCCAACACCCGGCATCATGGTGTGGGGAGCGATCTCCTACACTGGCCGTACACCTCTGGTGATCGTCGAGGGGACACTGAATAGTGCACGGTACATCCAAACCGTCATCGAACCCATCGTTCTACCATTCCTAGACCGGCAAGGGAACTTGCTGTTCCAACAGGACAATGCACGTCCGCATGTATCCCGTGCCACCCAACGTGCTCTAGAAGGTGTAAGTCAACTATCCTGGCCAGCAAGATCTCCGGATCTGTCCCCAATTGAGCATGTTTGGGACTGGATGAAGCGTCGTCTCACGCGGTCTGCACGTCCAGCACGAACGCTGGTCCAACTGAGGCGCCAGGTGGAAATGGCATGGCAAGCCGTTCCACAGGAGTACATCCAGCATCTCTACGCTCGTCTCCATGGGAGAATAGCAGCCTGCATTGCTGCGAAAGGTGGATATACACTGTACTAGTGCCTACATTGTGCATGCTCTGTTGTCTGTGTCTATGTGCCTGTTGTTCTGTCAGTGTGATCATGTGATGTATCTGACCCCAGGAATGTGTCAATAAAGTTTCCCCTTCCTGGGACAATGAATTCACGGTGTTCTTATTTCAATTTCCAGGAGTGTATTTGTTCGCCCGTTTTCCATTCGGGCAGAGGACGTCTCACAAGTACTTCAACTACAGCTGATTGACCTACAGTGCCATATCCGCCTGGAGGACCGCTTTCTTATGTGAAAAAATTTGGATGACTCTTACAGCTGTCTTGCACGAGAGAAATATCCTCTTTTGCACAAGCACGCGGCCAAAGTTCTCTCAATGTTTGGTTCCACGTATATTTGTGAGCGCTTTTGCTCTCTTTTAAAGCTTGCTGAAACTAAGAACCGTTCATTCCTTGACCATAAAAATTTGACCAATTCCTGAGGTTAGCAGTCTCACGGAATATTGTACCAAACCTTGACAAAATCGTTTCCTCGTAAAAGAAAAACGTGTAAAATATTAATTGTCTTCTTTAACAATGTTGACTGTACGAATTAAAGAGCTTTATAACCTTAATTCTATTTTAATAAGTTTTCAAACTTGGTCAGTTAAAGTTATTAAGTACAAAAGGGGAAACTAAGGATCCGGTTTCTAACCTCTGAAAAGGGATACAAAAAATTGTAGCACGAAGTATAACCAAGAATACGTACTTGTAACTATTAACAGTAAGAATGAGACTGTATGTCCCTTACATAGAATCAATTCTAAAATAGAATATTTTGTTTACGTTAGATCTGACCGCGGGACAGTACAACGCAGAGCAGTGCTGTGCGGTCTCACTCGCTCTGCAGCTCTCTCTCTCTCTCTCTCTCTCCATCTCTCGCTCCTATGGCGACACTAGCGACACACGGTCGCGGACGGGGCGCTGAACTACACTGTCTTGCGCCCGCGGGGCGCGGGCGCGCCCTCCGGGCGCAATTCTTGGATTAGCCTGGTCTAGAGTGTAACGGCAGGCGTTCCCCATCGTCGAGGAAGGTCGGCCGGTAGGCCTCGTTAGCGGCTGACTGCGGCACAGATTTTCAGGCCAGCGCAGTAAGCTCCAAATAAGGGCGGAGAGCAGAGCAGGGGAGAGGAGCGTCGCACAATTTGGGCAGTGGCGGCGGCCGCGGCGGCGCGGGTGCAGGCCTGCGGTATCGATTGCGGCCTGGCTCAGGCTGCCTCACCGACACCGACACCGCCAGGTCGCACCTACAGGTGCCGGCCGCAAGCCCTAATGGCTGGACCGCGACCGCACGGCGGCGCCCGTGCAGGCGGCAACAGACACCTTCCTCTTTTTTTACTTCCTTTTTTTCAGTCTGCTGACTAAATGTCCTTACAACTAACTACGTAAAATTACTTTTTTTATGACTAATACATCATAAACATAGGGTAAAACTTTTAACATGAACCTTCGGGTAGCTACCACAGTCGTTCAGAATTTCTCTAATGACATTTTCTGCCTTCGACACTAATTATTACTTACAATATGCGATAAAAAGTATCCGGACACCCCTAAAAAATACAATTTTCATATTGGGTGCATTTTCCTGCCACCTACTGCCAGGTACTCCATATAAGCGATCTGAGACATGGCGAGGGAGCAGAATGGGGCGCTCCGCGGAACTCATGGACTTGGAACGAGGTCAGGTGATTCGGTGTCACTTGTGTCATACGTCTGTACGCGAGCTTACCACACTGCTTTCCGACCTGATAATGAGGTGGAAACGTGAAGGGGCACGTACAGCACAAAAGCATACAGGCCGACCTCGTCTGTTGACTGACAGAGACAGGCCACAGTTGAAGAGGGTCCTAATGTGTAATAGGCAGACACCTATCCAGAACATCACACAGGAATTTCAGATTGCATCAGGATCCACTGCAAGTACTATGACAGAAGGCGGGAGGTGAGAAAACTTGGATTTCATGGTCGAGCTGCTGCTCATAAGCCACACATCACGCCGATAAATGACAAACGATGCCTCGCTTGGTGTAAGGAGCTTAAACATTGGACGACTGAAGAGTGGAAAAACGTTGTATGGAGTGACGAATCACGATACACAATGTGGCTATCCGACGGCAGGGTGTGGGTATGCCGAATGCCCAGTGAACGTCATCTGCCAGCTTGTGTAGTGCCAACAGTAAAATCCGGAGGCGGTGGTGCTATGGCGTGGTCGTGTTTTGCATGGGCGGGGCTTGCACTATGAAACGTCCCCTTAGAAAAATTTATACAAGACTGTGCTTAAACTGACACACAATAGTTTTTAGCGCAATGCAATCTGACTTTCAATAATCCCAACAAGAGAATGGCCCTGACTGACATTAACCTATATGTTTCACAAATCACTTACCTCACAAAAATCTTCGTTACTCGAACTACTGCAATACAGCAAGCGCCACTACTGCCAGCTAACTAAAAGATTCAAACTACGGAAGTCACTAACTACTGATAGGCACAGTTAGCAAATGAAAGATTTTAATAGAGAACAAACAATGTATTGACCTTAATAGTCATAAATATATATATATATATCAGTTCATGACACCAATTCTTACAAATTTCAAAACTACGCCATCTCTCTCCACACGTCCACCACTGCTGGCTACGCGCTGTTAGCATCCAGCTGCCGCTGCCCAACACTACAATGGCAGACAACAATGCAAACTAGCCACAGACTGTGCACAGCACAGCCAGTGATTTTTCATACAGAGCGCTATGTGGCGGCGGCGTTACCAATAAAAAAAACCTAAACATCCTACTTACATAGCCCCCATGCTCCCCACAAAAAAATTTACAAATTGTTTTGGGCAGTGGCCAATACAGATTTGAAAATTTTTTTCATAATTACAATAACAAAGAAATGAAATGCACACACTTATCGATACAATGTTGGTCAAAAGCTAAAATTTTCTCACAGTCGATAAAGACAGTCCCGATCATTCATCAAAGTAAAATTGCAGTGTTTTTCTCAAAGTCTGAGTAGTAAAAGAAAATGCACACGGAAGTAGTGGATTTCCATTCAGTCTTGAAGAAGTAGTGTTGTCCTTCCAACGGAAAGACAGTGCTGACTCTTGATATGCAGACAGGTAATGGGCCACAACAGAGCAAACCCACAGCAGAGTCAGTCGAAGTTTTAAAGAATACTGGTAGGTAGGTCGTCACAGAGTAGACCCATTGTAGTCCTGGTAGAGATTACGGTATTGGTGGGCCACCAGAGATGCAGACCCACTGTAGACCTTGTGGAAATAATGGTATCGGTGGGTCATCAAAGGTGTAGACCCATTGTAGTCCCTGTAGAAATAATGTTATTGGTGAGCCATCAAAGATGCAGACCCACTGTAGTCCTTGTAGAGATGGCCAGCAGCCATCTGTTGCAATTGTGCAGGTGCACAATCACCATTGAAGAGTCTTGCAGAGAATACAGCAAGTCCATAAACCACCACTTGTCCACTCACAAAGTTTTTGTTTGAAATGTCCTTAGAACCAGCAATGCTGTTATCCAGTCCCTTGCTGAATTATTAACACATGTGCAAACACTATCAGTCCCTACTTCTCACATATTGTCCGTATACTATGGCCAACAGAAACGTGTGCAGTGAAATGTAATTTACAAGTTACTTAATTTGATGAACTGGTGACAATTACAATTTTATAACATGAGAATACAATAACAAAGGCACAAAATATATCATTAAAGAACATAATAGTACAGATAACATTTGCAGTAATACAGGCTTTACAAAAGAATCGAAATAACAAATACATCATTGTTACAAAAATTATGACATAAGTACATACATAAAAGATCAGAATAACTTTTGAAACATTAACTTCACACATGAGCATTATAACAAAACAGAATAAATAATGTGTAAACATCTTTACGAAGTAAATCACATGTTATTAATGCAAATTATATTTGAGGATCACAGTATTCCTCATCTTAGTGAATGTAGCTTAGTATTAGAAAAATTCTGCAACATAAGTCTTATCAGATAAACATATAAAGACAGGAAGAACATAAACACACAAGGGTACACAAACACATAGTGGGATAACACAAGGAAAGGGCAGGGTTTCTTTTACTGCAGTATTTTGCAAACAAAACTTTCTTTACTTCTCGGAGATCTCTCTTCGTTCTTCATTATTTCCAAAAAGTCCTATCTATACCTGCTTTCTGTATTTTTCTCATATAACCTCTCAGTGCATTTCTTCAAATCCATCGCAACTCATTCTCTTATATAGGCTACCCCCTCTTAAGCTAATTTAAATCTACTGAGCTCAGATACTAAACTAAGGGACGAGGCAATGCAGCAGCACAAAATAATTAATACAACAACAATGAAATAAAATGGAAGTTGTCAAAGAAGCAGCAATATTAAAACTAATATAAGGCAATGCACAGCAAACAAGAAAAATAAATCTGTAATAAAACTGGCTTAACAGAGTAATACAAAGTGAAATTCAGTAGCACTATGCCTGGCACACAGCAGAAGCAAATGCAACAGCTTATAACTAAACATGACAAAGCTCAAGCAGAAAAGATATTACAGTAAAGACAACAATGCAGAAAAGGGAGATGTCGATTCACTTCTTAATGTCTATGTAATTAAAGTGGTGCACCACAACTTATTCTACCATAAAAATTACCAAGTACTTGAATAGAAAATTATGTATGCAGTTCCTGTGAAGGGAAGTCTTTTTGTGCTCCTTCGTTTTTTTAAGTACATCATAAAGTTATTATTTACTGGATCTCTAGGCATAAAATATCTATATTAGTACATCGATTAAATTTTATTGGAACCAATGCTGCAGTGCAGCTAGAAACTAGATATTAAACCAAATAGGCGAAGCAAGGCGTGAAACGTCATTCGCTAGCCATAAGTCATTTCATAATGCAGTAAACAATCTTCCAACTAGCAAGACAATAGACATGGAATGTTTCTCATCATTTCATTTCAGTAAATATCATAAATTAAGAACTCCAAAGTTTAATCATATATTTTCAAGTTTGAGCGTGTCGTATTTGCGACGCTTTCTACAAAGAAACGTCAATAGCGAGGATAATGGCCCTTTTTTTTACCTGTGCCTCTGAAAGGCACACACTAATGGCTTTTTTCCCAGGCGACTGTCGCACAGCTGGGTGCCCACGACGCATTACGTGCAGGTGGCCACTTACCTTTCTTACTGAAAAATTTACGACAGCAGTTTCCGCTACAGTGACAGTCTCATATAAAAAAAAAATCACAGGTCAAGAATTTGCGTTACAAATATGTAGAAACAAAATCCTATTGATATAACAGTGTCCAAAAAATTTTCGTCGGCATTGTAATATATTCACGCATTTACATACATTTCATAGCTCTTAAAGTACGATTCTTGGTTTCCAACAACCTTTTTCACAAACCAGAGTACCTAACCACTACTCTTTATTCCTTACCTTATTCGTCGACATTTCTTCAATATTTCATCATAACAGATACGTAGCATAATCAAATAACTCATACAGCATCAGCTTATTGATCATAAACATACCGCAACAGCATAATACACATAGTCATCGTAATAATAACATCATAACACCTCAGTAAAATTCTCAAAATCGTTGTAGCTTCCTCCAATAATTTCAAAACCTAAAAAAAATTATCTGCTCATGTCAAAAGTGTCATCTACCTCAAACGTACTTTTAAAAAAACTTGATCCCATACCAAATATGTCATTCAAAACTCTCATAGTATCACAATGGTTCCGAAAAAATATGAACAGTTCACAAAGTACAGACAAAATACAATTTCGTAAGTGTGAAGTTATCCAACAGTGTAATTACGTAAACATGTGTCACTGATGTAGTAAAAAAAAAATGTTTGTCTCTCAGTTAAATGATCAGATAGCTGTGTAATTTATGTGTTAGATAAATATGGTAACGATGTGTAAAGTTGTATAAGCAAATACCATATTAGATAGGGCTCCTTGTGTTTGCCAAACACATGGTACACAAAGTAAGCGTGTACTGCCCTGAGGATTAATGCAATTATATCCTCAGGTGTTGCAGATTACAGCAATGGAATGAAATGTATCACGGAAAACCTTTGTATCATTGTACTTCAAATATCTTTAAAAATAAATGTTTTAAGTACAAAATGAATCACACAAATACGTGTACTGTAGCGCTAAATTGTGTGTCTTGTTGTAAGATAATCTTTGTGGAAGTGTCTTAGTCATCGTCCTCCGAAAGCTAAGTTCTGCAGAAGTCAATGTACTTACCTCATGATAAACAAACATGAAATGCTTTGCGTATAGATATCGTAGTTACTACGCTTATTGCCGTGATGAAGTAAGTACTGTACTGTAACGTATTGTTGTGCTACGATAAAGGCGGTCTCATTGTAGCTATACCACAAAAGTTACTACTAAAATATGTTTTACTTTCCAGAATAATACAGAAAAACTGTGCAGATATAAAACAGATACACCGCAAAAGCAACAATGTAAATCGTGTCACATATTAGTAGCGTCGTGATACAATCGTGTAGCTATCAGAGAAACCAAATGCTAAGTCATCTTTAATCTCACTGAATGTACTTCAAATAAAGAAGGTATTTTCAAGTAAACCAAAATGTTGCATTAAAATCTCATTGGCAGTACTGGTAAATGTTCTAAGTATGTAAGCCTTATAGTCGTTACGTAATCGTGCAACTAACAAGCAAGAATGTTCAGACGGGTTGCAATGTGGTGAGTACAATGAAATAAAAACAGATTTGATTTTATGGTTACGAAGCATGCGTGACCAAACAGCAGATCTGAATTGCGGTCCGTTATCTGAAATGACTTTACTAACGTGTCCAACTTCACGTAAGAAATTTTTAACAAAGGCGTTGGATACAGACCGTCCAGTGGCTTTACGTAACGGAGTGAAAGAAACAAATTTTGAAGTAAGTTCAACAGCGACTAGAAAGTACGAAAATCCATTAGATGTTCTGACAAGCGGTCCCAAGAGATCAACAGCAGCAAATTCTTTTAGTTTAGAAGGAATGATAGGAAACAATGGAGCACGATGCGAGACAGTAGATGGTTTCGCCTTTTAACAAAGTTTACAAATAGACAAGACTCTTCGAATTCTCTTTTCCATATTGTTAAAATAACAAGTCGTTCGAAGAATATGATAACATTTTCGTGGACCAAAATGTGCATAGCTGAAATGAATGTACCAAATGAGTTTATTAACGAAATCGTCTGGAATGCAAAGTACCCATAGCTTGTCATCAACAGTGCAGCGTTTGAACAGTATGTTGTTTCTAACCAGATAATAATGCCGAATCTGTGTGTGTGTCTTTTCATGCCATTTACTTTTGATGTCCTTTCAAATCGGATCTTTATCTTGTTCATGAGCAATGTCCTTTAAAGATGTGGTGATGAAGTTTTCAAAGGCGACTTTCTGAATGTAAAGAATACTGAAATTTTTCTCGAGGTTGCTTTCTGTGTTACTTTTCTCACGCCCAGCCGGTGCACGGGACAGTGCGTCCGCAACAATGTTCTCCTTGCCGGGAATGTAGACTATTGTGAAGTGGAATTCTTGCAGAAACAATGCCCAACGTTTTAACCTGTCATGATTTAATTTTGAAGATATAAGAAATTGTAATGCACGATGATCACTGTATACTTTTACGTGCTTACCATAAAGAAAGAAATGGAATTTGTTAAATGCCCAAACGATAGCTAAAGCTTCTAATTCAGTAACGGAATAATTTTTTTCAGATTTTGTTAGCACTCGGCTAGCAAAAGCAACGGTTTTCTGAACGGTAGTGTCATTTTCTATGGCTTCTTGAAATAAATGGGCACCAAGACCGACTTTAGAAGAATCCGTGCTAAGGCAGAAATCTTGTGACAGATCTGGATGAGCTAGTATTGGCGGGTTAAGTAGCGATTCTTTCAAAGAATTGAATTCCAACTGTGCTTGTTCGTCCCAGTTCCAAATAGTATTTTTTTTCAGTGAGAGAACAAAGTTTTGGTGTAACTAGAATTTGCATATTCAGAAAACGACGGTAAAAGTTTACGAGACCTAGAAAACTGCGGACTTGTTTTTTTGTGGATAGTAGCCACACATAAATTCTAATTTGTGCTCTAATGACCAGTTGGGAGGAAAACAATGAGAGAATTGATGGAGCCACGCTTTTGGATGAATGTCGTTGCCAGAATTCTTGAATGTTTTGAATTTACGTGCAGTAATGAACAGCTTATAGTCAAAATCATCGTGTCGGCGGGTAGCATATCGTTCATTGTTACGTCGTGTCGGCGGTTCCATCTCAAAATTCGGTGCACCTTGCCAATTTCTTTCACAATTTCCGAAATGCCCTGTGTTATTATTTTGTGGCTTTTCCGTATTTCTAAGTCCCTCTTCCCGTGTTGGAGCGCGAGTGTCCTCTGAAATACGTAATTCTTGTATTACCTGTGTCAGCTGATCTTGCACTTCCCGGATTTCTCTTTGGTGTTGTGTATTAATTTGATTCTGATTTTGTTTGAATTTCCTAATTTGTTCGCACTCTTCTGTACCATTCAGATCATCATCTACCTTTGTAGATAAGTTAGTGAACTGATCTGAAAGTTCGGCTACTTTCTCCGATAGTGTACACATTTCCTCAGTGTGTTTTTCTGAACTAAGTTTCAGAGTGTCCATTTGTGTTGAAATCGAATCTACTGTGTCCTTTAAGTTTTCCTGAGTTCTTGCAAGTTGCGTAACCGAATCGGTGGATGCAACTGAGTCCATTTTAGCTTGCAAGGTGTCGTGATTTTCACGAACAATAGTTTGCAGTTCTTTTATGGCTGCTTCATGATTCTGTAATGCATTTTCATGCCGCGAAAAAATAGGTTGAAAATGCTCACAAATTTGTGTTTTTACCTCATTACAGATTTTTTGGCATTTCGATTCAATGTTATGTAACACAGTAGTTAAATCGTCACGTGTTTGTTCAAGTGTGGTGTCTAACTTTTGAAGCTTATGCTGTGTTTGTCTCTGATTTTTTTCCATTGTGTCTAACTGTTGCTGTGTTTGTCTCTGGTGTTGTTCCATTGTGTCCAACTTTTGAAGATTTTGTTCCATTGTGTCTAACTTTTGAAGCTTTTGCTGTGTTTGTCTCTGATTTTGTTCCTTTGTGTCTAACTTTTGAAGATTTTGCCCCATTTGTTTCTGATTTTGTTCCATTTGTTGCATTAATTGCAATAATAATGTATTAGTGTCTGGAATCTGGTTTTCTATGCTTTTTGGCAGTGCATTTTCACCGGCAACATTTACATTTTGACAGGCAGAAAATGTGTCTTGACTCATTTAAGAAAACGGTGAGGACCCATAACCTAAGTCTACAGTATTTGCAATATTGTGTTCTGTCATTTCGGATTCCTGAGGCGAGCTGTTGCCGACTGATCGATCGATAATTGTTCCCTGTTCACTACTTGTTTCATTGTCTACACCATTATTTGCCGCCCGCTCCATTTCCCTATGCACAATTACCAAATTACTACTTCGAATGTCTGTTAATTCACTACACAGTGGTGCTGATAAGCGACGCTCGTCGTCACTGTTATTTCTCAGTTTACTTTGGAGCCTAGTGTTACGTTTTTCACACGCCATTATAATCACAATGTTTCACACGATAACACATAAAAGCACCATTTGAAGAGCAAAAATAAGAGAACACATTAACATAGCACTGAAAATAATATCTAGTTAATTGCAAGCGGAGTTGCGAAATACTCGGTGCAAATCTACATGCGTGTCACAACTGTTTTACTGTACAACAACGAAAGACTGCAACTACAAAGGAAATTCTCTCTATGATTATGCGCTAGCAATAAACACTAACTACACAAACTACAAGAAAAAAATCAGAAGATTCCAGTGAGGTATCCTTGGCATTGGGCGACACCCAATGCGAAATCCTGACAGGGTCGCCATATGAAACGTCCCCTTAGAAAAATTTATACAAGACTGTGCTTAAACTGACACACAATAGTTTTTAGCGCAACGCAATCTGACTTTCAATAATCCCTACAAGAGAATGTTCCTGACTGACATTAACCTATATGTTTCACAAATCACTTACCTCACAAAAATCTTCGTTACTCGAACTACTGCAGTACAGCAAGCACCACTACTGCCAGCTATCTAAAAGATTCAAACTACGGAAGTCACTAACTACTGATAGGCACAGTTAGCAAATGAAAGATTTTAATAGAGAACAAACAATGTATTGACCTTAATAGTCATAAATATATATATATATATCAGTTCATGACACCAATTCTTACAAATTTCAAAACTACGCCATCTCTCTCCCCACGTCCACCACTGCTGGCGGCTTACCTCCAACTGCGCAACGCTACGCACTGTTAGCATCCAGCTGCCGCTGCCCAACACTACAATGGCAGACAACAATGCAAACTAGCCACAGACTGCGCACAGCACAGCCAGTGATTTTTCATACAGAGCGCTACGTGGCGGCGGCGTTACCAATAAAAAAACCTAAACATCCTACTTACAGCACCTGTTGTTGTTTTGCGTGGTACTATCACAGCAAAGGCCTTCTAGCTTCCCACTGTTGAAGACCAATTTGGGGATAGCGATTGAATCTTTCAGCACGATCGAGCTCCTGTTCATAATGCAAGGCATGTTGCGAAGTGGTTACAAGACAATAACATTCCTGTAATGGAGTGGCCTGCGCAGAGTCCTGACCTGAATCCTATAGGACATCTCTGGTATGTTTTGGAGCGCCGACTTCGTGCCAGGTCTCACCGACCAACGTCGATACCTCTCCTCAGTGCAGCACTCAGTGAATAATGGGCTGCCATTCTCCAAGAAACCTTCCAGCGCCTGACTGAACGTATGTTTGCGAGAGTGGAAGCTGTCATCAAGGCTAAGGGTGGGCCAACACCTTACTGAATTACATCATTACCAATGGTGGGCGCCACGTACTTGTAAGTCATTTTCAGCGTGGTGTCCGGGTACTTTTGATCACATAGTCTATTTTCCACTATTGGCCCGTTTCAACCATTATACCCTTTTTAAGCGGTAGTCGTGCACGAGTGTAAGCCACTTAGCAGACAGTTATCAGCATATGGCCAGCCAACTTAAGACAAACAGTACTATCGGTATAGAAAGATTTTAAATTAGCAGATGAAATGAGAACAATAATCAGCGGAAGTCAACTGCAGTAAAATACCCCGTCATAGCACCTACAATTGTATAACAGGTAATAACATCAGCAACTGAGTGCATGTTGAAGCGTTCTCCTAGTCCGTTTGAACACAAAGACTGCTGCTGCAAACAAGAGAGTGGTATCTCAAAGATCATAACATTTGCGATATACTGTCGTATATGTTACTATCTTATATACTAGCGTATGTGTTACGATCTTCGAGCTACCAGTACGTTATACAGCAAGCTCTCGGCTATACAGACTAACGCGGACTCGAGACTACATCTACACGAATGGCATGATACCATTGTATCAGGTATTAGGGCTTATTCCCGCTCCATTCACGTATAGAGCGCGAAAAGGATGACCGTTTAAACGTCTTTGTGCGTTCTGTTATTAGTCTAATCTTGCCCTCGCAATCTCTATGGAAACGATATGCAGGAATTTGTAGTATATTCCTTCATTTAAAGTCTGTACTTTAAACTTTGTCGGTAGATCTTCTTGTGATTTTTTAAAATCAACAGTCTTCTGAATGGTTTGATGCGGCCCGCCACGAGTTCCTCTTAGTCCAATCAAATTAGGCAAAGAAACGCCACAACCTGGACACTTTAAAAAAAACAAGCAGAAAATTTCTTGTGACTTTTGTGATTTTGATCTCAACTTTGTCCTGATCGTTTCTGCCTAGTTTCAGTTTGTTTTTTAAAATGCCCAGCTTCATTTCTAACTTGACTGAACTATCTCCTGCGCGAACCTCTTCATCTCAGAGCAGCGCTTGCAGCCTATGTTCTCAACCGTGCGTTGGATGTATTACAATCTGTCTTCCCCTACACTTTTTGCCGTCTGCAGGTCCCTCTATTATCATGGAAGTTATCCATCCTGTTCCATTTTCTTGTCCGTATTTTCCATATGTTACTCGCTCATTGCATCACATTTCAAACGCTTCTGTTCTCTTGTGTTCCTCTTTTCCCGGCGTCTATGCTTCCCTACTAGGTTCTTCAAACCTACTTCTGTCCATGCTTCACTGCTATACAACGTTGTTCTCCACATATATTTTCTCATAAATTTCTTCCTGAAATTAAAGCCTACTTTTGATGCTAGTAAACTCCTCTTTGTCAGGACTGCCCTCATTGCTTGTGCTAGCGCCCGCATTTTATGACTTCCTTGCTCGTCCGTCACGGATTATTCTACTTTTAAGATAGCAGACTTGTTTAAATTCGTCTACATCGTTATCACCAATTCTCATGTTACGCTTCTTGTTATTCTCATTTCTGCTATTTCTCATTGCCGTTGTATTTTTCCGGTTTACTCTCAATCCATAGCCTATACTCGTTAGAGGTTTCATTAGATTACAACATTTCATGCAATTCTTCTCTTTCACTGAGGATTGCAATATCATCGGTGAATCTTGTCACTGACATCCTTTCACCTGAATTTTAATCTTACTCTCTAACATTTCTTTTATTTCCATCATTTCTGCTCCGATCTATAAATTAAACAGTGCGAAAAACTCCATTCCTGCCTAACACTCGTTTTAACCCGAGCACTTCGTTCTTGTTGTTCCCTCTTGGTTCTTGTACATACTGTATATTATACGTCTTTCCCTACAGCTTGCGCCTATTTTTCTCAGAATTTCGAACGTCTTGCATCATTGTACATTGACGAACATTATTGCTAGGTCGACGTATCCAATGAGTGTTTCTTGATTTTTCTTCAATCTTGCTTCCATTACCAAGAGCAACTTCACAACTACATCTCTGGTGCGCTTATCTTTCCTGGAGCCACACTGATCGTCATCTAACAGATCAGCAATTTCCTTTTCCATTCTTCTGTATATTATTCTTGTCAGCAACTTGGACGTATGAGCTGTTACGCTGATTGTGTCTTACATCTCGCACTTGTCTGCTCTTTCCATCTGCGGAATTGTGTGGATTGCCGGCCGGAGTGGCCGAGCGGTTCTAAGCGTTACAGTCTGGAACCGCGCGACCGCTACGATCGCAGGTTCGAATCCTGCCTCGGGCATGGATGTGTGTGATGTCCTTAGGTTAGTTAGGTTTAAGTAGTTCTAAGTTCTAGGGGACTGATGACCACAGCAGTTAAGTCCCATAGTGCTCAGAGCCATTTGAACCATTTTGAATTGTGTGGACTATGTTTTTCCGAAAGTCTGATGGTGTATCGCCAGTCTCATACATTCTACACATCAACTTGAATAGTCGTTTAGTGGCCACTTTTCCCAATGATTTTAAAAATTCCTATTGAATCCTATATATCCCTTCTGCCTTAACTGATCTCAAGTGCTACGAAGCATTTTTAAATTCGGACTCTAACACTGGTTCTTTCTGTCTTCCACATCGACTCCTGTTTCTTCTTTTATCACATCAGACAACGCCTCCCCCTCACAGAGGCCTTTAATATACGGTCTCCACGTATCTGCTCTCTCCTTTGAGTTTAACGATGGATTGCCATTGCAGTCTTACAGTTATCACCCACGCTGTTTATTTCACAGAGGTTTGCCTGACTTTTGTATATCCTGACTCAGCCCTTACGACAGTCATTCCCTTTTCAGTTTCTTCACATCTGCTCTGCAACCATTTCGCCTTGGCTGATCTGCACTTCCTATTTATTTCAGTCCCAGATGATTTATATTGTTGTATTCCTGTATTTACCTGAAAGTTTTTGTACTTCCTACTTTCATCGATCAACTGAAGTATTTCGTCTGTTACCCAAGATGTCTCCGCAGTTACCTTCCTTGTACCTATATTTCACTGTCCATCATCCACGACTGCCATTTTTACAGATGTCCACCCCTCTTCAGCTGAACTGCCTACTGTGATAGTCCTTCTAGGAGCATCCACATCCTTCTCATCGTTCTCAGTACTTCAGTACCCCTCTTCCTTCCACACTGATTATTCCAGACTGTTATCTTAAACCTAACTCTACTTCTCATCATTACCAAATTGTGATTTGACAAGGATCTCTTGAGTACGAGGACGCAGAGGGCCACAGCTTTCGAGCCCCACGTATTGTCTACCATGCAACCACAAGTACTGCTAATGGCAACACGACTGGAGGTATCCAGTGGTGGGCACAGCATGAGGCTACGAAGCGTAGTTGAATTGCTTAGTCTACGAGTAACTCGCAACAGTGCTACATTGCTAGTGGCGTTGATAGAAAGCAGAGCAATGACATAGATAAACAAAGCAAAAATTGCATTATATCGACAACAACAGTTGCCGAAGTTGACATTATGTTAGAAAGAAACGCAGGGAACTTCGTAGAGTGAGAAAGAAGTGAAGTGTTAGTGTCTCTGCAATGCGAGTCAATGGAATGTGTGGTGTCGTAGACGCCTCGACTGTACGGACAATGGAGATGAGGGACACACTGATGACGATAAGTGCTTAACAAGTAAAAGTTACACTGAAACCGTTGTCAAGCCATGTAGTCCACCATCCTTGTCGGACAGGTAGCCACAAAATCCGTTTCCAATGAAACGTAGTAAAGGACAATCGTTATCCAAGGAGCGGGTGCTGAACATAGTTACCCACACGGAAGATCATCCACAATATATTAAAAAACAATTATGAATAGATTTCGTTTAAGTCGGCAGCAATATGACCGTCTAGTGCATAAGAAAGACTACGGATGTTCATGGGAGGACAAGGCGCACTTGTTATAAAAACTGGTGTTTACGATTTTCAAGGCTGCATGTGTATGTTAACGACCCTTTACGTTATGCATATCAAATTGCGTGTGACATGGATTACAGTAATTTCGAGACAAGCACATGAGGTTGCATAACTTGAAACTGTGCTACAGAATTTGAAGACGTAAGATGAAGTAAATTTAAACGAAGCGTCAACTTGGCAATGCACAGCAAACTGCAATATCGGTCCGAATATTTGTAGATGAGATAAACTAACTCATCCACTCATTTAGTAAGGAATTTGTTTTCAGTTCCGACCAATCGCGGTTTGCAGAGAAAATGCATATGAAAGGAATCCTGGAAATTAGAGGTACCCATCATACTGACTGTTACTCTGGTTTCTTCCTGCCTATAAAACACCGCAGTCTGCAGCTACGCCTTAAGGGACAGCCAGTTTCACGATAAGCTCCACGACAAACTATTTAGCAATCGGTTGCATGCAATAACATTCCATCAGTTCTCATCACCCCGTTATTCTTTAAGAGCAGATACCTAGCCGCCCGTCCTGCACGTTTTTAACTCCAAAGGAGTTTGCCTTCGATCTTGATGATGTGAACCTTTGTGATCACAGTGACGCGCCATTTTTCGCTCGTTGTCCACGGTACAAATTAATGGTTTGTTCTGAAAATTTCTTGAATGCCGACAATGTCCATTTTGTGAAGTGCAATACATACATCCCATAGACGGTTGATCTCTGCACCTCCCGGACACTCATTTTCTGTTGCCTTTGTGATGCAGATAGGGAGCCATTAGCAGCTAATATTTTTCCTGTCTTAATTGATAAAACAACACTTTCAAATGATCCTTACTACAGATTGAAATTGTGACCTCGTACTCAAGGCGTTCCTTGCCAGTCTATATGTGCTCCTCGGTACGCCTAACAATCCAGTATCTGATTTCGAAGCCACTGTATGACCATAATTTAATCCAGGTGGCATTTCGCTGTGTCTACATGTCTTTTCCAAAGATACTTCTTCCTCATGTGATTCTTGAAGAGATTATTCGCTATTATCATCTGAAATTTATTGGAGAACTGAGTTAGACTTTCTCTTCTCTCCTTCCTACTACCAAGTTCATATCCTCCAGTGACCCTTTCTTCTATTACTTAAACAACCGCACCCCAGCCACTCATGATTACTGACTTTTCGTATCTCTTTACTTGATGAATTACCCGTTCATTATCCTCATACTCTTACTCTGTTTCTTCATCTTATGCTTGCGACTTCGACAAGTGTACCTCGTCTCTGGAGGCGTTGGTTTGCTGTTGAACCTTATGAGAACAACACTGTCACTGAACTGTTCACAGTAGCTCCCTCTCTACCCAACTTTTCTATTCATAAGGAATCTTAACCAATTACACCATTTGCTGCTTATGTTGGAGTTGTTGTTGTTGTGGTCTTCAGTTCAGAGACTGGTTTGATGCAGCTCTCCATGCTACTCTATCCTGTGCAAGCTTCTTCATCTCCCAGTACCTACTGCAATCTACATCCTTCTGAATCTGCTTAGTGTATTCATCTCTCCACGATTTTTACCCTCCACGCTGCCCTACAATACTAAATTGGTGATCCCTTGATGCCTCAGAATATGTCCTAACAACCGATCCCTTTTTCTAGTCAAGTTGTGCCACAAACTCCTCTTCTCCCCAATTCCATTCAATACCTCCTCATTAGTTATATGATCTGCCCATCTAATCTTCAGCATTCTTCTGTAGCACCACATTTCGAAAGCTTCTATTCTCTTCCTGTCCAAACTGTTTATCGTCCACGTTTCACTTCCATACATGGCTACACTCCATACAAATACTTTCACAAACGACTTCCTGACACTTAAACCTATACTCATGTTAACAAATTTTTCTTCTTCAGAAATGCTTTCCTTCCCATTGAGAGTCTACATTTTATATCCTCTCTACTTCGATCATCATCAGTAATGTTGCTCCCCAAATAGCAAAACTCCTTTACCACTTTAAGTGTCTCATTTCCTAATCTAATTCCCTCAGCATCACCCGACTTAATTCGACTACATTCCATTACCCTCGTTTTGCTTTTGTTGATGTTCATTTTATATCCTCCTTTCAAGACACTGTCCATTCCGTTCAGCTACTCGTGCAGGTCCTTTGCTGTCTCTGATAGAATTACTATGTCATCGGTAAACCTCAAGTTTTTATTTCTTCTCCATGCATTTTAATTCCTACACCAAATTTTTCTTTTGTTTCCTTTAGTGCTTGCTCAATATACAGATTGAATAGCATCGGGGAGAGGCTACAACCATGTCTCACTCCCTTCCCAACCACTGCTTCCCTTTCATGCCCCTAGGCTCTTGCTACTGTTATCTGTTTCATGCACAAATTGTAAATAGCCTTTCGCTCCCTGTATTTCACCATTGCCACCTTCAGAATTTGAAACAGAGTATTCCAGTCAACATTGTCAAACGCTTTCTGTAAGTCTACAAATGCTAGAAACGTAGGTTTGCCTTTCCTTAATCTTTCTTCTAAGATAAGTCGTAGGGTTAGTATTGCCTCACGTGTTCCAATATTTCTACGGAATCCAAACTGATCATCACAGAAGCCAGCTTCTACCAGTTTTTTCATTCGTCTTTAAAGAATTCGTGTTAGTATTTTGCAGCTATGACTTATTTAACTGATAGTTCGGTAATTTTCACAACTGTCAACACCTTCTTTCTTTGGGATTGAAATTACTACATTCTTCTTTAAGTCTGAGGGAATTTCACCTGTGTCATACATCATACTCACCAGTTGGTAGAGTTTTGTTAGGCCTGGCTCTCCCAAGGCTGCGAGCAGTTCTCATGGAATTTTGTCTACTCCCGGGGCCTTGTTTCGCTTTAGGTCTTTCAGTGCTCTGTCAAACTCTGCACGCAGTATCATATCTCCCATTTCATCTTCATCTACCTCCTCTTCCATTTCCATAATATTGTCCTCAAGAGCATCGCCTTGTATAGACCCTCTATGTACTCCTTCCACCTTTCTGCTTTCCCTTCTTTGCTTAGAATTGGGTTTCCATCTGAACTCTTGATATTCATACAAGTGGTTCTCTTTTCTCCGAAGATCTCTTTAATTTTCCTGTAGGCAGTATCTATCTTACCCCTCGTGAGATAAGCCTCTACATCGTTACATTTGTCCTCTAGCCATCCCTGCTTAGCCATTTTGCACTTTCTGTCGATCTCATTTTTGAGGCGTTAGTATTCCTTTTTGCCTGCTTCACTTACTGCATTTTTGTATTTTCTCCTTTCATCAAGTAAATTTAGTATCTCTTCTGTTACCCAAGGATTTCTACTAGCCCTCGTCTTTTGATCCTCTGCTACCTTCACTATTTCATTTCTCAAAGCTATCCATTCTTCTTCTACTGTATTTCTTTCCCCCATTCCTGTCAATTGTTCCCTTATTCTCTCCCTGAAACTCCGTACAACCTCAGGTTCTTTCAGTTTATCCAGGTCCCATCTCCTTAAATTCCCAACTTGTTGCAGTTTCTTCAGTTTTAATCTACAGTTCATAACCAATAGCTTGTGGTCAGAGTCCACATCTGCCGCTGGAAATGTCTTACAATTTAAAATCTGGTTCCTAAATCTCTGTTTAACATTATATAATCAGTGTGATACCTTTTAGTATCTCCAGGGTTCTTCCATTTATACAACCTTCTTTCATGGTTGTTAAACCAAGTGTTAGCTATGATTAAGTTATGCTTTGTGCAAAATTCTACCAACCGGCTTCCTCTTTCTTTTCTTGGCCCCAATCCATATTCACCTACTATGTTTCCTTCTCTCCCTTTTCCAACTCTTGGATTCCAGTCATCCATGACTTAAATTTTCGTCTCCCTTCACTACCTGAATAATTTCTTTTTTCTCATCATACATTTCCTCAATTTCTTCATCATCTGCAGAGCTAGTTGGCATATAAACTTGTACTACTGTAGTAGGCGTGGGCTTCGTGTCTATTTTGGCCACAATAACGCGTTCCCTATGCTGTTTGTAGTAGCTTACCCGCACTCGTATTTTTTTATTCATTATTAAACCTACTCCTGCATTTCCCCTATTTGATTTTATATTTATAACCCTGTATTCACCTGACCAGAAGTCTTGTTCCTCCTGCCACCGAACTTCACTAATTCCCACTATATGTAACTTTAATCTATCCATTTCCCTTTTTAAATTTTCTTACCCTCCTGCTCGATTAAGGGATCCGACATTCCACGCTCCGATCCGTAGAATGCCAGTTTTCTTTCTTCTGATAACAACATCCTCTTGAGTAGTTCCCGCCCGGAGATCCGAATGGGGAACTATTTTACCTCCGTAATATTTTACCCAAGAGAAAGCCATCATCATTTGTTCATACAGTAAAGCTGCATGCCCTCCAGCACAGCAAGGCCGTTTTGGTTAATGTTGCAAGGCCAGATCAGTCAATCATCCTGCAACTACTGAAAAGGCTGCTGCCCCTCTTCAGGAACGACTCGTTTGTCTGGTCTCTCAACAGATACCCCTCCGTTGTGGTTGCACCTGCGGTACGGCCATCTGTATCGTTGAGGCACGCAAGCCTCCCCACCAACGGCAAGGTCCATGGTTCATGCGGAGGCTGATGCTGATATTATCCTTGTCACTTTTCCGTTTCAGTTTACGGACCCTCACTGTAACTAGATTGAGTCCTTTCATTTATCTTTTTAGATTTTCTAGCATTCTACTACTTTCAAACTTCAGACATTCCAAGCTCCAATACGTAGAATGTTATCCCGTCGTTATTTCATCTCTTTCTCATGGTCACCTCCACCTGAGCAAACCCTTCCCGGAGATCCGAACGGGGTACTAATCCGAATTCTTTAGGCAATGGTGAGGTCATCATGACACCTTTTAAGTTATGGGTCTCATACACTTGGTATGTCTCTAATACAGTAGTTTCCCTGGCCTTCCGCATCGTTATGCCGTTGATCATCAGTGATTTTTCTTCCTTTTAGGGACAGTTGCCCACCCGAAGAGCAAGAGAGTATCCTGATCTTCTGTCCGCTCCCTTTTGATAACGCAGTTGGCAAAACGATGGCGACTTTTTATGCCGGAAGTCTTCGGTCACTGATGCTGATGTCTTTTAAAATTCAGAATTTAAGAAGGCAGGATCTTTTGACTATTAGTCAAAGCGGGTGATAATTTAGATCTGTCCTCAAGAATCTGTCAGTTCAGTTCTTTCATTACCTCTGCGAGATACTCGTGCCAGTCAAACAGCCCTGTGACCATTTGTGCTGCCCTTATATGTATACAGTAAATATCCCTTGTTAGTTCTTCTTGGTACGGGTCCCACACAGTTGAGCAGTATTCTAGGATGGGTCGCACGAGTGTTTTTTAAGCAACCTCTTTTGTAGAATGCTTGGTTTCCCTAGTATTCTACCAATAAACCGAAGTCTGCTATCTGCTTTATCCACGACAGAGACTGTGTGATATTTCCGTTTCATGTCCATATAAAGTGTTACATCCACGTATCTTTATGAGTTGACCGTTTCTTACTGTCGCTCACTGATATAATCATAAGGTACGGCGTTTCTCCGTTTTGTGATGTGCACTATTTTACATTTATGAACATTCAAAGCAAGCTGCCAACTACTGAATCACTTTAAAATCTTTTAGAGTTTAGACTGAATATCTGTGAAGCTTCTTTCATTATATGTAACTGCTTCATCTGCGAAAAGTCTGAGGTTACTGTTAATATTGTCCGCAAGGTCATTAATATGAACAGCAATAGACGTAAGACACTTCTAGGGGCATAGCCGGAATTGCTTGTACATCTGTCGAAGACTATACACTCAAAGACCATACCGGTACCGAAACGGAAGATAATAGTGAGAAAACCGAAATACAGAATTCGGTCTTGCCAAGTTGTTTGAGCGCGGGAGATCGTAACACAGCCTTTCCTTTCCCCCATCGTACGGGCGTCGAAATGGCAGGTATTACGATTTTCGTATTAATTGTTGCTATAACTACCTCATGGTCACTGATACCAGTTTCGATGTGGGCTTCCTCAAACAGTTCAAGTCTGTTTGTTGCCATTAGATCTCATATCATGAGTGGCGTTTTGAACTACCTGTTCTAGGAGATTTTTAGAGAAGGCATTTAGCAATGTTTCAGGGGATGGCTTGTCATCCCCACCACTTACAAAACTATAATTTTCCCACTTGACTGCTGGATGATTAAAGTCTCCTCCAATGATTACAGTATCGTTAGGGAACTTACGTACAAGCGAACAGAGGTTTTCTCTAAAGCTTTTGGTAAAATCAGGAGGAAAATATGGTGGTCGATAGAAGGAGCCTATTATAATTTTTTGCCCACACTTCATACTGCGTCTTTCGTAAACAATATCAACTGCAGCTTCTACTTGTATCTCGATGAATCTGGATCTGTTTCTGGTCTAGTTACTACAAATACACCACTTCCATTTCCCGTTTCCCTATCCTTTCGGCATACGCTCAAATTTTCACCAAAGATCTCACTATTGTCCACTATAAGTTTTAACCAGTTTTCTCTACCCAATATTATGTGAGTTTCAGTGTTTTTGGGAGCGCTTCGAACTCTGTCACTTCGCCGCCAATGCATCGGCAGCTAACCACTAGGATTATGATTACTCTGCGGGGGGCATTTTTTCGACCTTAATCGGATGCTTCTGGTTTTCCCACAGATATTGTTATCTTGACTGGACGGGGAGTCGCCTAATCTGCAACAAAATGGAATATGTCTGCTTGTTGTATGACACCGCACCCACGTCGCAATTGAAGGTTGTAGACGGTGCAGCTCTGCGTATTTGTGGATGCTATATTAAGACGTCACCTACATCTGCCATACAAGCGTAATTTGCAGGTTCAAATTGTTCAAATGGCTCTGAGTACTGTGGGACTTAACTTCTGAGGTCATCAGTCCCCTAGAACGTAGAACTACTTAAACCTAACTAACCTACGGACATCACACACATCCATGCCCGAGAAGGGATTCGAACCTGCAATCGTAGCGGTCGCGCGGTTTCAGACTGAAGCGCCTAGAACCGCTCGGCCACTCTGGCCGGCTAATTTGCTGATTCTTACTTTTTACGGACCAAAGGTTTTATGTGACTGACACATGTTGATGGTCAGGTACTCTACAAATCATCTATAACATTGGAAATTAGCTCGGTTACTATTATTGCACACCGTATGTAATACTGGAGGAAGAAAACTGATGTTTTTGGTTAAGGCAAGCGATTCTTCCGTGTGGTAAAAAGGGAAGAGCATCGGTTTTTGGTCATGGGAGGCAGTATTTGTGAAATGTTCAAGTTTGTGAACGTTTATACGTAACTCCTATATTTAAATTTGATGACCTGTGCGGCCGCATGAGACACTTGGCTCTTTTCACATTGTCATTTGTTATTGAGCTTGAAGGTATCTCTGATGAATTTCGTCCTCCACTTCATCTTTTACCTGCTTATAAGGATCTGTGCCGATTGAACATTTGGACCCTGGATAGGGAATACTTTCCCTTTGTAAATTTTCGTTAATCACAGTAGAGATTTCGGTAAACTCCATATATGAATAGTCTAGGCAGTACGGGGAATAGCAAGTAATTCGATCAACATGCTCAATCAGTAAGTAAGATCTAACTTTACCAACATATACTAAGTACTGAGAGTGTTCATCTCATGTATTCGTGTGCTGTATATGATGATCAAAAGAGAGCCTTTACATTATCAAAATATGATGGTAGCTCGCAGGTCTGGCTCATATTGTACACGTATGGTTTCAAAACGTATGTCTCTGTAGAATCTGAATTTTTTGATGGCCAAACAGAGAAGGAAAAACTGCTTGTTACCAACAGAGGCGTCTATGTTAACTATGGATTTGTATGCAATTCAGCAAGACATTCTTTTGGTATGGACTCGGCGAGTTCCCTACAGCCTCTTACGAGGGCACCTGAAAGAAAAAATGTAAGTCCCTTGGAAAACGATATTCTGATAGGTCTCAATGCAACAAAGGAGCTCTGTCAACTAATTCATCAATAATAGATACCGGGACGTGTTGGTACTGAGAGCAACCAACGTGGAAACCAACTGGCGAAAGTGGTTCAGAATCTGTTTCCCACCAACGTACTCCTACCACACAGTGATTTCTGTAATGCACTCACCATCCATGGACCTTGACAAAGGCACATGGTATTGGGCGATACCGGAAAAGATTACACGACATCTTTGGTTTCTCAACACGGTGTCCTCGAGAAAATATAAAACGAGACATTTGTTGAAATTAATACCATCTCCAATCTGTGATTCCTGCCGTTTAGTGACAGGGACATCACAGATATACTGACAGAATGTCATATATCCAATAATCGAAGACCAATTGCATTATTCAATATTATAAAATTAGGGATGTTTTTCTCTTTGAGTAGCTCTTACTTTCAAATATTTCTACGTGACTCCTGTATTTAAATTTGATGATCGCCTGTGCGGCCGCACGACACACCAGGTTCTTTTCACATGGTCATTTGTTATTGAGCTTGATGGTCTCCCTCATGAACTTTGTCCTCCACTTCATCCCGACCTGCTTATAAAGACCTGTCCCGCCTGAACGCTTGGACCCTGGATAAGGAATGGTTTCCATTTGTAAATTTTCATTAATCACTGTAGAGTTTTCGCTAAACTCCATACAAACTTTTATGGTCAGTATTGCTCATACTTTTGCCTCACCATATTCCTAACATAGTTGAAAAACACACCTTCAAATGCTCTCAAAACTCGCGTGGCAATGGCAGTAAATTCAAAGTGTTGTTTAGTCAAGGGCTTGCTTCAAACCAAGCTCCGTGTGAAGGGGAAGACAACGGTGTTTTAGTTCACGCACATCGTTTCCAGTGTCTTTACCCTTCTAACCTGTCCTGCACTTGATTCTAGACAATCATTCAAGACAAGATCGTCTGGGCAAACAGATCTCATCGCCAGCATTGAATTTACTTTATAGCAGTAAGACGACTATATACTTAGGAGATACCTCTGATCTGTTCAAGCACACCCATTGCTGAGACCAAAGACAGAGGAAAAAGGTGGACTGCCTTTCTGACACGAGGTGCTGACCTACAGATCCACAAACTATGTTGATTCGCTTGACACCTTGTCAATAGACCACGGCAATGTATCCTGTGCTACACATTTATTTACATGAACTTAAAAGCTCCGTTACAGTGGTCATCCCACAGGCGTGACGGTCCTGGAGCGTAGTTGAAGAAATACGCACATACGTACGTATTATGTACGCTAGCACGATAGCTATACAAAAGCACTGACAGAGACCCCAGGGTTTACCGTTCGCAGTTCTTTCGGTTAAGGAAAACGCTTCTTCCGTGTGTGTCAAGGGAGGCAAAATTTGTGAAACGTTCAATTTTGTGAACAATCTAAGAGTTTCTGTGGTATATTGATCAAAATTAGTTGGAATCTACAACGGCAACTGATCTTTCTGTTACTATTCTATAGAAATAAAAACGTGCTTGCCTTACTACTTATGCACAGAAGAACGAACAGTAATCAGTCAACATATTGCAGTATCTTCACGTCTCTTAGCAATAATATAGCTTTAGTTCACCATGTTGATTTTCCACAATCTTTGTGCTTGCTGAACAGATTTCAAAAGATGACAATACAAAGCAGACGACTTACTACTGGACTACATTTCAACACTTCGACCAACACTGTGCAGCTCACTGTATGTCACATCATCTTTGCTTGTTTTGGACATCTGCCTGCGACATTACTCCATTACTCTCTCGCTGTCTGGCTGCAACCGACTCACAAGTGTTCCGCCAGCACTGCGCGGCATAATGTATCGCATGGAAAAGGGTGAATGACAATGAATGCACCACGAAATGATTGAACTTAAATTTTACAAAAGCTAAGTGTTTGGAAGTGGGATACAAATAGTGGCCATAGCACGAGCACATTAAAAATTATGAATAATTAGAATTTCCCTATGAAATTGTCTTGTAACGCCTACACGCCTACTTGGCCAAAGACGGCCCCTTTACTTGCAAGTTTTGGGAACTCTTTTAGTGTCAGGTGCAGAGACGTCACTGGGGAGCAGAAAACTTGGTCAAGGCGGACTGTGATAACAAAGAGGATGATGCATCCAAATGATATGCATAACACAAAAACATTAGTAGGACTTCATAATGAGACAATCAGAGTGCACGTTTCGACTATAGAAAATGCTTATATGTATATGAGGTAGCGCTGATGGTGCGAAATCGACGCGTGACCAAACCAGTTGCTTCCCAACGTAGCTGAAATTTAAACAGATTCTGTATACATCATTAACAAGAGATTTTAACTAAATGTTTACTAAATAAGAGCACAAGTAAACTTAAATTCCATCATTATTATTACTGAGGTTACAATTGACAATGAAATGTGACCTTGCATATAGACGGACGGAAGACAAAAGACAATAGTGAGGAGAGTGTTGGAAATTAGAAATTACAGCAAAGATTGTTAAACATCAGTAGGGACACAAAATTAAGTTGTTCTTTGACATAGAGAAATACATTAATTTTTTACAATGCCCCCTTGAATAACTAAGACAACGTTTGTTACACGTGTTGGCATCTGAGCAGAACACAAACTTAAAATTCTTGATAAACCAGCAAAACTGCATTAATTCAAAACCAGCTTGAATTTCTAAGGCTAATATTTACATGGCTATCAATAGTGCTATTGTCATCTTAAGGCTGCCTAGTAGTAACAAGACAGATTAATATTTACAAATGGTTGGAACTCAAGGCACTTCCTTCCTGTGCCAAACTTTTCTCTTACTAGTCCTAGAAATACTAGGAAATACATATAGTTATAAGTTATGCAGTTAATTACTTAAGACTGCAAATATTTTAAATTACTGTTCATACTGTGAAGAATAAACGCATAGCAATGCATTAATGCCTTCGTTTTCTCCTCTGAACAAAAATATGCCAATCACCATGGGATAGTATGATTTTATTTTAACGTAGTAATCGGCGTTATTGGATCTCATCCAGTTCATATGTCAATGTGTCTACATCATTGATTACCACAGAACTTGCGTTGCCTGTTTCAGTGTACTATCTACGTAGTATCCAAAGTGATACTACAGTGTCGTTTGATTTTTCTCTTCTTATAAATGGTTCAAATGGCTCTGAGCACTATGGGACTTAACATCTGAGGTCATCAGTCCCCTAGAACTTAGAACTACTTAAACCTAACTAACCTAAGGACATCACACAACAACCAGCCATCACGAGGCAGAGAAAATCTCTGACCCCGCCGGGAATCGAACCCGGGAACCCGGGCGTGGGAAGCGAGAACGCTACCGCACGAATACGAGATGCGGGCACTCTTCTTATAAATACTATTTACATACCCAGATACGGCAATAAATATATGAATAGCCTAGGCAGTACAGTGCACAGCAAGTAATTGGGTCAACGTATTTAATCAATAAGTAAGATCTAACTTCACCTAAATTGCCGGCCGGTGTGACCGAGCGGTTCTAGGCGCTACAGTCTGGAACCGCGTGACCGCTACGGTCGCAGGTTCGAATCATGCCTTCGGCATGGGTGTGTGCGATGTCCTTAGTTTAGTTAGTTTTAAGTAGTTCTAAGTTCTAGGGGACTGATGACCTCAGCAGTTAAGTCCCATATTGCTCAGAGGCATTTGAACCATTTTTTTCACCTAAATATACTGACTTAAATTTTCTTTTTCTGCTAAGAAATATCCAAGTACTGAGAGTGTTAATCTCATAGTATTCCTTTAGACTGTACAGATATTTTTCTTACTACGTTTCTATTGACATCGTTGGTTAAACTAGTCACAGACTACAATTACTGATCACATTCAAGAATAAAACAACATATACAGGGTGTCCCAGCTACCTTGTCCACCCAAAATATCTCTGGAACAATAACAGCTGTTGGAAAACGACTTTCACCGGTATGAATGTAGGGCTGGGGCCCATGAATGTACATATTTGGAAACATTCTAAAACGAAAGCATATGTGTTTTTTTAACACAAACTTATGTTTTTTTAAATGGACATCTTATATGTTTTCTTCAGCAATCCATAGCATGAAAAAGCACATACAAAATGGCGTTGATTGCATCGCAATATTCCCAGTACATCCCGAGATTTTGAGACGCGAAGTTGACGCTTGAAACACCCGACATGCGCTGCTAGCGCACGTCCTGAGGCTCAGGCTTGAACCCCATGCTGCCCGTAATCGCAGCAGGATGGCAGCAGACCGTATTATTCTTTCGGACCTCTTGATAAGTATGGAAGTGTGATTACGCATGTCAATCACATAGCGATTACGGGCAGCGTGGGGTTCACGCCTGAGCCTCAGGACGTGCGCTAGCAGCGCTTGTCGGGTGTTTCAAGCGTCAACTTCGCGTCTCAATATCTCGGAATGTAATGGGAATATTGCGATGCAATCAATGCCATTGTGTATGTACTTTCTCATGCTATGGATTGCTGAAGAAAAAATATAGGAGGCCCAATTAAAAACCATAAGTTTCTGTTAAAAACACATATGCTTTCGTTTTAGAATGTTTCCAAATATGTACATTCATGGGCCCCAGCCTTACATTGATACCGGTGAAAGTCGTTTTCCAACAGCTGTTATTGTTCCAGAGACATTTTGGGTGGACAAGGTAGCTGGGACACCCTGTATAATACAAAGAAGACTAATCATTTATCCAAATGCTTTTTAAGATCCTGGTGGGTATACAGTCCCTTAATTTTATTGGTTTTAGGAGAGACCAGGATAATAACTTCCCTGATGTGGAATCCTAACTATCTTGTGAGGATCTGTGTACGAAAGTTGTCAATCTGGCGAGTTTTTAACACAGTATATTCTTCTACCTGATGTTTGTGCGTTTATCGAAACCTATACTAGTATATGTTCCTCAGGTGAGGCTGGTCGGTCCGTGCGCCTAACACTATTCGTACCTTCTCTCCCCAGCAATACTCTCCTCTACATAGGCGTGGAACTGGATTTATCCATTCATTCTTCTCTTTTGTCCAACTCATGAGTTCAGCTGGAGTCAACTGTGTGTTTTACAGCGGCAAATTGTTCGCTGCCTGATCAAATTGCTCTTAATATTTGATTCATTTTGCTTGATTACTATATGCATAGGTTTTGATTAATCGATTAAATTCTCGAAAGATACATTCAGTGGGATATCTCTCAGCATGGAAACGTGATATTAGTATCTTTGTCATCTCACAGTCGTGTAAAAATCGTTTCTATGTTTGACAAATGAAATTTGAAGCGTTATCTGACAGCAAGGCAGCAGGCTTGCCAACGGTTGGTACAAAACTGTTTCCTATTATTTCAACGATAGGACCTGCTGCAGTATACTTTGTAGCATACAGTTTAACATTTTTTTTTTTTTTTTTGCCTTACGTGGTCAGTGACCAATTCTTCTCGGGTTGACAGCCGAGTCAATACGTAGTTCTCCAGCAACGTTTCAGCAAGTTTCTTACTTGCCATCTTCAGGCGAAGTGTCGGGTTCACGTCTCGTCCGGGTCTTTATAGCCGCTGGACCACGGGCATCTCTGCATCCTTGCCGCGGGTCGGGCCAATCAGGCGCGAGCGGAATCGGCGCGGCGGCGTGTGGTGGTGGTGGTGGTGGGGGGGGGGGGGGCGGGGGGGGGGAGGAGGGGGAGGGAGCCACAAGCGCCGGGTCCTGGCGTCTCGTCTCGGTGCGGCCTGTTTATTCCATACGCAACCACCGACCTACCGCCATCGGAGCGCTCTCGTCTCATTCTTGATAATGTTGTATTCCACGCGCTGCTGAGTTGGAAGCCACTGTCCCGATTGACCAAGTTGTCACCAACCCGTATCTCCACTGCCTCTTTAACAATTGAGTCCCAGAAACCTTTCGCTCTACACAGTCTCTTGGTTTCTTCAAACCGAAACGTATGTTCTTCACTGAGGCTGTGATCCGCTACCGCGGATTTTTCTTTTTGTCCGAGGCGGACACCTGAGTGTCTGTCACTCTCTGGGTCCATGGGATGGGATACGTGTTATGAGAACAGATTTTATGGGGATAAACTTCCGTCTGATGCTGATGTGTGTTGATAACATCAGGCTTGTTTCCGAAACAGGTTTGTTTCCAAATACAGGTACATACTTTAATAGTACTTCTTTTAATTCTGCTTTTTGCAATGAGTCAATTGTAGTAAATTCTACGACCTTATCTTTTACTTGATTTTCAATATTTTTAACCTTACTGCAATGTGTGCATGTGTGTGTGTTTTCTCTCAAGCCTTGTCAATATTGATCATGCTCTACTTGTGTTTTTATTAAGTCTAATACAGTCTTTTGGCTGTCAACATTATAAAGACGTTAACCTAAAGAGAAGTCGATTACTGTGTCCTTATCTCGTGGGGAATCAATTACAAAACTCCAGTGCACTACCAATCCACTCTTAACTAGGAATGGGCATTTTATTACCCTGTTTACTATTTTAAACTTCCAGCTGTGCTTGCATCTTGACATTGTGTGATTTAACACCAATAGATTTTATAGTTTTGTAGTGGACATGTGGATACTTTAGGGACCTCACGAATCTTTTTGAGCAAATTGGACGACATAATGCTCACTATAGTGCCTGTGCCTATTACGGTCTTAGCCGGTATCTTTCATGTACAGTGGCTTGGCCAATCTCTTCATTCTGAACATGACATTTAAAATAGTTTATAGTATAGCTGTGTCATCGTTGTAGCGTAACAGGTACACTTAATTATCTCCGTTGTCTCCGGTCCAAACCACGGCCAGGATTTGAGGCCAAGTGTGGCCGAGCCTAGTTTGTTAATCCCGAATTAGTGAGCCGTGGCTCTACCACCACTTCAGTGACTCTCACAGCAGGGTTTCGTGGCCACTAATCCCCTGCAAAAGTACGATTCTGTACAGGAACATCATGCATGTTGCTACTGTTACGCATGGGTGGTTGTTAGCAATTTCCCATTTGGGAATTCCACCTATTGTCGTTTTGGTCGCTATTACGTCTACATTTACATACATACTCTGCAAGCCACCATACGGTGCGCGGCGGAGGGAACTCTGTACCACTAACAGTCATGTCCTCTCGTGTTCCACTAACAGATAGAGAGAGGGGAAAGCGACGATCAATATGCCTCTGTATGAGTCTTCATTTCTCATATCTTATCTCCATGGTCCTTACGCGAAATGTGTGTTGGCGGCAGTGGAATAGTTCTGCTGTCAGCTTCAAATGCCAGTTCTCTAAATTTTCTCAGTAATTTACCACGAAAAGAATGTCGCCTGGCTCCAGCGATTCCGATTTGAGTTCCAGTGACAAATTTAGCTGCTCGCCCCTGAACTGCTTCAACTTTAATATGACCTGGCGTGGATCCCAGACACTTGAGCAGTACTCAAGAATAGGTGGCATTAGTGTCCTATATGTAGTCTCCTTTACAGATGAACCACACTTCCCATAATTTCTCCCAATAAACTTGAGTCGGCAGTTAACCTTTACTACCAGAATTCTCTCATGCTCGTTCACATTGCTATGCAACGTAGCACGCAGATATTGAAGCGGTGTCACTGTGGCAAGCAGGACACTACTAATGCTGTATCTGAGGATTATTATGGTTCCTCCCCGTGCCGATTACCATTACTATTGTAACCTGGATAATAGTGGTTATCATTTAGTTCTATTTTATTTGAGTTGACGAACCACGATAAATCTGATGGGCATTATGCATACGTCCCCAGCTGCACTATGGAATTTACCTGATTCTCTCTTATCCTACCATGGCTGTACGAATGGCCGTGTCGCATATAGGATTGTGCTGCCCTGTTATTGTTATCATAATTCGATGCTGAATCTTCTTGTACGTGGCCAAGTGAGTGCATAAAGTGTTCAAGATTAGTTTAGGATACTTAGACCCGTTTGTCCCTGAGACCCAGCAGCAGTAGAGCCCTTAATATTCTTAAAGGGTTACGACTAGATTTGGACTCATCTCAGTATCTTGTTTTATTGAAGTACTTTTTGAAGTATTTGTGGAGGCTACTCCACCTACTAACAAAAGTTTCTGGGTTAAAGTCCTCCTTTTTGAGCCGTCCTTTGACCTACCAAGACTGGTTCCCAGCTAAGAAGGTCCGCTCGACGTGTGCATAATCTTGACACCTTCCCCATAAATGAAATCTGTGACGAAATGGATTTTTTATTGATCGGTCCATAGTCTTGATAGTATACCTTTAAATGACCTAATAAAAACAATGGGACGAATACTCTTTTATACAAAGTGAACTCTTGAAATTGCCTTTGCTTTAGTAAGCTCTCACCGAACAGAACAGATGACAACTGTTGTGCTGCCCAATAATTAGGTGACATAACCGTGTAACTGAGGTCGTTATCGTATCTCCCCCCATATGCTGTAGAATTGCTGTCTTCTGCTCTACCATCGGAGGGTGATGTGTCAATTAATGTTTATTTAAATAGTGTTAGCTCCTGCTGGATGTCAGTTATCGCCTTGTGACATTATCCCACTACTTCGGTAAGTATGTGGATAGCGCGTTTTTCATTTGGTGTAACTCCATGTTATTTGCTTCTTTTCTGATATCCTTTCTTGAGATAATATCTCATTAACCGTTAGCTGAACAACATGCAAGTTAATGAATTCAATCCTTCTTTAATATGGGCTTCCCTACTAGAACTCCACGTGTAATAATCTTTCTCAAAACTTCTTCTTTGTGTGCCAAATTGAAGTATAATCTTAGTGTTTTGTTCCTCAGTGAAATTCTTTACCTCTGAACCTAGTGTAGGAACAGAATGTCTTAATTGTTCTTGTTCATCAGACCAACATTTCATCCCATGAGGCGGGCCCTGATAGGAAGTTTTTAGTGTTGTAATTGTAGTAGTTTATGCATTTTGTTGAGTTAACGTTTCATTTTGTTCCATTGTGAAATTCAACACAGTGGATGTTCAGCCAGCTATTTGAGAAGAAATTTCATTACAAATATTTCACGTTTCAGATGACTATTTTGTTGGCATTTCATTTTTAATAGCTATTAAACTGCTCATCATTGTGGTATTTTGATCTGGTATATGCCTGATGATTTGATAACCACAGGATTATATATTTTCTTTAGGGATGCGATTCAGTTTAACAAAGCTGAAGCACCTGCACCATCTGTGGACACGTCACCAAATTCGCTCTCGTGGGCATTAAATTCGATTTCGAGGAGCATTTTGGATAATTTCCCGATCTTTACCATAACAAATGGCTCTGAGCACTATGGGACTTAACTTCTGAGGTCATCAGTCCCCTAGAACTTAGAACTACTTATACCTAACTAACCTAAGGACATCACACACATCTATGCCCGAGGCAGGATTCGAACCTGCGATCGTAGCGGTCGTGCGGTTCCAGACTGTAGCGCCTAGAACCGCTCGGCCACTCCGGCCGGCCCATAACAAATAAAATAACTGAAATCATGGATGTGAAATCACATAATCCAAATTAATATCAGCACACAAATGATTAATACTGCTGAGAAATATTGTTCTGGATTACGACATTACTGAAATGAAACAGAAAACATTGCTGTGTCGTTACATGCACTCATGACACGAAGTATGCCATCATGTACGAATTAGATTTTCACTATTATTAAATTTCATTACTGTAAAAAAAAATTAAATTTGACTCTACTGAGCGAAATCTTAGCTTGAACGAACACAGATAATGCGTAATTCCACTCTACATTCAGACAATGGTTGCAGACAATGTAGTTCTTACCTTCTCTTTTATGACGTAGCGTAGGTAGCAGTTGATCAATAACACTACTTCTAATATTTAATATCACTGTTAGCAGAACAGAAATGTTTTGTCATTAATAAATACTAGCGAAATTTTCGATTCATTTATTGCTTTCATAGATAGGCCTGTACGTTTAAAATAAGGTCAGGAGATTTCGCTTCACAGGGCGCCCATAGTTAAAGTTCCAGTTCCCAAACTGTGTATAAAGAGAACCATCGCTCAGAATGACATCAGATTTGAACAGAAAAAAATAACCAAAATTTTAGCAGTGTGTGCCGCTTTACATCTTAATGTAAATGGGGTGGTTGCGCAATGCGTGCTTTCAATTCAGCTACGTTTGTAATTGGAACACTGAACACGCGGATTAAGGTCAGGTGATGTGGTTGATCAGGCTGTAGGAAAATGACAACAGATAATTCTAGCATTGACGAAATGCCTCTGCAGCAGCCGCTTCACTGCCTGTGTTATGTGCGGAGGAGCGCCATCTTGCATAAAACTGATCCTAATCACATATCCACGCTTTTGACGATTTGGAATCACATTGGTACGAAAAAGAATATCATAACGTTTACCCAATCCGGTACAGGTAACAGGGCCAGCAGGACTCATCACAAAAAAAAAAAAAACCACCCGTACCGCACAGTGACCTCTTCAGAATGAAATGGTAACGGTTGTCGTTCGTGCAGGTTTTCGTTGTCCATATTCTGCAGTTTTGCGTCCTGGCGTGTCCTTGGACATGTAAGTGGGCTTTGTCTGCTCACAGAACATTCCATGGCCATTTATTGTTCACGTCCATGCGAGCAAGAAATTCCAGAGCAAACAGTTTTGTTGCTGGCAGGTCAGCAGGAAGCACCTATTGAACACTGGTGATTTTGTGTGGATAGCAATGCAAATGTTTCTTAGGATTTTATGCACAGTGCTCACAGGCACGTCCACGTTCGGGAAATTACCTCTGCACTTCAGGGCCGCACACCGCCGCCCAACTCCTCCTGCAATGCTGTCTTCGACAGACATCTGATCAACTGTTTTCCTCCCTCTGCCTTACTGTACTTCAAAAGAAGCTGTCTTTCCGAAATTTGTAATCATTTTCTCCAGACACTTAGCAGACATCGAACCAACGCCTTTTTTCTTACCCTTGCGTGTTCGTACCTTCTGCAGGGCTACTGGTACACAGTCACCTTTCTCGTAAAAGAGCTTTATCAACAGCGCACGATCCTCCATGAAGACTCTAATATTGCGCATCTCGGACGCAAACTAAGGAAGAATCGTGTGCCGGGCGTCTTTTGGTGTAAATGTCTTGTCACTTACGTCAATGGTCAAACTTTCATTAAATTTTGTAGTTCCATGACGTTTCTCCCTCCGTTGATAATAAGCATTTCGAATCTGGAGTCATTCTCTTCAGTAGTTCTCTTTCTACACCGTTTTGAAACTAAGACTTTGGGTATGGACATCCTTCCTGTATGTTTGAAAATTACTGTTTCTTCCGAAATATTTAGTAAGCAGCCTTTTCGGCGATATGTATAGGCAGTGTGTCATATCAGTGGCATTTCTCTTACTGTCAGGTAAGTCGTCACTGGGAAGCAGAAAAGCTTTGTGATGGCGGACCATAATAACATAGACGATAATGCATTCAGATGATTTGCATAAGATAAAACCAATAGTCAGACTTCACAATAAGAAAACTGGTGTGCATGGGTTCGGCGCGTAGAAAACGAATATATGCATATGACGTCACGCTGATGGCGCGAAATCGACACATGACCAAACCAATCGCTACCCAACGTAGTTAAACAGGTGAATATAAGCAGATTCTGAATAAATTATTAGTAAAGAGATCTTAACCAAAGTCTGCTAAATAAAAGCATAAGAAGACTTAAATATTGTCATTACTATTACTAACGCTACAAGTAACATTGAATTGCGTCCTTACGTAGAGACGGAGGAAAAACAAAGGGAAATAGCGAGGAGGCTTTTAGGGCCACAGTTATTTTTTTTTAAACTGAAAAACAAAGTTACAACAATGATTTCTAAACATTAGTAGAGATACAGAGTATGATTTGTTTTTAAAAGAGCGATATACTTTAATTTCCAGAATGAGATTTTCACTCTGCAGCGCGGTGTGCGCTGATATATAACTTCTTGGCACATTAAAACTGTGTGGCGGACCGAGACTCGAACTCGGAACCTTACTTTAATTTATTACAACGTCAAGGCAAGAACACGTGCCAGAGTAAAAGGCCTTATCCTTTCCCTACACGAGTGGTACAGAAACAATATTATGACCACTCAGGGAAACGAATGTTAGTTACATTTAAATTTTTAAGGGTCGCTAAAATTAAATTGTTTTCTTTATAATAATACGAACATTTGCCTGACAAAACACCCACTGTACAGAATGACATATACAACAGTAGTTAAGTAGTTAGCGTACAGAAAGTATATAAATAGGATGTAACAGATATGATAATGAGATGGCAAAGATACGAAGTAATGTACAGAATACTGTGTTATTGAGTTAAAATTGAACTAAGTGTATTGTGAAAATCTTTGTGACTCATATGTAACATGACAATTCAGCGAATCCTGCTGTGCAACGGGAGACGCAGCACAGAACAAACATTCGGCAAACTCTGTTGCAAGAAAACAAGTCCGTGCTACGGCATGGAGATCAGTTTCCAGGAATCTCACTTCTTCTCATATTATGAGTTCACTTAGAAACTGCTTTCAACCGATTTTCAATATCAGAGTTCACTTATACCTGCACGTAATGAATGCCTTTTCGAGAATGGAAAGGAAGGGACATGGCTGCAACAGATAATTCTGGTAAGGACTGGGGGGAGAGCCCTATATTACTTCGTAGGAAGGTTTAAGGGAATGAACGGTGATAAATTTGTGTCTAATCGAGGTGTATATGTCGTGCACTTGTTTGCGTCCATAAGGTAAGATTCTTTCTGGATAGCTGTATGGGAGGCAGATATGTATGGGCTGCTAAACAACCTGCATTGGAGTCAGTACGTTGATTCATAACCCACCACCCTCACAACCAAATATATGGATTAATGAATGGCTGAATATAAATGAATTAATAAAAGCTTGACTAAATCATTGACTGACTGTCAGACTGACTCACTGACTCATGACTGGCTCACTGAGTGACTATGTGACAGATTCACTGACTAATTTACTGACTGGCATATGGATTAAGTGTGTGAGTGAGTGGTTGACTGACTGACCTACCCAATGAGTGAGTGGTTGAGTGGCGGACTGACTGATTGCTTGGATCACTGACTGACTAAGTGACTGAATGACTGCCTCGCTTACTGACTGAGTGACTGAATGACTGGCTGACTGACTGTCTAACTGAATAACTGACCTTCTGACTGACTGAATAACTGACTATGTGACTGACTGACTGACTCACTAACTCACTGACTGATTCACCATCTGATTTAGTCACTGACTATGTCGCCAACGTACTCACTAGTAGACTCACTGACTGATTCTCTCAATCACTATTGACTCGCTGACTGCATGCTATTGACTCTCACTAAGGGACTGACTCACTGTCTATCCATAATGCACGGTAGTGTCTAGATAATGCTTGTATCACTATCACCAATTTTTTTGGTGGCACCAGACAGGATGAAAGTAGCCTCTTTGCATATCTCAGTCCTGTTGTTGCAACCCAGATTATTTCGAATATGAAGTTCTGCTGTGTAAATAATGTAGAGAACAGTGCTAATAACTTTGCAGCATTTACTTCTGCGGCATTATAGATGAATACAGCACATCCAGAGACGCAGTAGAATTTGCTGTTTTATTTATTTATTCACTGAGTACACTAAATTTGCCTTAGCCTGGAGATAATGCAGTACTGTGGCTAACAGAAAGCGCGCTCATTACTCTTGCTGCAGACAGAGCGCGCTGCTCAGTTTGAATGAAAATATGCAACAGCATTATAGAGCCGCCTTAGATGCGATTACTGTAATTTCGCGGTGCTCCGTAAGTTTTTATGAGAGAGTGCATTCAGTAGAGGAGCTCGTCCCGTTAGCAAAGCTGTGAGACAGGGCCTTTACTTCTCCGTATTTATTCTAAGAAGAGACGAAAGACATCAAAGTATGCTTCTGGGACCATAAATGTGTATATTAAAACTTAGCTGCATTCTTGGCAGAAAGTATTTCAATGGAACTTAAATAGTTTGTATGCTGCTGCATTAAAACTTCGGCAATATGGTTAGTAGAAAGTTTCGCCTCTTACAAGGCAGGAAATTGACGACGTAAAGAGTGGAGGATAGCTCTGTTTCGTTACGGAAGTACTTTCAGAGAAACGCATGTGGTGATTATACACTGCTTAGAAAACGGAAGAAGACACTTGCAGAATTGTATTTGTGGCTATCTGTCTTTCATTGCTCTGTCCAGATCGGTACTATGATTATTGTTTTCAAGCACGTAGTCATTAACGCCTGTGATACAGAAAGCTCGCCAGAAGACGCGTTTGGTTCTCGAAAAACTTTTCACAATAATGGTCGCACGGTGGACCGCAGAAACACGAGTTGTACCGAAAATGGCCACCAGAGGGAGAAAGACATTCATTGTAAAGGTCAGAAGAACTTCTTTTAACAAAAGACATGACGTAAAAAGTTGTATACCATCGGAATGCACTATTCAATGTTCTTAGCCCCCAATATTTTCGCCGGCGCAAGGAATATGTGCGACGATTCAGAAAATGGTATTTTTTGACGATCTTTAAAACGAGTCGACATTTTGTTACCTCATAAAGAAACAGTAGGCTTAGTTCACCCAAGCACCAAATTAAGGAAGGAAAACAATGGTCTCTTATAGGTTGAAAATTTGAAGAGATTTAATGGCACAACATTGGTGTCACTGTGGAGCGGAAGCGCTTGAGTGAGTCGATGTGCGTTTATTTGTATTAATAATTAAGGCAAGAAAAGTACTGGGTGGTTATAATTAAAGTGCAGATAATCACAGAGGTCCAGTGTGGGCTGTAATTATCGTACGAGCGAAACTTGGTTATAGTCTAACGTGTTAATGTGGAACTGATTTCCAGTGGAAAAATTTTAGTTAAAATTTTGTCCACTAGGGCTCGGGCGGGAGAGGTCAACAGGTGCTTAAGGCATAATGTTGATTTTGTTGTTAAACTCCACTTACACAATTTGTTCAGTATGAGCACCGGAGACGTCGACGAGATGCTGTACAGCGCCTGATTTGCACCTTGTGGGCAAAACTGGAACTAATTTTTTTCCAGTGTAGATCGGCTCCACATTAACGCAATCGCATGTCTACCAAGTTTCACTGCCATACGGTAGTTACAGACGTCCGCGGACGTCTGTAGGTAGTTGCACTTTAATTATAATATTTGTTATAACAGTAGAAAGCTGCATTAATGGTACAAAAGTTATGAGAAAAAACTCTACGTTTACTGTTCTCATTTAAGAAAAGCCAAGTTGGTGTTGAAAGAATTGAAACCTGTCTTTATTATTTAGGGAAATGCTCATAGTTTTAACAAAACTAAACAGCAGGACATTTGCTTGCAGCCTTAGCTTGCAGCCTAATTAGTAGATTACACGAAGGCTACACCATTACATAAGACAATAAAGCTAAGTTATGCCACAAAACACTGTCTGTCTGTCCGAACAGAGGCGAAACTAACAACCATTATAGTCAGTACGAAGAGGCAGTATGTGTAGAGAGTGCCCTACAACATGCTTCACGTCCTATCGCACATCGATGAAACACTTCTGTGCATTCCATCCGCAAGGAGTTTCACCTTATCGAAGGCCAGCTTATGGATTCCACACGGCAACACATGAGCCACCGTTTTGTCGCTCATCCCCTGATGTAATACGACGGGCTAACGCAACAGCTACTATGGTAGCCGCCTCGATGCGCAGCGGTCCGCCGTTCTCACAGGATTCCCGAGTGTAACTCTACCGGACAGGGTTGCGCTAGCTGTCGGCGCCTGTAGTTCCATGGAGCAACCTCGTGGGTTCTCGAGACGTGACGTCCAAGGCACAATGTTGCCAGCTCCTGGGAGACGAAGGTTGTGTTGAACACTTCACGGGACAGAGGCAACTTTCAAAGTAGGGAAGTTAGATGAAAAAAAAAAATCCAGATAGCGTGAGTAGTACTCGCTACCGAGGGTTCTGTACAAAATTATGTATAAACATAGTTCATCCATCCTGGGAATCGAGAATATTGGTGGTTTTTTCCTGTTACCGACCCGATACTGGCGAGATAGGCCTCTACACTTTCCTTAGAAAAAGGAGTCTTAACAGGACAGACAGCCAGTCGGGTTAAAAAGAACAAAAACATGTTTTTCCATATGATATAATTACAAATTAACAATCTGCAGATTTTTTCCTTTCCTTCTACTTCACAGCAGCTTGCTGCTTTCGTGATTCTTGATCAAAGAGAAGTACCCTGTAAGTTTTGATGTGTGACTTTGCGAGTATCGAAATATCTGACATAAATGACCTAATCTTTCGATTTTCTTGACTTGGAAGGTTAAATTTTTTTGCACCTCCAAGGGACCTTAGACTTTATTAGATGACACAAATTTCAGCTTGATATGTCTGTACCTGAAAAGGGGGTCGTAACAGACGGATGAACACACAGTCAGATAACAAATGACATAAAATTCTTTTCATATATTATAATTATTAATTAACAATTTTCCGAAGTTCTTTCAGTTGTACTGCGAAGCTGGCCTCTTTCCAAACTTCATGAGTCTAGGTAAACGGGAAGTATCCTGTAGGCTTTGATGGTGCGAATTTGCGAATATCAAACTATTTGACATAAATGGCCGTATGTTTTGGTTGCATTGTTTTAGAAGCTTCAATTTCTCACAACGCCAAGGGACCATAGACCTTAATATGTGACATAAGTTTCAACTTCTTGAGGAGAGAGGTTTTTAACAGGCGGACACTCAGACGGATAACATAGAGATCCTATAAGGGTTCCGTTTTCTTTCAGTTGTGGAACGGAACCCTAAAAATATGGAATACATTAGACCAATAGAAAAAAGACGCAAAAAGTATCTAGATTGATTAAAGAATTACAAAGTTAAATTATGGGACGTATTTAGAAGTCTGGATCTGCTTATGGACGATAGTTTTTTTTATTAAAATTGGAAGCAGTGAGAAACTATCACAGTTTCGGCCAATAGTGTGGCCTTTCGTCACTGCATAGCAAGAAGCAGCTGTCTGTACAGAAATTACTTAAGAGTGCTCTGAGGGGCGGACGCGTGACTGTGCTTTAGAAGACGTGTAGCGATTTCAACGAGTTCTTAAAGCTGCGAATGTGAGATATTTGTATAAGTCAAGAACGTACATTATTCCGCTTATTCAAATCTTATCTTTTAAATAATCGAATGCATGCTGGCTGTTACTGTCTACAAGAAGGAACCCCTACCACCATGTTGCCGTGAGTCCTTTGTTTTAATTCTTTAACTGATTTTTGAGAATTGGAGGATGTCATTTGTCATCACCCTTATGACCGATCTGATGCGAACCGCCGCATCTAACTCTCTTATCCCAACTCTTCATCCCGGTCTAAACTCAACGTTATCATTTATTTCGTAAGTGTATTATAATATTCACCTTTGAGCCTTTTCTATCATGATTCTTGAGACTTGATTCATGCGCATTTTTTTTTTCTCCCTTCTACGGCTCCGTCTACGAGGGTTGACTGAAAAGTAGTGCCTCCACCTTCGTAACTCTTCAACAGTTGGCAGAATTCTTATGCGGCAGGTACTGGCTCATTCCGTAGACTCTTCTCTAAAGCTCCAGTTGGCGGGAAGCCTTAGTAGTGAATGGTTGTGCTGTTACAGTGTAAAGTATGGAACCCTACGAAAACGAAGGTGACGCCTTTCTCCATTCAATTGTGTTTGTGATGAAGACGTTGAGACAACTATAAGACTGTAGTTGCGTAGACAGAGTGTCGACTTCTTCCATGAAGGCTTCAGAAAACATGGTCATCAAAAAATGGTTCAAATGGCTGTAAGCACTATGGGACTTAACATCTGAGGTCAACAGTCCCCTAGACTTAGAACTACTTGAACCCAACTCACCTAAGGACATCACACACATCCATGCCCGAGGCAGGATTCGAACCTGCGATCGTAACAGCAGCGCGGTTGCAGACTTGTTCATCGTTGGCAGAAATGTATCCAATTGGCTGGTGATTATGTGGGAAGTGAATATTGATAATTAAAAATTAAATTATAATTATTATTTTTGCGATTGATTTATTAAAATATTCCAATCCAAAGCCAATTAACGAAGGTGAAGGCATTACTTTTCATTCAACCCTCGTAGTACCGCTGTTCGGGGCACCTCTAGACACGCCTTTGCTGGTCATCGAAGCTCAGTTCGATGCGAGACTCATCTCTGAAGACAATTCTATTCCAGAGAATGAGATTCCGAGACGAAGACGTATCTGGAGAGGCGCCGGAAAGCGGTGGGACACCAACCTGACCGTTTCTCGCCATAAGCCAGACAACTACGCAGAAGTGATGGTCTGGGGTGCCATTTCTTTTCATAACAGGACTTCTTTGGTTATAATCCGAGGCACCCTTAGCGGTACGTCAACGACATTCTGCACCCGGTTCTATTGCCCTTCGTGGCAAGCAATACAGAGTTTACATTTCAGCAAGATAATGCGCGCCCGCACATGGTGAGAGTTTCTGCTGTTTGTCTTCGTGTTTGCCGAACCCCATCTTGGCCAGCAACGTCACCAGATCTCTCCGCAACTGAGAAAGTTTGGATCATTATGGGCAGGGCCTAGCAACCAGCTAGGGATTTTGAAGATCTAACACGCCAGTTGTACAGAATTTGGCACGATAACGCTCAGGAGGTCATCCAACAATTCTATCAATGAATGCCCAGCAGAATAACTGCTTGCATAAGAGCCAGAGGTGGAACAGCGCGCGGTTCTAGGCGCTGCAGCCTGGAACCGCGAGACCGCTACGGAGCAGGTTCGAATCCTGGCTCGGGCATGGATGTGTGTGATGTCCTTAGGTTAGTTAGGTTTAACTAGTTCGAAGTTCTAGGGGACTAATGACCTCAGAAGTTGAGTCCCATAGTGCTCAGAGCCACTTGAACCATTTGTTGGAACAGCGCAGTATTGATTTTGTCAATTTATGAAGCGGTTTCTCTTGAAAAACTCAACCAATTTTTTCATAAAGTGTAATCATTTTTTGTCTGTACATGTTATCACACCTATCGATTTCCGTCCCATTCGGACAAGTATTTCGTGGAACGTAGTCTTTTTTTGGCTTAGAGTGTATTTAGATATCCATAAAATATATTTACGAGGAGCTTTCAATAAGTAATGGAACGCATTTTTTTCTCAGCCAATTTCGGTTGAAAAAAATGCTAATTTTTTGTGGGACATCGTGGATTATTCCTCCTTCAGCTTCCATAGTTTCATGAATTTTCTATTGGTGTCGGCGTAATACGTAGCCTTCAAAATGACTTCTGTAATGCAGATCCGTTCTAAGCAGAGAGCTGTCATTGTTTTCTTTTGGCAGAAAACGAGAGCATCGCAGATGTTTGTAGATGCTCACAGAATGTCTACGAGGAACTGGCACTGAACAAGAACATGTTAAGTCGTTGGGTGAGGCGTCTATAATCATGGCAAAAAGGTAGCCCAAATCTGTCTGATCTCTCGCTTGCTGGCCGGCCGCACTCAGCTGTGACTCCCACAATGTTGGAACCTGTTATTCCAGGTGCCCAACGGATCTCAAGCAAAAAAATCGGTGCACAACTTGACGTCTCTGTTCGTAGCACTGCCACACTCGTCCACCAATTGGCGTACTCAAAGATATGTGCACGCTGTTCTGACTTCCGTCTGTTTGTTGGCTCAATGAAGAAAGCGCTCTGCGGGAAGCAGAACATGGATGATGGGGAGGTCATTGATGTAGCAAAACTTTGGCTCCGACATCCAGCTGCAGACTTTTACCATTTGGGCTTACAGCCCTCCCCGTAAGGTGGCACAAGGCTGTCACATTGAACGGAAATTATGTTGAAACAGGGTTTTGTAACCAAAAGATTCGGCAATAATACTGTGCATTGGAATCCTGAATAAAAACAACATGCTTTCAGAAAAGAATGTGCTGTGTTACTTATTGAATAACTCTCGTATTTTGGGCCACTGTTAAATTAACTACCGTTAAAATTTACAGAATTATTCTTCTACACTTAATATTCTCCGATCACACACTTCAAACAAAAAAGGAAACTATAATATGCCCATTGCGTTAATAATTATACCCGGTTTATTTTCTAGTAACGATAGCTGTCACTTAGAAGCCGGCCGGTGTGGCCGAGCAGTTCTAGGCGCTTCAGTCTGGAGCCGCGCGACTGCTACGGTCGCAGGTTCGAATCTTGCTTCGGGCATGGATGTGTGTGATGTCCTTAGGTCTGTTAGCTTTAAGTAGTTCTAAGTTCTAGGGGACTGATGACCTCAGAAGTTAAGTCCCATAGTGCTCAGAGCCATTTTGTCCCTTAGAAGCACAAGACTAGCAGTGAAACGTTCTCACTCAATGCCCTGTAAATTTTCCTATGGTACTATTGCGTCTTGCCCCCACATCTCGTACAGAGGGTGCTTAAGGGATGCTGCGTTATCGGAATGTTACACAACAATTCATGCAAATAACATCATTAGTTTCATTTCTATAAAGCCAATTGACAATACTTAACTTGTATTTACAGAGGTGTCACAAATGACATGCAAACAGTAATATACTTCCAGAATGAGATTTACACTCTGCAGCGGAGAGTGTGCTGATATGAAACTTGCTGGCAGATTAAAACTGTGTGCCGGATCGAGACTCGAACTCGGGACCTTTGGCTTTCGCCAACTGAGCTACCCAAGCACGACTCACGCCCCGTTTTCACAGCTTTACGTCCGCCAGTATGGTAGAGCACTTGCCCGCGAAAGGCAAAGGTCCCGAGTTCGAGTGTCGGTCCGGGACACAGTTTTATTCTACCAGGAAGTTTCATACCAGCGCACACTCCGCTGCAGAGTGAAAATCTCATTCTGGAAACATCCCCCAGGCTGTGGCTAAGCCATGTCTCCGCAATATCCTTTCTTTCAGGAGTGCTAGATCTGCAAGGTTCGCAGGAGAGCTTCTGTAAAGATCGGAAGGTAGGAGGCGAGGTACTGGCGGAAGTAAAGCTGTGAGGACGGGGCGTGAGTCGTGCTTGGGTATCTCAGTTGGTAGAGCACTTGCCCGCGAAAGGCAAAGGTCCCGAGCTCGAGTCTCGGTCCGGTACACAGTTTTACTCTGCCAGGAAGTTTCAGAAATATTCTTTGCTATAGACAAAGTCCAAACAAGAAATGGATATGGATCACTACAATCTGATATTTCCGAAATAACACTGTCCACTAATGTCCGTGTACTGAGCCGATTTGTCCGGCCGAGGCTGGCAGGAGCGGCGCTTTGACTTGAGGGCGCTTCTGTCGTGGTGCGGTCCTATTCCGCCCATCATTGGCCGACGTCATTTCACCGCCTTCTCTGGTATTCCATTCTTCGTTCCGGTGCTTGTGGTTACGCCAGAACATTCCTTTCCCCCAAAGCGACGGACTGTAGTCGTGTATGGAGTGCGACCACGGCGGGGTATGCGGGAGTGTGGGCGCAACGTCGGGCCGGAAGCTGTGGCTGCTGGGGACGCCAAGCATCCGGCCGTACACCACCATTCCGCCTGCGCTCTGGCGGGAACGTCCCACAGGAAACGACCAGAAGGGCACGCATCCACCTCTTGCTGCCATGAACCAAATGAAGAAGCCGGCGACTACTGCATTGTGGGTGGATCCAGCTCCGGCGGCAGGACGAGAGAAGGCGGAAGAGGCGAAGGCTCTGTCTCCGTGATGTCGTCCTGCGGTGACGTGAAGACACCATCTGGCGACTGCTGTGGCCGCGCTGTCCTCTGGATCCGTGAATCTGGGGGAAGAGAGACTGAAGGATCATCGTGTACATGACAGAGATTTTGATGGTGGCGCTGCAAACCATTTAGACCTGAAATAAGATACAAGCAAGCGCCAAGTCGACGGACGATCTCGCATCGCGTCCCCCGTCTGCTGCCGCTAAAAAAACCCGGTAAAAGACAATATCATGCGGCGCGAAGCGATACTTGCGGCCGTCCTTCGGCACCGGATGCTGAGGAGGGTGGAGCAGGTGGAGCAGTGTCCGATGGCGGCGGCCGTGAAGCAATTCCGCCGGCGATGGTCTATCTCGTGAGTGCGAACGATACGAAGCGAGAAACAGTTGCGATGCTTGATCCCTGGTGTGTGCGGAGTGAAATTTGGCTATCTGCTGCTTGAATGTTCTTATAAAACGGTCCGCTTCCCCGTTTGACTGTGGATAGAACGGTGCACTAGTTAGATGCTTTATGCCATTACGTTCACAGAATGTTTCATTTTCATTTGTCATAAACTGATGTCCGTTGTGTGACACTATTACTTCAGGTAAACCTTCGAGGCAAAAAATCGATGACAACACCTGAATTTTCTTACCTGACGTGTCGAGGTCATGGGCACAGCAAAAGGAAACGTGCTATATGAATCAACCACCGAAAGCTCCAAAAAAATTCTGCAAAGTCTATGTGCACACGTTGCCATGGCGATTGCGACTTAGGCCAAGCAGAGAATTTTTGTGGTGGAGCGGACTGGTTGTCCGCACATGCTTGACACTGCGACGTCACCTGTTATGTTTGGGCGTCCATACCCTACCAAGTACAGTGTAGACGAGCTAACTGTTTCGTACGAACAATCCCTCAGTGTCCTCGGTGAAATAACTGCAAAAAGAAAAAGAAAGGCTCTGAGCACTATTGGACATGCCCGAGGCAGGATTCGAATCTGCGACCGTAGCAGTCCCGCGATTCCGGACTAAAGCGCCTAGAACCGCACAGCCACCGCGGCCGGCAACTGCAACAATTCTTTTTGCAAAGCTTTTGGGGTCAACACACATGACTATCCACTGTCATTTTGAACAAGAATCACACATTTCTGTACAGCGAGGCTATGCCGACGTTCAAAGTATCGTCGCACTACGAAGTTCTTTATGCAATTCATTGAGTGAGACCAAGATGTGCGAATGTATGTCAGCAAAATATTCAAATCTGATTCATCTTCCGTGGCCTGTGCAATTTTCCTATAGTTCAACGTACCTGATTGAAGCAATTCAGAATCCTGAGCATCGATGTGACAACAAGATGCAACAGAAGCGTCAAAGTCTGTATCAGGGACAATCGGAAGACGCGAAAGTGCGTCCTCATTACCATGCTGAGCTGGCGGACGATATACAATACCGTACTGGTATTGAGACAACAACAAAGCCTATCTTTGCAATTTTTGGGCACTTCGTACAGGAACCGGCTTCGTCAGATGAAACAAGGACTGCAAAAGCTTGTGATCCATTACCAACTAGAATTTTCTGCCATACAAAATAGTGGTGAAATGTGGTGACACCATACACTACAGCTAATGCCTCGTTTTCAATTTGTGGATAGCTACACTGAGCTTTGGATGACAATTTCAATGCGGAAGCAGTAGGTCTGTCTTTATCACCAATACTGTGCGAAAGCACAGCTCCGATTCCTTATGAGGAAGCGTCAACTTGCAGTACAACTGCTTTTTCAGGATCAAAGACAACTAAGCAGCGACCACTGAGCAATGCATCTGTAAGTTTCAGAGAAGTTATTTGGCACTCATCTGTCCAAACAAAGGGGACATTCTGGTGACACAAGCGATGCAATGGAGCTTCGATTTGTGCAGCATTCGGTATGAACCGAATATAAACGTTCACTTTCCCTAAAACTGACTGCAATTCTGTGACAGTGCGAGGAAATGGCCTATAGCGTATGGCAAACAATTTGACTGGAGACGATGTACACCTTGACTGTCTGTGACATGACCAAGGTATTGCAACTCAGGTTCAAAAAATGACATTTGTCCAGTCTACACTTTAGTCCTGCAGTAGACAACACACGAAACAAAGTACGTAATTTTGCAATATGTTCTTCAGGTGTACAGCCTGCTACGTCAATATCGTCCAAATAGTTTGAACAGTTTGATACTTGCTCAGTCAGCTATTCAAAATACCATTGAAAAATGGCGGGTGCACTCCAAAAGGCAAATCCATATATTTAGACAATCCCAAATGAGAATTTACTGCAGACTTTGTTGAGATTATTCATCGAGCGGTATTTGAAGATATGCGTCGCGCAAATCAGTTTTAGAGAAGTAGCGTCCAGCTCCTAGGTTGTCCATGACATCCTCGGGGCGTGGCAATGGACAGCAATCAATGACTGTTTGTGGGTTGACTGTAGACTTAAAGTCAACCCAGGGCGAATGCGACCTAAAGGTATGGGGAGCATAACCAGTGGACTTACCCATTGACTAGCTGATATGGGCCAATAACTCCGCTATCTCGCAGTTCTTTAAGATCAGCAGCCGCTTTGTCCTGTAATGCAATGGGAACACTTTTGACCCGACATAATATCGGCTGAGCATTATCTTACAGCTTGCAACAAAATTTTTAGCTTCACGTAAACCTTCAGAAAAGAGTTCCGGGAGTTCTTTTAGCAAGCTAGCTACACTGTCAACACTGACAACGCAATGTGATGATTCTTAAAGCCAAACAAATCAAACGAATCAAGTTCAAGTATGTTCTCACAATTGAATGATTTTGGCACTGTAGAAGTCACTTTTCTCGTATGCGAGCGATGTCTAGCAGACAAAGTACGTGTTCCGAGAATGGGAATGTCTTATGCATTATAAGCCGTCAGTTGCGTGCTAGTTTTAGACAGGCGTGGGGAGCCTAACAGTTCATATGTGTGACGATTTAGCAATGAGACAGAGGCACCCGTGTCCAACTGAAATTTCCCACGTTTCCCACAAAGAAGTGAATGAACAAAACTTTTGTTTGACTGGCGTATCACTGATGAAACTACACGCTTGCGAAGCTTGTTAACGTCTGTTGCAGACTTGGAATATACTGCATTAATGAGATAGGCGTTGTGACTAGATTTTTGTTGAGTGGGCCCAATTATCATGAGTATTCCGTTGCAAACATATGGGTTGCACATGTCCTTTCCTACCCGTGGTGTAACTCTGAGTTTGTCAGGGGGAGCAGTCTTGGCGTTTGTGCTGTGAATAACACCTAGGGCAATACTTAATTCTGTTCTACATCTACATCTACATCCATACTCCGCAAGCCACCTGACGGTGTGTGGCGGAGGGTACCCTGAGTACCTCTATCGGTTCTCCTTTCTATTCCAGTCTCGTATTGCTCGTGGAAAGAAGGATTGTCGGTATGCTTCTGTGTGGGCTCTAATCTCTCTGATTTTATCCTCATGGTCTCTTCGCGAGATATACGTAGGAGGGAGCAATATACTGCTTGACTATTCGGTGAAGGTATGTTCTCGAAATTTTCACAAAAGCCCGTACCGAGCTACTGAGCGTCTCTCCTGCAGTCTTCCACTGGAGTTTATCTATCATCTCCGTAACGCTTTCGTGATTACTAAATGATCTTGTAACGAAGCGCGCTGCTCTCCGTTGGATCTTCTCTATCTCTTCCATCAACCCTATCTGGTACGGATCCCACACTGTTGAGCAGTATTCAAGCAGTGGGCGAACAAGCGTACTGTAACCTACTTCCTTTGTTTTCGGATTGCATTTCCTTAGGATTCTTCCAATGAATCTCAGTCTGGCATCTGCTTTACCGACGATCACGTTTATATGATCATTCCATTTTAAATCACTCCTAATGTGTACTCCCAGATAATTTATGAAATTAACTGCTTCCAGTTGCTGACCTGCTATTTTATAGTTAAATGATAAGGGATCTATTTTTCTATGTATTCGCAGCACATTACACTTGTCTACATCGAGATTCAATTGCCATTCCGTGCACCATGCGTCAATTCGCTGCAGATCCTCTTGCATTTCAGTTGAATTTTTCATTGTCGCAACCTCTCGATACACCACAGCATCATCTGCAAAAAGCCTCAGTGAACTTCCGATGTCATCCACCAGGTCATTTATGCATATTGTGAATAGCAACGGTCCTATGACACTCCCCTGCGGCACACCTGAAATCACTGTTACTTCGGAAGACTTCTCTCCATTGAGAATGACATGCTGCGTTCTGTTATCTAGGAACTCCTCAATCCAATCACACAATTGGTGTGATAGTCCGTATGCTCTTACTTTGTCCATTAAACGACTGTGGGGAACTGTGTCAAACGCCTTGCGAAAGTCAAGAAACACGGCATCTACCTGTGAACCCGTGTCTAAGGCCCTCTGAGTCTCGTGGACGAATAGCGCGAGCTGGGTTTCACACGACCGTCTTTTTCGAAACCCATGCTGATTCCTACAGAGTAGATTTCTAGTCTCCAGAAAAGTCATTATACTCGAACATAATACGTGTTCCAAAATTCTACAACTGATCGACGTTAGAGATATAGGCCTATAGTTCTGCACATCTGTTCGACGTCCCTTCTTGAAAACGGGGTGTAGCCACCTGTGTAGTGAACTGCTTAGGCGGCGCGGAAGGTTATTTACTCGGCGTTGTTAGCGCACGCCGCAGGTGTGGAACGGGGCGATCGCAAATAAGGGACTCAACCTGACAAAAAGCTGGCTGCTCATATGTACGAGCCAACAAGGCACCAGAATCATACTGATCTAATATTTGCACTACTTGCTGAAATGATGGATCAGATTGTTTCAAAATTTGTTCTCTGAGTTTGACATCAGGTACGCTGTACGCATCACACAACATAACATCTGAATGCAAAGCAACGCAAGCACATTTGAATTTTCATTTCCCTGTCATACCTTGCAAATCTGTTACCCACTCAGGATAAGTTTGATCTGACCGTTCTTTTTCCAATGAAAGAATTGATACCTAGCTGCTACCACATTCACTTGTTCGTCATAATAGTTAGTTAGAGGCTGTACAACTTGGTGGTACGACAGTTCACTCTGAGTGGGGGTATGAAAAAGTTTTTGAATGACGCGGAACACTGCACTTTCTACTGTGGATAATAGACATGGAAGTTTCACAGCACCTGGTACATTGTGAGTGAGAAGATGCGATTCAAACTGAGATAACAACTCGAGTCATTCTTCTTCTAGTTCACGAAACTGTCAAAAAAGGTGGTATAGCAGGTGTAGTAGGCGGTGCTTGTTATGTCGGGCGCGCACTGTTGGCCAGTAGATGCTGCACGGTGTTGAGCAGGGCAGAAATTTGCTGCGTCTGAAACCGAAACATCTGCATTAGTTGTGTGGCATCTAGCGCTTGCGGCTGTGGCGCCTGAGCAGTGGGCGGGAGAGGTTGAGGAGGGTGGGGTCATGTTGGAAGACACAAATGCAACCAATAGACAAGGCAATAAATCTAAATAACGAGGCAATCAAAGAAATTTTCTTCAATGCCTACCTGAAAACACAAATTAGCAAAAATGACAAGAAACTGTTCTGCAAAGTAAAGACAAGAGAGAATTAAGTCGCCAGCTCATCAAAAAAGTACTGTGGCCATCAGACACTGGATTCGGACGATTCTCGCAGCTAGTTGTTGGGTCTTGCCCACTCTTCGCATATAGAGGGTGCCTAAGGGATGCTGTGTTCTCGGAATGCTATACAACAATTCCAGCAAATAACATTAGTAGGTATATTTCTATAAAGCAAATTGACAATATTTAACTTTTATTTACAAAGGTGTCACAGTTATGTTCTTGATTATAGACGAAGTCCAAACAAGCAATGGATATAGATCTCTACATACTGATATCGCAGCACTAACACTGTCCACTAATGTCCTTACACTGACCGGTCTGAGCGGCCGAGGCTGGCAGGAACGGCTTGGGGGCGCTCCTATTGTGGTGCGGTCCACACCATTGGCCGACGTCGTTTCACTGCCGTCTCTGGTCTTCCGTTCCGGCGATTGTGGTTACACCAGAACAGGTACTACCTACACTTCTGATTGGACAGCTTGAAGTCTGCATCTCACCAATACAATAATTTTTAGCAACTTTCATTGCAGTTATCCCAGGTAAAAGACACACACTTAACTGCCGAGAATGTTCCTTTCTAAAAGCAGTCCCGAATAATCTTCAGTAACATTTAATTTACCAGTATCTGAAACAACGTGTCGTACGGAATCGTCGATTTCTCAGGTTCCTGCAGCGGTCACCCCTGTTCTATTACCACCGACAAACAGGGCACCAGCAAGTCTATCAGGTCCCTTAGAACAGTACCTACAGTGGTGCTCTGGAAGGTCCCTAAAGGATTATTATCTGGTCTGGTGATTTCCTCTTTCTTTCCCTGACTGTGAATTCAAGCAGACTTGGGTCCATTTTGGCTTACATTACACAACTTAACCGTTGTTTTAGACATGTTGTGCAACGAAGCTCTTCTCTTCTCGGTTACATTCCGTACCTCTCTATTAGTTCATTGGTCTACCGATCAGACTTCCAGCATTTTTCTGTAGTGTTACATTTTAAAAGCTTTTACATTGCAGATATTTTAACGTTGCAGTCGGTAGCGAGCGTAAATAAACGGGAACGTATACAGTCATGGGGAAACAAGCGCTGGCTCCATCTCGTACAACCAAGATTTGCGCTTCCTTTCCTCGGGATCGTAGGAGTCGCATTCGATCTCCGTGCTGGAACTAGAGCAGCCTCTTTACTCATTTCAAAATAAGCAAAGAAAACAATGAGCAACGCACAGCGTAAAACAAACGGGAGTACGCAAAGCATTCGTTAATGGCTACCGCAGTTGACTGCCGAGGTTAGCAATAGACGAGGTAGTAAAGGTCCGACCAGCAGTTAACGCAACCATAGTTCGAGACATCCCACCTACTCCAGCCTGAGGATACCACGTTGTAGCGTCCGCTCATTATTCCCGTCTTGTCTGCATTGTTTAGAGTCCACGTTTCGCTTTGATGTAAAGCTATTCTACAGACCATACAAGAAGAATTCTGAACAATTTAATGTTCGAAGTGAAGAAACTTAGCTTTTCAAAGAAAACTTTGCTTGCTCTTCCCAGTCTGCAATTTATACCTCCTTTGCTTTTTTCTGTTATTTTGCTACTCAAGTAAGAAAACTCGCCTCCTTCCAGCGTCTTCCTAATATTATCTCTCCCACTTCTCAAGACAGTATTGATTTCCTTCAATTGATCTTTCAAGTCCTTTGTCGACTATCAGAAAATTCTCATATCATGGCAAAACCTTTAACTTTTTCCTTTTCCCGGAATTTTAATTGGTTTTCCAAATTTGTTCTTAGTTTCCTTTGCTGACTGCTCTGCCTGCAGCTTGAATAACATGGAAGACATGCACTGGTATAGGCATGCATATTCAAATATGGAGATATAGAAACAGGCAGAATAAGGCGCTGCGGTCGGCAAGGCTTATATAACACAACAAGTGTCACGCGCAGTTGTTGGACGGGTTACTGCCGCTACAATGGCAGGTTATCAAGATTTAAGTGGGATTGAACGTGCTGTTATAGTCGGCGTAAGAGCGATGGGACGCAGCATTTCCGATGTAGCGATGAAGTGGCGATTTTTCCCGTACGACCATTTCACGAGTGTACCGTGAATATGAGGTATCCGGTAAAACATCAAATCTCCGACATCGCTGCAGTCGGAAAAAGATCCTGCAAGAACGGGACCAACGGCGACTGAAGAAAATCGTTCCACGTGACAGAAGTGCAACCCTTCCACAAATTGCTGCAGTTTTCAATGCTGGGCCATCAACAAATGTCAGCGTTCGAACCATTCAGTGAAACATCATCGATATCGATTTTAGGAGACGAAGGCCCACTCGTGTACCCTTGATGACTGCACGACACAAAGCTCTACGCCTCGCCTGGGCCCGTCAAGACAGACATTGGATTGTTGATGACTGGAAACATGTTGCCTGGTCGGACGAGTCTCGTTTCAGATTGTATCGACCGAATGGGCGTGTACGGGTATGGAGACAACCTCATAAATCCGTGGTCCCTGGATGTCAGGAGGGGACTCTTCAAGCTAGTGGAGGCTCTGTAACAGCGTGGGGCGTGTGGAGGAGTGATATGGGACCCCTGATACGTCTAGATACGACTCTGGCAGGTGACACGTACGTAATCATCCTGTCCGGTCACCTGCAGTCCATTCCGACGGACTTGGGCAATTCCAGCAAGACAATGCGACATCCCACACGTCCAGAATTACTACAGAGTGGCTCCAGGAAAACTCTTCTGAGTTTAAACACTACCGCTGGCCGAAATCTCCCCAGACATGAACATTATTGAGCATGTCTGTGGTGCCTTGCATCGTGCTGTTCAGAAGAAATGTCCATCCCCCCGTACACTTTCGGCTTTATGGACAGGCCTGCAGGATTCATGATGTCAGTTCCCTCCAGCACTACTTGAGACATTAATTCGCATCCCATAGATTATGAATACGATATTTCGTAATGATGTGGAACGTACCAGTTTAAGATGAGTTTTCTTTACACGATATAATTAATTTTTTTACAGATACTACTTCATCCCCACATGAACCATGGCCCTGCCGTTGGTGGGGAGGCTTGCGTGCCTCAGCGATACAGGCCAGACAAACGTGTGGTTCCTGATGAGGGGCAGAAGCCTTTTCAGTAGTTGCAGGGGCAACAGTCTGGATGATTCACTGATCTGGCCTTGTAACACTAACCGAAACGGCCTTGCTGTGCTGGTACTGCGAACTATTGAAAGCAAAGGGAAACTACGGCCGTAATTTTTCCCGAGAGCATGCAGCTTTACTGTACGATTAAATGATGATGGCGTCCTCTTGGGTAAAATAGTCCCCCATTCGGATCTCCGGGCGGGGGCTACTCAAGAGGATGTCGTTATTAGGAGACAGAAAACTGGCGTTCTACGGATCGGAGCGTGGAATGTCAGATCCCTTAATCGGGCAGGTAGGTTAGAAAATTTGAAAAGGGAAATGGATAGGTTAAAGTTAGATAGAGTGGAAATTAGTGAAGTTCGGTGGCAGGAGGAACAAGACTTCTGGTCAGGTGACTACAGGGTTATAAACACAAAATCAAATAGGGGTAATTCAGGAGTAGGTTTAATAATGAATAAAAAAATAGGATTGCGGGTAAGCTACTACAAACAGCACAGTGAACGCATTATTGTGGCCAAGGTAGATACGAAGCCCACACCTACTACAGTAGTACAAGTTTATATGCCAACTATCTCTGCAGATGACGAAGAAATTGAAGAAATGTATGATCAAATAAAATATATTATTCAGATAATGAAGGGTGGCGAAAATTTAATTGTCATGGGTGACTGGAAATCGGTAGTAGGAAAAGGGAGAGAAGGAAACGTAGTAGGCGAATATGGACTGGGGCAAAGAAATGAAAGAGGAAGCCGCCTGGTAGAATTTTGCACAGAGCACAACTTAATCATAGCTAACACTTGGTTCAAGAATCATAAAAGAAGGCTGTATACATGGAAGAAGCCTGGAGATACTAACAGGTTTCAGATAGATTATATAATGGTAAGACAGAGATTTAGGAACCAGGTTTTAAATTGTAAGTCATTTCCAGGGGCATATGTGGACTCTGACCACAATCTGTTGGTTATGACCTGTAGATTAAAACTGAAGAAATAGCAAAAAGGTGGGAATTTAAGGAGATGGGACCTGGATAAACTAAAAGAACCAGAGGTTGTACAGAGTTTCAGGGAGAGCATAAGGGCACAATTGACAGGAATGGGGGAAAGAAATACGGTAGAAGAAGAATGGGTAGCTTTGAGGGATGAAGTAGTGAAGGCAGTAGAGGATGAAGTAGGTAAAAGGCTGAGGGCTAGTAGAAATCCTTGAGTAACAGAAGAAATATTGAATTTAATTGATGAAAGGAGAAAATATAAAAATGCAGTAAATGAAGCAGGCAAAAAGGAATACAGACGTTTCAAAAATGAGATCGACAGGTAATGCAAAATGGCTAAGCAGGGATGGCTAGAGGACAAATGTAAGGATATAGAGGCTTATCTAAGTAGGGGGAATATAGGTACTGCCTACATGAAAATGAAAGAGACCTTTGGAGATAAGAGAAACACTTGTATGAACCTCAAGAGCTCAGATGGAAATCCAGTTCTAAGCAAAGAAGGGAAAGCAGAAAGGTGGAAGGAGTATATAGGGGGACTATACAAGGGCGATGTACTTGAGGACAATATTTTGGAAGTGGAAGAGGATGTAGATGAAAATGAAATGGGAGATACAATACTGCGTGGAGAGTTTGACAGAACACTGAAAGACCTGAGTCGAAACTAGGCCCCCGGCGTAGACAACATTCCATTGGAACTACTTGGGAGAGCCAGTCCTGACAAAACTCTACAATCTGGTGAGCAAGATGTATGACACAGGCGAAATACCATTAGACTTCAAGAAGAATATAATAATTCCAATCCCAAAGAAAGCAGGTGTTGACAGGTGTGAAAGTTACCGAACTACAAGTTTAATAAGTCACAGCTGCAAAATACTAACGCGAATTCTTTACAGACGAATGGAAAAACTAGTAGAAGCCGACCTCGTGGAAGATCAGTTTGGATTCCGTAGAAATGCTGGAACACGTGAGGCAATACTAACCCTACGATTTATCTTAAGGAAGGACAAACTTACGTTTCTAGCATTTGTAGACTCAGAGAAAGCTTTTGACAATGTTGACTGGAACACCCTCTTCCAAATTCTGAAGGTGGCAGGGGTAAAATACAGGGAGCGAAAGGCTATTTACAATTTGTACAGAAACCAGATGGCAGTTATTAGAGTCGAGGGACATGAAAGGGAGGCAGTGGTTGGGAAGGGAGTGAGACAGAGTTGTAGTCGCTCCCCGCTGTTATTCAATCTGTATATTGAGCAAGCAGTAAAGGAAACAAAAGAAAAATTCGGAGTAGGTATTAAAATCCATGGAGAAGAAATAAAAACTTTGAGGTTCGCCGATGACATTGTAATTATGTCAGAGACAGCAAAGGACTTGGAAGAGCAGTTGAACGGAATGGATAGTGTCTTGAAAGGAGGATATAAGATGAACATCAACAAAAGCAAAATGAGGATAATGGAATGTAGTCGAATTAAGTCAGGTGATGCTGAGGGAATTAGGTTAGGAAATGAGACACTTAAAGTAGTAAAGGAGTTTTGCTATTTGGGGAGCAAAATAACTGATGATGGTCGAAGTAGAGAGGATATAAAATGTAGACTGGCAATAGCAAGGAAAGCGTTTCTGTAGAAGAGAAATTTATTAACATCGAGTTTAGATTTAAGTGTCAGGAAGTCATTTCTGAAAGCATTTGTATGGAGTGTAGCCATGTATGGAAGTGAATCGTGGACGATAAATAGTTTGGACAAGAAGAGAATAGAAGCTTTCGAAATGTGGTGCTACAGAAGAATGCTGAAGATTAGATGGGTAGATCACATAACTAATGAGGAAGTATTGAATCGGATTGGGGAGAAGAGAAGTTTGTGGCACAACTTGACCAGAAGAAGGGATCGGTTGGTAGGACATGAAACTGATATAAGCAAATCAGAAAGGATCACAGAAACAGATAAGATGTCAAAAAATATATTGTCGTTGAGAAACTGGCGTGTGTTACAGGAAGAATAAAACGAAATTTTGGGTAAGGAAACATCAAGAGATTAACCTAAGAAATACGGGTTAGAAACCTGTGCAGAAGAAAATATACACGACGGGCAGAAGCGCATGGACAGATTGTAAGAACTATTAGGCAACTAGATAGAAGGAGAGGAGGTGGTTGACAAAGAAAATTTTTTTAAAAATGTTTCAAATGGCTCTAAGCACTATGGGACTTAACATCTGAGGTCATCAGTCCCCTAGACTTAGACCTACTTAAACTTAACTAACCTAAGGACATCAGACGCATCCATGCTCGAGGCAGGATTCGAATCTGCGACCGTAGCAGCAGCGCGGTTCCAGACTGAAGCGCCTAGAACCGTTCGGAAACATTTGCCGGCGACAAGGAAGAAATAGATCATCAATTTAAGTGGTTAATGTCTAACATGAATGCAAAAGCCTTAGGAAGACTCAATGATACAACTGAAGAATTAATGATGCCAGCGGAAGGTATAGAAGCTAGTAGGATGACATCCAAAATCTACCAAATCGCGCACTCATCATCAGATTTTCAGTCAAGTAAGTAACTGTCCGATGTTTCTTAACAAACTGACACAAACGAAACCGGAAGGGATACTAGACGAAAAGCAGTTCGGGCTCATGGGAGTTAATAGTCTCGGTGAAGCAACTCCACATAAATGCTCACTGACTCGCATGTAGTCGAACCTGTAGCTTTTGAGGGATTTTCTGGAGCACAGGATTGTGAGGAAGTGAAATTTAGGCGAAAGGAGAAGTTGAGAAGTAGAAAGTCGTAAAGCATTTGACGTATGGTACACGTCCAAGATTAAATGGACAAATAAAGAACCACAGTTGAGGAAAGAGGTCTATGGAATAAACTTACGATGTGAGTCAGGTATACGAAACAGAAACTAGATTGCCTAGAATGGTTTACTTGGGAAAGGAAGGTTCACTGGAACAACAGCAGGCAGATCTTTAGACTGGAAAACAACGGCAGGTTAACGTGGACGTTAAATGCAGTAATTGAGTAGAAGATAAGAAGGAGCTATGGGAGCATAGCTGGAAAAGCGTAGACATCTGTGAAAGTGGTGGCTGTCCTACAAAAGAATAAGATATTCATTTGCTGTTAGTTTCAGCATAAGTATTAAAAGAAGCGACACCACGTCTTTTGATGTATGCAGTAATGGAAAGCATCTAATGCACCGTGTAGCTTTGAAACGCTAATTCGTTGGTGACGAGTCGAACATCTGCGAAGACTGTTATTCATGGTGAGATATAAGGATAAGGTTTCGTATCTGTACGTTTGTGTCAACTGCCTATGCGCCATTATAACATAACGGCAGAACGGAAAGGAAAGACGGCGAGGAACCCCCCTCCCCCCCCCCCCCCCTCTTTTTCCTAGGCCAGAGCTTCATTATAAGTTTTTCTTGCCTAGTGATGGAACCGAGAGCATTATTCTCCTCAACCTACTAGGAAAACTTAAATTGTGTAATCCGCCCGGAATATTCCTAAGCAAAGCGGGAAAGTTGTGTGCAACAGAAACTTCCGCAGATGGTCCTGTTATAAGTTTGACGAGTTACTGTATCGTAGTCTACATTACCGTGGCTACGTGTCTTCACAACAGAATGGATGTAACATTTTATTTTAGTTTTTCAGAAGCATCGAGAGGGATGTGTAATGTCAGAATATAACAAAACTAGTGTACAGCAAATAATTTCATCTTCTGGGACATAATGGTCGTAATATTGCTTGCTGGGCTGGCACTTAATGCTAGTATTACTATATGGGCAAAGTCCCTAATGTTGTAAGTAGCCGTATGTTTGTGAATGGAACAGGACTCTTAACCAACTGGAAATGTGCTGCTATCCTTTAGAATGTCCACGTCATATCGGTACAACCGTGACATCTGTATAATTGTCAATACACTGATTGTTCACTTTTCTAGTTTTTTCACGGTTGGGAGAAAATACATGTACTACAGATGTCGTCTAAACCTCCAGCCTGGTGCAAGAATTTTGATTTGACGCTTTTTCCGCCTCTTGCTCTTAAGTTTGCTACTTACTTTATTTCGCAGTCTCTCATTTGGTCTCACGATTCTTAGTTGACCACACATAAGATCTTATCACCGCATGAATCTGATAAGATCACTAGTATTCTTGTGACTGTTGAATTCCTTTTTTATGTCGTATTGCTTTTTGATTGTATTTTAGATAAACATAGATCACAGGTACCTGTATCAGGCTACCTCCACAGCAGAAAGGTCAAGAAGAAAAAAAGTTATTTACAGAAGGAAGTGGCTTTGATTCCCTGTATCTCCTCAGATTTTTTTCCTGAGTTTGGGAGGTTTGTAACAGGGTCCACTGAGCTTTGTGAAGCAAAATGGGGAGCTCTCTAAACAGAGAAGCAGCGGCGCCGTCTGGATTATCTGCTGGCAAAAACGGCTGGAGTAATTGGCAACACGCTGGGCACATGTCCCACGATCATAGATTTCTGCTTGTACTGCCTTGAATTCTGCAGCTAGAACAGGGCTAAAGCCTAATCTGTGGGTGGTGTCTACGTTTTTAGATACGTGTATCAGTGGTTCTGAACTGTCCAAATTAATATGTGAATTCACATATTCGATAACCGAAAAAATCATCTTAGCTACACACTGCGAATTCTTTTCAGCAATCTACCACGCAAGTCGTAGATACAAGTGTACAAATGCCGTCTTTGTTGTTTTTGGTCGCCTATTCCACAGTCGAACTTTTACAAGTTATGCAGAATATTTTCCATTTTGCGCCATTGTAATAAGACTTATTCAGACCAACGCGTTTCGCTTTGTTTTAACGTGTCTTTTAGTGGTTACTGTAAATTGCGTCTTTCTTACATTCATTAACAATAATCGTACTTCAGATTACTGTTATTACTCACCATTTTTTTTCCTACTTCATTTCCTAACGTTCTTCTACATGTTCAACTTTTAGTACTCTGCACTTCACTGACTCAGAATAACACCGTAATATACAGTTTAAACAAACACACACATAAGTTCCAAAATATAACTCCATGTACTCATCAAAAAGAAGAAACACACACGAAGACATACACTGACGTGAAAAAAGTCATGGAACAGCGATATGCACGTATAGAGAAGGCGATAACGTTGCGTACACAGCGTATAAAAAGGCAGTGCATTTGCGGAGCTGTCATCTTATTCAGGTGAATGATGTGAAAAGGGGTCACTAACAGACTTTCAACGCGGAATGGTAGTTGAAGCTAGACGCATGGGTCACTCCATTTCGGAAATTGTTGGGGAATTTAGTATTCTGAAATCCATAGCGTCAACAGTGCGTCGAGAATAGCAAATTTCAGGCCCTACCTCTGAACACGGACAATTCAGTGGCCAATAGTCTTTTCTTAAGGACCAAAAGCAACGGCGTTTGCGTAGGGTTGTGCGTACTAACAGGCAGCTGCCTGAAATAACCGCGGAAATCTTTGTGGATCGTAGGACGAACGTGTCGGTTAGGTTAGTGCGGCGAAACGTGGCGTTAATGGCCCATGACAACTGAAGAGCGACATCGCCTTCAGCGCCTCTCCTGGACTCGTGACAAGATGGCGTAAACCCCAGGAATCCATGGAACCAAGTTGTCAACAAGGCACTGTGCGAACTGATGGTGGCTCCATAATGTTGTGGGCTGCGCTTACATGGAATGGGCTGGGTCCTCTGGTCCAACAGAACCCATCGTTCACTGGGAATGGTTATGTTGGCTGCTTGGAGATCATTTACAGATATCCATAGACTTCATGTCCCCAAGCAACGATGGAATTTTAACGACTGACAATGCACGTGTCACCGGGCCGCAGTTGTTCTCAGCTGAATTGAAGAACATTCTGTACAGTTCAGGTGAATGATTTGGGCACCCAGATCCCCGGACATGAATCCCATCGAACATTTATGGGACATAACCGAGAGGACAGTTCGTGCACAAAATCCTGCACCGGCAACACTTCCACAGTGATGGAGGTAGCATGGCTCAATATTTCTGCAGAGGACTTCCAGTGACTTGTTGAGTCCGTGCCTCGTCCAGTTGCTGCACTATGCTGGGTAAAAGGTGGTCCGACATGATGTTAGGAGGAACCACATACCTTCTGTCACCTCAGTGCAATTATGAGTGCGCTTTGTATGGGTACAGCAGCCTTGAATACTTTTACGTAACATAACCGCTAAAGTCAACCGTGCTTAGTAGCAGGCTCGGCAAACAAAGGACACTTGGCTCCTGATTGCGGCGAGCCACGTGGAAAGACGATTTACGTGGTTGATTTAGTGGCAAGCAGTATTAGCAATGAATGTTTATTTTTAAATGTTTGTACGATAGAAAATTGATTAATACTAATAAATAGCGTTCAGATTGAACTGAGTGACGTAATTTTGTAGTGGATGAACCCTTATTCATACTGCCAGTGTTTAGTAGTCAACAAAGATTTTCTTCTACTTTTCTTTCTTTTTCTGTTGAGTCATCACGCTTCTGACTGCTTTCTGGTTTACTCTTTTCTCGCGCCAGTGTTTTTATCCCTGAGAAGCATTTGCATCCAAAGACTTGAATTATAAGCTGGATGTATTCTACTCTCTGTTTTCCCCCACAGCTCCCCTTAATAGCATGGGGATTATACCTTGATGTCTTAACAGAAGTCCTGTCGTTTTGGCCCTTCTTCTTGACAGAGTTTCCCGTAAGTTCCTTTCTTCGGCGCTTCTGCAGAGAGCCGCCTCTCTCTTTGTATTATCACTCCAACTAAATTTCAGCATTGTTCTTTGGCACCACGTCTCAAATGCTTCGATTCTCCTCTCTTCCTGTTTTCACACTCTCTATGATTTACTACCATACAGTACTGTGGCCCAAACGTACAGCCTCAGAAATTTCTTCCTCAGATTAAGACAAACGTTTGATACCAGTAGACTTCTCTTGGTACGGACGCCCTCTTCGCCTATGTTAGTATGCGTTTTATGTCCTCCTTGCTTCGTCCGTCATGGGTTATTTTGCTGTACTTCCAATTCCTTAATTCCATCTACTTGTGATCAACGATTATGATGTTAAATTTTTCGCTACTCTCATTTCTGTTGCTTCTCATTACTTTAGTCTTTTTCTGGTTTACTCTTAATCCATATTCTACACTAATTAGTCTGTCCATTCGATTCAACAGCTCCTGCAATTGGTTTTCGCTTTCACTGACGATACCAATGTCATCAACGGAACTTATCACTGATGATCTTTCATCCTGGATTTTAATCCCATTCTTGAGCCTTTCTTTTATTTCCGTCATTGCTTCTTCGATGAATAGGTTGAACAATTGGGGCGAAAGCCTGCGTCCTGTCTTATACCCTTTTTAATCCAAACACTTCGTTCTTCGTCATGAAATCTTATCGTTCCTTCTTGGCTCTTTTACAGGGTGTTTCAAAAATGACCGGTATATTTGAAACGGCAATACAAACTAAACGAGCAGCGATAGAAATACACCGTTTGTTGCAATATGTTTGGGACAACAGTACATTTTCAGGCAGACAAACTTTCGAAATTACAGTAGTTACAATTGTCAACAACAGATGGCGCTGCGGTCTGGGAAACTCTATAGTACGATATTTTCCACATATCCACCATGCGTAACAATAATATGGCGTAGTCTCTCAATGAAATTACCCGAAACCGTTGACAACGTGTCTGGCGGAATGGCTTCACATGCAGATGAGATGTACTGCTTCAGCTGTTCAATTGTTTCTGGATTCTGGCGGTACACCTGGTCTTTCAAGTGTCCCCACAGAAATAAGTCACAGGGGTTCATGTCTGGCGAATAGGGAGGCCAATCCACGCCGCCTCCGTATGTTTCGGACAGCCCAAAGCAATCACACGATCATCGAAATATTCATTAAGGAAATTAAAGACGTCGGCCGTGCGATGTGGCCGGGCACCATCTTGCATAAACCACGAGGTGTTCGCAGTGTCGTCTACGGCAGTTTGTACCGCCGCAAATTCACGAAGAATGTCCAGATAGCGTCATGCAGTAATCGTTTCGGATCTGAAAAGTGGGCCAATGATTCCTTTGGAAGAAATGGCGGCCCAGACCAGTACTTTTTGAGGATACAGGGACGATGGGACTGCAACATGGGGCTTTTCGGTTCCCCATATGCGCCAGTTCTGTTTATTGACGAAGCCGTCCAGGTAAAAATAAGCTTCGTCAGTAAACCAAATGCTGCCCACATGCATATCGCCGTCATCAATCCTGTGCACTATATCGTTAGCGAATGTCTCTTGTGCAGCAATGGTAGCAGCGGTGAGGGGTTGCCGCGTTTGAATTTTGTATGGATAGAGGTGTAAACTCTGGCGCATGAGACGATATGTGGACGTTGGCGTCATTTGGACCGCAGTTGCAACATGGCGAACGGAAACCCGAGGCCGCTATTGGATCACCTGCTGCACTAGCTGCGCGTTGCCCTCTGTGGTTGCCGTACGCGGTCGCCCTACCTTTCCAGCACGTTCATCCGTCACGTTCCCAGTCCGTTGAAATTTTTCAAACAGATCCTTTATTGTATCGCTTTTCGGTCCTTTGGTTACATTAAACCTCCGTTGAAAACTTCGTCTTGTTGCAACAACACTGTGTTCTAGGCTGTGGAATTCCAACACCAGAAAAATCCTCTGTTCTGAGGAATAAACCATGTTGTCCACAGCACACTTGCACGTTGTGAATAGCACACGCTTACAGCAGAAAGACGACGTACAGAATGGCACACCCACAGACTGTGTTGTCTTCTATATCTTTCACATCACTTGCAGCGCCGTCTGTTGTTGAAAATTGTAACTACTGTAATTTCGAAAGTTTGTCCGCCTGAAAATGTACTTTTGTCCCAAGCATATTGCAACAAACGGGGTATATCTATCGGTGCTCGTTTACTTTTTATTGCCGTTTCAAATATACCGGTCATTTTTGAAACACCCTGTACATACTGTGTATTACTCATGTTTACCTACAGCCTGTTCCTATTTTTCTCAGAATTTCGAACATTTTGTCCTATTTTATAGTATCGAACGCTTTTTCTAGGACGTCAGATCCTATGATTGCGTATTGATTTTTCTTCAGTCTTGCTTCCATTAATAAACGCAACTTTAGAACCTCATCACTGGCGCCTTTAACTTTCCTAAAATCAAACTGATTGTTACCTAACAGATACTCAACTTTTGCCATTATTCTGCATGGTTATTCTTGGCAGTAACTTGGATGCATAAGCTATTAAGCTCAATGTGCGATAGTTCTCGCACTATCGGCACTTGATGTCTTCGGAATCGTTTCGATTATGTTTTTCTCCGAAAGTCTGGTGATACGACGCCATTCTCATTTATTCTACACACCAACTCAAGTAGTCGTTGGTTGCCACTTCCCCCAGCGATATTGGGTATTCCGACGGAATATTATCTATCCCTTCCACCTTATTTGATTTCAAGCCTTCCAGGGCTCTTGTAAATTCTGACTCTAATTCTGGATTTCCAACGTCTTCCTTACGGACTCCAATTTCTTTTTGTATCACGTTATCAGCCAAGTCCTTTCCCTCATAGAGGCCTTGTAAGGGATCCGTGGTCCCATAAACATAGATGCTAGTATCCGACGCCCAGGTCGATAGTAGACAGGAGTCGATTGTCAGGCGCTGCAGAAGGCAGTGAGACGAGTGTCGAGTGGTAGTACTAGAAAGTGTCGAGCGAACAGTGTGCGGATAAGACGGGCAAGAACGGTGGTCGAGTGAGTTGTAAAAGCTAAAATTCACCGGAGTATGACGAGTGAGCACGTCCCCCTGATCGTCGTGGGGTTGACCCTCACTAATACCGATTCGCGAGTGATATGAAACAGAGAGTGACAAGTGCCGAATTACGTGTTTCGCGTCAAACGCGTCGGCCAGCAACAACCATGGATTGCAGTGAGGATTGTTGTGAATGTTTACCATCAGCATTGCGTGTGACGAAGTTCTGAAAATCAGCAACCAATAAGAGATATAACCGTAATTAGATGTGTAAGGCGAAGGTAGCAACTGCCTCAGAATTTGTGTGTTCGTAGAAAATACAATACAGTTTGTACAGCGCAACCTTTGCAGTCCTTAATAATAGACAAACTTTCAATCATTCCACTATTCAGTTGCAAAACAGCCGCACTCGGTTGAAATATCCCCGAAACCACAGCTGAAAAACCGATAGCCTTCCATCCATTAAGCACACTGTCATATAATCATAATAATTAACTGTTTGGTGGCTTCGGTAAATTACATAAAACCCAATGAAGGAATTTAAACGGGGGTGTTTCAGCCTTCAATGTACTCTTTCCACCTATCCGCTCTCTCCTCTGTGGTTAACGGTGGTATCCCCAACAAAGTTTACCAGACAGGAAGTGGGGTATCATCACCAAAATAATCAGAAGAAATAATTATTCTAGTTGTAACGAAGGATTTACCGTTACATAAGCTGATGTGCAGCTCCAGGACCTGAAGTCGGTGTAGCAGCGCAGCGAGCAATAGTAGTAGTAGTGGCTTTATTCATCCGTAGATCCTTTTTTACAAGGATATAGGACATGTCAAAGTATTTACAAGTTTAGACCAATTTAAAATCAGCTAATTCGTATACACATACATTTACAGACTTCTAGTTAGAGACAATCATTAGATTTACTCCTGGTATACAATACTTTTTTTACAAATATCTTATTAAATAATGTATTGCCACACTGTTCACTCATATCTCACCATCAGTCACTGCACACACCATACACACATTGTTTCATAACACTTCACTCACTACACACACACACACACACACACACACACACACACACACACACAAACACACTGGTGATTTCTGGTCTATTTTCTGTACCACAACTTCCCATTTGCTATCCTGAAAAACTGAGTCAGCATCCCTCTATAATGAGTGAGATGTTGAGCTCAGAAAGAGGAAGAGCTTACCTTGCGGGTAAGTTTTCCTAGAAAAGGGAAAAAGAAGGAAAACATTTAGTGTGAAGGTGTTATGGAAACTGTTGGATGTTTTATAATAATTATTATTATTTACTTGTATAACTTTTTTTTACCAAACCACTAGTCTGTTTTATCTAAGTAATCCTTCAATGCATAAAATGTATTACATAACAGGTACTTTTAGCTGCCTTTTTAAATATGTGTATTTTTGGAATTTATTCCTTGGTAGAAAATGCTGTTTTGAGTTATATGTTTATTTTTTCGTGCCAAATGTAAGTTGAGTCTAGCTCTTGTTCCATGGTCATGGGCAGAACTGTTTGTGCTGTAATTACCAATGTTATTTCTGATGTGTACAAGTGATTGATAGATGTATTCACATGAAGCAATTAAAATTCCAAGTCTTTTGAACAGATCTTTACAATGAGCTCGACTAACATTTTTGGTTATGATTCTTACGGTTCTTTTCTGGAGTTTAAAAATTGTGTTCGTATTTTGTGCATATGTTCCCCAAAAAAGAATGCCATAGCTAAGAACTGAGTGTACATATGAATAGTATGTAACTAAAAGATACAGCATGTTACACACTGATGATAGGATTCTAAGGGCATAACATGCTGATGATATTCTGTTTGAAGTACCTTTGTGTGTTCACACCACTTCAACTGAGAATCAATATTCATTCCTACAAATTTTGCATTTACACAGTCTATAGAGGTGTCATCTACATCTACATCTACATGACTACTCTGCAATTGACATTTAACTGCTTGGCAGAGGGTTCATCGAACCACAATCATACTATCTCTCTACCATTCCACACCTGAACAGCGCGCGGGAAAAACGAACACCTAAACCTTTCTGTTCGAGCTCTGATTTCTCTTATTTTATTTTGATGATAATTCCTACCTATGTAGGTTGGGCTCAATAAAATATTTTCGCATTCGGAAGAGAAAGTTGGTGAGTGAAATTTCGTAAATAGATCTCGCCGCGTGAAAACGTGTTTGCTTTAATGACTTTCATCCCAACTCGCGTATCATATCTGCCACACTCTCTCTCCTATTACGTGATAATACAAAACGAATACATTTAATTTAATATTGTCATTTTTCCTCTTCAAACTGAAATTCGTGGAATTAGTTTTCTTTATGTTCAATGTCACTTTATTGCTTCCTTGAGAGCTTCATTTTCTTTCTCAGCAAGGAGTTCTCTTGTTTTCTCAGTGAATATAATATTGCTGTCATCAGCAAAGAGAATTTTTTCACCATGAGTAACACTATTGCGAAAGTCATTTATATATATCAGGAATAGTACTGGTCCTAATATGCTACCTTGTAGAACCCCTATATTATTGTATCTTTGCTCTTTGTACCCTATCTGCTAACTATGATCGAAACCTATCATTAGTTACCCCTCTTATTCCTAATGCTTCTAATGTATTTAATATAATCTTGTGGCCAACTGTGGCCTTCGAAAGATTCAAAAATATATCTGTTACACATTCATCTTTGTTAAGAGCATCAAGTACAACCTTTGTGAATTCTATTGTGGCTGACTCCATATTTTTGCCCCTTTGGAAACCAAACTGTGATTCACTTAAAAGATTGTCTTTATTTAGGTAATTAATTAATCTGTCTTTCATAATTGCTTCTATTATTTTTGACAATGGTGACAGCAGGGCAATGGCCTCGTAATTTTCAATGTTTCCTGCATTTCGTTTCTTAATCAAAGGTACAACTCTTGACTGTTTTAACTGCTCTGGAAATGTCCCTGATGTGAAGGATTCATTTATTATATTTGTTAAGGGGCCTTGTATAATCTCTATGCATTGTTTCTGTACACACGTTGGTACTTCATCTAAGCCTATTGACTTTTTATTTTTTAACTTTCGAACAGTGTTATCGATTTCATTCTCTGTGGTTGGAAGTAACATCATTGTATTTAATGAAACATTATTTACAGGTGTTATACTTGTTTTGGGGAATTTTTGCTGTAACTTCTCTGCAATACTTGAAATATGCTCATTTACGTAGTATGCTAAGTGTTGTGGATCATTTATTACCCTATCCCCCTTCCTTAGGGTTTGTTTGCCTCTCCCCGTTTCGTTTTTTAGAACATTCCAGACTGCTTTGCTTTTATTCTGTGCGTTACATTCTGTTTTGTCCTTAAATAACTTTTTTGATGCAGTCAGCACCTTTCTATAAATATTTTGTATCTATGATAGAAGTCTTCCCCCCATGAACCATGGACCTTGCCGTTGGTGGGGAGGCTTGCGTGCCTCAGCGATACAGATGGCCGTACCGTAGGTGCAACCACAACGGAGGGGTATCTGTTGAGAGGCCAGACAAACGTGTGGTTCCTGAAGAGGGGCAGCAGCCTTTTCAGTAGTTGCAGGGGCAACAGTCTGGATGATTGACTGATCTGGCCTTGCAATATTAACCAAAACGGCCTTGCTGTAATGGTACTGCGAACGGCTGAAAGCAAGGGGAAACTACAGCCGTAATTTTTCCCGAGGACATGCAGCTTTACTGTATGATTAAATGATGATGGCATCCTCTTGGGTAAAATATTCCGGAGGTAAAATAGTCCCCCATTCGGATCTCCGGGCGGGGACTACTCAGGAGGATGTCGTTATCAGGAGAAAGAAAACTGGCGTTCTACGGATCGGAGCGTGGAATGTCAGATCCCTTAATCGGGCAGGTAGGTTAGAAAATTTAAAAAGGGAAATGGATAGGTTAAAGTTAGATATAGTGGGAATTAGTGAAGTTCGGTGGCAGGAGGAACAAGACTTCTGGTCAGGTGACTACAGGGTTATAAACACAAAATCAAATAGGGGTAATGCAGGAGTAGGTTTAATAATGAATAGGAAAATAGGAATGCGGGTAAGCTACTACAAACAGCATAGTGAACGCATTATTGTGGCCAAGATAGATACGAAGCCCACACCTACTACAGTAGTACAAGTTTATATGCCAACTAGCTCTGCAGATGATGAAGAAATTGAAGAAATGTACGATGAAATAAAAGAAATTATTCAGATAGTGAAGGGAGACGAAAATTTAATAGTAATGGGTGACTGGAATTCGAGTGTAGGAAAAGGGAGAGAAGGAAACATAGTAGGTGAATATGGATTGGGGCTAAGAAATGAAAGAGGAAGCCGCCTAGTAGAATTTTGCACGGAGCACAACTTAATCATAGCTAACACTTGGTTTAAGAATCATGAAAGAAGGTTGTATACGTGGAAGAACCCTGGAGATATTAAAAGGTATCAGATAGATTATATAATGGTAAGACAGAGATTTAGGAACCAGGTTTTAAGTTGTAAGACATTTCCAGGGGCAGATGTGGACTCTGACCACAATCTATTGGTTATGACCTGTAGATTAAAACTGAAGAAACTGCAAAAATGTGGGAAATTAAGGAGATGGGACCTGGATAAACTGAAAGAACCAGAGGTTGTACAGAGTTTCAGAGAGAGCATAAGGGAACAATTGACAGGAATAGGGGAAAGAAGTACAGTAGAAGAAGAATGGGTAGCTCTGAGGGATGTAGTAGTGAAGGCAGCAGAGGATAAAGTAGGTACAAAGACGAGGGCTGCTAAAAATCCTTGGGTAACAGAAGAAATATTGAATTTAATTGATGAAAGGAGAAAATATAAAAATGCAGGAAATGAAGCAGGCAAAAAGGAATACAAACGTCTGAAAAATGAGATCGACAGGAAGTGCAAAATGGCTAAACAGGGATGGCTAGAGGACAAATGTAAGGATGTAGAAGCTTATCTCACTAGGGGTAAGATAGATACTGCCTACAGGAAAATTAAAGAGACCTTTGGAGAGAAGAGAACCACGTGTATGAATATCAAGAGCTCAGATGGCAGCCCAGTTCTAAGCAAAGAAGGGAAGGCAGAAAGGTGGAAGGAGTATATAGAAGGTTTATACAAGGTCGATGTACTTGAGGACAATATTATGGAAATAGAAGAGGATGTAGATGAAGACGAAATGGGAGATACGATACTGCGTGAAGAGTTTGACAGAGCACTGAAAGACCTGAGTCGAAACAAGGCCCCCGGAGTAGACAACATTCCATTAGAACTACTGACGGCCTTGGGAGAGCCAGTCATGACAAAACTCTACCAGCTGGTGAGCAAGATGTATCAGACAGGCGAAATACCCTCAGACTTCAAGAAGAATATAATAATTCCAATCCCAAAGAAAGCAGGTGCTGACAGATGTGAAAATTACCGAACTATCAGTTTAATAAGCCACGGCTGCAAAATACTAACGCGAATTCTTTACAGACGAATGGAAAAACTGGTAGATGCAGACCTCGGGGAGGATCAGTTTGGATTCCGTCGAAATGTTGGAACACGTGAGGCAATACTGACCTTACGACTTATCTTAGAAGAAAGATTAAGAAAAGGCAAACCTACGTTTCTAGCATTTGTAGACTTAGAGAAAGCTTTTGACAATGTTGACTGGAATACTCTTTTTCAAATTCTAAAGGTGGCAGGGGTAAAATACAGGGAGCGAAAGGCTATTTATAATTTGTACAGAAACCAGATGGCAGTAATAAGAGTCGAGGGGCATGAAAGGGAAGCAGTGGTTGGGAAAGGAGTGAGACAGGGTTGTAGCCTCTCCCCGATGTTATTCAATCTGTATATTGAGCAAGCAGTAAAGGAAACAAAAGAAAAATTTGGAGTAGGTATTAAAATTCATGGAGACGAAGTAAAAACTTTGAGGTTCGCCGATGACATTGTAATTCTGTCAGAGACGGCAAAGGACTTGGAAGAGCAGTTGAACGGAATGGACAGTGTCTTGAAAGGAGGATATAAGATGAACATTAACAAACGCAAAACGAGGATAATGGAATGTAGTCAAATTAAATCGGGTGATGCTGAGGAAATTAGATTAGGAAATGAGACACTTAAAGTAGTAAAGGAGTTTTGCTATTTAGGAAGTAAAATAACTGATGATGGTCGAAGTAGAGAGGATATAAAATGTAGACTGGCAATGGCAAGGAAAGCGTTTCTGAAGAAGAGAAATTTGTTAACATCGAATATAGATTTATGTATCAGGAAGTCGTTTCTGAAAGTATTTGTTTGGAGTGTAGCCATGTATGGAAGTGAAACATGGACGATAACTAGTTTGGACAAGAAGAGAATAGAAGCTTTCGAAATGTGGTGCTACAGAAGAATACTGAAGATAAGGTGGATAGATCACGTATCTAATGAGGAGGTATTGAATAGGATTGGGGAAAAGAGAAGTTTGTGGCACAACTTGACTAGAAGAAGGGATCGGTTGGTAGGACATGTTTTGAGGCATCAAGGGATCACAAATTTAGCATTGGAGGGCAGCGTGGAGGGTAAAAATCGTAGAGGGAGACCGAGAGATGAGTACACTAAGCAGATTCAGAAGGATGTAGGTTGCAGTAGGTACTGGGAGATGAAGCAGCTTGCGCAGGATAGAGTAGCATGGAGAGCTGCATCAAACCAGTCTCAGGACTGAAGACAACAACAACAACAATGATAGAAGTTTAAGAATTCTGGATCATTGCGACTCTTTTTCATGGAATTGAGGTATTTAAGTGTTTGGGAGGACTTCTTAATACCTGCTGTTATCCATCTATTTTTGTGAGATGTTGATACAGACAAGTATACTTTTGGAAATGCCTTTTCAAAGTATAATTAAAATAATGTGGAGAACTTAGAGAATTTCATATTCACATTGGTTTCCTTATACACTTCATCCCAGCTTGGTTTTGCTAGTTCCTTTGAAAAATATTTTATTTTTATTTGTGATAGATGTCGTTTGTAGGCTTGTTGTTTAGGGAATGATTCGATGCCTGATTTTACTGTTGTTGTTCGCCAGAGATGCTCTGAGTGTCCGAGATCTTTTACAATTACATCACATTTTTCCCTGTCCATATTTGCGGCCACATGGTCAATTACTGACGCAGTCATTGTAGTAGCCCTTGTTGCACTATTGACCAATAGGGATATGACAAAACTTTGAAGGATGTGTGAGGGTGCTGCTGGATTCATTTACGATATTACTGTTGATGTTAATGTCCCTACACAGCATTATGTTGACCTTTGTACTTGAGACTTTATCTAGAACGTCTCCTAAATTATTGAAAAAAGTGTCCACACTACCACTGGGAGATCTATACACACCCAAAATAATTAATTTCTTGGTGATACCAAGCCCTGTTAATTCGGTATCTGATATTTCAAAGTTTTTGTCTTCAGTTGCTGTACTGAGGTCATGTCTTGATTTTAACTGTGTGCATAACTGTATTTAGAAAAGTTATTCTTTGTGTAGCTCAGGGTGCAACGTTGTTTAGGGATGAATAGGAAAGAAACTGTGAACTGTACTAACAATATTTAATTCGCGAAGGAACTTTTAAACATCTATTGATTGCAATTACTGCGAACAGTGATTATCTTGAACGTTACTGAAATGGATGATACAGAGTACAACAGTACCGATAGTGTTAGAATAATTACGCGAATTGTGTAACAGAAGATAGTGGTATTTGTGATTTAATTTCAACAATGCATAGTTCAAAACCGGCAGTTACCGAGAAAACAAGAACGAGTATTGTTAACAATGGCTTGAAAATTCCCACCAGAAAACTGGGAAAACTCATCAGGAACTTAAAAGAGATATGCAGGAGGGCTACAGTAAATTACGTGATGCACTTGATAATCTTCGATCAGAACTTACTGGTACATTTGATCTACAGCATGAAGAGCTCCGAAAGCAATGTAATAAATGGGTATAAATGAAAGTATGATTGAGGCTGATAATGTTGAAAAGGTATCTGAGCTTTCAAGGGCAGACAGTCTTTAAACGGATTGTACAGAAAACTTCTGAAATGTTGTCCGTATGGTAAGCATGTTTAGTGAATGGTTTTTCAGTCTTGTAAAGCTACTCCTCTGTGGTAAAGACTGTCAAAATTTTGTCATCAAACACAGGTTAACTGGTGGAAAACGTAATGCAACCAATTTAAAAATAATCTTTGTGGTAATGTAGTAATTACCGTTGATCCTTGAGAAACGTGTGATCTAATTTAATCTATCGATTTCAGACAGTAGTGTTTGGAAGCAGAACTATGTTTTTTTGTTGTGCAAAAGCTAGGCAGTCTTCATGTGACAATAGATGCGGGAAGAAGTGTTGCAGCGGAGTGTAGAACTTGAACTGTGTAGAATATCATAGAAAAGGTACCACAAATCATATTAAATGAGTGTCCATGAAGATCCCCTGGTACATTAATTGTTTTAGCCTTCGGGAGCAAAAGTGATGCTTGAACTGCTATGAGCCAGAACTGACAGAGGTTTCATTAATTTTTCTATAAGTGGCAAATATTTTCTCTATTGTCAGGTATGCCTCGAGAGTTATACATTTCTTTTCTAGTTGTTCTATATGATTTTATTATACCTGTCTCATATGCTGTACTTTTATGGTCTCTCTTTTAATCAATCAAATTAAATATCGACTTGGTTAACCAAGAAGTTACTTTGCGCCGGGTCCTTTTGCTTAGTTTTTCCGCTGGTTTCTTCACTATTTCATCTTTCAAAGCTATCGCCTCTTCTTCTCCTGTATTCCTTTTTCCTGTTTCAGTTGGTCACTGCATAATTCTCCGTTTGAAATTCACAACAATCTGTTCTATCTTCTTAGTTTTCTACTTTCTTGAAATTTTGCTCATCTTTAGTCAGCGTTTCATAACCAATTAACTGTGGCGTCCATATTGGCTCCTGGGAATGTTTTGATTTTTAAAATCTGGTTTATATGTCTAGCTTTATGTAAACCTTCCATTATCTGCGTGATCTTCCTACATACACAAACTTCTCTCACGATTCTTAAATCAAATATTTAGAATTGTTATTACATCGTTGTCTGTGCAAGATTCTACCGGGCGGCTTCCTCTTTGGTTCTTTCTCCATAATCCAGTTTCTCTTTGATGTCACCGCAATACACTACTTGTGTGCTGGCCGTCAAAAACGCGCCAGCGCGAACGTCAGTATCTGCGGAACTCGAGGTGTGGCGCCAGCGTGACAGTATATGCAAATCAGGCGCTGCACCTCCACTCTCCGGGAAGACTACACGACATAAAGCACGCCGACGACACTACTAGGGGCCCAGTTCGTCAGCGCAGATCGTCTCCTCAGTTCGAGAGCTCAGCTCCACGGGATAGCGGCTGCTGACGTATTAATTAGTTAAGTCTGCGAGAACCCGTGCAGCTAGAAATATAGTTTACTGATGAGTTGACAAAAGACTTTATTCAGAGACTGGAAATATTTTTTTCTCAAAAGATAAATAAATATGTTTGATTATTCAATTACAGCACTGTCTACTGGTATTCTGTTGTCTGTCCAGCTACCCTGGCCCGTCTTATGCGTCCTAGTCTACGAATTACTGTTGTGACCAGCCGAGATACAACAGAAGTTGACGACGAGGTCTACTGCTGCAACTCCTGCGAAATCATCGATAAATTTACGTGTTGTTTTTGGATCTGAGCACACGCACCTGGGCTTGCTTGTGAACATTTTTGTTGCAGATCACGGAGCTGGTATTGATTTGCGTTTGTGTTTCTCTTGTTTTGTTAGTACTAATGTTGCTTGTTTAACAGGACTACGCCCAATTTTCCACAATCTCAAAAAAATGGCTCAAATGGCTCTGAGCACTATGGGACTTAACATCTGTGGTCATCAGTCCCCTAGAACTTAGAACTACTTAAACCTAACTAACCTAAGGACACCACACACAACCATGCCCGAGGCAGGGTTCGAACCTGCGACAGTAGCGGTCACGTGATTCCAGACTGAAGCGCCTAGAACCGCACGGCCACACCGGCCGGCTTTCCGCAATCGGCCATAGCGCGTCCTGTGCCAGGTTTGTCACAGCTTGTACACTTTCTCCACTATACTATGAATACTATGTATCGATCGCTACCGGCGATAGTTTCCGCTCAACAAACATCGCTCGTTAGCAACTAACCAAGACAGAGAGATTTACCATTCTCCGTTCAAGTGACATTTGATTCTCTTGATTTGTTTGCACTCAGAACAATGTGTTTTCTGTCAGTTCTTTTGCACCTAGTGACAGTGTGAACAAACATTATGGAGACTTTCAATCATAGTTTTCTGACGGACTAGGAAAAGCGAGCAATTTTATCGTGCACATTGTGATGGAAAATAATGGGCGCGCGCACTTTTGCAAAGCTCGTCCTCTTCCACATAAAGTCCACAAACAGGTTGCTCGAGAACTACAAATATTGCAGGACAGTGGTGTTATTGCTGTGGATGCTGCCAGCCAATGGACATAACCCAGTGTAATTTTAAAGAAACCTTCAGGCAGACTTCCTTCATGTGCTGATTTAAGTCGACGGCGAGTCCCCGAATGGTGATCGACATTTTTCCGTTGCTGCGCTCGGAAGAACTGATGGACATGGTGGGGGCCAGATGCTTCTTTTACAGACTGATTTGCGCGGCGCTTATTTGCAAATTTCACTTAACGCACAGTCGTAACAAGTAGGAGCGAAAATATCTCATAAGTAGATTTACAGTCTACCACCTAAAATTCAGCCATTTTATCGCAAAATTGACTATTCTCAACAAACCATTGTTGTCATCGCTCGTCTTGGCTTCTTTAAGTTTTTGTGTTTGCCTTTTAGCAGAGCTTCGACACCTACCATTTTCCAGCACTATTTGCACCAGCTGACAACAACAGTTCCATCTTGTTCCAATTATATCGATGATACTGTCTAACATGTGAGACTGGTTCTGATCTATCTTCCTACCACAGTTGTGCAAGGACGCTCTTTGAGTGTTTTAGGAATTTGGTGTTGAGCCTACGGCCTGAAAGGTTGAAAGATACCATCTCATGCATGCAGAGTTCAGAAGAGTGCAGCAGTATGGACAATGATGTTGTCAGACAATGATCTCAATGTCGGTTCCACTACACTCCCTGTAAAGGAAACGTTATCCCTAACATAAATTAGTGTACGGGTTCAGGCGTAGCTGTGTGTTACCAAATATGAAAATCTTATATCTTTCGTTACTAAGGCATTTTTTACTCTAAGTATGAATTCATGACATAGTGTAAGTAGGCTGTTTAGGTTTTTTTGTGGATGGAACTGGAATGGCTCTGATTGCTTCTAACTTTTCAGGATCCGGCTGAATGCCTTCAGAAGAAATAATATGTCCCAAAAACTTCACTTTTGTCCTACCGAATTCAGACTTTTCCAAGTTAACTGTAATTCCAGATTCTGCAAAAATATGTAACACGATGTTGAGGAGGCGATTATGTTGTTCCCATGAGGCTTGTGCTATCAGAATATCGTCCACATATAAGGTGATGTGACGTTTTAAGAGCTCAGGTAATATGGAATTTAGCCCGTGAATGAATGCTGCCGAGGAAATGTTCAAACCAAAAGGAAGTTTCCGAAACTTATAACAAACGCCGAAACAAAGGAAAGCTGTGTATTTTCTACATTCTGGATGAAGTTCGATCTGATAAAAGCTGGATCTGAGATCAATGGAAGACAACACTTTTACACCATTAAAATTTTGAAGAAGTTCTTCCAACGTTTGCGGCCTGTCTGTTTCAGGAATAATGATAGTATTGATTTGTCTCGAATCTAAGACAAGCCTGATCGATCCAATTTTCTTCTCAACAACATGTAATGGATTGTTATATGAGCTTACTGCAGGCTCAATAATGCCCTCGTCAAGCATAGATTGTATTTCTCTTCTAACACGGTCCCTATAATGTGCTGGAATTACGTATGGTCTAACACAAAATTTAGTATGCTCACGAACACGAAATTGGTATTGAAATCCCTCGATTGTTCCTGTTTTGTGAGTAAAAACTGTGGAATGTGCTTGTAAAATCTCAAAAAGGTCCTTCCTATCAGTGTCATTACAATTCTCAATTGTTTGAATTTTATTCTGAATTAACTCATTAGTTTCAATTGTGCCGTCGATATCATCCCTGTCAGTACTTGCAGAGCGACTGTTAGTGCCTAGTTCCGTAGAAAATTCCAAACTGTTGTCTAACAGAAGGTAAAGCCGATTAATTTCCTCGTCATGGTTTGAGAGCCAATCTTCAAATTTCAAAGCTATTGACTTATCTTCTTTCTCTAAACTTATTTCAGCACCGTGAAAGTTTAAGATTGCTTTGTATTCATTCAAAAAGTCTACTCCCAGTATAACTTCCGTCGACAATAATGGAACAATAAGAAAGTTCATAGAGAAGCTGTGGCTTTGACAAAAGAATTCTAAGTTGGTTTGTTGGCGTACATCTACACTTTTTCCAATGACTGCACCTTGTAATTTAATCTTGCGTAACGGAAGTGTGGGGCAATCGTTCGATTTGTTGCATTTGCTAAAAGCTGTTTCACTAATTACTGAAATGGGACTGCCTGAGTCAAGTACTGCCGTAAATTTTACGTCATTTACAGTAATGTGAATCACAGGATATGCAATGTTGTTATGTTTTACGTCGTGTTCCATGAGTAAGATGTCCCTAATGTCTTCCATTTTAACGTAATTACTGGCTACGGCAGCTGCGTCGTCAGTTTCATAAGTACGTTTTGTGGGTGCCAGCGGTATGAGTCATTGCCTATTGTGTCTTTGTTGGCGAGCGTCGTTATTGGGATTTGGGGACCTAACTTCTACAGATTCACCTTGTCGAGAGGGCCCTGCTCTGTTTGAATCCCGCCAGTTCTGCTGCAATTCAGGTCTGTCGTTACGATCATATCGTCTGTCGTCATGTCGGTAGATTCCATAGTTTCTTTCTTGTCGGTCACGTGGTGGAGAATTTCTCTCTGAATCGTAACTGCGCGCTAGACCGTTGCGTCTTAAGTTATTCTGTCTCCCTTGATAATAATTATTTTGGTTCCCATATTGTCTGTTTCTCTGATTGTCTCTGTGATAGTCACTACTGCGGAGAGGGGATCTTTCCCTGTAAGTATTACTACTCTGCCAACGGTAGTCATACGGGTGGTGTCTGTATTGGTCACGATTTACGTTGTACGAATAGCCTTGTCGTGTATTATTTCTGTCATAGCGGAATTGCAACGGATGTGACCTGTAACTGTTGTGTTCCTGTTTTCGCGTTCCGCAATTGTCAATGTCACTTTCTAATTCTTGTAAGAGTCCCTGAAAAGCTTCAATGTCGTCTTTGCAACGGCCTGCCAAAATAATATGCCGTAAATGTTCAGGCAATTTGATTAAGCAAATGCGGATGAGCTCTGACGGGCTGTATGGGTTTGAAAGATATTGATTCTTATGTAACATGTCTTCAAAATATTTCACAAGACTTGAAAATTCAGATTGTTCGAAATTTTTCATCATTATGATGCCATGTTTTACTCGGTCTTGTGTGGCTTGAGACCAATATGCTGAGAGGAAGGCATGGTAAAATTCTCCTTCACTGTGGCAATCGTGAATGACCGATCGCATTCTTACAGCTGGTTCATTCTCTAAATAGCCACACATAAATTGTAATCTGTGCTCTAATGACCAGTTGGGGGGGGGGGGGGAGGAAACAATGAGAGAATTGATGAAGCCACGCTTGTGGATGAATGTCGTTGCCAGAATTCTTAAATGTTTTGAATTTACGTGTAGTAATGAACAGCCTATAGTCAAAATCTTCGTGTCGGCGGGTCGCATGTCGGTCATTGTTACGTCGTTTCGGCGGTTCCATCTCAAAATTCGGTGTACTTTGCCAATTTCTTTCATAATCTCCAAAGTGCCCTGTGTTATTATTTTGTGTCAGTTCCGTATTTTTATGTCACTCTTCCCGTATTGGTGTGCGAGAGTCCTCTGAAATACGTAATTCTTGTATTACCTGTGTCAGCTGATCTTGTACTTCCCGGATTTCTCTTTGGTGTTGCGTATTAATTTGATTTTGATTTTGTTTGAATTTCCTAATTTGTTCGAACTCTTATGTGTCATTAAAGACTACCGGTTTTGTGTCATTCAGATTATCATCTACCTTCGTAGATAAATTATTTAGCTGATCCGAAAGTTCAACTACTTTCTCTGATAATGAACTAATGTCCTCCATATGTCTTTCTGAACCAATTGTCAGAGTATCTACTGTGTCCTTTAAGTTTTCTTGAGTTTTTGCAAGTTGCGTAACCGAATCAGTAGATGCAACTGAGTCAATTTTAGCTTGCAAGGTCTCATGATTTTCATGAACAATTGTTCGCAGTTCTTTTATGGCTGCTTCGTGATTCTGTAATGCATTTTCATGCTGTGAAAAAATAGATTGGAAATGTTCACAAATTTGTATTTTTACGTCATTACAGACTTGTTGACATTTCGATTCGATTTTATGTAATTCAGTAGTTAAATCTTCACGTGTTTGTTCAAGCGTATGTTCCACTGAGTCTAGCGTTTGAAGCTTTTGCTCCATTGCGTCTAACTTTTGCTGTGTTTGTCTCAGATTTTGTTCCATTGTGTCTAACTTTTGAAGTTTTTGTCCCATTTGTTGCATTAATTGTAATAACAGTGCACTGGTGTCTGAAACATGTTCCTCAGTGCTATTCGGCAATGCATTTGAACCGGCAATATTCGCAGTTTGAAAAACAGAAAATGTGTCTTGACTTATTTGAGAAAACGGTGAGGACGCAAAACCTGAATCTACAGTATTTGCAAGATTGTGTCCTGTCATTTCGGAATCCTGAGGCGAGCTGTTGCCGACCGACCGATCGATCGATAATGCTTTCCTGTTCACTAATTGTTTCACTGCCTACACCATTATTTGCAGCCCGCTCCATTTCCCTATGCACAATTACCAAATTACTACTTTGAACATTAGTTAATTCAGTACATGGTGGCGCTAACACACTGCTTTCGTCTTCACTGTCATTTCTCAGTTTACTTTGGAGCCTAGTATTACGTTTTTCACACGCCATTATTGTCACAATATTTCACACGACAACACGGAAAAACACAATTTGAAGAGCAAAAATAAGAGAACATATTAATGTAGCACTGAAAATATCTAGTTAATTGCAAGCGCAGCTGCAAAACACTTGGTGCTAACCTACATGCATGCCACAACTGTTTTAATGTACAACAATGAAAAACTACAACTACAGAGGAAATTATCTGTACAATTACGCGCTAGCAATAAACAAAGGCTACACTAACTACACAAACTACAAGAAAAAATCAGAAGATTCCAGTGAGGTATCCGTGGCTAAGGGTCGACATATGAAACGTCCCCTTAGAAAAATTATACAAGACTGGTCTATGTGAAACGTCCTCTTTGAACAATTATACACGAATGTGCTTAAACTGACTCACAATATTTTTAGCGCAACGCAATCTGACTTCGAAAAATCCCTACGAAAGAATGGCCCTGACTAACATTAACCTATATGTTTCACAAATCACTTACCTCACAAAAATCTTCGTTACTCGAACTACTGCAATACAGCGAGCGCCACTACCGCCAGCTAACTAAAAGATTCAAACTACGGAAGTCACTAACTACTGAGGCACAGTTAGCAAATGAAAGATTTTAATAGAGAACAAACATTGTATTTACCTTAATAGTCATAATATATATATCAGTTCATGACACCAATTCTTACAAATTTCAAAACTCCGCCATTCTCTCTCCCCATGTCCACCACTGCTGACGGCTCACCTCCAACTGCCCAACGCTACGCGCTGATGGCATCCAGCTGCCGCTGCCCAACACTACAATGGCGAGTATTACAATGCCAACCAGCCACAGACTGCACACGGCACAGCCAGTGATTTTCATACAGAGAGCTACGTGGCGGCGGCGTTACCAATAAAAAACCTAAACAGCCTACTTACAATAGCAATATTAGCAAAAACATGCACAGTACAGTAAAATATTGATACTTGGTGTTCACAACTGTGAAGTGAAATTCCTAACTATTATAAGGTTCTTTAATGGCAAGATGATTGATGACCTTGTCTGGGGGTCGATAAAAATGCAAACAAATTAAATAAAATTGGGGCCAGAGATACCAATTACGCTAAAATGCACAATGAAAATACCCAAAATTGAAGGGGTGTTGGTGAAGAGCGATCAAAAAGAAGTACACAGCTAAAACAATACCACAACGTAAGGGTATAAAGGACTATATAGTGGCTAAACAGTTATTTTCGTTAGATCAGATAAACCGAGTTTCTGCTTCAGTTAAGCCCGACAATCGTGAATATGTTTAACGACAGGTAATGGTTGAATGTACAAAAATTAGGAGAGACAGAGACGACCGCAGTTCTTAGTGTCAATTGAATATCACTTGCTGGGGTAGCGAGAGCACGCATGTTAACCTGGCATCGGCGGTGGCAGTGGCGGCTGTCGGCTTGAACTGTGAACCTGAGAATCTATTCTAAATCTCTCTCGACTGTTAACTGCCAGTCTGATTCATTTCTTACGTCTTCAGTGAAGCCGAGACTCCTAGTTGTTCCCTTGATAAGTTAATTGGAATGCTACACTCTGTTTGGCTGGAATACTGCGTACGTCGTTGCCCTCAAATCGCTCGAAAGCATTAGCTGTTAGGGCTTGGAGCGGTTCTCCTTTCCGGGAGACTGCAGTTTAACTCCTTATGAGTTAAGACAAGCCTGTTGACAAATGTTCACATAAAGATTCTCGCAATCGTCTTAGTGTAGCGCAAGTCGCCTTGCTCAAACACTCGACTGTTGGCTGAGTTAGCTACTTAATACTGAGATAAGCAGCTTTTCCTTTCATGCGAGTTTAACACAGGTAGCTAAAGTGAGTCACCAATGTTTTGAGTTGGGTTTCCCTGGACGTTTATTTGGCATCTCCCGCCATGTCCCTGTAGAAAGGCTTTCCAAAGGGTCGTCATTAAAAGCAGGGACAAGGGCTGCTTTTGCTGATGGCCTACATGTCTGCTAGGTGACCCGCCGTGAAAGTTTCAACCGAACGCGGCATCGACATTCCGTCATAAAAATTCTCCTCCCCTCAGAACTGCATCTTGTAGCTTGGGTCTGGGAAATTACTTGCATATAATTTCTGGTGTGAGCCTAAGTCGTTTGTATTGAAGAAATGTCAGTTTGTTTATTTTCTTTGTCTGTCAATAAAATTCGTACATTTTTATGTAACTATATCGTGTGCCATATCGATTTAACTGGCATTGTTTCAGAAATTATGTAAGGTGTGTTATTTGTTTGACACCTTACAACTACTGGGTCACGTCGCACGCCTGGTGTATTTGTAGAAGCTTAGAGCCGTCTTCCAGGTGTTGTCTGACACAGGGTTGAAGTATGATAAGGACAAATGTGTAATCTTTCAGTATGATTTGAAGTATCTTGGTCATGTCATCAATTCGCACGATGTTCATCCCCCCCCCCCTCCTCCCCCCAACCATATTTTCTGGCCATTCGAGAACTTTCACCCTCATGCAATGTGCAGCAGTTGCAGCCTGTGCTGGGTGAATTAATGTATTATATCCGCTTCATTTCGAGTGCTGCTCAAATCACGGCCTCCTAGCATTGGCTCTACCACAGGAACATTCTTTTTGTTTGGTCACAGGATTGTCAGGACGCCATTCAAAAGCTAAAAGATGCTTGGCTTGATGGTCATTATTTGCACATTTTGACCCAACAAGGCCTGTTGTTTTAGCTGTTGATGCATCTTTTCAAGGCCCTGGAACCATTTTGTCCCACAGCAATTGTTCTCACAACCGTCAGATTGCCTTTTCTTCCAACCTGTTGACAGACGCTCATCATAACTACTCTCAAATTGGAAAGTAGACCCTTACCATTGTGTGTGGTGTAACAAAATTTCCACCAATACTTCTTTGGTCCTCAATTCATCCTGTGACAAACCACAAGACATTGCAAACCTTGTTTACTCTTTTTTCATCTAATAATCAATATGAAATTTTGTATTGACCCACGGGTAAACATGTCATCTCTCTCGTATTCCTCTCAGCTCTGATTCTGATTTTGGTATTTCAGTTGCGTCTTGTCGTTTCTTGGATATTCGAGATTCAGGCACAGTGCAGGACTTCCCTCCTGATTATCATCAAATTGCTCGTTACACGCCCTCTGACCATTCTTTGCCCATTTTGTTACATTTCACTCACAATGTTGGCCACGTTCAGCAAGCCAAATCGAAAACTCTTTGGTTCGCCACTACTTTGTTCGTCTTCACGATTTAACGGTCCACCAGGATGTGATTTTGTGTTTTTTTTGCATGTGTTGTTCCTTTTGTTCTGCAGCAGCCAGTGCTCCATCTTCTCCATCAGGGGCACTGGGGCGTTGTTCACATGAAGCAGTTAGCACGTAGTCATAACACCTGGCGTGACTGACATGACTTGGATCAACAAATTAAACAATTGACTGCACAGTGCCTCATCTGCGCCACCTCAAAAGTTCTTCACTGCTGTAGACCTTGGGCAATGTGGCAAAGGTTAGGTTTTGATTCTGTAGGCCTCTTTTGGAATAGACATTGACTCATCATCAGGGATCCCTTTGGTAAATTTGCATTTACAGTGCCAATGCCGTCCACCATGGCTCATTCCACTATCCGCGCCTTATCTATTTTTGTTTAGAAGGGTTGCTGCAATGGCCTGTCGAGTTCCAGCAGTTTAATGCAAACTCAGGCATCCACCACATAACAATTACGCCATTCAGCCATTCCGCCCCCCGCCCCCCCCAGTGGAATGGGGTAGGTGAATGATTTGTCCACACCTTCAAGCAACAAGTGAGAAACCTGTGCATTACCAACATGTGCGACCAGGCTCTGCTCTAGTTTTTATCTTCGTTCCTATTCCATCCAAGTAACGAACTGTCTTCTGCGGAGTTTGCTGCATGGCTGCTGCCACCACACCTTGGTCCAGCTGCTGCACCCTCCACACCTGGCAGAACCTACACTGGTTCCTGCAGCTGTGTATCCTGCAAGTGTCTCTGTTTATTTCAGGTGCTTCCGTGGAAATCGTCACTGAGAGAGAGGGGGGGGGGGGGGGGGGGACATCGTCTGCTGCCTCAGACTTGGAGGGTCCTACCGGTGTGCTCAGATGCCATCACAACCAACTGAGCCCAGATGACATAACTGATACAGCCACAGGATCTTTGCTTTCAGACCCAGTACCCATGTGACTAATGTCGCCCTCGCCATCACGTTTGCTGCGTCCTCCACCTTCGTCATCTTCAGCTCCATGGCGCTGAACTCAGATGCAAAACAGACACCTTTGTCTTTGCCTCCATCGCCGGGCTGTGAGCCAACACAGGTGACTCCCACTGACGCAGCTAGCACTCCTGTCATCATACTGGCTTCGCCGGCGACAATGGATGGGCCTTATCAGGATGTAGGGCTGCGACCTACGGTCGAGTTCCAAATAGATGTCACCAGCCAAGCTCAGGGCGTATGTCAGCCGCTGATGGGGGCGCGGCGTCCACCGCAGCTACCGCCCACGTCCATCCGCTGCCTGACACATCCTGCCCACCTCTCCACCGTCGTTACAGTAGTCGTCTGGGCTCGACGACGTACAGAGGTTATGAAGGGATGCGGTGTATTCGTAAGACGACACTCATACACTGGCCATCAAAAACCCGCCAGCGTGAACGCATGGATCTGTGGCGCCACCCAGCAGTGCAGTGTAAGTAAATCAGGCGTTGGACATCCACTCTTTGGGAAGACTACACGACACCAGAGCCCTCTCTGGTGCTGGCATAAAGGACGACGACGACAGTGCTTGGGGGCAGTTTGTCAGTTCGACAACCCAGCTCCATGGGACAACGGCTGCCTACATCATAATAGTTAGGTCTTCGAGAACCAGTGAGATAGAAATATAGCTCAGTGATGAGTTGAAAAAAGACTTTATTCAGAGACTGTAAATGCTTTTTTCTCAAAAGATAAGTAGGTGTGTTTGATTATTTAATTACTGTAGCACTGTCTATTGATAAGTATAGTGTGCCCAGCTACCCTGGTCTGTCTCCTGCTTCCTAATCTGTGAACTACTGTTGTGACCACCCGAGATACAACATTCTCCATCTATTTTTCATTTTATTTTTTCCCCACCGTCAAATACAAGTCCCCTGTCACAGTTTTTCGTCCCAATGTTGCTACACGAATTCTAACAGTAAATTAGAAACGTCAAGCCACTGTGAGTAATCCTATACAGCACTAGCAGAAAACGCCGTTTCCGGTTTTGAACTGACCGATTCATCTTCAAACGGCTGCCCACGCTTAAAATTATATTATACTTTACGTCTGAAGTTTACTTATTGTAGAGGAAGTTCCTTAAGATGAAAGGTGCCCTAGAATCATAAGCACTGTAAGAATAATGATTATTCTATTTTAAATAGATTTACCAATGGAGGGGCGTTCAATAATGAATGCAACACTTTTTTTCTGGAAGCAGGTTGATTTTACTCAAGATTCCAATGTGCCATATTATGCCCGACTCTTTGGGCTATGAAACCACAATTTTCAATATAATCTCTGTTCAAATGCGGCGGCCTTGCGTCATTTTACTGGGGGAGCCTGTGTGCCCGCACGGTAGCACTCTACTGGTCGACGTCGGAGTCAACGTGTTGGTGCATCAATAACCGTCATCCACCTACTGCTTTGCGTGGAATGAATCATTCATTGGGACAATCAGATGGAAGTCGGAAGTTACAGAACCCGGGCTATTGGGTGGATGACGAAGAACATTCCAATGAAGTTTTGTGAGCTCTTCTCTTGTGTCCAGACTTGTGTGAAACATTGCATTGTCATGGAGAAGAAATTAGTTTGGATTTTTGTGCTGACGACCACGCTGTAGTCGTTTCTTCAATTTCCTGAGGGTAGCACAATACACTTCAGAGTTGATTGTTGTACCCTGAGGAAGGGCATCAAACAGTGTAACCGCATTAGATTCCGAGAAGACCGTCCCCATGACCTTACTGGCTGAGGCTGCAGCTTTCAACTCTTTCTTCGGAGGTGAGGTGGTATGATGCCAATTTATGGATTGCCGTTTGTTTCCAGTTCGAAATGATAAACCCATGTTTCGTTTCGATGTTAGACAAATAATTATCACTATGCGCTTCGTAACTGATGGACGAGTGTGTCATTACTACCAAGACAGACGTCCAGCTGCGCGGCGAGGTGTTTCTTTGTGGTCCATCTATTCCCTCTAATGAGTCTGTCCGCACGGTCCAACATTGCAGGTTGGTTCAAATGGCTCTGAGCACTATGGGACGTAACTTCTGAGGTCATCATTCCCCTAGAACTTAGAACTACTTAAACCTAACTAACCTAAGGACATCACAGACATCCATGCCCGAGGCAGGATTCGAACCTGCGACCGTAGCGGTCGCGCGGTTCCAGACTATAGCGCCTAGAACGGCTCGGCCACCACGGCCGGCCAACATTGCAGGAATCACAGCTGTGTGCCACCGGCTGGCATGCGGGAGATCGGACAAGTTTGAGCAACCTTGTTGCGATGATAACAGACGTCTCCCTCAAATACTCACCTTGATTTTGTTCACTGCCAAGTCTCCGTAGATATTCTGCAACCGTCTATGAATATCTACGATGCTCTGGTTTCCCGCAAAAAGAAACACGGTGACAGCACTGTGCTGGGAATGGACTACCACTACAGACGTTATTTTGAAGGCCTCGTGTAGCTCCACCACCTATCGGAAATTCATGGAATCATAGGGGCTGAAGCGGAAATATTTCACGATGTCCCACAGCAATTTCGGCATTTTTCCAGCCGAAACTGGCCGGGAAAAGGAATGTTTTACATTTAATATTGAATGCTCCCTCTCGTAATAACAACAAACTTCCTAAGATAAAATCTGAATTTAATAATAGTTACTATTAAATTCCGTCTTGATTACAAATTTATTTATTCTGATAACCGGTTTCGATCACGTCTGTGGTCATCTTGAGACAGAAATGCTGTATGAGCAGAAACCTCCTTCTTGTGGTAAATAAAAATATTAACAGTGATTTAGCACCAAAAGGAGGTTCCTGCTCATACAGCATTTCTATCTCAAGATGACCACAGGCGTGGTCGAAACCGGTTACCAGAATAAATAAATATGTGATCAAGACGGATTTTAATAGTAACTATTAGTAATAACATTGATCACTTTCTGCTCCCACGGTGTATTCAAAAGTGATTAAAAAATAAATTACCTTCGTGTTACTCACATCGAAAACTCTTCCCCCTTCTTATTGCGTTGTTGACTGTAACTTAGTTCTTATGTTAGAAAGTTAAGCAATTATCTAACATAAGAGCTAAGTTACTAACAAGTTCCTAACTTTATTATAATTCATTGTTAGATCCATTTTCTGTAAGACACATCGGCAAAATGAGTGAAAATCATCTTTAAAGCACATTGCAGTTTTAATGGTAATAGCCGTCTGAGGATGAAAACCGATAACGTCGACATTTGTTCCCAATAAATAAAATTATTGACAGTGGGTAACTGCTATGTTTACTTTATTGTAAGAATTATTTCGACACAACAGCATTCTCGTTATGGCAGTTTTCGACGGAAGAAGCTTCCCGTTCTTGCTACATAAGTGACGAGATTGTACGCTCGAACACCGCAGCGCTCAGAACACAATGAAGACAGCTGCAGTTGGCGCCTCTGAGCGCAAAGCGAAAATGCTCAGAGCCAGCAGGACCGGTTGGGACGAGACGGGGGAGCTCGGAGGCGCGCCCTCCCGTAGTCGTATTGTGTTCCGCCGTGCCCGACGTGCGGTGCTTTCGACGAAAGCCCCTCTGACGTCAGTCTTCACTGAAAGGCGCTGCGATCCTAGTCCGCTGCCGTCCGTGTAATCGAAAGACGCCTCTGAAGAGTCTCCGTTTCATCCGCTCAATCTGGTCTCGCTCACGAAATGAAACACTCTTGGACCGTACCCTCGTCCATTCAGTCTGCGTTTCGAGCTCCCTTCCTCACGAATTCGCTGTCGCAGAGATGTTAAACTGTAGCAGTTCTCACGAATTTCCTTCCTTGAATATCATATCAGGCCTCGTTTGTTGATACATCTGCCTTGTTGCTGAATGAGGGAGAATTCCGGGAATGCACGCACTAGTGATTTGATGAGACAAACGGATAGTGTTGCAAGGAAGGATCTGGGAGTAATACAGAACTAATGTACTGTGGGACAGAGCTTTCCTAAGGGCGAGTATCTCAAGTATCAGGAAAATACAACTATTTTTCTGTGACCCTGAGCGAAAGCACAATTTACTCTTAAAGATAACTCATAAAGGCTCCACACCGATGGCGGGACAACGTTAAGGCTGCGTCAGCCCTCTCAGAGAAGAGTTCATATCTAACTGCGCAAATTTTCATTAACGTAGGTGGAAGTTGTCTTTACATTGCAGATAAGATAATAGATGGATATGGTATTGTAGAATGTTTCCGCTGGCACATTTTTAGTGGTGACTTCTTGTGAATGTGTTACTATGTACTTCAAATGTGTTGGCGTACGTGTGTGTTATAAAATGCACGTATTCCAATAAAAGGCCACGTGGAACACACTATTTCTTTGTATGGGTACAAGGAAAAAAGGAGATCACGGTCTGACATCCCGTGCACTTTGAGGGCTTTGGAGACAAATCAAAAACTAGGAGTGGAGAAGATGACGGCAGAAAACTGGCGTTCGCTTGTATACATTTACATCTATATGATTCTTTGCAGTTTGTCAGAGAGTTGACAGAACCACTCTGAGACTATTTCTCTACAGTTCCGCTCTCGAATAGCACATCGTAAAGTTTTGAAGTTGGATGTTATATTTGTCAACTGACAAAATTTCTCATGTTTTACGCATCTGCTAAAGCATGAGCAGTTCTGCTATGGTAATAGTTAGCCATGTAGTGAGCATAGCCTTCTGCACATGTTCTCGGCATCAAACCGGGCTGGCAACATGATTTTAGGACGACACTGATTTTCTACAATTTGCGGTAATAGCATTAATCGAGTATTACGCCTATTCGCTTTCTTTTGTATAAGTTTCTGCAAGTTTGAGTTTTAGTAATAGCTATGGTGCAGTATTGTCGTTGCTGCAGATATAAAGAGAAATATATGAAAAGACGACCAGTTACTTTTCATAGGTATGTACAACAAATATATAACTGTAAATGTCATACTGATATGTGACACATTATATGCTGAAAAATATCGAGACACGGTATTATGAAGTCTTTTATTGCAGAGCCAGTTTCTGCGATTTTGTGGCCATGTGTTTACGAGAGAAGTTATAAATAAATTTGCTAGTGTGTTTGAGTAAACTGTCAGTCAATGTGTATACATTAGGTGCTAAATTCATATGCACGTGAAATTCATACATGACAGTCTGATCAATTTCCTCCGATTCATGCAGGTTCTCAAACCTTTGTGTGTATCTCAGTATTTCTGAATGAGACAGTTTACTATACAGCGACATTGTAACTCAGAACAGACTCGACAATATAATTAGGGCAATAGTTAACGTTAAAGAAGTATTGTTGGCTGACACTTCTTTTATATTACTCCAAAATTTGAGCATTGATCTCGTATTCTTTATTTTTTCTTACTTAGTGTATGGTTTTACTTTTCTGATAAGATGGCACAAAAGGTTATATGTTTTACTTGTCTTTAAAGAGCGGAAGGGTAAATAAAGAACAACTGAAAATAATGATGGACAATTAGGTGGTGCAAATCGCTTATCTCATATCAGTACTGTAGCAATTTCGTAGTTCCAAATGTGTGTTTTTTTTCGTTACACTTCGGCGCCGTCTACAGTATCATTGTAAAGTAATAGAATAGAAAGCGTGAAAAGTATTGTTGGGCGTCAATTCCTACCCTGTTAACGAAAAAACGTAAATAAAGTGGAAGTTGAGATGTCGTAGTGTGACCAAAAAAAAAACACAATACTATCGCTCTTCACATCTTTAAGCCAACTTCTGTTCCTGGTATCAAATTGTTAAGACGTCTGTAAAGCACATTTACAAAGTTTTATGGTACTTCTGAATGTCATGCCTCTGTAGCAGCGAAGTAATAACGCTCAAAATACGCTAGGCGCTATACGGGCTAAAATGCGCTGTCCAGAAATCACGTAACTTGAGCTGCTGCAGACGTTTCGGACAGAATTCTCGTTCTGTGCATCCGAATGCTCACTCCATACATATATGTACTCTAGGCTCGGTAGCTGTGATGTAATTAATTGTTGTTCAGTTGCGGTGGTTTGTCGTTATGACGATCTTTGGTAAGCAGTATGGCTCGCCAATTGGAATTTGAAGTGACCGGTGTGGGAGTAGCGTGGTCCGAGTTTGTATGTGGAAAAAAAAGGCTGTGTCCAACGTTGTTCCGTGGTGTGTTTGATGCAAGGCGGATTCGTGGTTACTCTGCGGTATATCGAGAGAGGAATAAGTTGGTTGATGATTTCAAGTTTGGTCTGTATACGAAATCTTATAATGAGAATTTCGATCTGCACTCTCTGGTCATGAGTAACGTGTAATAAGGCAATACATGCTGCAGTGTGCAGTTTGGCGTCCCATATTGTACGAGGTATTCACGCCTGTATTGACCCATTATGAGTGATACTATGGGACATCCAGTTTACATTACTGTGGGACAGGATTCTTTATCTGCACGTTCTTCATTCATACATAGATGCCTAGCAATTTTTCCCGTTTCATGAGTACTTTGTGAACAAAGTTTTCGTTTTATAGTGACATAGACGCCATTTAGTTTCTGTAACATTAACTACGCGTTCTTCATGTGTTTGGCTTGCAATGATTAACAATCGATACATATATTTTTATATGTATACACACACACATTTCCATAATTAAACTGAGAGCATTTATACAGCGTTTCTTTTCAAGAGACCATGTGGTCATATACGAAGATGGCTTCCAATCAGTTAAAAGTAGCAAAGATATTGAACATACATTACATTTCCTTTTAGATTTATTGGAGCAGGAAGAGGTGTTGGGATTTAAGGTTTTTCAGTTCTATCAGTTTTTGGTGCCAATGCCTTCTGCTCAGAACAGCTGTTACAGGAACCCATTGAGAGAATGTTAGTTACTATTTTTACAAGTTTGTGAACTTATCTGCAGCCAGAATCTCTCTAGTATAACACACCATGAGCTCGTCGGTATCTTATACTTTGGGGTATAATACTGTAATTAGCCTCTAGAAGATTATGTTAGTAGATGAAAAGAAGCGCTCGATGTGTGCATCTCACTTCTTCTGACGAGATTGTTCATAACATCTCAGAAGATATGCGTTCTGATGACAGGGGGAGAATCATGTTTTAGGACCAAACCAAGGAATTTTGAGCAGTTGGAGTAGGCTTTACTGCAGGTCGAGGCAGTTAGGGAAGCTGAGGAAAATAGCATAGGTCTGGTATGGGAGAAGGGTAAACAGTATTCAGTTAGAGGATATAAGGTGGAAGAAATAAGATTTTATAGATTTAACTGTCTGGGTCATTTGGTCAGAAAGCATCCTGGCAAGTACAAATATTCTAGTAGGTGATGTCTGAGAAGGATGGCGCTGTGACCAATCTCAGGCTGTGATAAGATATTTGTGGCGAACTGCTATTAGCAGTACACCCTGAGGAAGGCAACTTGCAACAGTCGCCGAAACGTCGGAATTTTACAGTTGACAATGCGGCCTTAAACCTAGAAGAATTTTATTGATTGTGTTCCTTTTGTACATACAGAGATTAATGGGGAAACTTTTCGTGCTCTGCTGAATAGGGACAGTTCCTCAATGTTGATTAGTAAGGAACTTTAGAATAGGAAAAGACTTTTGTAAGTCTAGATCCTTTTCAGGAGGAATGAAGTGGACAAGGGAGCCAGTTTAAAGGTAATGTTTTTAGTGGCGAGTTGGGCATAAGGGTATGCAAAACCACATTTACGTGGCGCTTTCAGGTCAAGATGATAGAAGGATCATCCGTCAGAGTTGTTGTGGCGTAGATTTCGTTTACAGTGTGGAATTAGCCCCTAACAGATGTGACAAGAATTTTGTTTTTAATTTTGAGCCGCGTTTCGTCTTAAATTTTATTAACATGTTGTACAAGTTTGTGCACACATGATGGTTAACAGTACCGGCTCGTCTTCGAACTGAACTATTTAAGCCATGAACGGCAGGAGCAGTTGTAGCAGTTATGTCCGAAATTTCTTAGTAAACACTTAGGCCCGGTAAAGAGGGGTGAGTACAAAACAGAATTGAGTGATGTCTTTCTGGTGAGACATCCTCTGGTGAGACATCCCCCATATTGGCTGTCTACATAGCACAAAAAAACAGTTAAAGGTGACAGTGGAGGGGGTGGCATGATTAGACTATCTAAGTCACCATATTCGTCTCCCACTTTCGTAGTCCTAAACTCACAGGGCAGGGTTAGCCCAATTGTTGATTATCATTCATTATCATGATCCGCACCCACAGCCCCGAAGTGTCCCTTGTGTCCTACCTTCCCAAACCCCTCAGACGTTCTCCTGCGTACTTTGCGAGAGTAGCACGCCTGGGAGAAAGAACACCGTGAAGTATTGGCTTAGCTACAGCTTATGCGTTGTTTCTGTAGGTTGTTTCCCGAGCGAAGTTTAGCTCTTCAGCGGTGCTCGCGCTGGTTTGAAACTTTCTGGCAGCTTAAACCTGTGTGCCAGACCAATTAAAGATAGGATAAAGTAACTAGCGGAGGAGAGACTGTGGGGGCCGGTCGCGACTCATCCTTTGGGTAGCTCAGTCGACAGAACACTTGCTCGCGAAAAGCCGCAGTCCGCCACACAGTTTTAATCTGCCACCAAGTTTCAAATTAGCGCACGTTCTGCTGTGGAGTGAAAATCCCTTCTGGAATTACAATAAGACTAAAGCAATGTGCAATGAACACATATAAAAGAAGATGATACTTACTAACAACAAAGCCACAAAGCCAGTAGATGAAATTTCATATTTTTAGAAGTTGAACACAGGGACTGTATGGACAGAAAAATAAATAATCTAGCGTGTAAAACGGGCTGGAGTTCTTTTGGTAAATTAAATAAAGTATTCAGAACAATGTTTCCTTTGTTTCTGAAGAGAATAGTTTACATTGGTGTTCAGTTTTAGAGCAGTGAGACGTCGAAATTCAAAGTGATAAACATTCTTAAATTGAGCGTTGGTCAGCGAACAAGGAAAGGATGCATGTTTGGTATTATTAGGAGGCACAGGAAGACAAAAATATCAGTCAGAGAACGTACAGGAATCGATAATGTAATCAAGACTGTAATGAAAACGAAGTGGACCTGAGCAGGTCATATAGCAGGGGAATGGGTGGTAAATAGAGCTATTTGTTGGATTCCGAGATATACGATAAGAATAAGACGACGATCTAACTGATGGTGGGTAAATGATATAAGAAAACGTGACAGACTACGTAGGTAAAGGCCGTAAGAAGCTGTTCCAATGCTGCCCCGTGAGCCAAGGGCGCTCGTGCTGCGCCGTACCGTGTTCGCGGACAAGCGCAGGCAGTGCAGGCTACCCGCTAGCCAGATGGACGTATTGCACACATTCGGCGCGTAAATAACTACTTGGCGTATGAACGCGTACTCCACGCTCCGACTGCAAGACTGACCACACGTCATCCGTTTGGTCATCTGGCTGCTCCCAGGTGGGCACATGAGCGGGAACAGCCTTACTCCGAGGAGTACTCACAGTTGACAAAATATTTTTCACTTAGCACCACATTTTGTATACTGGGTGGTTACAGTAAAAAATATGAGTTTGCACACGACTTGTTTGGAAACTTGAGATGCCAAAAGACTGAAGATGACTTCATATACGATGGGGACGGCGTCGTTTATTGGAAAATTTTGTGATTTTGTAAGTACTTTAAAATAAAATATCTCATAAAATTTTGATAAAGGACATCATATTGATATACAACATGATGTATTAAAGTTCTTATTTTACAGATCATAGAAGTTAGTTTTCGGTTGGTATGACCATTTTCTAGTAGTGGGAGAGTTCTAAAGGAGTAACAAAAATTACATATCAAAATCAGTAGTAACTGTGAGTTTCAGAGAAGTCAGATGAGCAGTGATTCTAGTAGACCTATAGCTTGGATTGAAGGCTGGCGTCAGTATGGGGAAAGTGAAATGGAGGAGCTGTAAGACCACAAAACAGTAAGTCAACCGAACTATGATGTGTTATTGTTTTCTATTACTCAATGCTATGTTTTTTCGCTAATGTAAACCTTTTCGTTGTTTCTTTGTCAAATACACTGATGCGCCAAAGAAACTGGTGTAGGCATGCGTATTCAAGTACAGAGATATGTAAACAGGCAGAATACGACGCTACGGTCGGCAATGCCTTTATAAGACAACAAGCGTCTGGCGCAGTTGTTAGATCGGTTACTGCTGGTACACTGGCAGGTTATCAAGATTTAAGTGAGTTTCAGAGTGGTGGTATAGTCAACGCAAGAATTTCCTTTAGACAATTAATAACAGTTATGAACTTATTAATTGTCTAAAGGAAATTCAGATTCCTAATACTGCTAGGTTTGCATCACTTGACATCACAAACCTCTACACAAACATACCCGTCAAAGAAACAATAGAAATAATTAAAAACAATTTACTTGAACATAAAAATTTGGCATTACCAGAAATATATGAATTCATTGATCTATTAACACTAGTACTATCACACAACTATTTTTCTTTTAATAACAAAATGTACCAGCAGAAAGAGGGCCTGGCTATGGGTAGCTGCCTTGCCAGTTTGCTAGCAGATATTTTCATCAATAACTTAGAATGTAAATTTTTTAAAGAAAACCCCCAGATGGTAAACAAGATAATTTATTACAGAAGGTATGTTGATGATATAATAGTCTTATTTGATGGCACAGCAGAAGAAATTGATAACCTTGCAAAAGAAATGAATAAAATGCATCAGAACATCATCTTCACTGTAGAACACCAAACAGAAGTAGGTTTAAATTTTCTGGATCTCTGCATAAGTAGCTCCAACAACAAACACAAATTTCAAGTATACAGGAAACCAACATACACAGATAACACAATTAATAAGTCATCCTGCCACCCAGATCAACATAAGACGGCTTCATACAGAGCAATGCTAAACAGAATGCACAAAATACCACTACAACCAGCTGACCAAATAGAAGAACTAAACACCATCAAAGCAATTGCTTACAATAATGGTTACAATCCAAAATTAATAGATGAACTAAACTATAAGATAAATCCCCACATAAACAAACACAACAACAAAACTACATTAAAGAATACCACAACACAGGCCAAAGAAAAATATGTAAGCTTGCCATTTGTAGGAAAGCTGTCATATAAAATAGCAAACTTGTTCCGAGGAACAGATATAAAAATCAGCTACTATACAAATAACAAAATAAAGGACAAAGCTATCCATAACATTAAAAATAATACCAAACCGTACAATCAATCAGGAATATACAAACTTAACTGCAACTCATGTCCAAAAACATACATAGGTCAAACAGGGAGAAACTTCAGCATACGGTTTCGAGAACACATGGATGCTCTTCGTTTAAAAAACTTACATAAATCCACATTCGCCCAACATGTAGCAGAAGAACATCAAGTAACAGACATATCCCATAACCTACAAGTTCTCCACTTAGCCAACAAAGGAAAAAGAATGAACCTCCTAGAAGAAATCGAAATTTATTCACATAAACATGCATCCCCTTCTGACATACTTAACGACCAAACAGAGCTGCCAAACCGAATATTTCTAAAAACTTCCACACTCTACTTATCAAACCACTTACTAAGCACAATCAACAAACAACATAATCTGTTATAAACCCAGCAAATGCATGTAAAAAACATAAAAATCTTAATTCTAATATCTTAATTATATCTTTGTTATATTGTAAATGTATGAATTACTGATTTGTATAAATGTGTTATGTTAGACTACTTCTATCAGCCAAGTCAATATTTAGAAAACAATAGCTTATCTTAGAACCTCAAAACTTTCGTAAAAATATAACTCTGTCCATAGATAAACCATTTGTATGTAAACAAAATTGTCAGTCGACAACATGGCGGATAACGCAGTGTGCCTGTGCAAAATACGTGATAAAAAGTGTTTGTGTCGTTGCAAAAAAGAAGAAAAGCCAGGAAAAAAGAAGGAGAGGAGAAAGTAAGTAAAATGAACAGCTGATAGTGTGTGACTTTAAACTCGCGAAATTGAAGTAACTGATTGGAGTCGTTGCTTTGCACAGGCTTGCTGCAGCATCCAAACTGCTGTCGAGATTGTACTACTGTAGTAACTGAAGATCCATGTAATTTGCCAGCTGAAGATGGGTGCAAACCCGAAATGCATATTGGCGTAAATAAAAAACGCATTAAAAAGTGGCTGGTTGCCGTATTTTTTCAGTGAAATACTATTATCCACGGCCACGGAGCTCAACAGTCCAAATAAAATGGACAAATTGTCACGGTGTTCTTATTTCAATTTCCAGGAGTGTAGCTTTGTGTAGTCACCGATATAGTCTGAATGGACGGGTACGATCTTTGGCTTACGAAGGGAGAATAGAGAATCGGAAGAGAGTGGTGAATGAAGATGGACGTAAAATCGCTACAAGTAAAAGAGGGAAAAATAGAAATTTTCGTTCGGCATTAATGGCTGGGAGTCCCCACCTGGAGAAGTGCGGCCGCCGTTTCAATTATTTTCAGTTGACGCCTCACTGGGAGACTTGCGTGTCTATGAAGATGAAATGATGAGGAGGACAGCACAACACCCAGTCGCCAAGTGGGGAAAATCGTCGAGTCGACCGGGAATCGAAACGTGCTCCACCGCATGACAACCAGACATGCTGACCAGTCAGCTAAGGAGGCGGACAATAAAAGAAGGTGTAATGGAGTATGTGTGTGTGGCTCTGGCATTATGGCTGAAAACCTGAGCAAAAAATATACATAAATGAAACTAATGGTTACCGTCAAAATTAAAGATTCAGGTAATTATTAGATTCCCGCCTGTTAATATCGTGAGGCACGACACATCAAGCCTTTGAAGCGACTGCCGACGTTATAGTTGGAAGATAATTGAACGATCAACCTAACATGACTCTTACGTGAAAAATACACGGAGCGAATGAAAGGAAATGATCGGCAAATCGATCTCAGGATAGTTTTGCTTAGAAACATTGAACAGGTAACGAAAAGAATGGAAAAGAAAATTGAGGATGTGTTACATGACAATCAGTTTGGCTTTAGGAAAGGTAAAGACACCAGAAAAGCAATTATGACGTTGCGGTTGATAATGGAAACGAGACTAAAAACAATCAAGACACGTTCATAAGAGTTTTCAACTTAGAAAAACCGTGCGACAATGTAAAATGGTGCAAGATGTTAGAAATTTGGAGAAAAATAGGGGTAAGGTACAACAGCCAAGAGGGAATAATAAGGGTGGACGACGAAGAACCGACTGCTCGGATTAAAAAGGATGTAAGACAGGGATGTAGCCTTTCGCTCCTACCATTCAATATGTACATCGAAGAAGCAATAATGGAAATAAAAGTTCAGGAGTGAAATTAAAATTCAAGATGAAATGGTATCAATGATACCATTCGCTGATGACATTGCTATCCTGAGTGAAAGTGAAGAAGAATCACATGATCTACTGAATGGAATGGAGAGTCTAATGAGTAAGTAAAATGGATTGAGAGTAAATCAAAGAAAGACGAAAGTAATGAGAAGCAGCAGAAATGAGAACGGTGAGAAACGTAACATCGGTATTCTTTGGCACGAAGCAGATGAACTTAAGGAATTCTGCTACCTAGGCAGCAAAATAACCAATGACGGACATAGCAAAGACAGAAAAGTCAGACTAGCAATGGTAAAAAGAGCATTCTTGGTCAAGAGAAGTCTATTAGTATCAAACATAGGTCTTAATTTGAGGAAGAAACTTCTGAGAATACACATTGGGAGCACAACATTATATAGTAGTGAAACATGGGCTCTGGGAAAAGCGGAACAGAAGAGAATCGAAGTATTTGTGTTATTTGGTGCTACAGATGAATGTTGAAAATTAAGTGGATTGATAAGGTAAGTAATGAGGAGGTTCTGTGTAGAATCGGAGAGGAAAGGAATTTGTGGAAAACACTGACAAGCAGAAGGGACAGGATGATAGGACATCTGTCAAGAGATCAGGGACTGTCTTCTACCCTCGAACAATTCGTCACCAATACTTTCTTTACGGCCTCTGAAAAGAAAGATGAAAATATTCATACAGAGTCATGGTTATTATCATGTGGAATGATCAGGTCTGATACTTACTTACACATTTAAAGAAACTAATCTTTTATCTGCGGATAGTGTACATAGAAACATGTGTGCTTACTCTACAACAGCCAGACAAAAAAGACGCCACAAAATGGCGAGAATAAATGAATTACAATTTTATTTGTTTTATTGCAGAAGATGTACTGAGTTCATCTCCATTTGGTCTCTTTAGCAAAACTCTCTAACTAAACGTTTGTGTTATGATTGAAGTTAGGAAACGTATTTTACACACAAAATCGAAAACAGGAATTCACCACATATGACAGTATTAATATGTTTCTATTGGTATATTTTCATCTCACATCTTTGATGGTAATGAAGTTAGATAGGGGCAATGCATATATGTATTTCATGAATAACGTATATAATGCTTAATAGTCCCGTGTGTCTGTGAGAGCCAATGCAATTCCTGTGAGTCACAGTACAATGTTAATTTATGAAGAGGCTTCAAGCGAATTATAAAGGCAGAAGCACCCATAAAATTGTCTACAACAGGAAAATGAGGCTTGGTTAACATTATTGTTGCCATCAAACTTTTTGTCTCTCAAGCAGCTTCATAGCAAGTAGGAACATTTCAGACACCCGGTTCTGTAAAACATTTGTCAGTGTCTTAGAGTTTTATTTGAACAATATATTAACTCGTGAAATTCTATAGTTGTTACTAGGCAAACTCGTCATTACCATAAGCAAAGTCTATATCCTATTATCCTAAATAACAAGAATCACTTGAAGAATGAAACAAATATTCCAATATGAAAATAATAACTCTGCCAGAGAGTAAATCTAAATTTTTCTCTTGAACTGAAAGACCATGTCTTGTTGGTTGATCAAAGTCATTTGTAACTTTTGTACTACAACAATCTAAGGTAACTTTTGAAACTAGAATTCTGTAGCAAAATCATTAACTCTGGCAAAAGACAGCATGTTTTAAGTTTTATTCTAATATATTAGTCACCTTTACATGTTTTAGTAAATTTGTGTATCAGTATGCTGGCTTTCGTATTTCATGAATGACTGAAGTCGTCTTCTTGATGTCATTCATATGAAATTATTAAAATTTTGATAACGAATTTGGAAATGTTGGTTAGTAAAAATAAGTAACACTAAAGATTATAGTAGTGTTAAGTTGCTACATAATTATTACCATGTTACATAATGCAATAATTCATTGAGTTTTGATTTTAAAGATTTATTAAGTTTGGTTATGTACTTTGATTTGACTAATTTTTGTGATCATTTGGCTATATTAATTAGCTAATGTGTATAGTAGTGACCACTGTCTCCCATATACATGATACTAATGTAACCTGAAATTCAATCTAATCCAATTTATTTCAATAATAAATTGTCCACTTTAGGACTGCTGATCGTCTTATTTCTCTAGGTAATTTCATTTTGATTAAAATTAAATTTTAATTAATAACATTCGACTAATTATCTAACTTCAATATTTATAATTATGCGGATTTCCACTCATTTGTTATTAGGACAGTGTATACTCTATTCACATTGACTATTAGTGGTACATTTTTCCTCACCATTTCGGTCTATTTTCATCAGAACAGAAGATGCTCTTCAGGAAGGGGGGGGGGGGGGGGGGGAGCGAGGATCGGGATCGGTGAAGATAGATGGAATCACTTTGGAGCTAATGACACTTTTACAACGCTTAGAGCGGTATAGTTTGGATACAGTGATCCTTGAGTGGAAAGCCTCTGATCGATAGATTCAGAAATCGTTTATTGACATCAATTAAGAAACATATATTGGTACTTAGAGTATTTAAAAGGATTATTTATAACGAGATACCAAATCCTGACTTGTTTTACTCAAATAAAAAAAAAACACTTAACATTACTGACCGGCGGCACTTAGCAACTCAGAAGGTTCTTAACAAAACTAGGAAGATTTCTTTAATTACATCGAGGCACTAGTCACACACATTTAAAAAAGAAAGAAGGTAATAAAGCACAATGATAACTTGACCTAAAGTACAGCTTGAGATTTGTGAAGTGGCCTCCTGCTGTATAATCTTCAACCTAAGACCAAACCAACAGTCATTAGTGCACGCAACTAGGTAATAAGTATACACTACAATGGTTGCATAACGCCCTTTAAAATTTGTTATTTAACTGAGAAAAATCTGTGGCCTTCAAACATGGGCACTAGTCTATTTAGTAAAGCACAGTAAGTTTAAAGACAATTTGTTTACAGCGAATAAAATTTCTTACTCCAAAATTGCATGAACACGACACTAGTAATTGGGAATTAACGATCTAAAATTTAAATATTAAATTTAGCAATTTTTCCAAAATGAAATAATTTTAAAATTACAAGACACATTACCAACACTGAACCAAGACTAATTACAAAACAAATAATGTTAGAAATGGTCTGTAAATGACTTAAACTTCGCACACTAGCCCTCCTTGAAATTTTCTCCAAAGCAGCCCAAATCTATGGCACAATGTGGTTATTCAAACTCGGACACCAGCCAATTTGAACAAAAGTTTAATAGGCCAATTTTCCTTAAGAGCTATTACATAAGTAAGAAGAATAAAGATAATTTTAGCATGAAATCAACAGCCACTTCGAGGAACACAACTGTTGGTTCCTTTAAAATTTAGCACTTAAGTGGGTGCTTTGATTTTTTGTCGTTAAAGATAATGCTTTTTCAGTTGGAGCTCAATAAGTTGGAGCTGAACAATCCGATTAAGCAACATGGCAACAGTTTGTGCCTTTTAAAAATTTAACCGCTTAAGTTTGGGCTTTACATACTTGTCATCCAAGAGAACAATCCACAACTTTACTCTTGGAAATGGTGAGGCAAGAATACATGATCACTTACAGTAACTTGAGACGGTACCCATTCCATTGCAAACGTTTACCAGCGCCTTTTGCAGTCAGCGTAGAAACCGGTCGTAGGTAAGCGCAAGCCATCAGCTGCTAACGTTAAACAAGCACCTCACTCAGGACGTTTCTTTGCTTATGTACAAACCTTCCTGCTTCTACAACAGATAAGAGAAAAAAAAAAAAGTTAATCCACACCGGAGCATGAAAGACAGAGCCCGCCACACTTCTCAAAGCACGAGCAAACAAAAGTTTCGACAGGCACTTAACGTGATGGATCGAAGTGGAGCACAGTAGCATCTCAAACCCTCGTGGCTCACTCCCATTCGGACAGAGACGCCTCACTGACCTGTTTACGCCGCTCTCTGGCACATGAAAACCACTGCCGAATACCGACTGCCGCGTCCTCCGCACGTGATTCCGTCAAACCTCTTACAGGGAACGTCTCCCGTTGACGGCCCACAGCACACTGTCACGCACGGGAACATGGTTTTTTCTGTCCTCGGAACGAGTTCGACCTCTAACTTTAGCCGCATCGATACAACGACACGGCCGATTGACAGATCCGGTCAATACGCCCGTATCAACTTAGGAACATGTGAACACGGTTGACTGCAACGTATGTTTATAGCAACGTATATCGATTGGTGTACGTGGGATTGTAGAGGGCTCTTGGGTTCTGAGAAATGTGGCGCCGTAAGCGAAGTGGATGTCGGTGTGTATAATTCTTTAGTTACTCATAGAGTAGTTTTTGAATTTGGTGTGTCATTCGAGGGTGACACTGCTTACAGAGTTAATTTTCACCCAGAACAGACAGCAACTGGATGAAATCGTCAGTCACAGTGCTGACTCGCGTTCTATATGAGTTTTAAATTTTGTTTTGTATTTAGAGAAAGCGCCATCAAAAATATTCAATTACGTTATTTCGTAAGCAAATAAGTTTACAGTGAATTTAGCATCCTCCTTTCGGAGACTGCTATGACTGGTTTAGTTTAAATATAGCAGATCCAGTGTCTTTAGGGAAATCTGAATCCTGCACATTCTTAAGTGCAGTAATGTGAACGATGTAAATATCTGCTGGAAAGCGATTTTCTGTTTAATGATGTATGGACACATTATTAACCTAACAAATATTAAAAATATTCCAGAGTGTTATACATTTACATGTTTCGTGTCGAGTTTGTTATTATCCTTAAACGAAAATGTGTTAAATATTTTTTGAGTTATTCCGTATCCATGAGGACCATTTTACTTAGAATGTGTGGAAGAAACATTTATCATATTTCCTTTTTTGTAAGTACGTATTATGTATTCTTGTTTCATGCAGTGTTCTAAATACTTGAGGATCTCCTCACTATGGACTCATGGAACAAAAATCGTAAATATTATAGTGTGATTGTAGGTTGTATCTGCACCCAGTAAGGCCGAAGCGGATATGACGCACGCCTTCGAAAGTATCCTGAAAATGTTCCAGGAGAAAACTGTGGCGGTTCATTTAAAACGGTTACGGCTAATTTCTGCCAGCCTACGTTTGCAGTTGAGTTTCCGCAAGTAAGGAAATACATAGGACGCTGATGCTGTGCTGGTTAGATACAGCCCTCACCAACGAAGAATGGGACAGTGTCCGCCTTGCCATGAAAATGACCGGCGACGTCATTGCTCAGTCCGCTTATTGTGGTCGCACGGGTCCCATAAGTGCGCTGTAACATCGCTTGGTGAGTGCTGGCCTCGAATGTAGGCGTTTTCGCGTGGTTCGTCATTAGCCCGTAAGCTAATTTGCGCATTCTGCAGTGCAGGATTGCTATTTAGTTCACTTTGGTTAAGCGCGTAGCTTCCCTTTAATGTCCTAAGGTGGCTTTATTGTTATAGACTGCATACATTCCTGGTGGCAATTTTGTGACAAGAGGAGTTTTCCCACGCCACAATTGAAAGTTGGAGTTCTTTGCAGCCACAATTTGGGATGTTATTTGATGGCCCACCTGCGGTAGATGTTTGCCTATTAGTTGTTAGGGCGTCCCACTACTGCTAGGTTGTCCATTGTTCACTCCGTTAATCTGTTTTCCATTTTTTAAACGTCAAATTCAATTTTTTTTAAATTTCCTAATTGATTCATAGTGTAGGTTATAAATGTTGTTTTACTTCAGCTTTCAGATACACGCGATGGTGGGGCGAAGGCACTGGAACCGTAGGAATGTGTAGCGATTTCTGTGTGCGGCTTCGTTCAAAAAAGTGTTTTGCAAATGTGGAGGATGATTTTACCACGAACGTGGTGCAGAACTGTTGTGGATGTCCCACAAGTAAAAGTTTACGACTTACTTGTTGGTACACTCGGGTATGTGTCATTTTTAGTGTGGATCTGAAGATTTATTAACAAAATCCAGGTCACAAACTTGGCAATGGGCATTAACCAAATGAAGGCAGGCCACACTCAACTTGTTAGTACAACAAAAACGCTAGAATAACAGCAGTAAGAAATACAGATTCGCCAATACTAAGTGAACCTGAACTTTGCGGGAAAAACTTCGAAGGTGACTCAGGGATATATTCTGAGTTTTTTGGGATAAGGATCCGTGGTCTTCGATGGATCGTTATAGTATAATAAGGCGATTTATTCGATTTGTTACTATAATGACATACGTTTATGTAAAATTATCTTCACAAGAATGAAAGAGCATAAAATAAACAATTACCAAAATGCTAAACACAACATCGGAAGTCAGTAAGCAACAGGCCTTAAAAAGATTTTTGTGTTCAGAGCTCGTTTAATGCGCCGGCTTCTTGTGGAACAAATGTCACAATGACAAAATCTCTTCCAAATCGAGTGTTCCGGTATACCTTTTACGGTACGTTACATTTTAACACTGAAGGATCCATTTTCTAGTATGCAGCTATACAGGGTGTCCCATTTATCTTGATCACCCTAATTACCTGTTTGACCAGATGCAAATTACAAAATGTTTCAAGCAAATGTTCTTTAGCCGTCAGGGGAACATTAATCAGTATGATTGCCTTCGTTGTAGCTTTGTTTTTTTACAAAGATACGAAAAGCGGTATGAGTGTTTTCTATGTCACCCTGTATTTTTTATTCGGTAATTCATTTCCTCTCCTAAAGACCTATTCAAAAATGTATCACAATGTACCATTCACTGAAACACAACGTTATTAATTACATAACACAACAATGACTTTGAGCTCTCGATCACAAACTCGTCCACTTGCTGGAGTTGTCTGAAAACAAATGCAAATAAAGTGAAAACATAACACAAAATTGACTTTGACTCTCCTGTGCCATTGCTCAGGAGTAGAACATTCAAAGTGGTGACCCTGGACAACGATACACTGGTGCACTCGTTGAATGAAAGAATTATTTACTGCTTCCAGTGTTGCCTGCCGAAGAGAATTACAAGCAAGCACGATACGCTCCTGCATGTCCTCTGGAGTTGTTGGAATATCGCGACAGACAACGTCTTTAATGCATCCCCAAAGAAAAAGCCCAGAGGATTTAAATCAGAAGACCGAGCAGGCCAAGTAACTGTTCCTCCTCGACCAACCCATCTGGCAGGATACCTTCAGTTCAGAACACGAGGTGTACGCTGTGCATTATGTGCTGGACATGCATCGTGTCGATATAACATAATAAGCATTATGGTTCTTAGCAGCATTTCATCCAGAAGAGAAGGAAGGATTCGTCTGAGGAAGTCGGCATACGCTCTGCCGTTTAGTATACTATAGATGAAATAAGGGAAAATAATTGCAGTACCAAGCACCCACACCAGACGCTAAGTCTCCATTGACGCTGATGTTCCACCTCTCTAAGCCATCGTGGGTTGTCACTGGACCAATAATGCATGTTCCTTGTATTTACCAGTCCTTTGTTTGAGAAGGAACATCCATCGGTAAATGGAACATTGGAAAAGAAGTTCGGTTTGGCGATGATTTGCTGCTGTGCCCACTGACAGAAGTGTACACGATTCTGGAAATCATTCCCACGCAATTCTCGATGTAGGTGTACAGTCGTGGACAAAACGAGCGAGACCCCTCGCCTTTTCGATATGCTGATTCGCATAGCTTTAAAGTCTGCTAGACAGCATAACAGGCAAGGCGACGAAGTGGTACCAACATACCATGCGCAGGCGTGAAATTGACAAACCATCCGAACTTTGTCAGACTGTTTTCGATCGTGTGTAAGACTATATTAATGCTGATTAGTGTGTTAAACACGACATGGCAATTTAAGATATAAATGAAAGCAGAAACGCTAATTAGTATGAACTGTACTAACAAAAATCAATTTCAGCTTATTCGAGACAACATAACTGCTTTGGTAAGACAAACTACCCCAGATCGTTACGAATTATCAAAATATTATGCGCATTTGGCCTCTAAACGGTCTGTGTCAACATTCAGACCATTCATACTGGATTTCCGTTGCTGACGTATCACGAAAGTGTGCAAATTTAGCAATGCGTGAAGATTCATAACGAAATTCAGTTAAAAATCATTCAGTGCCACACTTAAGTCAATTCAGTAAGTGACAGAAGCGGAAAAAGTAGGCTGTAACAAGTATGAAATTCTACAAGTTTCATATTGACATCCACAGGGCGCCGGTATAGAATAAAGATAGCAGTAAAACACATTGGGGGGCGCAAAAATATCTTCGTTACTGGTAGTCTATCTGCCTCCATCGAGATTAGAACCGAACACAAACCAGATCTCGCTTGCAGCAGCAAACACCTTTCACTACGCTAGCAGACAACCCAGGCAATCAGCCCTTTATTATTACCCCAGACATGAATAAGCCGGAAATTTCGCAATGAAAATGGCAAATTGATCTGCAGTTTCTGTTGCATAGAGCTTTCTGGACCTGGGAGCGTCAATGTTAGTGTTGTGATATGTAATTAATAACATTGTGTTTCAGTGAATGGTACACTGTGATACATTCTTGAATAAGTCTTTAGAAGAGGAAATGAATTACCGAATAAAAAATACAGGGTTCCATTTAAAAAAGTAATACCACTGTTCATATCTTTGTAAAAAACAACGCTACAACGAAGGCAATCATGATGATTGATGTCCCCCTGACGGCCAAAGAACTTTTGCTTGTAACATTTTGTAATTTGCATCTGGACAGACAGTTATTTAGGGTGGTCAAGATAAATGGAACACCCTGTAAACAGTTACAAACACACTGTGATGTGGTTGCGTCGCTGCGGGAACAGCTCTGTGTGTAGCGTCGTTGTTCCGCTCTTTCATTGCATTCAGTGAACCCACACGCGAGGTGAACATCGAATAGTTCTTGTTCAGCAATCCTACCCATAATACTGTGTTTCACTGTTGATTTACAGCTATCGTTACCGAAGAAACAAACCAGAGAGAGAGCCGAGCAGACTGAATATAGGCTTTGTGGGCAACAAGCAGTGTGAGCATTACTGTTGTCAACATCAAGCACTGTGACTCATTTGAACACGTTTGTTTCAAAATAACACAGGCAGCCCATACTGTCTATATTCGGACTATTGTACAGGTAATTTCTGCGCGATACAAATACATTGACAACTGGGAGTAAGCGCGTTGTAGCCGCGTCGTTTAAGGCGCCTTGTCACGGTTCGCGCGACTTCCTCCCCGTCGGTGATACGAGTCCTCCCTCGGGCATGGGTGTGTGTGTTATCCTTGGCGTAAGTTAGAGTAAGGTAGATTAAGTAGTGTGTAAGCTTAGGCCCGATGACCTCAGCAGTTTGGTCCCTTAGGATCTTACCACAAATTTCCAATTTCAACTGGGTGTAAGATACCAAACGGAACGGAATCACTCAGTAAGGAGCCACTGAAGACCACGGGTCCGTTATGTCAAAGTACTTTGTCGGTCGAGGTTTGGTTAACCCTTCATATTTAACACCAACTGCAGAAGTTAAATAGTAGAACCGGAAGTCAACCGCACCGCCAATACTACACATATTCCCAAAGTTCGTGAAAGCCAGGAGGAATTACGAGTCATAAATAAAACGTCTACATTAACACCTACAAATCTACCACATCCCAATGACCAGAAGGCACTATTCTAGCCGCAATTATAACTGGAAAAAGATTTATTCGTTACGACACATAGCGCAGTAGAGGTACCATCTATCGTTAGGTTTCAGTGACATATGTGAGCACGTGGCTCGTATTTTAACGAGAAAGTTAATGTTGTAACAGTCAATTGAAATTTACAATTGCAGGAAGGGGTTTACCCCCGTCCGTATACAGCTTAATGCGGTGTAATAAACTAAGGAAGAACGTTTTAATGACACATTGAGAACGAGGTCATTGGAGTCGTCGCCAAAGCTGTCATATTGCAATTCATCTCAACATATTTCTCATCTGTTTTGTGTTTCCGCTAATATATAAGAAAGACCACAACTGTTGCGCGGGGGAGATTTGCGTAGTTAATTCCAACTTCAAAATAAAACTGCCAATCAAAAATCCCTCTCTGCGGTCCTAGACTTAAATTCTTATGTGAATTTGACGAAACATTAAAATCATACGAAACGAGAGATGGGCAGAGTTATGATGTACGAAATCGTGAACGGTTTGAGCAACGAAACGCACCAATACCATGACTTTTCAGAAAACTCTTGAAATCTTTACCGAGTTTGTACTGATTGCAGTATAAAGTTCCTGTATTAATACTTCGAAGGAAGAACAGTGGATTTAACATTTTTTGTGTACTGTTTACGATCATATTCAACATACTTGGACTGGTAAGTGCAATATCTTATATAGCAGAGAGGATCTCTGAAATTCCTCAGAAATTAAGCTGAGAGCAAGTTTTTTATATAGCCGAATTTTTTTAATTTCTGACTTTCTTATCTGAAAAATTAGCAGCGTTAAAAATTTCAACGCCACACTTTTCGAGGAAGAAGACGAAACATATATCAGGCGCCACTGTGCAGTTGTTCTTAGGATCAAGTGAAGGAATGTTCTCCATGACGAAAAGTTCAGGATTTGTACCGTGAATCTTACGGGCAACGGGATTTTCAACACTGAAAGACAAAAAGACAGCTAACTTTCATAAATTGAGATTTACTGTAATTAAATACTAGATATACGACGAATGCACTAATATTATGTGAATGTGGAACGAATACCATATACAACAGAGGTGACAGAAATAACGTGAATGAAAATAAAATAACAACTGATTCACTTGAAGAAACTTTAATCTGCAGAGTTTACAAACGTCAGCCCTAGTTTTATGAACATTGTCTTCGTCTTTGTAAATCATAGTAAATTCCAAACTTGGTTGTACAATACTAGGGGATAGAGAAGCTTCGTCAACCGTAGTGCAGGTAGCCTCTTTAGGGGAAGAACACTCGAAATCACAGTTCCCTGTCCTACAGGGGAAGATGCTTAGCTATAGGCCAGTAACCTCTACTAGTAAAAAAAGAAAAAAACACCATTTTACAAGCTTCAACAAATAAATAACTGAACGGATAAACATTATGCCTACTGCAGCACACAAGACTCACCAACAAAGAAACTGAATTAGTTCAAGTAATGAAAGACATGAAAGTAGATATATTAGCTACAACGGAAACAAAGAAAAATTTGAAAGAACTAAAGATGATTAACGATGTTTCACAGCGGAGTACAGAAGACATCAGAGTTCAAAGCTCAAGCAGTAGTGGCTTACTTGTGAGCAAAATATGGGCATCCGTAATAGACTCACATACCTTTAGTAATGAACGAGTAATGACTGTAAGATTAACGTGACAGTAGTAGAAATATCTATACCAGAAGAAGGAAAGAAAGAGGAAACAAAAGAGTTTTATTCTATTTTGCAAAATGAAATACACAAGCAAAATAAAAGTGACTTAATTTTTTTACTGGGGGATTTTAACGCAAGAGTAGGGAACCTATAACTAACGTAATTGGCACCCAAAAGAAATATATTTGAATTAAAAAGAGAAAGAATTAAGACGATTCACAATTTCAGTAACTTGAAATAACTCTTTTTTATTTAAAAAGAAAAGATATTCACAAGTACACATGGCAGCTCGCGGTCAAAGGGAGCAATAACAATCACAGAAATAAACAACATTCAAAGTACACGTATTACCAGATAAAAGGATGCAAAACTTATACGAAAGGAGATTAAATGAACAAATACTAATGAAATCCATCACTGAAGTAATTAATGAAAAATAGAAGAATAAAAGTAGCGGTGCTCAGAAGGTAGCTTTTGAAGCACTGAGGACAAGATTTTTTAAAAGATATACTAAGAAGGGATTACGGATATGGAAAGAAGAATTAGACAAAGAGAGAAAAAAGGAGCTTATCTAAAATATCTGCAAAGAAAAACGCCAGAACTGAAAGGAGAAAGTAATTGAAAAAGAACACCTGCTAAACGAGAATTTAAAATAGCACACAAAGCAAGCTGGGACAGATATGTAAGTAACCTAGGAATTCATGAACATCAAATAATTGCGTATAAAGCGGTCAAACATTTAAGTAAACAAGAAAGGATCCGCTAACACAATCAACGAAACACTATGGGAAGAACGTTATGAAAATCTGTGGTATGACCAAAACTTAATGGAACAAAAAGAAATGTGGAAGGGTGGAAGAGGGCTGGATGTACTGACATTAGCAGAATTAGGAAGCGTTTCAAAACTACGAGAAACAAAAAGGCAACTGGTATAGATGGCATTAACATCGATCTATTAAAACATGGCGTGATTCTCCCCAAATTTAGATTTTTACACTTCCTAGATTTATGCTCGTAGAAAGCGAGAATACCGGAAATCTAGTGAACAGCTGTTGTAGACTCAGTTTTTAAAAGAAGAGATCGAAAAGACTGTAGTAATAATAGGGGAATAAGTGTTATAACAGCTGGATATTATGCATATGCAAAAAATTTAACTCTAACTTAAGAAAAATAGTCGAAAGAATTTTTAGTGAAGACCTGAGTGGATTTAGATCTGGACAGACAACAATGGATACTTGGAAGGTATTGATAAATAAAAGAAGAGAAGTTGACAATGAGAATAGGTTTCATCGAGTATGTCAAGCCGTCTGAGAGGTTAAGCAGACCAAACTCTTGTAAATTTTACAAGAAAATAGAATTCCAGGACACCTGATATGGGCCGTAAGAAGCTTATCAATGGAACAAAATTTGTAATAAAAACGAGGAACAAAACAAGTAAGAATTGGATTTTAGCTGACCACGGGATTAAATAAGATAGTAGACTTCCTCAAATCTTATTCAATTTGGTATATATAAATGACACAACGAAAAAAAAATGAGGACACAAAAATAACATAGAAATAAAAGTAGAAAAGAGCAATTATGTAAATAAGTTAATATATGCTGACGACCAGACTATAATAGCCAAGAAATATTTTACAATGTAACCAAATTGAACAAAATGACAATTTCAAAATATGTACAGAAAAGACAAAAGTAATTGTATTCCGTGGGAAACAACAGGCACAGAAAAATAAAATCATAGAACAAGTAGGTCATTGTAAGTACCTGAACTGCGACATTTCTTTTGAATATGATAAAGGTATAAAGAATGAAGCAGCAAAGTGGAAACGTTCTGCGAAGTCTGTTATCTTGGAGCTCCTCCAGCATCTGGTGTTCTGTCGCGGCCGCGGCCAGAGTCCACGAAGTCTTAGCGCCGTGCTGTGCGCGAGGCAAATCACGCAACGTATTGCTCCGCAGACTTCGTCGCGGACCTGAATTATTTCTAGGCTCTCCTACACCTACGCTATAAAGCCAAATAAGGGTCGCCAGGCTCGCTTAGATCCATGAGACAGGCTTACAACAGTCACATCCTCTGTACCACTATTTAGACCCTTGAAGCCATCTGGCTATCTCCAAAATCTCCAGAGTTCTGACGCTGTATTTAACAACAAACACCACTATTAGTCTCCATATAGTCACCAGTTGGTTTCTCCCATATGTTCTGTAAGCAACACAGGAACACTAACGTCAAGAGGGGTAAGGGCATACACGAGAACTCCACACTTCAAACTTATGTTGGAGAAAAACTCAATTTATTCTTCTTCTAATAATCCTCGTCAAGCCCGCTTCGTTATGCAACGCTCCCAGCTAGCCAGTTTCTCCACATTCTATTTGGGGCTCTTATTAACAGTCCCTGTTCGCTCACTGACATCAACAGCCACCTCTAAAACCAACAATACATTAAAATGTTTCCCACATGCGTGGGAGGGAACGCACTTCCGAACAATTTCTAAACCATTCATTCACGAAAACAGCCTTTCTGGTCCCTGAATACCAACATTCGAATGACGCCTCCACATCTCCTCAGCCCCAGAGGGCACGAACAATCCTACTGTGTCCTAGCAGGATCACTGACCGACTCCTCGGTTCCATAAGCTGTCCACAGTTTCACGACATTATTTTAGCATGCCGATGTTTCGTCCAGTCAGCCTCCATCGCACAACGTAGTCACTGCGCTAGGCCATACCCTGCTACCGCCCTGAGTACATCTGTAAAGTGCTACTTCTTGCCGACACTTTCAGACGCTTGTTTCTTAAAGGGTACAAAGGTAACACCAGACATTCTGTCGGAAAACCACTCGTCTTTGTAGATCATCTAGTCGCGCCAGGCCACCACCCTTTAGCTAAATTAGAGCAACCCATCCCGTTACCTTCAGGCTGGAGAATAGCTGCAGTCCCACGGACTCCGGCAAACCGGCGGTGTGACTCACAATAGCTGTCAGCATCTACCGGCGGTCGGGACCCGCATAAAGTTACAAGGTATTTGTGAAACAATAAAAAGAACATTAAACAAAAAGGCAACATAAGAAACGCAACTGAAATTCTATAAATCAACAGCTGTTCCATTGCCACTGTAACGACCTGAGGTTTGGATAACAGTGAAGAAATGCTTACTTCACAAATGCAGTTTCTCAGATCAGCTAAAGGGTATCAACTAAGAGTTTTTTTTTGTATCGTCAGTCTTCTGTCTGGTTTGATGCGGCCAGCAATGAATTCCTCTCCTGTGTCAACCTCTTTATCTGAGATTAGCACTTGCAACCTACCTACTCAATTATTTCCTGGATATTTTTCAATCTCCGTCTTCCTCTACAGTTTTTACCCTCTGTAGCTACTACTATTATGAAAATTATTCAGTTATTGTACTTAACAGATATCCTACCACCCTGTCGCTACTTCTTGTCAGTTTTCTATATATTTCTTTCCTAGCTGACTCTACGGAGAGGTTTTCCATTACTTACCTTATCAGTCCACTTGATTTTTAACATTCTTCTGAGTAACACATCTCATATGCTTTGAAAATCTACTGGTCTGGTTTTCCCACAGTCCATGTTTCACTATCATACAATGCTGTGCTCCAAACGCACATTCTCAGAAATTTCTTCCTCAAATTAAGCCCTATGTTTGATATTATAGAAGACCTCTCTTGGCCAGGAATGCCCTCTTTGCCAGTACTAGACTGATTTTTATGTCCTTCATCTATTTCGTAATTATCAATCCTGATGTTAGGTTTCTCGCTGTTCACAGTTCTGCTACTTCTTACATTCAGCTGTCTTCGATGTACCCTCAATCAGTATTCTGTAGGCATTTGACCGTTCATTCAGTTCAGCAGATCCTGTAATTCTTCACTGACACTGAGGATAGCAATGTCATCGTCGAATCTTATCATTGAGTTTTGTTTCCACTGCTGAACCTTTCTATTATTTTCGTCATTGCTTCTTCGATGTATCAATTGAGCAGTAGGGGCGCAGCACTACGTTCATGTCTTACACCCTTTCTAATCCAAGCACTTAGCTTTTAATCTTCCACTCTTATTGTTCCCTCTTCGCTTTTGTACATATGGAATATTACCCGTCTTTCCCTGTAGCGTATCCATATTTTTTTCAGAATTTCGAATATCTTGCACCATTTGACACTGTCAATCGCTTTTCGGATCCTCTGATGTGTTTTGGATTTACTTTAGTCTTCCACCTGTTATCAACCGCAGCGTCAGAACTGCCTTTCTGGTACCTTTACCTGTTACCATCCTTCCTTTTATTTGCACCGAAGGCTGTTTTGACTTCTCAGTGGAATTTCGATTGCACTCTTAATGTTACCACCCTATCTTTTAATTTCACGGATGGCTGTTTTGATGTGTCTAAATGCTGAGTCAGTCCTTCCGACAATCTTTTGTTTTTCTATTTCTTCACATATTCATGCAGTTATTTCGTCTTAGCTTCCATGCACTTCCTATTTATTTCATTCTTAAATTACTCGTATTTCTGTATTCCTGATTTTCCCTGAACATTTTTATACTTTCCTCTTTCGTCAATCAGCTGAAGTATTTCTTCTGTCACGCATCGTTGCTTCGCAGTTACCTTCTCCCTACCTATGTTTTTCTATCCAACTTCAGTGACTTCCATTTTGCGGGACGTCCATTCCTCTTCAACGAAATACCTACTGCGCTATTCACTATTGCAGTATTTCTAGCCTTGGAAAAATTCAAGCGCGTCTCTTCATTTCTTAGTTCTTACGTATCCCACTTCTTTGCTCAATGATTCTTTCTGAATAGCCTCTGAAACTTCAGACTACTCTTCATCACTACTAAACTGTGATCTGAGTCTGTATCTGCTCCTGAGTAAGCCTTAAAATCCAAAATCTGATTTGGGAATCTCTTCCTGGCAATGAGGTAATCTAATTGAAATCCTTCCGTATCTCCCGGACTTTTCCAAGTAAACCACCTCTTCTTGTGATTCTTGAACAGTGTATTCCCTATTATTCGCTGATATTTACTGCAGAGCTCAATCAGTCTTTCTCCTCTCTCATTCCTAAGTACCAAGCCCATATTCTCCTGTCACCCTTTCTTCTACTCCTACCCCAGCAACCGCATTCCATTCCCCTATGACTATTAGAATTTCAGCACCCTCTACGGATTTGAAATGCTTGTTCAATATCCTTATATAATTATCTCTTCGTTTTCGGCTTGCGACTTCGGCATGTACACCTGAACTGTCGCTGTCAATGTTGATTTGTTGTCGATTCTGAGGAAAACATCGCTATCACTGAAGTGTTCACCGTAACTCACACTCTGCACTACCTTCCTATTCATAATGAATCCTACTCCCGTTACACTCTCTGCTGTTGTTGATATTACCGTATGGTCGTCCGACCAGAAATCCTTGTCTCATTTCCATTTCACTCTACTGACCCCCCAGTGTATCTAGACTGAACCTTAGCACTTCCCTTTCCAGATTTTCTACCTGCCCTATCACGCTTCTGGCATTCCACGCCACCATCTTTTCGTTCGTTATTCGATCTTTTTCTCATGGTCACCTCCCCTTTGGCTCTCCCTTCCTGGAGATCCGAATCGGTGACTAGTTCGGAATCTTTTGTGAAAGGTGAGATCATCATGACACTTTTTCAGTTAAAGGCCTCATGTCCTGTGGATACACATTATGTGTCTTCAGTGCAGTGGTTTCTATCGCCTTCTGCATCCCCATGTCGTTGGCCATTGCTGATTCCTCCCCGTTAGGAACAGTTTCCCACCCAAAGGGCAAGAGAACGCACTGAACTTTGTCCACTTCTCTGTCCTCTCTGACAACGCCGTTGGCTGAACGAAGGCGACTTCTTACGCCTGAAGTCTTTATCTACCATTGCTATGGACTTACATTCAAAATTTAAGCGGTGGCGGAGTTCGAACCCGGGATCGAGGACTTTTATTAATCAAAGACACTACCACTAGACACGTAATACGAAACGAAAATGTAAGATACTGAAATAACAGAAAAAGTTGAGACGCATAAGCAGAAATGGAAGCAATGTAACAAGATAGATATGCTAAAAAAGTTTTGCAACATGTACCAATGGGGGTAAGGGACATACGTCGGTCCAGGGATCGTTGGAGGTAAGGACGAGCAACCGGAACAGGTTCCTCGAACCACACCCACGCATGTGAAGAATGATGGTGAAGAATTTCTATCATGAATTGTGTCAGCTATATAAGATGTCCACGATATCACAGGATTGGAGGGCTGGATTATTAACGGTCAGGCTAGAATAGAATGTCTTTTCAATTTATTTAAACGGGTTTCAATAAATAAAAAAAGTTCGACATTCCTCTCCCGCTGTATGATGACAGGAAGCGAATGGCGTCTCGTTCCTGATGGAGCTGTGGATCGTGGATCTTGGCCGTCCCCCCCCCCCCCCCCCCCCCCTCCCCCTCTTCCCACTTCCCAGGAAGAGCTCCCTAAAAATCAGTTTGTGACACTCGAACCCGGGCCAAACGTGAAACAGGCTGCAGCAGGATCTCTGAAACTAAGACCGCAGCCACTACCTTCGTTATGGAAGTAACTTAGCTCAAACTTAGCAGCGGGATTAACAGCTCATGCTTGCAATGAAGAGTTAAATTTTTTTGTCAGCCCTTTTTAGCTCTGATGGGTGTGGCCCATGCCTCAAGCTCAACTACTTAGACCCACGATAGGTATAAATATTACAGAATGAGAAAGGGCATAAAGCAACTTCAATACTAGGTAAGTAAGGTTTCAACCATCAAACACATAAATAGCACGAGTCAGGGTTTAGCAACACGTTTCTTACAACTTAATAATGGCCAAGCGCATAATTACTAAATGAAGTCAACTGGCTTTTAAAACTTGCTATGCAAAAAAAAAGCTTTATACTCTTCAACAACATGATTACTACATTCAAATAGAATAGGCTAACAGAGCTTAGATAATGGAATGTAGACGAATAAGTCGGGTGATGCTGAGGGAATTATATTAGGAAATGAGACACTTAAAGCAGTAAAGGAGTTGATGATGGTCGAAGTAGAGAGAATATAAAATGTAGACTGGCAAGGAAAGCGTTTCTGAAGAAGAGAAATTTGTTAACATCGAGTATAACTTTAAGGGTCAGGATGTCGTTTCTGAAAGTATTTGTATGGAGTGTAGCCATGTATGGAAGTGAAACATGGACGATAAATAGTTTGGACAAGAAGAGAATAGAAGCTTTCGAAATGTGGTGCTACAGAAGAAAGCTGAAGATTAGATGGGTAGATCACATAACTAATGAGGAGGTATTGAATAGAACTGGGGAGAAGAGGAGTTTGTGGCACAACTTGACTAGAAGAAGGGATCGGTTGGTGGTATATGTTCTGAGGCATCAAGCGATCACCGATTTTAGTATTGGAGGGCAGCGTGGACGGTAAAAATCGTAGAAGCGTAGAAGGGATGATTACACTAAGCAGATTCAGAAGGATGTAGGTTGCAGTTGGCACTGGGAGATGAAGAAGCCTGCACAGGATAGAGTAGCATGGAGAGCTGCATCAAACCAGTCTCAGGACTGAAGACCACAACAACAACAACAGAGCTTAGCAACAAGGGTCTTAAAACTTACTACACTAAACTTAATACTGGCCGAGCTCAAACAATAAGCTATTGTCACCCCGTGCTAGAGCCTCACAGGGCGACATTTGCAATGCGACAGCTTAACGTTAACGGGGCTTAGCCACACAAATGAGGCCGTGCAGAGCAATATCTGGCATGTGAGATATGATGAGCTTGCGTATGAGAGTTGACCAATGAAATGGCACAACGCCACCTACGTCACACGCACGCCGTCTCCATTCAGTACAGAGTTATGAGGTGCCATATTGGCATTCATTTCAAGCCTATGTGTATATATGCCATTTATGAGCACCAGCAAATTGAGAATCACTGGAAAACCGGTTGTTAACTGTGTGATTCGTTCCAATAAAATAATGAGAAACATCATATTCGTGGCAAAAGAATTATTGTAACTTGTGTGTTATCAGAGTAGGGCATCTGAAGGCAGCAACCCACTGAAGATCCACCCAAAACGCGTTTGTTCCTGGTACAGTTTCTTATAATTAAATTTCAATCAGTAACATATCTACAATTAAGGTTTTAAGCACGGGTAACATACTATGATTAGATGCCAATGTTTTATTGTTACTTTCACGATGTATATTACACAGGTCACACAAACTATGCATGTTGTTCTGCGATTCAATGTTCACCGTCGGCTACCATGGCACGTATCATAGCTCAGCGTGTTCGGTCAGAGAGCTGCGTTCTCTCTGTAATAAAAAAAAACTGAGTCAAGAAACCAACTATCTGTTTGAACAGATGTCTTGTGACGTCCGCCCAGACCTAACGTAACGAACTATATCGAAAAAAAAAGCCTAATAAGTAGCGTCATTGTCTAGTATAGAGTTGTTTAGTGGGGCGGTGGTTCACGTCTTAACATTCACCAATTTTTTTCCCTAACATTCGCGTTTTTATTAGGTTCTGATATTTTATTATTACTTTAATATAAGTATATACTATAATATTTGATATTATGTAAATATAGGTTCACCTTTCTTTGAGGGGTGATTTTGTTCGATTGGCTAAATCTACAGGACAGATTGCGCTACTTGTATAAAGATATTTTGCTCCTTTTTCTTTTATGCTTCGCAATTCACATGTTGCAAAGATTCTGCTACTGCGTAGGAACAGTGATCAAGTAAGACTGACCTTGTGGTTTTACTAAAATGTAGGAATGATGAAATAATGTTTATCTTATGCGGAGAAGTGTTCCAGATTTGTACCGCACTGTTTGTAATGGAACTTTCATAAGCCTGTGTCGTTATTGATTGGACATGGTACTTTCCTTTTCGTGGACGATGGTGGAAATGTGCGTTTTAATAGAGCTAATGTGGGAATTTTACGCGCGCCCTTTGAGTAAACAGTGTGATTTACGAAATAGAAACATCCCTCTACTGCCACTGGACTGTGTTGTGATCGCTTATACCACGTTCGGGCGCACGCACCGTATGCACAAGTCGCATCGTTCCTGAGCGTTCAGCAGCACGGTGAACTCGGCACACTCAACGTTAACGTTCGACAGCACGGTCCGTGTGTCGACGGCTTAAGGCGCTGCCCAAACAGTGTTCAGTAATCCTCTGCGACCGTACTGAGCTCATTAGTTGCCCTCAAGCACTCTTACTTAAAATTTACTAACTGCAGCGGTGCACCACTTTACTGTTCTACAGAAGCGAAGCATGCTACTTCAAGAGCACACTCCGCAATACAGTCGTCCCAAAGGGCAAGAAACACAATTATAATAAAAACTTTAAAGACAGTTTAGAGGAACAATATGATAAAAGCAATGGCTGTACAACGCCCTGTACTGCCAGGACATTGCGACCATACAACATAACACAGGGACGCCTCAGTTATCCACAGTCCAAGCTTCAGTTTAGGAAAAAAACACCCAGCGTACTTATGTCACAAACCACCAACTCCTCCCCTTTTTGGGTTACATCAATAACAACAACCCTATACAGACGATCCAGAATCGCCACAACCAAGAATAGTATAACTGCTGAATAACGATCCTTTCCATGAGCCTACTACTACGGGCCATGTCCTAACAATCCGTTGCAACTAATGAAACTTTTGTCACCAACGTAGCCGCCGGAGGAAATTCTTGCAACGTTTCACATTGACCTCACCACACCACAACAAGACAAGGAGAATCAAATGCAGCATCTCTAGAGCGGTAGCAGCTAATCCGTACCGGTCGTTTCCAACACTTTACTACGGCGGACATGCTTTTGTATTTCGCCTTAGCGACAAGAAAATTATCAAGTACAGCTGCTGTCGAAGCCAGTCCTTGCAATAACTGACAACGACTGCTCCATACAACGAGACAAGGAAATCAACATGTCGCACACAGTTGAAAAATAACGATAACAATTCGCAGTCGTTACCGGCACTTTAATACGATAGAAAACGCCATGAACTATCTAAGGAACGAACGTAGTAGCTGTTTTATCAATTAGGTATTCAACCACCGTGGAAACACAATACAACTTCTTATTGTCGCCGTGGTCCATCGGCGTTGACCGCTTAAGGTGGAAGTAAACGTTACAACGATGCTATTCATCACTTAACCGAAGCTGGCCAAAGGGAACGAATGGCCTAGCCTAACCACAAATCTTGGCTACGAATTACTCTCTTCAGTATCCTGACTGAATCCGACTAATAACCAAAACGATGAACAGCAATGTATAACTACCACAGATGTATTTCAACAATTACGCAAGTTTAACGCCAATGGATTCACTTGCTACCGTCAGCCACGACGACCATAAACTACGGAGGGTGGCGGCTGTAAGCCCATAAAGGTCGACGTTCCGAACGAGGAACAGCTCCACGTGTAGGACCGTTACATTACCAACGTACACCCCGGTCTCTATCACCAGCGCACCCAAAGAAGTGGACTGTGATTAGCCGATCACCGATGAAGACAGGAGGAGGAGAGATTAACTGGCACGAGACAGGGTCACCAGATGCGGTCAGATAACATCCGAACGTAATACAGAAAGCTTCTCAGGAGAGGCAAAAGCACAAAATCGGCCTCAGAATCCGATTCGGATGTTTAGCAACAGCCAAAACACGGAGAAGAAGCTGACTTTCAACTCGTCCGCCGCAAAGAGCCGGAAGAAAACGAAATAACTCAAGTACTTACCAACGTCACCAAGAGACAACTACCAATCCTGACTTCGAACCAATTAATCCCCCTCCCCCCCCTCTCCAACCAGAGAATGAACAAATGGATGCCACATCAGCACATGGAACTGAAGAAGTACGTCCCACCATCGCACCAAGCCATTCACAGGACGTCAATATGCCACCGGCTTAAATGCCACATATTACTGTTCAGTATACGGGAAAATAACTACACTCCTGCAAATGGAAAAAAGAACACATTGACACCGGTGTGTCAGACCCACCATACTTGCTCCGGACACTGCGAGAGGGCTGTACAAGCAATGGTCACACGCACGGCACAGCGGACACACCAGGAACCGCGGTGTTGGCCGTCGAATGGCGCTAGCTGCGCAGCATTTGTGCACCGCCGCCGTCAGTGTCAGCCAGTTTGCCGTGGCATACGGAGCTCCATCGCAGTCTTTAACACTGGTAGCATGCCGCGACAGCGTGGACGTGAACCGTATGTGCAGTTGACAGACTTTGAGCGAGGGCGTATAGTGGGCATGCGGGAGGCCGGGTGGACGTACCGCCGAATTGCTCAACACGTGGGGCGTGAGGTCTTCACAGTACATCGATGTTGTCGCCAGTGGTCGGCGGAAGGTGCACGTGCCCGTCGACCTGCGACCGGACCGCAGCGACGCACGGATGCACGCCAAGACCGTAGGATCCTACGCAGTGCCGTAGGGGACCGCACCGCCACTTCCCAGAAAATTAGGGACACTGTTGCTCCTGGGGTATCGGAAAGGACCATTCGCAACCGTCTCCATGAAGCTGGGCTACGGTCCCGCACACCGTTAGGCCGTCTTCCGCTCACGCCCCAACATCGTGCAGTCCGCCTCCAGTGGTGTCGCGACAGGCGTGAATGGAGGGACAAATGGAGACGTGTCGTCTTCAGCGATGAGAGTCGCTTCTGCCTTGGTGCCAATGATGGTCGTATGCGTGTTTGGCGCCGTGCAGGTGAGCGCCACAATCAGGACTGCATACGACTGAGGCACACAGGGCCGACACCCGGCATCATGGTGTGGGGAGCGATCTCCTACACTGGCCGTATACCTCTGGTGATCGTCGAGGGACACTGAATAGTGCATGGTACATCCAAACCGTCATCGAACCCATCGATCTACCATTCCTAGACCGGCAAGGGAACTTGCTGTTCCAACAGGACAATGCACGTCCGCATATATCCCGTGCCACCCAACGTGCTCTAGAAGGTGTAAGTCAACTACCCTGGCCAGCAAGATCTCCGGATCTGTCCCCCATTGAGCATGTTTGGGACTGGATGAAGCGTCGTCTCACGCGGTCTGCACGTCCAACACGAACGCTGGTCCAACTGAGGCGCCAGGTGGAAATGGCATGGCAAGCCGTTCCACAGGACTACATCCAGCATCTCTACGATCGTCTCCATGGGGGAATAGCAGCCTGCATTGCTGCGAAAGGTGGATATACACTGTACTAGTGCCGACATTGTGCATGCTCTGTTGCCTGTATCTATGTGCCTGTGGTTCTGTCAGTGTGATCATGTGATGTATCTGACCCCAGGAATGTGTCAATAAAGTTTCCCCTTCCTGGGACAATGAATTCACGGTGTTCTTATTTCAATTTCCAGGAGTGTATGATTGAACACTGATCTGATGAAACATGTGGCCAGCCCAACTAAAGCCATATATAACGACGAAAATATAAAACTAGATTTCGAAACACTGTCTGATCTATACATACCACCCACCTACGGAGAAGACAAATTCGTAGTAAAATATTTACCAACTGCAGTACCAGGGGCGGTGTGGGGGAGAGGGGGGAGGGAATCGAAAACAGAACTCTGCGCCATTGGATTTCAGACCACTTCGGTGCATAAATTCAAATCACGCAATGAAAAGACCGCAAAACTACACTACTGTTCATTAAAATTGCTACAACAAGAAGAAATGCAGATGAGATACGGGTATTGATTGGACAAATATATTATACTAGAACTGACATGTGATTGCATTTTTACGCAATTTGGGTGCATAGATCCTGAGAAAACAGTACCCAGAACAACCTCCTCTGGCCGTAATAACGGCCTTCATACGCCTGGGTATTGTGTCAAAAAACAGCTTGGTTGGCGTGAACAGGTACAGCTGCCCATGCAGCTTCAACGCGATACCACAGTTCATCAAGAGTATTGACTGGCGTATTGTGACGAGCCAGTTGCTCGGCTACCATTGACCAGACTTTTCAATCGGCGAGAGATTTGGAGAATATGCTGGCCAGGGCAGCGGTCGAACATTTTCTGTATCCAGAAAGGCCCGTACAGGACCTGCAACATGCGGTCGTGCATTATCCTGCTGAAATGTAGGGTTTCGCAGGGATCGAATGAAGGGTAGGGCCACGGGTCGTAACACATCTAAAATATAACGTCCACTGTTCAAAGTCCCGTCAATGCGAACAAGAGGTGACCGAGACGTGTAACCACTGTCACCCCATACCATCACGCCGGATGATACGCCAGCATGGCAATGACAAATACACGCTTCCAGTGTGCGTTCACCGCGATGTCGCCAGACACGGACGCGACCATCACGATGCTGTAAACAGAACCGGGATTTATCCGAAAAATTGACGTTTTGCCATTCGTGCACCCAGGTTCGTCGTAAAGTACACCATCGCAGGCGCTCCTGTGTGTGACGCAGCGTCAAGGGTAACCGCAGCCGTGGTCTCCAAGCTAATAGTCCATGCTGCTGCAAACGTCGTCGAACTGTTTGTGCAGATGGTTGTTGTCTTGCAAATGTCCCCATCTGTTGACTCAGGGATCGAGACGTGGTTGTACGATCCGTTACAGCCATGCACATGAGATGCGTGTCGTCTCGACTGCTAGTGATACGAGGCCGTTGGGATCCAGAACGCTGTTCCGTATTACCCTCCTGAACCCACAGACTCCATATTCTGCTAACAGTCATTGGATCTCGACCAACGCGAGCAGCAATGTCGCGATACGATAAACCGCAATCGCGATAGGCTACAATCCGATCTTTATCAAAGTCGGAAACGTAATGGTACGCATTTCTTCTCCTTACACGAGGCATCACAACAACGTTTCACCAGGCAACGCCGGACAACTGCTGTTTGTGTATGAGAAATCGGTTAGAAACTTTCCTCATGTCAGCACGTTGTAGGTGTCGCCACCGGCGCCAACCTTGTGTGAATGCTCTGAAAAGCTAATCATTTGCGTATCACAGCATCTTTTTCCTGTCGGTTAAGTTTCGCGTCTGTAGCACGTCATCTTCGTGGTGTAGCAACTTTAATGGCCAGTAGTGTAATTTTACAGCCAGTTTATTACTTCATGCTGCCGGCTGGGCCAGCCATTGAATCCAGTTATTAAACACTTGATGGACACCAAGGTCGTGACAGAAACTTATAGTCCAAAGGAAGGACCACCACAATGTCAACGCTATCAGCGAATTACTGCAACTCTCCAGCAAGATGCGTGAAATGTACAGAACATCGCCTTTCGTTGGACTGCCAGAAAGATTAAAACCCAGAAAACAAAACCCGTCAATCGTGAATTCGAAGATCCTGCCATTTGGAAAGGAAACCTTATTTTCCAGCAAGGGCATACATGGCGCAAGGCCAGTTACCACGACTCCGCAATCAGCAATCAGCCACTACTTCTGCTCCAACACTGCTCAATACCGCCAGGTAATTCCCCACACTGCCGACGATGACGACATCCACTGCACGCCCAAGAGCTGCAATGCGCAGCGAACCACCGACCGACGCCCCTACATCTACTCATGCCATCTCCCACGTCTCAGGCCTCCAGGAGATATTCACAAGTATCAAGGGGTTCCTCCAGCAGAAGAACATCCTCGTCATCATTCAAGAAACGTTTCAGCTGATTAAAGCTGCAGCAGACATTCTTTCCAAACTATTCACTCTCTTCAACTGCGCCATGAAACTTTTTGCCTCTACAAATGGCCCTAAGCAATCATGCAGAGATGACCTCACACTTTGTGTGTACAATACCAAGTGGTGGATTATACCACGAGATTCAAGGTCGATATACTTTTTATGACAGAAACCCATCTCCGGCCTATCCTACAATTCAAGTTGAAAAACATGATGGGATATCATACGGACCATGAGGGTGGCGCGGCTATCTTTCTCTGACATCAGATCACACATTCACCTACAGTCCTACCTAAACTAACATCAATAGAGGCGAAGGCTGTGATAATATCTACTGATCATGGCAACACCACCTTGGTTGCAGCGTCCCTTCGTTCTCAACAAACATTCGAAGAAGAGGATCTGGTTTCCATTTTCGATCTCTATGGCAAGATCCTATTATATGGAGACCTAAACGCAAAGCATTTCGCGTGGAACTCTTAGAGAAATAACCCGAGGGGTTATAGTCTACAAGAGCTGGAGGAACACCTGGATGCCATAACATTCAGTCCAGACTACCCCACCCGTATTCCCTCAAATCCGACGTTCTAGACACTGCTATGCTTAGAAACCTTCGACTCGACACCAGCTGAAGATCATAAATACTTATACCTCTGACATTCATCCAGTGATGACAAACTAAACAAAGCAATGGGTCGAATACGTTCACCATCAAGAACGACCACCAATTGGAACCACACCAAGGCACTTCTCAACAACAATGTTTGTTCTACTTCAGTTGCATGTTCCACAAACCTTCTTGAAGAGTTCATTGCTATGCTCGCTGGGAAGATAATCCAAGCCTTTCGCCAAGCATCCACAACCATCGAAATTCACGCCCAGTAGGCTCTTAAAAATGAAATGCACAAGCCAAGGCAACGGAATCCGGAGGACCGACGAGAACTGAAACGCCTCTAAAGAAAACTATACTATTGTGCTGTGGAACGCAAAGCTTGGCGGGGGGGGGGGGGGGGAGGGGGGGGATAAAATGGCTTCTGTGCCCACAACCAGCCAACCTATCCGTTCAGGACCCAACAGGTCACATCTACGACCCCCTAGGACAGGCAGAACTCTTCGCCTCAACCTACACGATATAAAATGCATCGGACATCATTGACGAAGACGTAGAAATTAATACCCAACAGACAGAGGACATCTCCTAACAAAACTAGCGGAAGTCAATCATTCGCGATCTCGGATCACATTCGGCCCCAGGACCTGATGGTATCACAAACGAATAACTCAAATAACTGCTGTAGAAGCCATTGGTGTTCATTACGAGGGTCTTCAATAGTTGCCTCCAACTGAGCTACTTCCCAGCAGCTTGGAAAATAGCTCGCATTTTACCGATTCCCAGCCCAGTAAAGGACTTGAGCCTACGGATAAACCATCGGCACACCTATTTTGTCAAAGGCCCTCGAAAGGATAATTTTAAAAAGATTTCGACAATCAATCGCCATGCAGGACGTATTTAGATCAGATCAATTTACCTTTCAGCCAAGACTATTGACAGAACTTCAACAGCTGTGCAGTACGGATTATATAGCTTGCAACATGAGCCGATTCCCTGGAATCGGAAAAGCCTACGACATAGTGTGGAAGGACAAACTGGTAGCCAAACTTAACGCCTTAGATTTGATACTGGATTACTGTATCAAGATTGTTGACAGTTTTCTCCAAGAACGGCGCATCTCTGTCAAGATGAATGTACAAGGCGCCAGTATGCTACAATAACAACAATGCTTACCACAAGAGTCGTTGCTCCCGCCAGCCATTTTAGTTTGTACGTGAATGGCATGCTGATGCTCCCACAGGTTGTCCTGGCGTGGTTCGCTGATTACACCGCGATATGAACAAGTAGTCCACGCATCAGCGCGGCAATTTGGCGCCTACAGCGGCAGCTGAATTTCACGGAACAAATGGGTAAAGGCACATCGTATAGTTCAGAGAAGTGGAGACCAATTCTGTTCACCAAACGACAACCTGAATGCCTGGTTATAAAAAACGTTCCAGTCCCATGGACTGATCACATCCGTTATTTGGACGTCATAATTGATAAAAAATTGCTCTTGAAGGAACATGTCAACACTAAAATGGCTGCACTCAAGGACTGTGCGGCTGATCCCATAAGATTTCACACACATTTGAACTAAAAAGGTTAAAACGTTGCGTACTACTTGTACCATCTCCTCGTCAGCTCTCGTATGTCTGTTAGCACAAAACTTAAGTTATGCCGAGCAACGGTCGTACCCTTCATGTTATATGGCTCTGCTCCTCCTGGACATCACAAGCAATACAAACATTATACAATTACAAGATATTGCAAAATTGTTGTCTTTAGCTGCTTTCAAAGATCGTCGGTGGGTTCGGACGAGGGACCTTCACCAATAACTTGACATAGACCCCATCCAGGACGCCGTCAGGAAGACAACACCTAAGCTCCTGGATACCAATGAAGGCCTCCGGCCGACTACTCGTCATCTGGACTACGGCGGATCTGTTGCCCCTCAACGTTGGCACCGGATTTGGGTGCCACGGGCCATCATCGAAGCTCCTAAATAACAAAAAAAAAAGTGTGGATGTGGAAGCCACCATGACAGACGGGCTCAAACACACAGAGCCCGCAGTCCTTACGCATAAGAAAAAAGAACAATACCCATTTACCTCGCCAACGAGGAAGTACAGTCACACAGTGGTCGCACTTCTCTTACGCCACAACACACCTGCGCAGGTTCGTGAGAATTTAACCACTTAACGCGGCTGGAAGTTCGAAAAAAATTTTATTAAAAAAGAACCATCCGGAAATTTCTAGCGTCCTGCTAGTACAAACACTGCTTTGCTACTTAATTCATCGGCGTGGGCTCAGTTGTTCTCGATGCTCTGTCTGTTGATGAAAAATAAAGAAATTGGTGGTTTTTGCTATGGATGCGGTAAAGATAAGAATAACATAAACAAGATGGAAATTTTAATTTTTTGCAATCACATCCTGAGCGTATGTTCGTAACACTTCAAACACTTTTATTATACCTCGTCTACGAGACGTGATTCTCCATGTAATTACAACTGAGATGACATCACATTGATATGTAGGCTGTAACTGATTTACACATTTAGCATTGTTACTGTAATGAATAACTCTTCTATGTAAAGCTCGTCCCACAGTAGCCGGACTGAATTACGGGCTGTATTTTATGATCTGAGGACAGCCGGTACCGGCCGAAGCTGCTCATTTAGTTAGAAATAAGTGTGACTGTGCCGAATTTAGTATCTCAAACTGCAGCACTTATCTTGAGTCACTCAGAGATGCTTCACTTCGCTGCTGCGACAGCCGCTAGAGGCGGAACACGCGGGTCACGTGGGCGGTGCCACTCGCATAGATATAAAGCCCGCCGAGCTTTTGTGGGAGGGGGGCGCTACGCATGAATCGATCCTGCTTTTGTTCTGTTTCCGCCATTGGTAAGTATTCAATGAGCAGCTTAAGGCGTCTCTTGCTTTGAAACTTAGTGGCATATTAAAAGTGTGTGTTGGATCGGGATGAGGAAATGGCGGATATAAAGCTGTCAAGGGTGGGGAGCATAAGACGTGATCAGCACGTAGAGCACTTTTCTGTCAAAGACCAACTTCCTACGTTCGACTCCCGGTCTCGCACACAGTTCAAATCCATCAGTCAGTACGATACCACCGGAGACCCGGCTGCAGAATGAAAATTCAATCTGGGGACTCTAGTTTTCTTTGCCAGTTACGTTTTCGTATCGGGCCTGGGCAGGAAACTGGTTACTTAAATATCTTCAAAACAATCACTGTGGTCTCTAGCTCGGCAGAAATGCTGTTCTTTCCAAGAATATATTTATGTTGACAACGAATGGTCTGCCTAGCTGTGATAATTCAGACATCTGAGTTACGATTTAAGCGACGACTACAAATGCAATATAAAAACACAACACATAGATTTTATATACATGTTACGGTATATCAAACACATGATAGTACAAGACATGAGGTGCTGTCTGTGATTTCACTTGTGCTCTCCTCCTCGCCAATCACATGGGGTGCCATTTCGGAACTAAAGAAAGATATTGACCTCGCACCAGCGCCTCGGTGTATCCCTGCCTGTGATACTAAAAGTGGGGTTGAACCTGCAGTTCGTAAGATGCTTAGTGAGACTGCAGACGAATTTCGTCGTGAAAAGTGTCGGATTATTTCAAAATCCAAACAACCGGCATCTAACCTGACTAGGGCTGGACACAACGGACTTCACACACTTCGAAATGAGGCCCCCCCCCTTTAACCCCCTCCCCTCTTTGTGGTTCCGCCAGCTGACAATGGCAATGCATTAGTCATTCTGAGTAAAGCTGACTACGACGCTAAAATACAGTTGAATGTCGAGGTGTATACCTGCCGGAAACTGCCACTGGACTCCTACTTCATGAAGAATAAGGAAGGCATCAGAGCTCCTAAAAGAGTCATCATTGGAAGAATCCGTTATAAAGAATCTCCTCCTTTAGACATCGAGGCCACCTACCATTTAATGGGCTACCAAAAATCTGACGTTGCGGCTGATAATGGAAACAAAACTAAAGGAAAATAAAGACACGTTCATCCGATTTGTCGACCTAGAAAAAGGGTTCGACAATGTAAAGTGGAGCAAGATATTCGAAATTCTGAGAAAAAAAAAGGGCTAAGCTATAGGGAGAGACTGGTAATATACAATATGTATGAACCAAGAGGGGATAATAAGAGTGGACGATGAAGAACCAGCTGCTCGGATTAAAAAGGGTGTAGGGCAGGGATGTGGTATTTTGCCCCTACTGTTCGATCTGTACATCGAAGAAGCAATGATGAAAATAAAAGAAGGCTTCAAAGAGTGGAATTGAAATTCATGGTGACACGATTCGCTATCCTGAGGGAAAGTGAAGAAGAATTACATGGTATGCTGAATGGGGTGAACAGTTTAATGAGTACAGAAGATGGATTGACAGTAAATCGAAGACAGACGAAAGTGATGAGAAGTGTCAGAAATTAGAACAGTGAGGAACTTAGCATCAGGATTAATGGTTAAGAAGTAGATAAAGTTAAGCAATTCTGCTACCTAGTCAGCATATTAACCAATGACGGACGGAGCAAGGAGGATATCAAAAGCAGACTAGCACTGGCATTCGTCACCAAGAGGAGCCTACTAGAATCGACCATAGGCCTTAATTTGGGAAAGAAATTTCTGAGAATGAACCTTTGGAGCACATCATTTTATAGTAGTGAAAAAACGTAGACTGTGGGAAAACCGGAACGGAAGAGAATCGAAGCATTAGTGATGTGGAGCTACAGAGGGGTGTTGAAAATTTGGTGGACTGATAAAGTAAGGAATGCGAAGGTTCTGTGCAGAATCAGAGAGGAAAGGAATCTGTGGAAAACGCTGTTAAGAAGAAGGGACATCTGTTAAGATAGAGAATGGCTTCCGTGGTACTAGAGGCTGTGTTGGGGAAGACCGATGTTGGAATACATCCAGTAAATAATTGAGGTTGCAAGCGCTACTCTAAGATGAAGAGGTTGGCACGGGAGACGAATTCGTGGCGGGCCGAATAAAACCAGTAACAAGACTGATGATTCAAAAAAAGAAAAAAACAACACAAAACGGGTTCTCCTTTCGCCTCATTGTGGACACTGTGGGATGACCAACTTACAGGCTGGCAAAACATTTGGTCAGCCTTCGTACGCCAGTTGTGGATCGCTGTGTGCATCACAGCCGCACGGGATTAGCCGAGCGGTCTAAAGGCGCTGCAGTCATGGACTGTGCGGCTGGTTCTGGCGGAGGTTCGAGTCCTCCCTGGGGCATGGCCGTGTGTGTTTGTCCTTAGCATAATTTAGGTTAAGTAGTGTGTAAGCTTAGGGACTGATGACCTTGGCAGTTAAGTCCCATAAGATTTCATACAAATTTAGACACTTTTACTGCATCAGATGAAGAACACAAACGATTTTATCGATGGAATTAAACATCTGCATCTTGAGCAAGGTGAGATGGTCAGTTCTAATTTCGTCTCCCTGTTTACACATGTTCCTGTCAAAGACTACATAGAGGGCGTTTCGCCTATTGCAATTAACACTGTATCATTTACTGAGTACATTGGGAGCTATACGCATCAAAGCCGATTGCAGAATTAACCAATTTTTTAACAGCGTCGTTGTGTTGTCCGCCAGTGCTGCTGTGGGCCGCTGTGTAGGACGATGCCTGTAATCCAGAAAAGCTACCTAATGCAAACTTTACATCATGCTCCAGTTGGGGCTCGCAAATGAAATGACTACTTTTCACACTGAATTGTGCGAGCAGAATTTGAAGTGATCCTCTCACTAGCAGCGGGCATAGTGTCACCATAGTGCCCCCCGTCATCCCTCGTAACATTTTCCTCTTCATCAAGACCCAATCCTAATCTCTCACGAGCAGTCATACAATGGCAAGTGTCAGTTCTCTTGGAGAGTCCTCCCACTTCTCAATAATTTTCCAAAACTGCTACGTCAGATCGGGCTGACCAGTGAAATTCACAAATTTTCGCGCCCAAAGGTCTACAGCCAAAGAGAGGAATGTGTTTTGGCTCCGCCCTGTCAGTGGCTCAAAGAAGCTCGTTAGCATGTTGTTTGCCACGAATTTCCTATAAATGGTTCAAATGGCTCTGAGCACTATGGGACTTAACTTCTGAGGTCACCAGTCCTCTAGAACTACTTAAACCTAACTAACCTAAGGACATCACACACATCCATGCCCGAGGCAGGATTCGAACTTGCGACCGTAGCGGTCTCGCGGTTCTAGACTGTAGCGCCTAGAACCGCTCGGCCACTCCGGCAGGCTTTTCCTATAAAGATTGCTATCTACTCTATAAAGCTACAGTTATTTTTGGGACGAGAAAGTTGCAGTCTCACACTTACAGAATCCTCACACGCCGCCTACTGCATTCTATCAAGAACATAGAGCCATAAACATCAGTAACTTTCACAGAGCCTGCACAGTGTTCAGCGGTATATTGCTCTCCTGTCGGCAGACGGGCGCCGTCTTCTCTGCATCGATGCCTTCTTTCCGGGATCTTTACTGTACTTCACAACGCCTTCACCTCAGAAAAATGCTTTAGGAACCTAGATGCGGCGGTCATCTCGTGCGGGATTGCAATAACTCCTCTGTAGCTGTCCGGATTGCCACGGCGTTACCTGCTGTAGGCATTGTGTCCACTCGCGACGGGTGTCCCTTCATCCTGTCCAGTGCAGACACCAGCTTTTGGCGTACGTTGTCCACCTGGTATCATCATCACCTTGTACAACCTGCATTAAGTTAATGATGCCCTTTGGTCCGCTTTAATTTGCTGTCCGTCAGTGAAATTGCCAGCTCAGTCAAGCGTAATTTTGAAGAAATAAAATGCCTACAGGTACTTACGTATTTCAATCATTATCAGATAATTTGTAATAAGAATAAAGGAATACGCTGTATATCGATAGTAGGAAAGTCGACGAAACGGTCAGTTTCGTCTTCTTTCAATGTTCTCTCCCAGTTATTCGATAGTGTTATTTGGGATTGTTTAAGCAATTGCTGATATTTTATTTCCAATACGGTGGCCAGTATTTACACCAGTTGGACTGTGTGGGGATAGGAAGTCCTTTAGCTCCACCCATAGCCAACCTTTTTATGAAGCAATTTGAAGACATCGCTTTGGACACGGCTCCAGATAAGCGAAGTTTCTTTCGTCGTTAAGTCGACGAATTTTTATCATATGGCCCCACTGAAATGAAAAACAGAGATAATTCTTGTAAGCCCTGAACAGCATTCTCAGCCACATTAGATTTACGATGGCATTATAGATGGTGCATTGCCTTTCCTTGACGTCCTCGTTCGCCGGAAAACCAATGGACACCTCAGCCTTAGTATCTACAGGAGGCCTACACAGTGATCTGTATCTGCACCTTCTCAGCCACCACCATCCGGCGTAGAAAAGTGGCATTCTGGACACCCTCGTCCACCATGCTAAAGCCGTCTCAGACGTTGAAAATCTGCCACTATAACTAAGCCACTTCCGACAAGTCCTCCGGGAAAACGGTTTCTCATCAGCTCAGGCCCCCAGCAAAAATTCAACCGTTTATGAGGCCTGTGAAGGACGATGTAGGACTTAGAACAACTGGAGTGTACAAAATACCATGTCAGTGTGGCTACCAAACAGTAAGCACTTCGGAGCAACGCCAGACGGAACTCGAGAGATGCTCACACCTACGCTATAGTGAAAAATCAGCCGTGGCAGAACACGCGTTAGAAAATCGACACCGATTCTATTCGACGAAACATATGTCATTACGAGGACGAAGGGCTTTTGGAAAAGTGTTACAAAAAAGCGGTAGAAATAAAAATATCTGGAAATCCCATCAACAAAGACGGCGGTTTGTAGCTCACCACGGCCTGGAACCCAGCAATCGATAGGTTCAAGTGGGTGCGACGAACGTGGGATGAAAACATTGCCACAGCTGGCGAGGAAGAGAGCTCCAGAGACGTCAAGGCCAGCAGCGCGGCTATATAACGGCGAGGCCACGGCGACGCGGCAGTCATTTACCACTTGACAATGGCCGAGGAGAGCTCGGTGAAAAGCTTGTGGGGTTCTAACCACAAGGCGCGGCCGGAAGCCGAGGAGAAATTTGTCAGTTCGTGTTGCTGCGAGAGCATGCATTCATTTACAAATGATGATGTTTTAAAAGGCACAATTTTGGAAGGACTTAATATTTTTCAGTTATCCTATATACGGTAATTGAAAATACATTGAAAATGACTTACAGAATTGTAAGGAGTGTTCAAGCGAAATGCTAAGAAACATCGTAACAATAAAACAAACTGAAATTTGCATATGCCACTTTAGGATAACGTAGTGAGACACCTAGGGAGGCGAAAGTAGTGTCGTCACCTTCCCCTAACAAAATCAAAGCTGTCTGCTCAGTTGGGAAGGTGATGCTCGCCGTCATTTCCGACGTGCGAGATCTGATGCGCACAGAACTTCTCGAGCATGAGAAACCCGTTGACACTGACGTTTACTGTGAGACACTCCGAAACCTACGTCAAGTCCATTAAGTGGAAACGGCCTGCGCTGCTCGAGGAGGCAGTGATCCTGCTCCACGATAACACATGTCCACACGTCGCCAAGTTCACACAAAGTGTAATGGCCAAGTTCAAGCAAAAGCAGCTGCAGCAGGGACATGTCACCCTGCGACTTCCAGGTGTCTGGTCTGCTTTCGGCTCCTGCCACAGCCACAGGATTTCTGCAAACAGGGAACCCTGCGGCTCGTGAAAAGGTTGGCTAGTTGTGTTAAGGCCTCTGACGATTATCCCTGAATAAAAACTTCAGTTACACCTACAGTGCTGTTTCGTAAAATTTCTTTTGAACATCCGTCATATTGTGTATCACTCCAAGAGGAGGGCTTCGGGAATTTCCGCCGATGACCAATGTTTTTGTTCCAAGGAGTCCTTCCACCTGATGCAGTGGTTACAAGGAATATTCAGTGTTGGCACAAATAAGATTTCTTAAAGACAAAAGTGTAAGCAATAAAACAACAGTAGGGCAGTATCTGCATTTTACAGTATATGTATAGTTCGATACAGTTTTCCTTCGGACATGAATGCATCTCTGTTGGACCAGGTACTGCTGACGAATGATAGCCGTATTAAATCATAAAAATCATTCGCAGATTTAGAATACGGTTTTACAACAGCTATACGATTTACTAGTAACGCATGAAGTATGTGCGACTATGGTCTCAAACCCGGATTTCCCGCTTTAATTCAGACACTATAAAATGTAGAACGTGCCCACTGTATATAATTCCAAAGCAAGGCAATCTGATGAACAAATCGATATTCCCTGTGCGGGAATCGTACGATTTCTATGCGAGGATGTGGGACGGAGACACTAGGACATAGATTTGTGTCCATCCTGGAGACTTCCTGGATGGCTAAGGCGCTTAAGGTGAGCGCTCGCGTAAAGTGGGAAATCCGGGTTCTAGATCCGGTATCGCACAAATTTTCATACATTACTAGTAAATCGTGTTCCGTTGCACATTTGTATTTCATAATTTAATATTTCTGTCAATAGTCAGCAGTGTCAGTTCCGAACATTGCATACAGCCACTGCCCTATAGTATTTTACGCCAAAACAATGCAAGTCTAAGAGCAAAACAGTGTCTTACCCCTTGCGGGAACCATACGATTTGTATGCGAGCACTGTGCAACCTAGAAAGTAGAACATACGGAAGTTTGGGGTCGGTCCTCGAGGTAGGTTAAGGTGACCGCTCACAGCGGGAAATCTGTATTCGTCCTGATGCGACACAAATTTTCATATCTTAATAATAAATCGTATAGGTGTTGTAGAATCGTATTCACAATTCGCGAATGCATTTCATAAGAATAAAACTATATAATCAGAGTTAGCATTACTGTTTATTTTACTTAAAAATCACGCGTTCGAAAGAGCCAAGTTCCAACTTTTGTAATTTCCAGGAGATCCTCATGAATCGCGGTGACATCTGTGTAATTATTCTCTTTTAATGGAAGTGTCGTTTCTCTTCGTCTCATTGTGTTTTTCTTTCAGTTACCTCCCATACTACGCGGCAGCAATTCTTTGCGCTTGAATGTGTCGTGAAAGTTCCATAGATCTATGCTACTTGGATGTAACGGATCGCCGCGCGGGATTAGCCGAGCGGTCTGGGGCGCTGCAGTCATGGACTGTGCGGCTGGTCCCATCGGAGGTTCGAGTTCTTCCTCGGGCATGTGTGTGTGTATGTATGTGTTTATTCTTAGGATAATTTAGGTTAAGTAGTGTGTAAGCTTAGGGACTGGTGACCTTAGCAGTTAAGTCCCATAAGATTTCACACACATTTGAACATTTTTTTGTAACGCATCATGCGAAAGTTCATCCATAAGTTTTGCAAAAAATAAAATAAAATAAAATAAATAAAAAAATGGTTCAAATGGCTCTGAGAGAATATGTGTTACCACTTCTGTACACTCCTGACATTTAGTGGTAGTCCATTACACCGGCTGTAGTTTCTGTTTCTTGTGAAATATAGCCTTCAGGACTGTGGGAAGTATATACCCCATCAAACAATGGTGTTTCAATGATTCTTGGAAAGTATGGTTACCACTAAAGTAGTTTTGGAAGGGGCTTGGGAATTATACTTACCACAAAATTAATCTGTCATTGTAGTCCTTCGGAAGTACACTTACTAAGGGGTATCCCAAGGCTTTTGGGAATACGTCTTACCGCCTCTGTCTATGCTTGACATCTTGTGGTTGAACTTGTGCCAGGTGTTTGAAAACTGCTACACAATCATTTGTATGTTGTGCGATCACTACTGTTGTCGGAACACATTGCTTCACTTCTGCAATATACATTATCGTGTGTCCTGAAGCAGCTCACACCTTTATTCCATGATAACGTTTCTAGGATTGCTTTCTCATTGTGGTAAGTAAACCTTAAATATTGATTTATAAAATAAAGTAAAACAAAACATGAAATAAAAAGAGGAAACATTGTTAATAATTTTTTACGTTCTCACAAAAGGGAAGACGGAAATCTGTTTACCACCATAGATCTAATAGTTCACAAAGATGCCGTGGTGATTATATACCACCATAGTTTTTGGTCCTAAATCACAAAAATAAAATTATCAAAAAACTACAGACAGTTGATCACAATAGGATAGAAAAAAATTATCTTCGCTGAGTTGCTACAAAAAAATACGCCCGCGAAAGTTTCAAGCTCCCCTAGTGGCGTGTTACGATTGGCGCGGGAATTGAATGTATACCAGAACTGCAGACGCGTACATGAACACAAACAAATAAACGCGTAAATTTATTTTTTCGATTTGTTATAACTATATGCCTATTCCTCGTAGCCGGTAAACTCAGCAAAATACAAGAAAATGAGAAAATCTGTGGAGCAAGTAGAGGTGGCAGATTATCTGAACTAGTATTGCAATACTACTGAATGTGGAAATTGGGAGACACATGGAAGATAGGGTGTGATGTTGAAAGCTAACCGTTGAATGTTAGTGCCCAACCAAAATACTGAAGCAACTCCTAAATTGATTTGCAGCCATTTTTCAGACAAGATTCAGTGACAGTGGTCAAACTTGCGCAAGAACGAAGTTAACTTCATTCATGTTTATCTGAAGAAAGAGATTAGTTAATCCTGGAAAGAAATTTTATACATGTAGGTCCATCCCTTGACCCATACAATCACATGATTTTTGGTGGCGGGGAAGTGAGTATCCTCAGGATGGAAAAGAGTCAATGGGTCAATCGAGTCCGGCGGCGTGCGGAGATAACAGGCAACGAACTGTCGGGCAAGTTTCCAGACGTCACTGGTGGCAGCACAAGTCAGTTGATGGACATCGTCATCTATGAGGTGGCTAATGGAACAAAGTGGAGAGTCCGTTAGTCTGATTGCGTGAAGACGTTGTGGCGAATTTTCCATTTGCGACTTGGTACCATGTTGTCCGGACGCTGGAGGGAAGAAAAGGCTGGTAGATATGACGCCAAACCGTGGGCCACTGCGTGGACGGATGTCTGAGTTCGATATTGTTGCTAGATATGGAACGAAGCAGTGGGGTGTAAAAATCTTTAGGTCGAGGAGAACGCGTGGTCGGTAAGTGTGTGTGAGCACAACTGAAGTCGACGATGAAATCAGAAATGTGCGTCAGATGGTACAAGGACGCCGCTAGGAGTCACACATTGACAAGGCCGAAGCCTCCCGCTCGCGTGGGAAGGGTGAGCGTGTCGTAGCGGACCTTAAAGAGCGTACCGGCCGAAAGAAAGTATCCGGAGGCAGCCTGGAGGCTGCGTCCAATAGTTGATGGCAGCGGGAGGACCTGTGCGATGTGGACCATTCTGGACCCCACATGTTGATTGAGGTATTGGACACGTTGTAAAGAATCAAGTCGGTGGAGAAGGTTTTGTCGCACCGTTGTGCGGATAGTTTGGAGTGCACGCCGAAAATTTATGGCAGCGGAGCGGCGCACAGTGGAGGTGAAAATGGTACCAAGGTCTTTGTACACACGGGAGAGGTGCTAAGTTGTCGTGTGAGAGGTCGCGTCCAATGGACATCACCGCAGATTTAGGCACATTCATGTTACTGCCCGCTGCAGTTCCATAAGTTGATGTCAACTCCGTGAGCGGATCAAGAGAAGGAGGTCGTCCGCATACGCACTACATCGAAAACTGTGCTGTCGCAAAGTGAGACCAGAAAGGCGGCTCGTCAGGCTCCCGATGAGTGGCTCCAGGCTTATGGCATAGAGTAGGGTCGAAAGTGGGCAGCCTTGCCGTACGGAACGCAGGACCGCCACTGGTCCCGCCACACGGCCGTTAACCTGAATCAGCGATTCGGCGGTGCCGTACAGGCGCCGGATGACGTCGATAAAGGCTGGTGGAAAACCCATGCGGTTCATCACTGAGAACAGAAAAAGATGCCGCACTTTGTCGAATGCGCTGTCAAAATCAGTGGCAACCACTGCGGCGCGGAGTCTGCAGTGCAATTAAATCGCGACATTCTCCTGTGGCCGTTTGTATATTAACTGAGCCGCCCGGAGTTGTCTGTTCCGGGGATAGAATGCTAGGCAGGACCTTACGGCATCGCGTTGCCAGTAGGCGTGTAAAAATTTTATAGTCTGGGGTAAGCAGAGTCAGGGGACGGTAATGTGCTGTCGTCACACCTGGTGTCAGTCTATGGATGGGTATAATAATTCCCGTGGCAAAGGATGGCAGTACGGCGTTCCCCATCGTCATCAGTTCATGAAACATCGTCGTCCACCGTGAAGCCATTAGTGCGAGGAAAGCGCGATAAACTATCGGCAATCCGTCGACACAAGGTGACTTATTCAGAGCACCTTTGTTGATTGCATCGTGGACTTCGTCACGCGTAATTGGCTCCATCACCTCGTCCGCTTCGTCTCTGATGAGGGTGCGAGTTACGTGTGGTAACACAGACTCCTCAGCGTGGTTGTCGGTAGTCAGCTCCTGGTACATTGTGCGGTAGTGGTCGACAAAGGCACTGACGATTTCGGCCTAGCAAGTGACGTGCTGGCCGCGACAGGTGTTGATCTCAGTGACGAGACGTTGTCGTCGATGTTTCCTATCAGAGGAGATGTGATGCATGATGGGATGTTCTTGTTCCGCCCAATCTTGACATCGGGTTCGCGCCATAGCCCCCTGAAGTCTACGGCGTGTCAACGTTACAATTTGCGCCTTAATCCTGCTGCGTTCCCTCTGGGTGTCGGGGGTGGTCGGCTGGGCGTCCAGGTCGCGGAGAACGGCGTAGAAATAGTCGGTAGTGTGCCGGCGCCACGCAGCTACTTCTTTTCCATACTGAATCGAAGTACGTCGAATGGCAGGTTTGGCACATTCCAGCCATCAGGTCAAGGTCGTGCAGTACTTAGGTCAGCGACTTTCACAGGTGGCCAATGTCTCGGTAACACGTTGAAGACAGTCGGGATCATGAAGATGGGAGGTGTTTAGCTTCCACGGTGCACGTCTACGCCAGACCACTTGCTGGGGGAGGAGCATGTTGCAGATGTATGCACAGTGTTCCGAAAAGGCCAAGGGCCAAAGTTCTGCACTTTGGACTGCAGGTGTGAGTTCCCGAGAGACGTAAATCCTATCAAGGCGGCTCGCGGAGTGACACGTCTGGTAAATATGTCCAGGCGCGTCGCCGTGCCGAACTTCCCAAGTGTCGCGGAGCAACAGATCTCGGGGTGGGGCACTTTATCTTTAAGGTGCAAAACACAATTGAAATCAGCCCCAAGCAAGTAATGGTCGCAGCGTCCAAGAAACAAAGGAGCGATTTCTTATGAATAGAGGAGTGCCCTGTCGCGTCTGCGGGTGGAGCCTGACGGAGCGTAAATGTTGACAATACGCGTCCCCATGACGGTTACGTCCATGTCTCTGGCGGATGGAAGGTATGTGATATCGGTCACTGGACTGCCTTCTCGGGCATAGATGGCTACGCGGCGACCCAGTGTTATATCCCGCGACGTCTGTAAGTGTGGCCAAGTGGACTTCCTGTAATAGTGCGATGTCGACGTCCGACGCGCATATCATCTCTCACAGCAGTTTAAGTTTCAAGGGTGAGCTAATGGTGTTAGTGTTGATCGTCGCTACGCGGTAGGTTTAGAGCCGTACCCCGCCGTGGAGGGGAACTCCACCGGCGGAGGATGAAGAGGGGCGTGGCAACGGCGGGTCGTGCCGTGCGCCACGTGACGGCGTTATCAGCAGCGTAACGAGGCTTCCGTCTGGGGTAACTCTGCCCCTGTGTTTGATACGGGTCTTCATCGACATCCTCACTCCCCGCCATTGAAGGTGCTGTCGTTGTGATGGTCTTACGTTCCACTTCGGTCGTAGGGGCGGAGGACGTCTCGGCGGCAGGCGCAACGGTGGAGTCCATTGGTTCAGGAGCACCTGGGAGAGCCAGTAGAGTAGGTATCGACGCAGCCACAGTCGGTGTCATGTTGTGGTCATTCGTATCGTCGTGCAGGTTCTCCGAGGCCTCGTCTGGTCGGACGGCCTCTGGAGCATCAGGGGGAGGTGATCCGTCTCGTTCCGAGACCGTACGGCGCCTCCTCTAGCGCCTCTTAGGTGAACGTTGTTTGCGGGTTCGTCCCTCTGTGTCGGAAGACGGAAGGGAGACGCGTCCTTCTGGGAGGAAGGACGTCGCGGGGACGTCAAATGAAGGGGCGTCCATATGATCGGGCGGGTGGGGGTCGGAAGTCGTCGCTGCTGGTAGTGGCGCCGGAGTAGCGTCAGGCTGTGAGCGGGACGCGTCGGCCCCGGTGTATCAGCAGTTGCTGGATGGGTCACCGGGTGACGGCCGCTGGAAGGAGAAGAGAGCGCCGGTGCGTAGGTGATCGGTAAAACTGTCGTCGTAGCCGGAGGTGCCACGGTAGCGGCTGGTAGTGGGGTTATTCGGCGCTAAAGGCACTCAGATCTGAGGTGGCCTTCTTTGCAGCACTGGGAACAGGTCTTGGGTTGGCCGTCGTATATGACAACAGCGCGGCACCCGTTAAATTGCAGGTAAGATGGCACGTGTCGACGGAGATCGATGGTGATCTACCGTATACCGTTTAGAACGGGGTACGTTTGGAATTGCGCCCTGCGTTCGGCAGTGTGGCCGTGTACAGTGCCATAGGGGCGGAAAGCCGGGATAACGTCTTCCGCCGGGAGCTCTAAAACTCGTATGGTGCGCATTCCTAAGCCTGCATGGTCGACATTGACCGCTCCGACATTGCCTTCGGCGTGGCAAAAGCGTAATCCATGGTTGGTGTCACGAAGTATTTTTTCATATACCGCGTCATTGACGACTTTGACGTACACCGTACTGCTTAATATGGACAAATGAATGCCCAAGATGTCGGAAGCTCGGATCTTAGCAACGTCGCGTAGGAACTGTTTTACTTCCAAGGCCTTTGGTCGTGCGTAGTCGTTGCAGAAGTTGAATCGTAATGTTGATTTTCTAAAACGGTTCGCCATGGTTCTAGTGCACGTAAGCGACACGTAAGTGACGGCTGCTGAAATGTAAACAACAGCGAGGGCGTGCCCTCCGCAGGCGGAAACAACACCACGTCCGCACTGCACGGCAGCGAAAGCCGGACTGTCAACGGAGCTACCCAAGCACGACTCACGCCCCGTCGTCACAGCCTTACTTCTGCCAGTACCTCGTCTCCTATCTTCCGAACTTTACAGAAGCTCTCCTGCGAACCTTGCAGAACTAGCACACCTGAAAGAAAGAATATTGCGGTGACATGGCATAGCCACAGCCTGGAGGATGTTTCCAGAATGAGATTTTCACTCTGCAGCGGAGTGTGCGCTGATATGAAACTTCCTGGCAGATTAAAACTGTGTGCCAGACTGAGACTCGAACTCGGGACCTTTGCCTTTCGTTGGCATTGGAAGGTAGGAGGCGAGGTACTGGCAGAAGTAATGCTGTGAGACGCGGTGTGAGTCGTGCTTGGGTAGCTCAGATGGTAGAGCAATTGCCCGCGAAAGGCAAAGGTCCCGAGTTCGAGTCTCGGTCCGGCACACAGTTTTAATCTGCCAGAAAGTTTCGTATCAGCGTACACTCCGCTGCAGAGCGAAAATCTCATTCTGGTAGGAATTAGCTCTACAATACATTATGATTTCGTGTCTTGATATTTTTCAACATGTAATATACTTCATATCAAGATGGCATTTACAATTATATATTTGTTGTACATACCTACGAAAAGTAACTAATCCCCCTCACGTGCTTCTCTTTACATCCTAGCAGCGACAATACTACACCATAACTGTTGCCGAATCTGAAACGTGAATTAAGCAAGGCGAATGCGTGTAAGGTTCAGGTTTCGCTATTACCGAAAATTCTAGAAGAGCAGCGTCGTCCCAAAATCACGTGACTAGCCCGGTTTGACGTTGAGAACATGCGCAGTAGGCTATGCTCATTTCCTAAGTATACTTCATAGAAGCGCCCAACATATTACTCTTTAGGAATACCGCGGAATGGGAAGTTGCGCTCATTGCGCGCTTACGATTCAAGTCACCGGAAATATAACGTATTTCATTGTGAAGCTGTGACAGACATGCGCCTAATCCCTTAGGTGGAGGAACAGAAGGAATAGAAGACTGCAGGCTATTGATGTGGGAGGGAGAGTAGAAGTAGGAGACCAGTCTTTAACGTCCCTTTGACAACGAGGTCCTTAGAGACGGAGCATAAGCTCTTATTAGGGAAGGATGGGGAAGGTAATCGGCCGTGCCCTTTCAAATGAACCATTCCGGCATCTGCCTGAAGTCATTTAGGGAAATCACGGAAACCCTCAATCAGGAAGGCCGGACGCGGGTTTGAACCGTCGTCCTCCCGTATGCGAGTCCAGTGTGCTAACTCGCTCGGTATCGCTGTAGCGAAAGAGAACAGAATCCTTTCGTAACAGATATTAGTGGAAAAAGAAGATCCAACTGCGCCGACGTCTAGGGCGCAGCGCTTCACACTTGAGAAGCTCCTCCGTGAGAGATATGATGCGGGAGCGAGTAAACAGTTTTGGAGGTGTCGGACGTGAGGCGCCGTCAGCGTGCGAGGCGAGAATACAGCGGGGCGGCGCTTGTCCGCGAGCAGCCGGCAGGCTCTGCTTAAAGCGGAGGGCCCACAGTGAAAGCAGGCGGCGGCCCGCGGCCGGCTGCTGTGGCGGAGGGCCGCTCATCAAAGAGGAATGAGCCAGCCGCGGGCAGGCCACGCGTCTCACCTGCTCCTTGCTACGGATCTTCCGCGTTACGTACTTCGAATCGGATGACAATTAATACGATGACACGAAGCACTCTAATTGTTCAGATTATTTGACGAATTTTATATGGGACTTTTATTTCAAAATAAGTTCAAGGTTACAGACACAGTCGTGCAGTCACATAGTTCCAGATGAGTCTCTCTGTTTTCTGGGTATCTTTTTAGTGGTTACGCCTCTGATGAATGAACTGAGAGCAGTGGTTCCCATCCTAAATCTACACCTACCTCTACATCTACGTAGTTACTCCGCAAGCCACCGTACGGCGCGTGGCGGAGGGTACCCTGTACCATCAATAGTCATTTGCTTTCCTGTTACACTCGTAGATAGAGCGAGCGAAAAACTACAGTCTGAGTCTCTATGAGCCCTGATGGTATAATGTAATTTTCTGACGGGTGAAAACAAAATTGCATTTCAGTCAAAAACAAACATTTTTAATAGATCATTCCTATTATCAGTACTTTATAACGCTGAAATGCTGATTATGTAAGATACAATAATTACATTATTTTTCAAATACACTACTGGCCATTAATACTGCTACTCCTAGAAGAAATGCACATAATAAAAGGGTATTTATTGGACAAATATATTATACTAGAACTGACATGTGATTACATTTTCACCAATTTGGGTGCATAGATCCTGAGAAATCAGTACCCAGAACAACCACCTCTGGCCGTAATAACGGCCTTGGTACGCCTGGGCATTGAGTCAAACAGAGCTTGGATGGCGTGTACACGTAGAGCTGCCCATGCAGCATGGAAGGTCGCACCACCCAATTTGCTCTCGAAGAGACCGATATCTCATCCAAATGCCATTGCAGGACAGATCTGCGTCCTCCTCGGCTCTGACACAGCAGTGGAACCGTGTAACACATCGTACACTGTCAGGGTTGAATGTCCGTCGCCGTTTGTTACGGCATGGGTTACGTGCGTCGTCCACTTCTCCACCTACCTTTGACAAATGTGCAGAAACATGCTAGATGGCAGCTATGTATGGAACGACATCACTGGGGACAGCAACGGCATCAGATAGAGTATTCGGACTGAAAATGATGGCCACATTTTGGTCCCAGCAGACAGGCGGAGTGGCATCCCAGTGAGTGCTTTCGCACAAGACATACCCAGCGCCAACTCAGGGACTTATGAATGGGGCGCTACTGGGTACGTTCACAAATCACAGTTGGTTAGTGTCCAGGGCAGTGTGACCAGTGTGACACGTCTGAAAGACATTCTGCGACTCTTTCTGTACAACACCCCAGCCGCCATTTTCCAGCAAGACATCGCACGACCACATATTGTTGCATGAACACGTGCCTTCTTGGTGTCACAGGTTGTCAGCCTTTTGGCCTGGACCGCCAGATCGCCAGACTGATCACCAATCAAAAATGTGTGGGATATAGCTAACCGACGGGGGCAGCGCTGTATCTCAATTCCACCGCAGATGAGCTTTGGGAGCAGTATGGATGGCTATTCGTGCCTTATACGCGTCGATGCCATCACGCTTGGAAGAAATTATCAGAGGTAATGGCGTACCTTGTGCCTACTAGGCAACAGGACACATGTTGAACCGAAGTCACTGGAATGCTAATCATTTCTGCAGAACATACCACATTACATGTCCTGCGAAAACTAACTTCGTATCTCTAGTCGTTGAAGATGTTCTGTTTTTCTTCTGAACGTGAGTGTGAACACTTTGAACCATGCACCTCTGACAGTGGAACTGAGACGTGTAGATTATCACATATTCTGAAATATCTCCTGAAAATGCGCTCTCCGAATTGCACGTAGCTCCTGCAACATATCAGAAATTGCTTCATTATTCGCTTCACCACAATAAACAAATGAATTGACAACACAATAGTATCTGTGTAACTGTTACTACGCTACTGTAGCCTACGTTGTGTCATTGTAATAATAATAATAATAATAATAATAATAATAATAATATTTATTATTATTATTATTATTATTATTAGTGCCAGTGGTCAAACGCAAGGCATTGGCAGCCCAAAGTCTTCCAGTTTTTGCGAATTCATAACGATACCAGTAGTCAAGTGATGTACAGACAACAGGCGTAAATATTGTGCCAATATTTTAGTTTGCTTGATTTTAAATCGGGGTGGGGAGGCAGTGTGTGGGTAAAGTATGTGTTGCGAGTAAGAACAGTGGTGGAGAGGAAGCATGCTTTCTAATGAAAGTCTACCGTCACTGTGAGTAGTTATACTTAGCTTTATTTTCTGATGAGAAGCAGTGGATAGCACTTTCGATGCACTGAGAACTGCGTCATCAGTTTATAAAAGAGATTGTTAGAAATAAGTAGTACCAATTGTCTCATTGGATTGCAGTTTAACGAAACACCTATAAAAACTATATATCATTTCTCTTACGTTACTTTAAAAAGGCAAGTGTTCATTGCTTTACATTCTAAAGTTTTCTTAGGCGCTAATGATAGTAGCGGGAGACAGACCACTTCGAGGGGCCTGTGAGGAGGGGGGGGGGGGGGGCGAAGGGACAAGGCGCAATTGATTGTATTGTGGCACAGTGTCGGGAAGAGGGGAGGGGAGGGGAGGGGCGGGGCGTACTAGCTAACGTCAGAGGTAATGGTCACACAAATATTGGGGACCAGTGATGCAAGCGTAATTTCTGGTGGCAATGGTGTAGGGTATACACGCAACCAGGAGTTGGGTAGCAGTCTATCTTCCTTGACAAGCACCAAGAGGCGTAGTACACTCATGGAAATGGAAAAAAGAACACATTGACACCGGTGTGTCAGACCCACCATACTTGCTCCGGACACTGCGAGAGGGCTGTACAAGCAATGATCACACGCACAGCACAGCGGACACACCAGGAACCGCGGTGTTGGCCGTCGAATGGCGCTAGCTGCGCAGCATTTGTGCACCGCCGCCGTCAGTGTCAGCCAGTTTGCCGTGCCATACGGAGCTCCATCGCAGTCTTTAACACTGGTAGCATGCCGCGACAGCGTGGACGTGAACCGTATGTGCAGTTGACGGACTTTGAGCGAGGGCGTATAGTGGGCATGCGGGAGGTCGGGTGGACGTACCGCCGAATTGCTCAACACGTGGGGCGTGAGGTCTCCACAGTACATCGATGTTGTCGCCAGTGGTCGGCGGAAGGTGCACGTGCCCGTCGACCTGGGACCGGACCGCAGCGACGCACGGATACACGCCAAGACCGTAGGATCCTACGCAGTGCCGTAGGGGACCGCACCGCCACTTCCCAGCAAATTAGGGACACTGTTGCTCCTGGGGTATCGGCGAGGACCATTCGCAACCGTCTCCATGAAGCTGGGCTACGGTCCCGCACACCGTTAGGCCGTCTTCCGCTCACGCCCCAACATCGTGCAGCCCGCCTCCAGTGGTGTCGCGACAGGCGTGAATGGAGGGACGAATGGAGACGTGTCGTCTTCAGCGATGAGAGTCGCTTCTGCCTTGGTGCCAATGATGGTCGTATGCGTGTTTGGCGCCGTGCAGGTGAGCGCCACAATCAGGACTGCATACGACCGAGGCACACAGGGCCAACATCCGACATCATGGTGTGGGGAGCGATATCATACACTGGCCATACACCTCTGGTGATCGTCGAGGGGACACTGAATAGTGCACGGTACATCCAAACCGTCATCGAACCCATCGTTCTACCATTCCTAGACCGGCAAGGGAACTCGCTGTTCCAACAGGACAATGCACGTCCTCATGTATCCCGTGCCACCCAACGTGCTCTAGAAGGTGTAAGTCAACTACCCTGGCCAGCAAGATCTCCGGATCTGTCCCCCATTGAGCATGTTTGGGACTGGATGAAGCGTCGTCTTACGCGGTCTGCACGTCTAGCACGAACGCTGGTCCAACTGAGGCGCCAGGTGGAAATGGCATGGCAAGCCGTTCCACAGGACTACATCCAGCATCTCTACGATCGTCTCCATGGGAGAATAGCAGCCTGCATTGCTGCGAAAGGTGGATATACACTGTACTAGTGCCGACATTGTGCATGCTCTGTTGCCTGTGCCTATGTGCGTGTGGTTCTGTCAGCGTGATCATGTGATGTATCTGACCCCAGGAATGTGTCAATAAAGTTTCCTCTTCCTGGGACAATGAATTCACGGTGTTCTTATTTCAATTTCCAGGAGTGTATTTGGAGAAAATGAATGGAGCAGTCTGTTGTAAACATCTTTCCTGTCGTCCTGCTCGGATAGTACCTAACATGACATGCAGCAACTACCAAATTGGAACTTTCCATCGAACAGTGACCGATCCTTCAGTTAAGGCTTTCACTAAAGATGGCGCCACAGTCGTCGGCGGAGCCGCGGCGGCCACACCATGTGCAGAACATGACATCGTCGCTGGATTCGTTCACGCTGCTTGGTCACTTCAACTCTATCGCCTGAGTCTCTGCTCATCACCAATGTCGTCGACGTTGCGGTCCGCACAATATTAAGAAATGTTAGAAAATAATTTTGTTTAGTAAGAGGAAGAATGGAAAAAAGATGAGAATTTATAAGAGGAAGATCGTTTTAGCCTTAGAGAAGGTAAAGCACAACAGAGGCAGTTCTGACATTGCGCCTCATAACGAAAGCTGGATTTAAGAAAATTCAAACACGTTAGTAGATTGTAGATCTATAAAAAGGGTTCGTCAATGTAAAGTGGTGCAAGATAATGGAAAATCCCAGGAAAATTGTAATTGTAGAAAGACGGGTAATACACTCGCACAATATGTACAAGAACCGCTACAGGAAATAAGAAATGAAGACCAAGAACGAATTGCTTGGTTTAGAGAGAGTGTAAGACGGAGGTATAATCTGTCGTCCCTCCTCTTCAATTTACTCATGGAAGAAGAAATGACGAGAATAGGAGAAAGGTTCAGGAGTGAGAGTAAAATTCAGGGTGAAAGGATATTAGTGACAAAATTCGCTGATGACGTTGCTGTTCTCACTGAAAGTGAAGAAAAATTACAAGACCTGTTGAATGACATGTACTTTATTGTAAATACAGAATATCGATTGAAGGTCAACAAAGAAAACCAAAAGTAATGAGGAATATCAGAAATAAGATAAGTGATAGACTTTATATAAACGTTGTAGACCATGAAGTAGATGGAATGAAGGGGTTATGCTAGTCTGAAAGCAAAATAACACAGTCGCGCCGGCCGGTGTGGCCGAGCGGTTCTAGGCGCTACAGTCTGGAACCGCGCGACCGCTGCGGTCGCAGGTTCGAATCCTGCCTCGGGCATGGATGTGTGTGATGTCCTTAGGATAGTTAGGTTTAAGTAGTTCTAGGTCTAGGGGACTGATGACCTCAGAAGTTAAGTCCCATAGTGCTCAGAGCCATTTGAAAGATTTTGACAAAGTCACATTTATGCCCATCAGCTGTGCTAGCTGAAACTGACTAGGCAGCACAAGTGAGCTTACTGTCAAAGTTCTAAGTGTGACATATCTGATAATTACTGGTAATTGAAATTAATCGAATTTCCTGTCGGCGCATGGGAGAACATGACTGTAACATTAAATAAAAGACACTTCCTGATGACCTCCAAAATTATTTTTAATTGGTCACTAACCAGCTTTCGACTACTTAGGCCATTTTCAGGTGACAATTGAATGTCGGAAACACAGGTACAATGACGTGCGACTTACACAGATATTATTTACACAGAAATTACAAGAATGATGACATTTAGGTTATTGCCTTAGGAAATTATTACATTTTTCTAACACAGAATTAATTACATTAATTAACACAGGAAACAATGTTTTCTTTGGAGATGCACATTTGACAACTGATGAAAATTAATTCTGAATTTACACTTTCAATTTATTATTGTTCCTGTTGTCATGTCCTAGTTCATGAACCACGGGCAACGTATGAGTGGTCAAGTAAGTGGTCCCGACAGTCGGGATACCAGTTACTTTCGAATAAGGCTGGGCATCTCGGACATATTCTGAGTCGTGGTCACCTTTGTGCTCATACGGCAAAGACTACCAAACCCACCGGTTAGTCCCTCAACCGTTAGGAGTAAAACCCAATGGGTCTCGAGGCAAGTAAGGCTAGCAACCTGCTTCCCCGGTACTTTAAATATGATGCCTCGGACCTTTGGAGGCGACGTAGTCCCACCTCTAACTGAAAAAGCAGGGACTCCTAAGATACAACTTGGCAAACAAATGGTAATGAGATTAATGAGATAATAATATCAATGGGGGCTACTCTGGGAAGAAGGTAGAGCTGGCAGAGGCTGCAAGTAAGATGGGGTTGGACGTTTTACCTGTTATTGACATTCGGGTAAGGGGTGAGAAAGAAGAGGAAGTGGGAGAATACAAGGTCTACCTGTCAGGAGTCAAAGCAGGAATAGCGGAATAGCACAATGGGGCGTAGAGCTTTACATCAGGAACGATATGGAACCCAGCGCAGTTGCAATAAGGTATGCAAACGAGCGACTGATGTGGATAGATTTGACAGTGTCTAGCAAGAAAATTAGGATTGTGTCAGTATATTCGCATTGTGAAGGGACAGATCAAGATAAGATGGATAGTTTTTATGAGGAACTCAGTGATGTAGTTGTTAGAGTAAAGGACAAGGACAATGTTCTGCTCATGGGTGATTTTAATGCCAGGATTGGAAATCGAACAGAAGGGTATGAAAAGGTTATGGATAAATTCGGAGAGGATATGGAGGCCAAAAGGAATGGGAAACAATTCTTGGATTTCTGTGCCAGTATGGGCTTCATAATCACAAACTCCTTTTTTAAACATAAGAACATTCACCGGTATACTTGAGGAGGCAGGGGAACCAGATCTGTCATTGACTATATAATAACACATTAGGAATTCAGGAAAGCTGTGAGGGACACATGTGTATTCAGGGGATTCTTTGATGACACTGATCATTATTTAATCTGCAGTGAAATTGGAATTGTGAGGTCGAAAGTGCAGGAGGTCAGGTCCATATGTAGGAGGATAATAGTGGAGAAACTTCAGGATAAGGAAATCAGGCACAGGTACATAACAGTGATCTCAGGAAGGTACCAGTTAGTTGAATGTAGTCAATTACAGTCATTGAAAAATGACTGGACAAGGTACAGGGACACAGTACTAGAAGTGGCTAAAGAATGTCTTGGAACACTAGTGAGTAAAAGTAGTATGAAGCAAACAGCTTGGTGGAATGACACAGTCAAGGCAGCCTGTAAAAGGAAAAAAAGGCATATCAAAAATGGCTGCATACTAGAACTCAGGTAGACAAAGAAAGTTATGTTGAAGACAGAAACAAAGCCAAACAGATAATTGCAGCATCCAAGAAGAAATCTTGGGAAGACTTTGGAAACATGTTGGAGACTATGGGTCAAGCTGCTGGAAAACCATTCTGGAGTGTAATTAGCAGTCTTCGAAAGGGAGGTAAGAAGGAAATGACAAGTATTTTGGACAGGTCAGGAAAACTGCTGGTGAATCCAGTGGATGCCTTGGGCATATGGAGGGAATATTTTGAAGAGTTACTCAACGTAGGTGAAAATACGATCAGTAATGTTTCAGATTTCGAGGTAGAATGGGATAGGAATGATGATGGAAATAGGATCACATTTGAGGAAGTGGAGAAAATAGTCAATAGATCGCAGTGCAATAAAACAGCTGGAGTGGATGAAATTAAGTCGGAACTCATCAAAGACAGTGGAATGTCAGGTTTTAATGGCTACACAGGATAATTGAAATGGCCTGGGAGTCGGGACAGGTTCCATCAGACTGGACAAAAGCAGTAATCACACCAATCTTTAAACATGGAAACAGGAAAGATTGTAACAACTACAGAGGTATCTCATCAGCGTTGTGGGTAAAATCTTCTCAGGTATTGTTGAAAGAAAAGTGCGAGTATTAGTTGAGGACCAATTGCATGACAATCGGTGTGTTTAGGCCTCTTAGAGGTTGTCAGGATCAGATCTTTAGCTTACGGCAAATAATGGAGAAGTGTTATGAGTGGAACTGGGAATTGTGTCTATCCTTTATAGATCTAGAAAAGGCATATGACCGGGTTCCTAGGAGGAAGTTATTGTCTGTTCTACGAGATTATGGAATAGGAGGCAAACTTTTGCAAACAAATTAAGGGTCTTTACATGGATAGTCAGGCAGCAGTTAGAGTTGACAGTAAATTGAGTTCATGGTTCAGAGTAGTTTCAGGGTTACGTAAGACAAGGCTGCAACCTGTCTCCACTGTTGTTCATATTATTTATGGATCATATGTTGAAAACAATAGACTGGCTTGGTGAGATTAAGATATGTGAACACAAAATAAGCAGTTTTGCATATGCGGATGACTTTGTTGTGATGGCAGATTTGATTGAAAATTTGTAAAGTAATATTTCAGAGCTAGATCAGAAATGTAAGAACCATGGTATGAAGATTAGCATCTCCAAAACAAAAGTAATGTCAATGGGAAAGAAATATAAACGGATTGAGTGCCAAATAGGAGGAACAAAGTTAGAACAGGTAGACGGTTTCAAGTACTTAGGATGCATATTCTCACAGGATGGCAACATAGTGAAAGAACTGGAAGCTAATGCAGTGAGCGCTCAGCTACGATGTACTCTCTTCTGCAAGAAGGAAGTCAGTACCAAGACTAAGTTATCTGTGCACCGTTCAATCTTTCGACCAACTTTGTTGTATGGGGGCGAAAGCTGGATGGATTCAGGTTACATTATCGACAAGGTTGAGGTTACGGATATGAAAGTAGCTAGGATGATTGCACGTACTAGTAGATGGGAACAATGGCAGGAGGGTGTCCACAATGAGGAAATCAATGAAAAACTGGGAATGAACTCTATAGATGTAGCAGTCAGGGCGAACAGGCTTAGATCGTAGGGTCATGTTACACGCATGGGAGAAGCAAGGTTACCCAAGAGACTCATGGGTTCAGCAGTAGAGTGTAGGAGGAGTCGCGGCAGACCAAGGAGAAGGTACCTTCGGCTAAGAATGATTTTGAAGTGATAGGTTTACCATCAGAAGAGACACCAATGTTAGCACTGAATAGGGGATCGTGGAGGAATTTTGTAAGAGGCCTATGAAAGGCATAATCAGTCTTATATGATAATGATGATGAATGATGACGAATTTATTATTTGTGACTAGAACTTATTTTAAAAGAGAGGAAAAAGGAAGTTGAGTCTGATGATTTAGCACAAAGAAGATATTTTTTGTCATATGTTTGTTTATTTCCAGTATTTCTATGTCTTTTTCCGGAATGTAAGGCTTGACATTTTGCATCAGATTATCGGCAACAGTTGAATCTTTCTTCTTTAGTCTCCAGTTACTCCTATGTTCAGATTTCCTGATTGTGACGGATCTGCATGACTGACCGATACTTTCCAAAAGTTGTTGCATGTGTTTTTATATATACCATTCTGTGTCAAGGGTTGCTATATGCCTTTGATAGTGGATATGAATTTTCATATGTAGGTATATAATTGCGAGACTTCAACTTTTTACAGACGTTATTTGAAATTTTGCAGGGAAGTGGGTTAATGCACCAGCTTTTGTAATTACTGATTCTGTTGGCGAGCATACAGAGGTGGTTTAGTTTTAGGCATTTTATTTCTTTGTAGTACACTATAAATCAGAGCTGTAGTACTTCTTGAAAGGCAGATTCAAATAAAGGAACAGATATGAGGCGATTCACCATTGAATGGAAAGCTGCTTGTTTGTGGCTGCAGGGAGCTTGCAGGGATCTCTGTATCTGTAGCTTTGACTTACCTGTAAAGGCTAAAGAAGTGTCTCTTTGTGCTATTATCTGTATTAAGGCCCAGGGAATTTATATAATAACCTTCCCTCTCCATCCTGAACTGAATTTTGGTATGTTTGAAGTTTAAATGTTGTAGTATCCAACTGTCTGGTGGTACCAGTCCGTATCATCATCATATCTGAACCAAGACTTAATTTTGAAGTGGATCTTTCTGTAGAAAATTTTGTTCGAAATTGTCCATGAGAAGTTAAGACAATACAGTACTGAGCCCCCCCCATGAACCATGGACCTTGCCGTTGGTGGGGAGGCTTGCGTGCCTCAACGATACAGACAGCGGTACCGTAGGTGCATCCACAACGGAGGGGTATTTGTTGAGAGGCCAGACAAACATGTGGTTCCTGAAGAGGGGCAGCAGCCATTTCAGTAGTTGCAGGGGCAACAGTCTGGATGATTGACTGATCTGGCCTTGTAACACTAACCAAAACGGCCTTGCTGTTCTGAAACTGCAAACGGCTGAAAGCAAGGGGAAACTACAGCCATAGTATTTCCCGAGGGCATGCAGCTTTACTGTATGGTTAAATGATGATGGCGTCCTCTTGGGTAAAATATTCCGGAGGTAAAATAGTCCCCCATTCGGATCTCCGGGCGGGGACTACTCAAGACGACGTCGTTATCAGGAGAAAGAAAACTGGCGTTCTACGGATCGGAGCGTGGAATGTCAGATCCCTTAATCGGGCAGGTAGGTTAGAAAATTTAAAAAAGAAATGGATAGGTTAAAGTTACAGGTTGTTTCAAAAATGACCGGTATATTTGAAACGGCAATAAAAACTAAACGAGCAGCGATAGAAATACACCGTTTGTTGCAATATGCTTGGGACAACAGTACATTTTCAGGCGGACAAACTTTCGAAATTACAGTAGTTACAATTTTCAACAACAGATGGCGCTGCAAGTGATGTGAAAGACATAGAAGACAACGCAGTCTGTGGGTGCGCCATTCTGTACGTCGTCTTTCTGCTGTAAGCGTGTGCTGTTCACAATGTGCAAGTGTGCTGTGGACAACATGGTTTATTCCTTATAACAGAGGATTTTTCTGGTGTTGGAATTCCACCGCCTAGAACACAGTGTTGTTGCAACAAGACGAAGTTTTCAACGGAGGTTTAATGTAACCAAAGGACCGAAAAGCGATACAATAAAGAATCTGTTTGAAAAATTTCAACGGACTGGGAACGTGACGGATGAACGTGCTGGAAAGGTAGGGCGACCGCGTATGGCAACCACAGAGGGCAACACGCAGCTAGTGCAGCAGGTGATCCAACAGAGGCCTCGGGTTTCCGTTCGCCGTGTTGCAGCTGCAGTCCAAATGACGCCAACGTTCACGTATCGTCTCATGCGCCTGAGTTTACACCTCTATCCATACAAAATTCAAACGCGGCAACCCCTCAGCGCCGCTACCATTGCTGCACGAGAGACATTCGCTAACGATATAGTGCACAGGATTGATGACGGCGATATGCATGTGGGCAGCATTTGGTTTACTGACGAAGCTTATTTTTACCTGGACGGCTTCGTCAATAAACAGAACTGGCGCATATGGGGAACCGAAAAGCCCCATGTTGCAGTCCCATCGTCCCTGCATCCTCAAAAAGTACTGGTCTGGGCTGCCATTTCTTCCAAAGGAATCATTGGCCCATTTCTCAGATCCGAAACGATTACTGCATGACGCTATCTGTACATTCTTCGTGAATTTGCGGCGGTACGAACTGCCTTAGACGACACTGCGAACACCTCGTGGTTTATGCAAGATGGTGCCAGGCCACATCGCACGGCTGACGTCTTTAATTTCCTGAATGAATATTTCGATGATCGTGTGATTGCTTTGGGCTATCCGAAACATACAGAAGGCGGCGTAGATTGGCCTCCCTATTCGCCAGACATGAACCCCTGTGACCTCTTTCTGTGAGGACACTTGAAAGACCAGGTGTACCGCCAGAATCCAGAAACAATTGAACAGCTGAAGCAGTACATCTCATCTGCATGTGAAGCCATTCCGCCAGACACGTTGTCAAAGGTTTGAGACTACGCCATATTATTGCTACGCATGGTGGATATGTGGAAAATATCGTACTATAGAGTTTTCCAGACCGCAGTGCCATCTGTTGTTGACAATTGTAACTACTGTAATTTCGAAAGTTTGTCTGCCTGAAAATGTACTGTTGTCCCAAGCATATTGCAACAACCGGTGTATTTCTATCGCTGCTCGTTTAGATTGTATTGCCGTTTCGAATATACCGGTCATTTTTGAAACACCCTGTAGATACAGTGGGAATTAGTGAAGTTCGGTGGCAGGAGGTACAAGACTTCTGGTCAGGTGAGTACAGGTTATAAATACAAAATCAAGTAGGGGTAATGCAGGAGTAGGTTTAATAATGAATAAAAAATAGGAGTGCGGGTAAGCTACTACAAACAGCATAGTGAACGTATTATTGTGCCAAGATAGACACGAAGCCCATGCCTAATACAGTAGTACAAGTTTATATGCCAACTAGCTCTGCAGATGACGAAGAAATTGAAGAAATGTATGATGAGATAAAAGAAATTATTCAGGTAGTGAAGGGAGACGAACATTTAATAGTCACAGGGGACTGGAATTCGAGCGCGGGGAAAAGGGAGAAAAGGAAACATAGTAGGTGAACATGGATTGGGGGACAGAAATGAAAGAGGGAGCTGTCTGGTAGAATTTTGCACAGAGCATAACTTAATTAAAGTTAACACTTGATTCAAGAATCATAAAAGAAGGTTGTATACATGGAAGAATCCTGGAGATACTAGGAGGTATCAGATAGATTATATAATGGTAAGACAGAGATTTAGGAACCAGGTTTTTAACTGTAGGACATTTCCAGGGGCAGATGTGGACTCTGAGCACAATCTGTTGGTTATGAACTGTAGATTAAAACTGAAGAAACTGCAAAAAGGTGGGAATTTAAGGAGATGGGACCTGGATAAACTGACTAAACCAGAGGTTGTACAGAGTTTCAGGGAGAGCATAAGGGAACAATTGACAGGAATGGGGGAAAGAAATACAGTAGAAGAAGAACGGGTAGCTCTGAGGGATGAAGTAGTGAAGGCAGCAGATGATCAAGTAGGTAAAAAGGCGAGGGCTAGTAGAAATCCTTGGGTAAAAGAAGAAATATTAAATTTAATTGATCACTGGATAAAATATAAAAATGCAGTAAATGAAGCAGGCAAAAAGGAATACAAACGTCTCAAAAATGAGATCGACTGGAAGTGAAAAAGGCTAAGCAGTGATGGCTAGAGGACAAATGTAAGGATGTAGAGGCTTATCTCACTAGGGGTAAGATAGATACTGCCTACAGGAAAATTAAAGAGGCCTTTGGAGAAAAGAGAACACTTGTATGAATATCAAGAGCTCATATGGAAACCCAGTTCTAAGCAAAGAAGGAAAAGCAAAAAGGTGGAAGAAGGATATAGAGGGTCTATACAAGGGCGATGTATTTGAGGACAATGGAAGAGGATGTAGATGAGGATAACATGGGAGATACGATACTGCATGAAGAGTTTGACAGAGCACTGAAAGACCTGAGTCGAAGCAAGGCCCCCGGGGTAGACAACATTCCATTAGAACTATTGACGGCCTTGGGAGAGCCAGTCCTGACAAAACTCTACCATCTGTTGAGCAAGATGTATGAGACAGGCAAAATACCCTCAGACTTCAAGAAGAATATATTAATTGCAATCGCAAAGAAAGCAGGTGTTGACAGATGTGAAAATTACCGAACTATCAGTTTAAGAAGTCACAGCTGCAAAATACTAACGCATATTCTTTACAGAGGAATGGAAAAACTAGTAGAAGCCGACCTCGGGGGATGTTCAGTTTGGATTCCGCCGAAATGCTGGAACACGTGAGGCAATACTGACCCTACGATTTATCTTAGACGCTAGATTAAGGAATGACAAACCTACGTTTCTAGCATTTGTAGACTCAGAGAAAGCTTTTGACAATGTTGACTGGAATACTCTCTTTCAAATTCTAAAGGTGGCAGGGGTAAAATACAGGGAGCGAAAGGCTATTTACAATTTGTACAGAAACCAGATGGCAGTTATAAGAGTCAAGGGACATGGAAGGGTAGCAGTGGTTGGGAAGGGAGTGAGACAGGGTTGTAGCCTCTCTCCGATGTTATTCAATATGTATATTGAGCAAGCAGTAAAGGGAACATGAGAAAAATTTGGAGTAGGTATTAAAATCCAGGGAGAAGAAATAAAAACTTTGAGGTTCGCCGATGACATTGTATTTCTGTCAGAGACGGCAAAGGACTTAGAAGAGCAGTTGAAGGGAATGGACAGTGTCTTGAAAGGAGGATAGAAGACGAACATCAACAAAAGCAAAACGAGGAGATTGGAATGTAGTCGAATTAAGTCGGGTGATGCTGAGGGAATTAGATTAGGAAATGAGACACTTAAAGTAGTAAAGGAGTTTTGCTATTTGGGGAGCAAAATAACTGATGATGGTCGAAGTAGAGAGGATATAAAATGTAGACTAGCAATTGCAAGGAAAGCATTTCTTAAGAAGAGAAATTTGCTAACATCGGGTATTGATTCAAGTGCAGGAAGTCGTTTCTCAAAGAATTTGTATGGAGTGCAGTCATGTATGGAAGTGAAACGTGGACGATAAACAGCTTAGACAAGAAGAGAATAGAAGCTTTCGAACTGAGAAGAGAACCTACAGCTAAGTCATTAGACTGCCTGTAATATGTGTTCTGAAACTAGAAACAATTTACTTTTACACACAGGCCAGTTGGAGAGACTATGTCATGTTATTCTACAGGATTTGTTCAAAAGATCTGTTAATATGTTTACACATTCCTCAGTAGAAACATTTGTGGCCAAACGATACTAGTTTAGAAATGTGTGGGATTTGCGTATTTTTTGCCCACGAAAGCTGTGGAATTTTTTATGCCAAACTTAGGATTAAAATTGATTTTCTTTGTAATGATGTGATCTAGTTCCTTCAGTAATAACTGACAAGGAGCAGCGAAGGGTGGCACCACTGGGCGTACGGGAATACCAGCTTTATGTACTTTAAGTCAGCCATATAAACTAGCCAGATGCTTGTTAGTATGAATGCAATGGCTCCTCAGTTATATAGATCGCTACTTTGGAAGGAATAGAGACTGTTTCCTAGGAAGATGTCAGGCAAATTTTTATCTGCCTGTATACAGGGAAAGGTACATGTTTTGAGGGGTGATAGTATTAGCGATTCCGAAAAAAAACCTCATTGGACGTATGCTCTATTCCTATTGGTTTCCGGGATAGAGCACATTTAACATTACTTTTGTACGTTTTTCTTGAATAACTCTAAAACCGCAACCTCCACTGAAATCGCAGTACAAAATTAATCTATATTAAATTTCCTACAACTAATTCCCTAGAACTAATGGTTTGTGCGAAGACAGCGTGAGAATGTTGAAAAACTCGCTCCACGCGTGGGCGCTGTAGCTTACGTAGTTTTTGCAGGCTGTTTTGAGGTAGCATATTGAGGTAGCAAGTTGAGACGAACACGATGCGGGAAGTTGTGGTCTACCTCAAATTGGCCTACAAAAACTACGTAAGCTACAGCTCATGCGCGTCGAGCGAGTTTTTTAACATTCTCGCGCGGAGATAACGCCAATCATAAAGATTTTATGTACATTTAAATCTGGAATGTTTTCTCATTGCCTCTGATGATGTTGTTGTTTGGTTTGTGAGGCGCTCAACTGTGCGGTTATCAGAGCCCTTACAAAGTCCCAATTGATACACTGTCCAATTTTTACACAGTCCAATCTAGCCACTGTCACGAATAATGAGGAGGAGGAGGAGGACAACAGAAACATCCAGTCCTCGGGCGGGAATCGAACCCGTGACCACGTGATGCATAGCAGCAATGCTAGCCACTAGACCACGAGCTGCTGACTCTCGTTGCTTCTGTAACAGTATCCCGACATGTTTCGTGCACCATGAAAGATCTGTTCGTCTCTTATTAATTTACTTGCTTCGAAATTCTTAATAGGTGTTAATATTATTTCCTTGAATTTAAGCCGCAGCCGGTCTTCGCTTGCACAGTTAGTTTGGAATAAACGAATAATTTTTTTTAGAAAGGCGTCAAGCAAATTTTACCTGCTTTTTTAGAAACAGGTATACTTTGCGTATATTTTTGGTGTATTTGGATTTTACGGTGTTCAGACTCACTAAAACGACCTTGTAATCACGAATCCCTGTGTCCATGAGGACACTCTCTCTTATCACAGCGTTGTTTTTCTTTAAGATGTCTAATATGTTACCGCAACCATTTACATACTGAATAGACTCTTGAATCAATTACTGAGAATAACTTTCGGCTGAAACATTTAGAACAATTTTGGATGATGTTTTATACCTGCCACCGATGTAGATGTAGATTCACCAACATATTGAGGACAGACTGAGGTCACCACCAACTATAATGGTACAAGTAAAGATCTTAACTCCCATTCACAAAACAGCATCAAACATATGACTATTTTACAAATTAGTTAATATGTTAAATATTTGCCTTTAAAAATATAAGCGAATAGAAATTTAGGAAAGGTGTGAACTTGTGCTTACAGCTTCTCGGAAGTTCACTAAGTACTCTCATTATGAAACACTGGATGAATATAAACAGGATAATTTACGCCCCGAATTAAGTAAAAACTAATTTTTCACGCATCTCAATATTGATGACATATCTCCCGAACTGTGTGTCATACAGTAATATAATTTTGCAGGTACATTCAGTGGAACGCGTAAATACTGTGCCGGCCACGGTGGACGAGCGGTTCTAGGCGCTTCAGTCCGGAACTGCGCGATTGCTACGGCCGCAGGTTCGAATCCTGCAACGGGCATGGATGTATGTGATGTCCTTAGGTTAGTTAAGTTTAAGTAGTTCTAAGTTCTAGGGGACTGATGACCTCAGATATTAAGTCCCATAGTGCTCAGAGCCATTTGAACCATTTTTTTCGTAAATACTGCATCAAAAGTATGTTGCGGATAGAGTTATTAATAAAGAAGTAATATATTAAAACGTCATGTCTGCTGTTGTAGTTTTATTGCGCATCATTTCAGGTAGAAGCTAGTTTGTCAGGCATCTAAATGATTATCAGTTCATATCTGTGTGTGTGTGTGAAATCTTATGGGACTTAGCTGCTAAGGTCTTCAGTCCCTAAGCTTACGCACTACTTAACCTAAATTATCCTAAGGACAAACACACACACCCATCCCCGAGGGTGGACTCGAACCTCCACCGGGACCTCAATTCACATCTCCTGACCATTGTATCGTAAAATGACATACTTTGCAGGTACGTTCAGTAATATAAGTGAATACTGTCTGTAAATTGTGTTGCGAATAGATCTAGTAGTAAGATGTAATAAATTGAAACATCATGCCTGATGCTGAAATCTGACTGCATGAAGATCGAAAATGTAGTAAGTGATAAACTTATCTCTTTTCATCGTTTTGTGAAGGGAGAGAGGGGGGTGTTAGCAAGGAAATGTTTTGTAAAAGGCTTGAAATTTTGTTTAAAGTTCGTTGGAAGTTGCTAAGTGATCTCCTTCTCAAATAAAGGGTGAATGAAGTCTGGGTATTTGCGCACCGTTAGTTAAGCTGGTCGAAGACAAACAAACAGTTTCAAACTGTAATACCAGTCGTAAGTATTAAACTTTTAAAGTAAAATTAAACCTCTTAATGTGCAGATTACGACAGTATTTTAAGTTCGGTCAATACCTGTGCGAAATATAGAAAATGGAATTTTTGTTGCTGCAACTGGTACCGGGTTCCGGGATACCGTTTTAATAATATATTGTAAATGAGGCTCAGGCTTACGTACAGATGTGTTCTGCTCAGGACAGGTTACTCCCCATTGTATCAATTATCAGAGCTCATTTCTGATCAATTCGCATGTGATATGCTTGCTTAAATGCATCTGTGAATGGTGTAATTAGTATAATATTGCCTTCGGCAGCCGTATGGGGGTAATATATAGAGACGATAGTGTATGCGTAGATTCCTCAGAACTGGTTCTTGAAACTTTGTAAGCGGGATTCCGCGGAGTGGCGTCTATATTGAAGCGTCTGCCAGACCAAGCGTCTCAACTACAAGAGCATGTACCCAATATACAGGGTGTTTACAAATGAATATCGCGGTTTTAACGCTTTATGATATTTATTATATTAAGCTTACAGTTATAAATGATATGTCAAATGAAAGAGCAACTCAAACTATGTTCAACGTGAGCACCATTTATTACACATCTCACATCAAGTCTATAGAGGAGTTCTTCCCAAACGTTGATAAGTGTGTGTTCAGTGATTGTAGCAACAGCTGCTTCAATCCGGTTTCTTAATTCAGGAAGGTCTGCTGGTAGCGGAAGCACGTACATACAATCCTTGATGAAGCCCCAAAGCAAAACATCGCATGGCGTTAAGTTGGGTGAACGTGGAGGCCATGCAAAGCAAGCCCCATCATTGGGTCTTTTGTGGCCTATCCAGCACTTGGGTACGGTGAATTTCAAACAATCGCGTACTTCGCTATCTTATTGGAAAATGAGGTTCTCTGGCTCATCTTCTTCCAACTGAGGGAAGAGCCATTGCTCTAGTGTATCAAGGCAAGAAGTGCCAGTTACAGTAGGTTCAATCCCTCAGCAGTCTCTTCACTAATTCCTGGTCATCTTGTGCTCTTCCCTTTGCAAAGGCAGTCAGTACCTTCAAATTGATGATACCATCTACGAATGTTATTGTCACTTGGAGGATCACAACCGAACTTCAGCTGTAACACACATTGTACAGTAACTACAGATTCGGCCTTTGCAAACTGCAAAACACAAAACGCTTTCTGTTGACTTGTCGCTATCTTCGCTACTACCGCTGTCTAGCGGACTGCAGCGGAAACAATGCGCGCTGCCCATGCGCACTGGTCCAAACACAACTGTTGAGTTGCTCTTGTATTTGACATATCATTTACAACTGTAAGTTTAATGTAATGAATATTATAAAGCGTTGAAACCCCGATATTCATTTATAAACATCCTGTAGATTAGCTGAGCTGTCGCTTTTATACAACATTAGCTCTTACGTGAACGACGTTTCGTGTGTGGCCTTTCTACCACTGGTATCTGCACACGCTTATCTCAGCAAGCTCCGTGAATTCTGATTAGCGCCATCTTTGATAGTTTCTATGTAATTAAGAAAGTACAACTACTTATTTTGGGACCACTGGGCCTCAACAATAGACTTGTACCAGAATTAGCTTACCATTATTTGTTGTTGTATCAAAATTCCCGAAGCCTGGTTGGGCTGGAAACTTAATCAGGCAGAATTCACGTTTTTGGAGCACAGTGTACTGATTACTGCACTGAAGGTCAGGTCAGGTAACAGAGCATTACGTCCAACAGTATGTTGTCAATTAGGGTTTGTCAGTCCCTATCCTTTCAGAGTCGGCCGATGTATTTTTGTTGTGTTCGGCACCAACACATTTGTTAAATTCATAGTAAAAGTTAATCTGACCACTAGAGAATACTGGAAATGTTTCACACTGTGCGGGTATTCAGGAGTTTTCCTCGACGGGAGAAGAAACTTCTCGGCTTATGTACATACGATCTGCCTATAGGCTGCCACAATCATGCACAAACTCGGCACCGCTGGCGCTGCCAACTTACCCGTGGAGGGTCCTGAACAGTACCACAATCCAATAGTGACCAATTGTGGGCTTTTCAGGAAGTGTTTAGTCTTACTGGTTTCGCCTGATACGACGCAGAGCCACCCTAAAACGTACACAACGAGGGGTTCTCCTAAGGATGACGGGTCATACAGTACTACACTAGCACAGGCTCTTCTCATCACTCTGGGAATATGTCCCACTGACATCATAGTGCGATATCTTGCACATTGATTGCGCCGGGACAACATAGACGACGGACAAAGAACTACAGGTTCAAAATAAGTAAAGAGTTGGATTTTCGCGACTGAACACTTGATCAATGGCAGCCGGATTGGGACGGGAGAAATAATGGACGCTGAGTGTACAGTCTTCTTCTGAAAATCAGAGAGACTACAAATGAGTCCCATCGTCCCCAGCAGATGCAGGACATGCCGTTTTCTCCAGTAAGTACATAGAATGGTGATTTAGGATTCCCTGAGCGTGTCATGTTCATATGCCACTCTGAGTGGAAAGTAGGAGAAATGAATCCCCTCAGGGCGAAATGATGTATCCAATTAGGAAAGCTGACACATTCCAGTAAGTAAACATTCAGCTGTAATTTAGTTTCAATATAAATACATTAGCTATCAGTAATAATAAATGTGAAGGAGCGATGTTTTTTGTCGAGTCGCTAAACACTAGAGAGTTGATTACAGATGGCTGCAGCGCAGGCTGTTATCCACTCAGCGTAGGTAAAATTCGAAGAAGTACAAAGTTATCCGCAATTAAAGAAATTTACAGTAAACGACATAATACATTTATCTCTTTTGTTTTATTAGTTACTTTCGCTTATTTTCTTCCTACTTACGTTTTCTTTGTATGTTACTCGTAGTCCTGGTAGCATTGGCATGGAAAGAAACCTACATGAATGTGTAAGAGAGAAATTGGAAGCCGACTACCTCTCTTGTTTTGTTGGTGTGGTTCTTTGTTTTGCACGTAATTAGAACAGGACATCAGTCAGTGTCAGTCCACTGTGTATTTTATATCCGTACAGAATATAAATTGTACTCTACAAGCAATAAAAGTTATTTGATCACGTAGCTACTGCGCTTTTACCCAACCAAAGCAATTAATTTTCATGCACGTGCAGTTTAAATGCACAAAGATAAAAAAATGTACATAATTATTGTTGTTTTTATGCTAGTAGAACATTCTGCGTCATGATCAAAGGCCAGAGCTTCCTAGTTATTCATAAATACGAAAGTTATTTACGAATAATAGAAAAAATATTTGATATAAGTTCGACGAAGTATTGCAGTGATACTTGATATACATATACTGTAACATTACTCTTTTACACATTACAGATCAACAATTACCGAATAAAACCTGAGCTGAACTTTGATAATTTCAATTTTGATAGCAATACGCTTTAGTTGTAAGTGACACACAGGAGGAAAACTATTAGAACAAGACGTTCCTTTGTATATCCTCACTCAGTTACTAGATGATTCACAACTTTCGATTTTTAGGGGAGTCTAGTAAGACACTGATCCCAGACGTAAAGAAAGATCATTATGAGGTAACGCCCAATAGGTACGCAACACAGCTAACATACAGGTAATGCAGTACGACTGTAACTGATCAAAGCTACTAGGAAAACTACCGTGGAATATTCTTATTTATGATGGTCTACAGCAGCCTGAGGTAGATTTACAACTCTTCTCTCAATAGAAGATAACGTGCTGCGTCCTGCCTCCTCTTCTTACCCCGTATCCATTAATCAGTAAGTGTTGCCCTGGTACGAGGTATTTTCCGAAAGTCAAGGAGTAGTGAATCAGCCTGACTGGCTCGAAATAATTTTGGCATTCTTCTGCCGAGATCTGTCGAGAGTTAAGGCGGCAGTTATATCTGAGAGATATCGTAGCTCAGGAAAAGCACAAAGCTGAGAGGGCGAAATAGGCGGGAGCACCTGCGCTCTGCTGCGCAGTACCCCGCCGTGCTGCGCCGGCTGGCTTTGTGCGCCGCCTGATCGTCGTCGTGGTCTTTCATCTGCGGCGGCCGCTTTGAGCCGCGAGTGCCGTCGCGAAGCGCGCGCTCTGCTCTGTCTCTGGCCATTTAATCGCTTGATTCGCGTCCCTCCCAGCACGGCTTTGCTCTCTGCCCACTCTGCGAGTCGGCATGACTGCAGCATCCATCCACTGTCGCTCGTTTCTCAAGCTGTCAATTACTTTCTGCTCACAGTCTGAAAGCTTACACAATCTAGCACTCCAATTAGTTTTACGACCTTTACCAGAGTAGTAACTCAAGCGGATACGAATTCAGACTGGACATTCTCACTGTCGCAACTTTTGCATTGCAGTACGAAAGATCTATTACATCTGAATTTACATTTTCAGCTCCTCCCCCTCCTCCTCCCCCCACCTTATATGGATAGCCCAAATATTTGATGAAGGATTAGATTATTAAATTGAGAGATTCAGTTACAAATAACACGTAGCAACGAGTAATTTCTTTGATTAATATCCATGCCCGTTAAATTGAATGTGTACTTTGTTAACAGCAGTGGACATTAAAGCTCCACTTGAAATTGCTCTGATTAAAGATACCATCTGTGCAAAGCGAATAAAGCCCACAGGGAGTAATATTATTACGAAATCTGACCACCTTCAGTAATGAGTCGTCACAGACATTCATATCTAATGCAACGAAAATTATAGCACTGATTGTGACTTAGTAATGTAACGCTGTCACATACCACAATAACGAAGCTTTCGAGACTAACTTACCTTCTACATCTACATCTATAACTACGTGATTACTCTGTTATTCACTATAAAGTGCCTGGCAGATGGTTCAATGAACCACCTTCAAACTGTCTCTCCATCGTTCGACTCTCGAACGGCACGCGGGAAAAACGAGCACTTAAATTTTTCTGTGCGAGCCCTGATTTCTCTTATTTTATTGTGATAATCATTTCTCCCTATGTAGGTGGGGGCCAACAGAATGTTTTCGCAATCGGAAGAGAAAACTGGTGACTGAAATTTCATGAGAAGATCACGTCGCAACGAAAAACGCCTTTGTTTTAATGATTGCCACTCCAATTTACGTATCAAGTCTGACACTCTCCCCCTACTTCGCGATAATTCAAAACGAGCTGCCCTTCTTTGTACTTTTTCGATGTCATCCGTCAGTCCCACCTGATTCGGATCCCACACCGCAACAGCAATACTCCAGAATATGGCGGACAAGCTTGGTGTAAGCAGTCTCTTTAGTAGACATGTTGCACCTAAGTTCTCTGCCAATGAATCGTAGTTTTTGGTTTGCTCTACCCACAATATTATCTATGTGATAGTTCCAATTTCGGTTATTTGTAATTGTAAACCCTAAGTATTTAGTTGAATTTACAGCCTTCAGATTTGTGTGACTTATCGCGAAATCGAAATTTAGCTGATTTCTTTTAGTACTCATGTGAATAACGTCACGCTTTTCCTTATTCAGGGTCAATTGCCACTTTTCGAACCATACAGATATCTTATCTAAATCATTCTGCAAGTCGTTTTGATCATCTGATGACTTTACAAGACGGTAAATGACAACGTCATCTGCAAACAATCTACGACACAAACTCAGATTGTCTCCTATGTCGTTAATATGGATCAGGTGCAATAGAGAGCCTATTGTCCAAAATGGATATGCTTTTTGGGAATTCGGATTGACGTTAGTTATTAGCGACACATGAAAATTTGTGCCGGACCGGACCTCGAACCTGGGTTTCCCGCTTATTGTGAGCGGTCACCTTAGCCACTTTGTCTATTCGAGAATGCCTCCAGAAGCGATCCAGACTCCCACATGTCACGGAGTCCACAACACTTAGCTAGCACATTCTTGGGCGAGGAGAGAGAAAATATCATCATAGCCCGTCGGAGCACAGATAAATTATTGATGTGTTTGTGTTTATACAGTATCTGCATCTTCACACCGTCATTCCTTCAGACGTGCCTGCAATTGCGAATGACATTGTGAAGACGCTGTAAAAACACAGGCATTGCAACCAACAATAATTTAACTTCCTTGCTTGACCTGAAAACAACTTACTAATGCAAATAATGGCTTATTTCAGATACTCTTAATGACCAAATTGAGGTTGAGTGAAACCTTGACTGAAGTAAGCATTGAGATATGTAGCTTAATCACTTCTGCACAGGCATATGTACAGTACCTTACTGTCACTAATGTCTTATCTCACAACATTGCATTTCATTTAACTGAATATATGAGTAATACGGATTTGTATCGACTTAGATTATTATCATACTTCAAGCATACAAAAGGTTACGTTGATCACACCCATTCAAGTTACATTTAACACGTGCTGCTCCTAGCATACCCATACAATAATCAGATCTTCAATGTACATTTAAGAATCACTTAAGACACACCACTTACTTGGTGAATAAAATACAGGCACACGCCCCTTATTAGGTGAATGAAACATCGCTTTGTTAAATCGGGTCACGAATCAGACGGAGCACGTAAATAGAGAGCAATCTGACCCACAAGCACACTGATCGTAATCACAGGTACCACTCTGCTACTCATTCGTTAAAGTGCCTAAGCAACTACACTTCCAATATAGCCCGTCAAGTCGTAAAAAAGAAAGAAACGCATTACCTTGTATCTTGGAGTCTACGTATAGAAAATATTACATTCGATTCTCAGTGATATTTCATGAATTCAAACTATAAGCTGCTTTTACTTATCGCTTTCTGTCTTTCTCAATACATTTAAAAGCAGCCTCAGTCAGTACACACCAGATCATTCACAGACAACACACGTTTTCACTCCAGAACTCACCCAACGGAATAGACAGAAGCAGAACGCCATCTTGTCCTTCCAAGCCAGCAGGCCACGTGGTGCGACCACACTCGTCCCTAATTCACTGCCGCCTCAAAGACCTCAGCGAGATGCACTTGTGGACCGAAGCACCTTGAATATACGGAAGTCGATAAATGTGCCACAGATATAATAGCAAAGACTGCTCGCGAGACGACGCTACGCAGAAACAGAATATATGGAAGATAATTGATTGTAATGGACACCTTTCGCCGTAATGTTTTATCCAGCGAGGTGGTGATTTCTTTTTTCCCAAATTGAACAAATATTATTATTATGCAATTTCATTGTTCGTCGTAAGTTACACTCCTAGCATTCACACGTGTTACATCAGTGTGTCCTACTTTTCATAAGACAACAAATACTTAAAAAAAATGAAGTGCTTTTAATACCATTGTAGTGAATAAGAGTATAGTATAATGCTTTTGTGTCTTTGCTTAGTATCACTTGCTGAAAACTTAGTTTCGTTATCTTTCGACTGATCGTGGAGTATTAGGGTTTTATTTGAAATACCACATTAATTTGTCAAAACACGTGGCATGAATAGTAAAGTGAATGATTAGAATTTCTATCTAAAATAATAAGGATTTGGTTTCCAATTATCACCAGTATCGTATAGGTTATTACTATTGTTGAAACGACGAAATACGTAACAACGTCTAATATGAAAGTGATTACAAAATCTTCGAACCGTTTAATACAATATTTTCGTTCTTCAACAATGCTTCCTTTTTTTCCAACTACAAGATGGGAGTCTCCTTATCAAATTAATTTTTTCGAGAATAAGTCGTGGGATAATGTCGGCACTGACAGCAATATGTGCACTGATTGCCTCTGCCTGGTACTGACTACACAGCAGCTTTTTTACGCGAGATATTACACTTTCTCGGTTATTCGTCTCCCCCTCCCCCCCCCCCCCCACCCGATGTATACAATACAGATATTAAATACACTACTGGCCATTAAAATTGCTACACCAAGAAGAAATGCAGATGATAAACGGGTATTCATTGGACAAATATATTATACTAGAACTGACACGTGATTACATTTAAACGCAATTTCGGTGCCTAGATCATGAGAAATCAGTACCCAGAACAACCACCTCTGGCCGTAATAACGGCCTTGATATGCCTGGGCATTGAGTCAGACAGAGCTTGGATGGCGTGTACAGGTGCATTTGACCATGCAGCTTCAATACGATACCACACTTCATCAAAAGCAGTGACTGGCATATTGTGACGAGCAAGTTGCTCGGCCACCATTGAACAGACGTTTTCAGTTGGTGAGAGATCTGGAAAATGTGCTGGCCAGAGCAGCAGTCGAAAATTTTCTGTACGCAGAAAGGCCCTTACAGGACCTACAACATGCGGTCGTGCATTATCCTGCTGAAATGTAGGGTTTCACAGGGATCAAACGAAGGGAAGAGCACGGGTCGTAACACATCTGAAATGTAGCGTCCACTGTTCGAAGTGCCGTCAATGAGAACAAGAGGTGACCGAAACGTGTAACCAATGGCACCCCATACCATCACGCCGGGTGATACGCCAGTATGGCGATGCGAATAGACGCTTCCAATGTGCGTTCATCGCGATTTCGCCAAACACGGATGCGACCATCATGAAGCTGTAAACAGAACCTGGATTCATCCGAAAAAATGACCTTTTGCCATTCGTGCACCCAGGTTCGTCACTGAGTACACCGTCGCAGGCGCTCTTGTCTGTGATGCAGCGTCAAGGGTAACCGCAGCCATGGTCTCCGAGCTGAAAGTCCATGCTGCTGCAAACGTCGTCGAACTGTTCGTACAGATGGTTGTTGTCTTGCAAACGACCCCATGTGTTGACTCAGGGATCGAGACGTGGTTGCACGATCCGTTACAGCCATGCGGATAAGATGCCTGTCATCTCGACTGCTAGTGATACGAGGCCGTTGGGATCCAGCACGACATTCCGTATTATCCTCCTGAAGCCACCGATTCGGTATTCTGCTAACAGTCATTGGATCTCGACCAATGAGAGATGCAATGTCGATATACGATAAACCGCAATCGTGATAGGCTACAATCCGACCTTTATCAAAGTCGGAAACGTGATGGTACGCATTTCTCCTCCTTACACGAGGCATCACAACAACGTTTCACCAGGCAACGCCGGTCAACTGCTGTTTGTGTATGAGAAATCGGTTGGAAACTTTCCTCATATCAGCACGTTGTAGGTGTCGCCACTGGCACCAACCTTGTGTGAATACTCTGTAAAGATAATTATTTGCATATCACAGCATCCTCTTCCTGTCGGTTAAATTTCGCGTCTGTAGCACGTCATCTTCGTCGTGTAGCAATTTTAATGACCAGTAGTGTAACATTAGATAGTATATAATATGCATTACACTCTGCAAAAATGAAGGTGGAAGTGGACATGACGTAACCAAACTGGTTTCCTCAACGTCACTCGGCCTACGAACTTACAAAATAATAAAGCTGACGTCAGTGGCAGCAGAATCTGTAGAGGGATAGGATGTTGTTATGGGTGGCCGGTACCCTCTTTCTACAAGACAGATGCACATGTGGATTAATACAGTTATTATTGGCTGAACCGAAAATTTACTTAACTGGATAGAGTGCATGTGTTACGGTACAAGCTCATCAGTAATGGTCCTCTTGCAGACTGGTGTAAAATACAACCTGGTTGAGATAAACTAGACCCACTATAGACACTGATCCGGTCGTTAAGTACTGTCATAGCTTCTGATGAACTAAACCCACTCTGCGAGTGAACTAACAGACGCCAAAGTAGATGAGTGAGTCTGAGCCATTGACTGAGGTTCTCCTGTCAGCTGAGGCGACCTAAATACATGCTCTCGAGAGGGCGTTGGCGGCCTATTGCTTGTCCATGTGTTTCGGGCCTATCTCGTGACAAGCGCGCTTGATCCAGTGCCTACTATCAGCGTTCACGCTAAATCTTTACCGACTAGTGTGCTGGCGACAGTTTACGCCAACACATTCCTCCCCCCCCCCCCTCCCTCTCCGGAATGCCGCACTCCCGACCGTACCCCGCCATCTGGCTTGAGGCAACAGGGACATTCGCTGGAAAACTGTTGCCTGGACACAGGTCCAGGCCTGAGGGTGTCCTGGGGTGATCTATATAAACGACCTGGGTGACAATCTGAGCAGTTCTCTTAGGTTGTTCGCAGATGTTGCTGTAATTTACCGTCTAGTAAGGTCATCCGAAGGCCAGTATCAGTTGCAAAGCGATTTAGAAAAGATTGCTGTATGGTGTGTCAGGTGGCAGTTGACGCTAAATAACTAAAAGTGTATCCACATGAGTTCCAAAAAAAAGTCCGTTGGAATTCGATTACTCGATAAATAGTACAATTCTCAAGGCTATCAATTCAACTAAGGACCTGGTTGTAAAAATTACGAACAACTTCAGTTGGAAAGACCACGTAGATAATATTGTGGGGAAGGCGACCCAAAGGTTGCGTTTAGAAGATGCAACAAGTCCACTAAAGAGACAGATTACACTACACTCGTTCGTCCTCTGTTAGAATATTGCTGCGCGGTGTGGGATCCTTACAAGGTGGGATTGACGGAGGACATCGAAAGGGTGCAAAAAAGGGCAGCTCGTTTTGTATTCACGTAATAGGGGAGAGAGTGTGGCAGATATGATACGCGAGTTGGGATGGAAGTCATTAAAGCAAAGACGTTTTTCGTCGGGGCGAGATCTATTTACGAAATTTCAGTCACCAACTTTCTCTTCCGAATGCGAAAATATTTTGTTGTTGAGCCCAACCTACATAGGTAGGAATGATCATCAAAATAAAATAAGAGAAATCAGAGCTCGAACAGAAAGGTTTAGGTGTTTGTTTTTCCCGCGCGCTGTTCGGGAGTGGAGTGATAGAGAGATAGTATGATTGTGGTTCTATGAACCCTCCGCCTAGCACTTAAATGTGAATTGCAGAGTAATCATGTAGATGTAGATGTAGATGGCGACGACGGGTCCACGTCCATCGGTCGGGGAGGGCGAGGGCGCATCGCCCATCCGCTCGTCCTGAGGTGCCCTGGTGGCACCAGCGGGCGGTCCCGTGAGCCCGTGAATCTGGAGGAACAAAGGCAGCAGGACCACGGGGCAAATGACACGCACGAATTTGGTTCTGGTGGCAGCAAGAGCCAATGCATTCTTGGATCATGCCTCTTTTCCAGCGCCCACGGTTGCCATAAACCCTGAAAAGATCGCGCGGCGAAAAACCACACTTGCGGACCATGGGCGGTGCCGGATGCTACTGTTGGAGTAGCAGGTGTAGCAGTGTCCGATGGCGGCGGCCATGGGAAGTTGCGCCGCTGATGGTCAGTCTCGTGGGTGGGAGCGATAGGGGGCGAGAAAGAGCTGCAGCGCCTGTTCCAGTATGTGGGTGATGCGAAGCTTCGCCATCGTTTAAAAGTGCGCACGAAGAGTTCTGCTTCTCCGTTGGACAGAGAGTGAAACGGAGCACTTGTTAGATAACGAATGCCATTTTGTTCACAAAACTGTTAAAAATCACGCGAAGTGAACTGTGGTCCGTTGCTCGCCCACAAGTACTTCTGGCAAACCTTCTATGCAAACAACGCCAGAGTTTATAGGCAAAGCAAATGGGCATTTGCTAAAATAGTCTACCACTATGAACCAACGAGTATTCCAACATGGTTCTGCAAAGTCTATGTGGACTCGTTGCCATGAGGATTGAATATTAGGCCAAGCTAAGAATGTCTGTGGCAGAGCGGATTGGTTTCCCGCGCATGAGCGACACTGTTACGTCATCTGTTCAATGTGGGCGTTCATATCCTGCCAAGTACAGTGCCGGCGCGCCAATTGTTTAGCGCGAACAATTGCCCAATTTCGCTGGTGGAGCAGTCGCAACACATCATTTTTCAACACTTGGGGAATAAACACACGCGATTCTCCAATATCACGTTGAATTAAAATCACACCCTGCTGAACTGCAGGGTTATTCCGACGTGAAAAATACCGGTGCACAGCTGAGTTCTACATACGAGGCCTAGACGTGCGAGTGTAAATCTTGAAATGGGGGCTGCTTCCCTGGCCTGTCAAATTTTTCTGCAGTGCACGGGAAAAGATTCCAGAAACTCAGAGACCTTCTTATCGATATGGCAGCAGGATGCACACAGTTTTAATCTGCCAGGAAGTTTCATATCAGCTCACACTCCACTGCAGAGTGAAAATCTCATCACGCAAATTTCTTAGAAAAGTAACGTTCTGCACCAAGCCTGCCCAAGAGTTCCTCAGGATGAGGTAGCAGGTAATTGTCGACTACTCTCTGTGGGTTGACTGTCGACTTGATGTCAGAACAAATACGAATGCGATCAGAAGGCTTATGCAACAAAACGGGCGGACTTGCCCATTGACTGCCTTGAATGGCAGCAATTACACCATTACCTTACAATTCCTTTGATTCACTGGCTACTTTGTCTCTTAAAACAAATGGAACGGGGCTGGCCCGGAAAAACGTAGGCTGTGCATTATATTTCAATGTAACATGCGCTACAAAGTTATTCACTTTCCTCACTCCTGAAAATAGTTTAGGAAATTCTTTAAGCAAACTAGCTACGCTGTGTTTTATTTCAAAAGGAGACACTGAAAGTACATTGTCTTGGATGCAAAGTCCAAACAAATCAAAGACATCTCACCCGAATATGTTCTCACTGACCCTTGATATCAACACAGTAAAATTCAATGTCCAAGTGTGAGATTTGTAAGTGGAAGGCAAACTACACTGTCCAAGCACTGGAATTTCCTGTTCGTTCTCAGCAGTGAGGAGCTTACTAGTTTTAGAAAGGCGTGGTTAACCTGTCTGTTCGTACGTGGCACGATTAAGCATGGCTACTGAGGCACCGGTGGCTAACTGAAGGTTAACACGACGCCCGGCAATTCGTAATAAGACAAAGAGTTTGGTAGAACGTCGTTGTACAGTACTAGGGCGAGAAAGAGGCACAATCTTAATCTTACTTTTGTCAGAACGTGTTGCACGTTTTGAAAACACAGCGTTCGCTGCATGTGGACGAGCCTGTTTTTCCTGGGAGCGGGCAAAATCGGCGTTTTTCTGCCGTTGCAAACAAACTGCTTGGACATGGCCTTTTTTTTCCACACATTGTAAGTTGGCTGTTTACATTTTCTTACTGGTAACGCCACGTAGCGCTCTGTATGAAAAATCACTGGCTGTGCTATGCGCAGTCTGTGGCTAGTTTGCATTGTTGTCTGCCATTGTAGTGTCGGGCAGCGGCAGCTGGATGCTAACAGCGCGTAGCGTTGCGCAGTTGGAGGTGAGCCGCCAGCAGTCGTGGACGTGGGGAGAGAGATGGCGGAGTTTTTAAATTTGTAAGAATTGGTGTCATGAACTTCTATATATATTATGACTAGTGAGGTAAATACATTGTTTGTTCTCTATTAAAATCTTTCATTTGCTAACTATGCCTATCAGTAGTTAGTGCATTCAGTAGTTTGAATCTTTTATTTAGCTGGCAGTAGTGGCGCTCGCTGTATTGCAGTAGCTTGAGTAACGAAGATTTTTGTGAGGTAAGTGATTTGTGAAACGTATAGGTTATTGTTAGTCAGGGCCATTCTTTCGTAGGGATTTTTGAAAGTCAGATTGCGTTGCGCTAAAAAAATATTGTGTTTCAGTTTAAGCACAGTCTTGTAATAATTTTTCTAAGGGGACGTTTCATATGGCGACCCTGCCAGGATTCGAACCTGGAATCTTCAGATTTTTTCTTGTAGTTTGTGTAGTTAGTGTAGCCTTTGTTTATTGCTAGCGTGTAATCATAGAGAGAATTTCCTTTGTAGTTGCAGTCTTTCATTGTTGTACAGTAAAACAGTTGTGGCATGCATGTAGATTTGCACCAAGTATTTCGCAGCTGCGCTTACAATTAACTAGATATTATTTTCAGTGCTATGTTAATGTGTTCTCTTATTTTTGCTCTTCAAATTGTGTTTTTCTGGGTTGTCGTGTGAAAAATTGTGACAATAATGGCGTGTGAAAAACGTAACACTAGGCTCCAAAGTAAACTGAGAAATGACAGTGAAGACGAAAGCAGTGTGTTAGCGTCACCATGTAATGAATTCACTAACGTTCAAAGAAGTAATTTGGTAATAGCGCATAGGGAAATGGAGTGGGCTGCAAATAATGGTGTAGGCAGTGAAAAAATTTGTGAACAGGGAAGGATTATCGATCGATCGGTCGGCAACAGCTCGCCTCAGGATTCCAAAATGACAGGACACAATCTTGCAAATACTGTAGATTCAGATTTTGCGTCCTCACCGTTTTCTCAAATAAATCAAGACACATTTTATGCTTTTCAAAATGCGAATATTGCCGGTTCAAATGCACTGCCGAAAAGCACTGAGGAACATGTTTCAGACACCAGTGCACTGTTATTACAGTTAATGCAACAAATGGGACAAAGGCTACAAAAGTTAGACACTACGCTTGAACAAAATCAGAAACAAATGGGACAAAATCTTCAAAGGTTAGACACCATGGAACAAAATCAGAGACAAACACAACAAAAGCTTCAAAAGTTAGACACAATGGAACAAAATCTTCAAAAGTTAGACACAACGCTTGAACAAAATCAGAAACAAATGGGACAGAATCTTCAAAAGTTAGACACAATGGAACAAAAGCTTCAAAAGTTAGACACCACACTTGAACAAACACGTGAAGATTTAACTAATGAGTTACATAACATCGAATCGAAATGTCAAAAAGTCTGTAATGACGTAAAAACACAAATTTGTGAGCATTTCCAACCTATTTTTTCGCGGCATGAAAATGCATTACAGAATCACGAAGCAGCCATAAAAGAACTGCAAACTATTGTTCATGAAAATCATGAGACCTTGCAAGCTAAAATTGACTCAGTTGCATCTACCGATTCGGTTACGCAACTTGCAAAAACTCAAGCGAACTTAAAGGACACAGTAGATACTCTGAAAATTGGTTCAGAAAGACACACAGAGGAAATAATTTCACTGTCGGATAAAGTAGCCAAACTTTCGGATCAGTTCACTAATTTATCTACGAAGGTAGATGATAATCTGAATGACACAAAACCGGTAGTCTTTAATGACACAGAAGAGTTCGAACAAATTAGGAAATTCAAACAAAATCAGAATCAAATTAATACGCAACACCAAAGAGAAATCCGGGAAGTACAAGATCAGTTGACACAGGTAATACAAGAATTACGTATTTCAGAGGGCACTCGCGCTCCAACACGTGAAGAGGGACTTAGAAATACGGGAAAGGCACAAAATAATAACACAGGGCATTTCGGAAATTGTGAAAGAAATTGGCAAGGTGCACCGAATTTTGAGATGGAACCGCCGAAACGACGTAACAATGACCAATATGCTACCCGCCGACACGATGATTTTGACTATAAGCTGTTCATTACTACATGTAAATTCAAAACATTTAAGAATTCTGGCAACGACATTCATCCACAAGCGTGGCTCCATCAATTCTTTCATTGTTTTCCTCCCAACTGGTCACTAGAGCACAGATTAGAATTTATGTGTGGCTATTTAGAGAATGAACCAGCTGTAAGAATGCGATCGGTCATTCACGATTGCCACAGTGAAGGAGAATTGTACCATGCCTTCCTCTCAGCATATTGGTCCCAAGCCACACAAGACCAAGTAAAACATAGCATCATAATGATGAAACATTTCGAACAATCTGAATTTTCCAGTCTTGTCAAATATTTTGAAGACATGTTACATAAGAATCAGTATCTTTCAAACCCATACAGCCCCTCAGAACTCATCCGCATTTGCTTAATAAAATTACCTGAACATTTACGACAGATTATTTTAGCAGGGCGATGCAAAGACGACATTGAAGCTTTTCAGGGACTGTTACAAGAACTGGAAATTGACACTGACAATAGCGGAACGCGAAAACAGGAACACAACAATTACAGGTCACACCTGTCACAATTCCGCGATGACAGAAATAATACACGACAAGGCTATTCGTACAACGTAAATCGTGACCAAAACGGACACCACCCGTATGACAACCGTTGGCAGAGTAGTAATTATTACAGGGAAAGATCACCTCTCCGCGGTAATGACTATCACAGAGACAATCAGAGAAACAGACAATATGGAAACCAAAATAATTATTATCAAGGGAGACGGAATAACTTAAGACGCAACGGTCTAGCGCGCAGTTACGATTCAGGGAGAAATTCTCCACCACGTGACCGACAAGAAAGAAACTATGGAATCTACCGACATGACGACAGACGATATGATCGTAACGACAGACCTGAATTGCAGCAGAACTGGCGGGATTCAAACAGAGCAGGGCCCTCTCGACAAGGTGAATTTGTAGAAGTTAGGTCTCCTAATCCCATTAACGACTCGCGCCAACAAAGACACAATAGGCAATGACTCATACCGCTGGCAGCCACAAAACGTACGCATGAAACTGACGACGCAGCTGCTGTAGCTAGTAATTACGTAAAAATGGAAGACATTAGGGACATCTTACCCCAGGAACAGGACGTAAAACATAACAACATTGCATATCCTGTGATTCACATTACAGTAAATGACGTAAAATTTACGGCAGTACTTGACTCAGGCAGTCCCATTTCAGTAATTAGTGAAACAGCTTTCAGTAAATGCAGCAAATCGAAAGATTGCCCCACACTTCCGTTATGCAAGATTAAATTACAAGGTGCAGTCATTGGAAAAAGTGTAGATGTACGCCAACGAACCAACTTAGAATTCTTTTGTCAAAGCCACAGCTTCTCTATGAATTTTCTTATTGTTCCATTATTGTCGACGGAAATTATACTGGGAGTAGACTTTTTGAATGAAAACAAAGCTATCTTAAACTTTCACGATGCTGAAATAAGTTTAGAGAAAGAAGGTAAGTCAATAGCTTTGAAATTTGAAGGTTGGCTCTCAAAACATGACGAGGAAATTAATCGGCTTTACCTTCTGTTAGACAACAGTTTGGAATTTTCTACGGAACTAGACACTAACAGTCGCTCTGCAAGTACTGACAGGGATGATATCGACGGCACAATTGAAACTAATGAGTTAATTCAGAATAAAATTCAAAACAATTGAGAATTGTAATGACACTGATAGGCAAGACATTTTTGAGATTTTACAAGCACATTCCACAGTTTTTACTCACAAAACAGGAACAATCAAGGGATTTAAATACCAATTTCGTGTTCGTGAGCATACTAAATTTTGTGTTAGACCATACGTAATTCCAGCACATTATAGGGACCGTGTTAGAACAGAAATACAATCCATGCTTGACGACGGCATTATTGAGCCTGCAGTAAGCTCATACAACAATCCATTACATGTTGTTGAGAAGAAAAAAAGGATCGATCAGGCTTGTCTTAGATTCGAGACAAATCAATACTATCATTATTCCTGAAACAGACAGGCCGCAAACGTTGGAAGAACTTCTTCAAAATTTTAATGGTGTAAAAGTGTTGTCTTCCATTGATCTCAGATTTTATCAGATCGAACTTCATCCAGAATGTAGAAAATACACAGCTTTCCTTTGTTTCGGCGTTTGTTATCAGTTTCGGAAACTTCCTTTTGGTTTGAACATTTCCTCGGCAGCATTCATTCGCGGGCTAAATTCCATGTTAGCTGAGCTCTTAAAACGTCATCACCTTATATGTGGATGATATTCTGATAGCACAAGCCTCATGGGAACAACATAATCGCATCCTCAACAGCGTGTTACATATTTTTGCAGAATCTGGAATTACAGTTAACTTGGAAAAGTCTGAATTCGGTAGGACAAAAGTGAAGTTTTTGGGACATATTATTTCTTCTGAAGGCATCCAGCCGGATCCTGAAAAGTTAGAAGCAATCAGAGCCATTCCAGTTCCATCCACAAAAAAAACAAGTCCGCAGTTTTCTAGGTCTCGTAAATTTTTACCGTCGTTTTCTGAATATGCAAATTCTAGTTACACCAAAACTTTGTTCTCTCACTGGAAAAAAATACTATTTGGAACTGGGACGAACAAGCACAGTTGGAATTCAATTCTTTGAAAGAATCGTTACTTAACGCGCCAATACTAGCTCATCCAGATCTCTCACAAGATTTTTGCCTTAGCACAGATTCTTCTAAAGTCGGTCTTGGTGCCCATTTATTTCAAGAAGCCACAGAAAATAACATTACTGTTCAGAAAACCATTGCTTTTTCTAGCCGAGTGCTAACAAAATCTGAAAAAAATTATTCCGTTACTGAATTAGAAGCTTTAGCTATCGTTTGGGCATTTAACAAATTCCGTTTCTTTCTTTATGGTAAGCACGTAAAAGTATACAGTGACCATCGTGCATTACAATTTCTTATGTCTTCAAAATTAAATCATGACAGGTTAAAACGTTGGGCATTGTTTCTGCAAGAATTACACTTCACAATAGTCTACATTCCCGGCAAGGAGAACATTGTTGCGGACGCACTGTCACGCGCACCGGCTGGGCTTGAGAAAAGTAACACAGAAAGCAACCTCGAGAGAAATTTCAGTATTCTTTACATCCAGAAAGTCGCCTTTGAAAACTTCATCACCACATCTTTAAAGGACATTGCTCATGAACAAGATAAAGATCCAATTTGGAAAGACATCAAAAGTAAATGGCATGAAAAGACACACACACAGATTCGGCATTATTATCTGGTTAGAAACAACATACTGTTCAAACGATGCACTGTTGATGACAAGCTATGGGTACTTTTCATTCCAGACGATTTCGTTAATAAGCTCCTTTGGTACATTCATTTCAGCTATGCACATTTTGGTCCACGAAAATGTTATCATATTCTTCGAACGACTTGTTATTTTAACAATATGGAAAAGAGAATTCGAAGAGTCTTGTCTATTTGTAATCTTTGTCAAAAGGCGAAACCATCTACTGTCTCTCATCGTGCTCCATTGTTTCCTATCATTCCTTCTAAATTAAAAGAATTTGCTGCTGTTGATCTCTTGGGACCGCTTGTCAGAACATCTAATGGATTTTCGTATGTTCTAGTCGCTGTTGAACTTACTTCAAAATTTGTTTCTTTCACTCCATTATGTAAAGCCACTGGACGGTCTGTATCCAACACCTTTGTTAGAAATTTCTTACGTGAAGTTGAACACGTTAGTAAAGTAATTTCAGATAACGGACCGCAATTCAGATCTCCTGTTTGGTCACGCATGCTTCGTAACCATAAAATCAAATCTGTTTTTATTTCATTGTACTCACCACATTGTAACCCGTCTGAACGGATTATGAAAGAAATCAATAAGCTTTGCAGACTTTATTGTCACAGAAAGCATCAGCATTGGGACAGATATTTACACTTATTTCAAAACGTGCTGAATGAAATGCCTCATGACTCCACTGCTTTACCACCTGTTCTTGTACTGAAGAATAAAGAACCACCAAACAGAATCAGAGAGCTTGTACCTTTTCCGAATACACGTAAACTTCGACACAAAGACATAATTGATTTGGCTATTAAAAATATAAATTCTGCTGCAGACAAAAGGAAAAAATTACACGGTAAAGCAAATGCAAAGAAATTATATATTGGTCAGAAAGTTCTCATTAAAGCTCATCCAATGTCACATAAGAAGAAACACTTGAGTCACAAATTCTTTCTAGTTTACAATGGACCTTACAGAATCCGACGTATACCACATGATAATTGCGTTGAAGTTGAAACTCTGCGTACTAGGAAGAGTAAAGGTTTACACCACATTTCACATGTAAAACCATTTATTGAAAGATAATCTGCTTTTTAACTTTGCCTTTGCCATAAAACATTTCACTTCACATTTCTAGTATGCTTTGTCACACTTAGAAACTGTTAACATGCAACAATGTTTTGAAGTTCACTATCCAGTCTAGAACCTACGGAACATATTTAGACAGTATTTACGAGTGCATTGTTATAGTGAACAGACATCACTGTGTTATTTCGTGTGTACATTCTTGCTTGTTAGTTGCACGATTACGTAATGACTATAAGGCTCACATACTTAGAACATTTACCAGTATTGCTAATGAGATTTTAATGCAACATTTTGGTTTACTTGAAAATACATTCTGGATTTAAAGTACTTTCTGTGAGATACCAGATGATACAGTGGTTAGTTTATGTGACAGCTACACGATTTTATCACGACGCTACTAATGAGTGACAATTTACAATGTTGCTTTTGCGGTGTATCTGTTTTATATCTGCACAGTTTTTCTGAATTTTTCTGGAAAGTAAAACATGTTTTAGTAGTAACGTTTGTGGTATAGCTACAATGAGACAGCCTTTTCTGTAGCACAACAATACGTACAGTACAGTACTTACTTCATCACGGCAATAAGCGTAATAACTAAGATATCTATACGCAAAGCATTTCAATTTTGTTTATCATGAGGTAAGTACATTGACTTCTGCAGAACTTAGCTTTCGGAGGACAATAACTACGACACTTCCACAGAGATTGTCTTACAGCAAGACGCACATTTAGCGCTACAGGACACGCATTAAACTATTTATTTTTCAACATATTTGAATTACAAAGAAAGTTTTCCGTGATACATTTCATTCCATTGCTGTAATCTGTAACACCTGAGGATATAATTACATTAATCCTCAGGGGGGTACACGCCTACTTTGTGTACCATGTGTTTGGCAAGCACAAGGAGCCCTAGCTAATATGGTATTTGTTTGTACAACTTTACACATCGGTACCATATTTCTCTAACACATAAATTACACAGCTATCTGGTTATTTAACTGAGAGAGACAAAGATTTATTTTACTACATCAGTGACAGATGTTTACGTAATTACACCGTTGGATAACTTCACACTTACGAAATTGTATTTTGTCTGTACTTTGTGAACAGTTCATATTTTTTCGGAACCATTGTGATACTATGAGAGCTTTGAATGACATATTTGGTATCGGATCATGATTTTTAAAGTACGTTTGAGGTAGATGACACTTTTGACATGAGCAGAGAATTTTTTTTTAGCTTTTCAAATTATTGGAGGAAGCTACTACGATTTTGAGAGTTGACTGAGGTGTTATGATGTTATTATTACGATGACGATGTGAATTATGCTGCTGAGGTATGTTTAAGCTGATGCTATATGAGTTATTTGGTTAAGCTACGTATCTGTTATGATGAAATATTGAAGAAGTGTCGACGAATATTATATATGTGTGATAAGGTAAGAAATAATGAGTAGTGATTAGGGACTCTGATTTGTGAAAAAGGATGTTGGAAACCGAGAATCGTACTTCAAGAGTTATGCAATGAGTGTATATGCGTGAATGTATCACTATGCTGGCGAAAATTTTTTGGACACTATTCTATTTAAAGGATTTTGTTTCTACATATTTGTAACGCAAATTCTTGACCTGTGAATTTTTTTATATGAGACTGCCACTGTAGCGGAAATTGGTGTCGTAAATATTTTGATAAGACAGTTAAGTGACCACCTGCATGTAATGTGTCGTGGGCACCCAGCTGCGCGACAACCACCTGACAAAAGAAAGCCATTAGTGTGTGCCTGTCAGAGGCACAGGTGGAGAAAAAAAAAGAGGTCATTATCCTCGGTATTGAGATTCCTTTGTAGAAAGCATCGTAAATACGACACCCTCAAACTTGAAAACATGATTACACTGTGGAGATCTTAATTTATGATATTTACTAAAATGCCTAATGAAACGACGAGAAACATTTCATGGCTATTGCCCTGCTAGTTGAGAGAAATGCCATGTGGCTTGCTTTATGCATTTATTTACTCATTTTGTTTAATATCTAGTTTCTAACTGCACTGAAGCATTGGTTAAAATAAATTTTATGGATGTACTAATATAAATATTTTATGCCTACAGATCCAGTAAATAATAACTTTATGATGTACTTAAAAAAACGAAGTAGCACAAAAAGACATTTCCCTTCACAGAAATTGCATACAGAATTGTCTTTCCAAGTACATGGTAATATTTTTTTACAATAAGTTTTTGTGGTGCACCACTTTAATTGCAGAGACATTAAGATGTGAATAGACATTGTCCTTATCTGCATTCTTGTCTTTAGTGTAACATTTTTTCTGCTTGAGCTTTGTCATTTTTAGGTATAAGTTATAGCATTTGCTGCGGCTGTTTGCCATTCATAGTGCTACTGAATGTCACTTTGTATTACTAGGTTAAGCCAATTTTATTACTGATTTATTTTTCTTGTTTGCTGCGCATTGCCTTATATTAGTTGTAATATTGCTGCCTTTTTTTGCCAATTTCCAATTTTTTTATCATTGCTGTTTGTGTTAATTGTTTTGTGCTGCTGCATTGCCTCGTCCCTTAGTTTAGTATCTGAGCTCAGTAAAACAAACCCTGTCCTTTCTTTGTGTTGTCCCTCTATGTGTTTGTGTACCCTTGTGTATTTGTTTTCTTCCTGTCTCTGTGTACTGTTTCATAGAATTTTTTCTCTTATAATACTAAGCTACATTCACTATGATGAGGAATACTGTTATCCTCAAATATAATTTGCATTAATAACATGTTATTTACTTCGTAAAGATGTTTACACATTATTTATTCTGTTTTTTTTCTAATGCTTATGTCGTAATTTTCGTAACACTGATGTATTTGCTATTTCGATTCTTTTGTAAAGCCTGTACTACTGCGAATGTTATCTGTATTGTTATGTTCTTTAAAGATATATTTTGTACCTTTGTTACTGTATTCTTATGTTATAAAATTGTAATTGACACCAGTTCATCAAATTAAGTAACTTGTAAATTACATTTCACTGCACACGTTTCTGTTGGTCATAGTATATGGACAATATGTGAGAAGTAGGGACTGATAGTGTTTGCACGTGTGTTAATAATTCAGTAAGGGACTGGATAACAGCATTGCTGGTTCTAAGGACATTTCAAAAACAATTTTTCTGAGTGCACAAGTGGTGGTTATGGACTTGCTATATTATCCGCAAGACTCTTCAATGGTGATTGTGCGCCTGCACAGTCAAACAGATGGCTGCTGGCCATCTCTACAAGGACTACAGTGGGTCTACACCTTTGATGATCAACCAATACCATTATTTCTACAAGGACTGCAGTGGGTCTGCACCTCTGGTGGCCCACCCCAATAGTAATCTCTACCAGGACTACAGTGGGTCTGCTCTGTGATGACCTACCTACCGATAGTCTTCAATGTCGACTGACTCTGTTGTGGCCCATTACCTGTCTGCATGTCAAGAGTCAGCACTGTCTTTCGTTGGAAGGACAACACTACTTCTTCAAGACTGCTTAGAAATCCACTACTTCCAAGTGCATTTTCTTTTACTACTCAGACTTTGAGAAAAACACTGCAATTTTACTTTGATGAATGATCAGGACTGTCTTTATGGACTGTGAGAAAATTTTAGCTTTTGACCAACATTGTATCGATAAGTGTGTGCATTTGATATCTTTATTATTGTAATTATGAAAAAATTTTTCAAATCTGTATTGGCCACGGCCCAAAACAATTTGTAAATTTTTTTTTGGGGAGCATGGGGGCTATGTAAGTAGGCTGTTTACATTTTCTTATTGGTAACGCCACGTAGCGCTCTGTATGAAAAATCACTGGCTGTGCTATGCGCAGTCTGTGGCTAGTTTGCATTGTTGTCTGCCATTGTAGTGTCGGGCAGCGGCAGCTGGATGCTAACAGCGCGTAGCGTTGCGCAGTTGCAGGTGAGCCGCCAGCAGTCGTGGACGTGGGGAGAGAGATGGCGGAGTTTTTAAATTTGTAAGAATTGGTGTCATGAACTGCTATATATATTATGACTAGTGAGGTAAATACATTGTTTGTTCTCTATTAAAATCTTTCATTTGCTAACTATGCCTATCAGTAGTTAGTGCCTTCAGTAGTTTGAATCTTTTATTTAGCTGGCAGTAGTGGCGCTCGCTGTATTGCAGTAGCTTGAGTAACGAAGATTTTTGTGAGGTAAGTGATTTGTGAAACGTATAGGTTATTGTTAGTCAGGGCCATTCTTTCGTAGGGATTTTTGAAAGTCAGATTGCGTTGCGCTAAAAAATATTGTGTTTCAGTTTAAGCACAGTCTTGTAATAATTTTTCTAAGGGGACGTTTCAACATGTAACACCTTGCGTTACGTGATGGGAAGTCCTGTATATTATAGTGAGCAAAACATCTAGGGCAAGACTTCACTACATTCACACGCCTGTTTACATCTCTACGTGTCTGTACGCACGGCTGTGTTCGCGCTCGTTGTTGTGGCTGCTTGGGGCGGTCGCGAACAAGGGGCGACTCGACCAGACAAATCGCGTCCTGGGGAAACTTATCGGCCACTGTGGCACCCCAATCATATTGCTCTAACATTTGCAGTACTTGGGAAAGTGATGTATCAGAGCACTTTAAGATCTGTTTTCGTATTCTTGTTTCTCAGATATTGAATGTTAATGTATCACGTATCATTAAATCACTGTAAAAGTTACCACAACTACACTTTAATTTGCACTTCCTAGTCCAGCCCGTTAATTATGTATCACTGGCGCTACTTCTGTTCCTACTTTTTCTGCAAGCGAATGAACTGATTCCTACATGCAGCTACGTGGACATGCTGGTCATAATATTGAGATAAGGGAGCGATTACTAGGTCATAGCCGGCCGCTGTGCCCGAGCGGTTCTAGAAGCTTCAGTCCGGAACCGCGCTGATGCTACGGTCGCAGGTTCGAATCCTGCCTCGGGCATGGATGTGTGTGATGTCCTTAAGTTAGTTAGGTTTAAGTAGTTCTAAGTCTAGGGGACTGATGACCTCAGATGTTAAGTCCCATAATGCTTAGAGCCATTAGAACTATTTGAAACTAGGTTATAGACGAATTCGTCGGGAGGCGCGGTTGGGAATAGCTTTTGAATTAACCTGAACACTGGGGACCCCGTAACCGAAAGGAAGTATTGCAACTTTACAGTACCTTGAACACGATGAAATTGACAATGTGCTTGGAACTGAGTGAAGTATTCAATCCATTCCTCCTCTGTTTCCTTAAATTGGCCGAACTTTGGTTGGTTTGCTGGTTGTGGTTATGCAGCCAACGCAGCTTATGCAGCCACTAGTTGTTGTACCGTTGTCAGTAAGGTGGCGATTTGTTGGTTCTGAAACTGAAAAGCTTGTGGTAGATGCATATTATTGGCCATCTGCGGCTGAGGCGCGGGGGTGGGGGGTGGAGGGGACGGGGAATTCATGGTTTACATAAATACGTTATATCAAAAAGCAAGCAAAGTCTCTGAAAAGTAAAATTTGATTAGTTTTGTGTTTCCCCTCCTGGAATACACGCAAGAACACAACAACAAATGCCGACCGGAGTGGCCGTGCGGTTCTGGGCGATACAGTCTGGAACCGAGCGACCGCTACGGTTGCAGGTTCGAATCCTGCCTCGGGCATGGATGTGTGTGATGTCCTTAGGTTAGTTAGGTTTAATTAGTTCTAAGTTCTAGGCGACTGTTGACCTCAGACGTTAACTCGCATAGTGCTCAGAGCCATTTGAACCATTTTGAACAACAACAAATTAGCAGATATAAATACTTGAACACGATCACCCCTGCAAGCTAAAACACAAATCTTAGGACAAGCTGATTTTCTTCGATCCCCACTGAATTATCCTCGTTCGGCATAGTAGTCTAGGAGGATGTTGTTATGGGTGGCCAGTATCCTCTTCCTACAACACAAATGCACACGTTTTTTAATAGTGTTCCTTATTTACATGAACTGGAAATTTTATTTAACTGAATAGAGTCCATGTGTTGTAGTATAAGCTCATCAGTGATATTCCTCTTGCAGACTGATATAAAACACAATTCTGATTGAGATAAACTAGTGTCGCTATGGGTGCTAATTGGTCGCTACGTACTGTTGTAACCTGTGATAAACGAAACCCGAACTGTGAGTAAACAGACCCCAAACTCGATGAGTGAGTCTGAGCTATTGTGAAAAGGCCCTCCTGTCAGTGGCGGCGGCCTAAATACACGCTGTTGCGAGGGCGTTGGAGGATTGTTGTTTTTGGTGTGTCACCGTCCATCTCGTGATACGAGACATTGATTCAGTGCCTACTATCGATCTGCGCGTTTCATCTTTGCCGACCTGTGTGCTGACGACAGCTTACACAAGTACAGAATCAATACGCACAAGTAACTAACACATATGACGGTCTAGAGGGATTAACTCACTAGTCAAAACACTGATATCAGTTGTACCTTTATAGCGCTTCAAGGTACCCTACTTTCTTAAATTTCAATAAGTTAGGTATTTTCTCGACAGAACGTACACTCATGGGGAGTCCTCAGCCAACATCCACACTTAGCATCCAAGTTCTCTTGAGCGGGAAACCTATCCTACTCTTAGCGAAAACAATCTCGTCATGACCGGGGAGAAAGCTCTAATGAAAGTGTACAACAGTAACGACTAAGAATATGACATAATTTAACATCGCCATGGAGAAAATGAATTGGTAGACACAAGACTTCAGTGGTACAAAGTGTGATCAACAGAATGATTACCTGCCTCCATCCCTAAGGTCACTAACGCTCGCTTTTGTGATGGTGATAGAAATTTTTTGTAACCCATAATATTTATTTAGCGTTTAAAATTTTTACAGAATAACACAACAGAAAACAAATTCATTTTATTAATAATTATATACTCCACACCACATTCACATTTAAGTCTTCCATATGGAAACCCGTAATGAAGTGTCCATTGGGTTATTTCTTAGGTTACACTTTTGTGGAAGTCACATTACAGTTGTTTTACGTAAAGTTTTATGTCAAGATATTTTTATCAGCTTTACTATTGAATCCTTAGAAAACTCACATCTGTAATTCTGTAATTTGTATGTCGAGTTACTTTTCCGTGTTTATCCCATAAGTATGTGAGATACAGTCATTTAATGTAATTCCAAAAAATGTATGCATTGTGTGTACCATGATCCACATTGCTGCGTGTCGCTTTGCTTTGGGAAACGTTTTCTATTCAGATATCGTGGCTTTAGGGGATTATGTATCATGTATGTGCAATTAGTCGAATCATGTGTCTTCCTGTGTCGTATATCGTGACAAATTTCCGGCACTCAAAACGATGTTCGACTGCATCTCCCGAATTTCAATTTCCACATGCAGCTGATGATTTTAATTGGATAGAGTAGAGTCGAGTTGTTGAAGAGTATTATCCGATTTATTACTTAGTAACAATTCGATCTGGCACCTTCTGGTATTAATTTAGCTGCAAACTTTGCCCTCACTATTTTCTAGTTGTGTTATGCAATCGCAGTTCTCATTTATTAGGAATGGGAATTCGTTTTAGAGCTATGTTCATTTTGTGCATTTTTCCTTCTTTTAGAACATCCGTTGGAATGTAGCTTTTATTGAGACGATAATTTCGGACGAAGTTGAATGAGTGTGGGATACTGTCAATATTAACCGGTGCTAGCTCTGATTTCTGGCAGTATTTCTGAAGCAATACAGCATCTGGTGAGTGTGGTCGTTGTGCAGGATACGATGGCCGATGCGCTGGACGAGTTTGTTCGTTGGTTCAGAAGGAGAGGCCGACAAGCGTTTGCCACCTTTCGGCCGGTCGGCGCTGACAGAATCAACGCGCACGCACTGCAGTCTTTTTCAAAAATCATGTTTGCTTTGATTGTTCCTTTATATGTCAGCTTCGTTATTATGTGGCCATAATAGTCATTGTTATCATGATATTTATGTGGAAGTAAGACACTGCGCGAAATTCGAAAAAGTTTGCAATGTACAATAACGATCGCTTTGATTTTGAGTTTGGTACATATTACATAATATGTTGTTGTGTATGAAACTTAGTTAACACATTGAATTTTTCTTTAGACTTGGCTGGAGGCCTCTATCTGTCACCAATCTCAAGAAAATTGATCTAATGTAGCGCACTCATTTGCGGTCGCACTGTGCCGGCGATAAAGCCAGAGTGAAATTCCACAACTTTCCTCATATTTCATAAATTCTTTGAGGTATAGAAATGAGATTTTGGCAAATGATAGCGTACAAGAAGAAGAGTATTTTGCTGTATGGTTATTATGCAAAACATCATTATCTATCTTGTTATTTCACCAACAACAGACTTCTCCGACGAAAGAATGTAATTTTTAAGGGTCATCGATAGCTGGTGAAACGAAAAATGCTGTGTGTTTTGGAACAAAATAAATGAATTCATTACACGTTTATTTTGTACCGAGGAGGTGTTTTTTCATAAGATGTTGACCTTACTTTTTCTCAGTGCCTCAGTGCCCTTAATAAACCACTGTTTCAGAATTCTCCCTAAATTGCGTCTGCACAACATGTTAGTGAGATGGGACTGTGTAAACTCTGCTGAGTTTCGGCAAAAGAGACAAATTTTAACATGGCAACAAGAAAAATGTGTAGGTTGTACTCAAAATTCCCCAGTATGGACGCTTCTCTGAAAGTTACAAATAGGTAGCAATTAAGACGAAAATAAATCGTTGCATTTTTGGCGTAATTGTTCTTAGATGCTAACTACAGAAGAGATGACAGGTCTTTTTGAATGGTCACCAAGCAAGTGTGGCGTGAAGGAGCGCCGCTTAGTATTTACAAAAACTGCGAGTGCAGGCTTCAGTTTAGAACAGTACTTCCCCTCCAGCGCTCGGCGTTTCCCCTACAGCGCCTGCCCGCTGCCCCCATCACTACCACTGCCCCCACTTGTGCCCTGCCGTCTGCGTAACTACCGGCAACAGAATTCTTCGTGCTCTACAGTACCACGTCTCCTTTCACCTTCATTTAAACTGAGGGTACAGGACGATTAAGAAACCTTAAAAATTTCACCCCTCCACAGAAACCAAATGTATCGCTTTTAACCTCCCCTTTTAATACAGTGATCGCAAGTGCCTAATGAACTTGATTTTAGATGAGGCTATCGTCCCCATGAACCATGGACCTTGCCATTAGTCGGGAGGCTTGCGTGCCTCAGCGATGCAGATGGCCATACCGTAGGTGCAGCCACAACAGAGGGGTATCAGTTGAGAGGCCAGACAAACGTGTGGTTCCTGAAGAGGGGCAGCAGCCTTTTCAGTAGTTGCAGGGGCAACAGTCTGGATGATAGACTGACCTGGCCTTGCAACATTAACCAAATCGGCCTTGCTGTGCTGGTACTGCGAACGGGTGAAAGCAAGGGGAAACTACGGCCGTAATTTTTCCCCAGGGTATGCAGATTTACTGTATGGGTAAATGATGATGGCGTCCTCTTGTGTAAAATATTCCGGAGGTAAAATAGTCCCCCATTCGGATTTCCGGGCGGGGACTACTCAGGAGGACGTCGTTACCAGGAAAAAGAAAACTGGCGTTCTACGGATCGGAGCGTCGAATGTCAGATCCCTTAACGGGCAGGTAGATTAGAAAATTTAAAAAGGGAAATGGATAGGTTAAAGTTAGATATAGTGGGAATTTGTGAAGTTCGGTGGCAGGAAGAACAAGACTTTTGGTCAGGTGAATACAGGTTTATAAACACAAAATGTAATAGGGGTAATGCAGGAGTAGGTTTAATAATGAATAAAAAAATAGGAGTGCGGGTAAGCTGCTACAAACAGCATAGTGAACGCATTATTGTGGCCAAGATAGACACGAAGCCCACGCCTACTACAGTAGTACAAGTTTATGTGCCAACTAGCTCTGCAGATGATGAAGAAATTAAAGAAATGTATGATGAGATAAAAGAAATTATTCAGGTAGTGAAGGGAGACGAAAATTTAATAGTCATGGGTAACTAGAATTCGAGAGTAGGAAAACGGAGAGAAGGAAACATAGTAGGTGAATGAAAGAGGAAGCCGTCTGGTAGGGTATTGCACAGAGCATAACTTAATCATAGCTAACACTTGGTTCAAGAATCATGAAAGAAGGTTGTATACATGGAAGAATCCTGGAGATATTAGAAGGTATGAGATAGATTACATAATGGTAAGGTTTTAAATTGTAAGACATTTCCAGGGGCAGATGTGGACTCTGACCACAATCTATTGGTTATGAATTGTAGATCAAAACTTAAGAAACTGCAAAAGGGTGGGAATTTAAGGAGATCGGACCTGGATAAATTGAAAGAACCAGAGGTTGTACAAAGTTGCAGGGAGTGCATAAAGGAACAATTGACAGGAATGGGGGGAAGAAATACAGTAGAAGAAGAATGGGTAGCTCTGAGGGATGAAGTAGTGAAAGCAGCAGAGGATCAAGTAGGTAAAAAGACAAGGGCTAGCGCAAAACCTTGGGTAACGGAAGAAATATTGAATTTAATTGACGAAAGGAGAAAATATAAAAATGCAGTAATTGAAGCAGGCAAAAATAAATACAGACGTCTCAAAAATGAGACAGACAGGAAGTGCAAAATGGTTAAGCAGTGATGGCTAGAGGACAAATGTAATGATGTAGAGGCTTATCTCCTTAGAGGTAAGATAGATACTGCCTACAGGAAAATTAAAGAGACCTTTGGAGAAAAGAGAACCACTTGTATGAATATCAAGAGCTTAGATGGAAACCCAGTTCTAAGCAAAGAAGGAAAAGCAGAAAGGTGGAAGGGGGATATAGAGGGTCTATACAACGATACTGCGTGAAGAGTTGGACAGAGCACTGAAAGACCTAAGTCGAAACAAGGCCCCGAGAGTAGACAACATTCCATTAGAACTACTGATAGCCATGGGAGAGCCAGTCCTGACAAAACTCCAGCATCTGGTGAACAAGATGTATGAGACAGGCGAAATACTCTCAGACTTCAAGAAGAATATAATAATTCCAATCCCAAAGAAAGCAGGTGCTGGCAGATATGAAAATTACCGAACTATCAGTTTAATAAGTCACAGCTACAAAATACTAACGCGAATTCTTTACAGACGAATGGAAAAACTTGTAGAAGCCGACCTTGGGGAATATCAGTTTGGATTCCGTAGAAATATTGGAACACGTGAGGCAATACTGACCTTACGACTTATCTTAGAAGAAAGATTAAGGAAATGCAAACCTGTGTTTCTAGCATTTGTAGACTTAGAGAAAGCTTTTGACAATGCTGACTGGAATACTCTCTTTTAAATTCTAAAGTTGGCAGGGGTAAAATACAGGGAGCGAAAGGCTGTTTACAATTTGTAGAGAAACCAGATGGCAGTTATAAGAGCCGAGGGGCATGAAACGGAAGCAGTGGTTGGGAAGGGAGTGAGACAGGGTTGTAGCCTCTCCCCGATGTTATTCAGTCTGTATATTGAGCAGGCAGGAAAGGAAACAAAAGAAAAATTCGGAGTAGGTATTAAAATCCATGGAGAAGAAACAAAAACTTTGAGGTTCGCCTATGACATTGTAATTCTGTCAGAGACAGCAAAGGACTTGGAAGAGCAGTTGAACGGAATGGACAGAGTCTTGAAAGGAGGATATACGATGAACATCAACAAAAGTAAAACGAGGATAATGGAATGTAGTCGAATTAATTTGGGTGATGCTGAGGGAATTAGATTAGGAAATGAGACACTTAAAGTAGTAAAGGAGTTTTGCTATTTGGGGAGCAAAATAACTGATGATAGTTGAAGTAGAGAGGATGTAAAATGTAGACTGGCAATGACAAGGAAAGCGTTTCTGAAGAAGAAAAATTTGTTAACATCGAGTATATATTTCAGTGTAAGGAAGTCGTTTCTGGAAGTATTTGTGTGGAGTGTAGCCATGTATGGAAGTGAAACATGGACGATAAATAGTTTGGAGAAGAAGAGAATGGAAGCTTTCGAAATGTGGTGCTGCAGAAGAATGCTGAAGATTAGATGGGAAGATCACATAACTAATGATGAAGTATTGAATAGAATTGGGGAGAAGACGAGTATGTGGCACAACGTGACAAAAAGACGGGTCCGGTTAGTAGACATGTTCTGAGGCATCAAGGGAACACAAATTTAGCGTTGGAGGGCAGCGTGGAGGGTGAAAATTGTAGAGGGAGACCAAGAGATGAATACACTAAGCAGATTCAGAGGGATATGGGTTGCAGTAAGTCCTGGGAGATGAAGAAGATTGCACAGGATAGGGTAGCATGGAGAGGTGCATCAAATCTGTCTCAGGACTGAAGACCACAACAACAACAACAACATCGTCTCCGAAGATGATTTGAGCGACTTGTGGCGAGAGGTGTTCGACAAGGCGTTCTAGAGAACAACCTATTGTACTTCAGTACTTTCTATATATTTGGATTTTGTTTAGTACTTAAACACTGCCATTGCTCACATAAAATACGAAACAAAAAGCGGCACCACATGGCTCAACAGCCAAAAAAAAAGAATAAATTAATTAATATGGTAACATGTCCAACTGGGCGTTTTTTGGCCAATTTTTGACCAATAGTGCGGACAACAATGAGTACGTAACCGTTTGGCTCTATGTGTGGCAACAGAAGGTTGACACACATTTCTGAAAACACGTTACGAAGTGATAATGAATAAAGAAATCAATTGTTTTATGTCGTTAACCCAAAGCATGTTGATTTCGAATAACAAGGTATTTAAACTCGTTATTAGAAAATAATTGAGTGATTGGAGGTACCGGTAGCTTTTATAATTATGACAATAATTTATGTAACCTCAGGTTTAAATTCACTAAAGTAGATTAGATTCCTGGACATGGCGGGCTAAGTACATCGAATAGAATTACTATGAACAAATACTGGATTAAATGCGTAACTGTTGGTTTTCAAAAGATTGTTAACGCCGGAATACGAACCATGCTTGTACGCAATAGCATTTTTACCATAGACACTGACATGAAACACCTAAATTTAATTTATTCTTTAATTTGAGATTGCTGGAGTTAGTTTACTTTTAAGTTACTTTATTTGGCATTCATATAATTAGCAAGAATGGTACTAACCTGCGTATTACTGTACAACACTCTTAACTTATCGTGGCTTCCTTATTAACTACTTTCCAGCATATTTTTAACAAACAGACGAAACTGGCAATTACAGTCTTTTATTACTTTTCTTTTAGCTGTTTAAGCAACAACACCTGAATAACTGGCAATGTATGGGACCCTAAGCAGGTGGCAATGGCCGACGGTAATGACCAGATTTTAAGTATAGAATTTATTAAATTCGCTGAGACCGTCACTGGGAAATGCCTCACAAAGTTGCCTTGAACTAAAATAAAACAACCTTACATTTCGTTGCAGATGTGAAGCAGTAGTATTCGTTGTCATTTACAATGTTCCCATTGCTCATTGTACTATTGCAGGCACACCTTGATTCACAATGACAAATTATGGGGCAGATCCTGATATTATTGGAGCCTCTTACATCCGCCGACACTCGCCATGCTCGTGATGACTCGCCAGTAATGGCTGCGCTTCACATAGGCATAATAGTGCATGTCTCTTGCATGTTGCGTCTCACAGCCAAGGAAGTTCCCTGCACACTCTGTTCTGACGTCACAGTCCCGTCCAGATACAACGTTCCTACACAACTCTTTGCTATCTGCCAACGGTATTGATTTTCTTAACTTTCCCTAAAGGCCTTGATCCAGAGTATATACATTATGATATAAAACAATTTACACAGGTTACAGCACATATCATATTTCTAATTAACACATAATATCTAAGGATTTCGAGAACAAAACATGAACATTATATTTACAATAAACATAATGGACAAAAATTTTAGGTGTGACATTTTTTACAGAGTCACAGGTTACTGTACAGCCCTCTATGCTTCTTGGGCACCTGAAGCACTTGGGCTACGTTCCGCGGTTTGACGACTATTTATTGTCTTGGTTAGCTTGACTTTTTCTACCATAGTTAACTTTCTACAAGGGTGGAGTTTTGCTGCAGCTCTTATTTTATGTGATGTCATGCTCCAATATTGAGAGACTCCATTTTTGTTTGTTATTTGTCACAATGATGCCCAACATTTGCTTTTGATCTTTGGCAGTGAACCAGTTCCGTTGTCTATTCCACTTATTACTTGCAGTTTGCAGCAACACAGTCCGTTTGGGTGAACGTCGCATAGGTAGGTTTTTTTTATATCGTCGGGGATCTTATATAAGATACCAAAAAGTGTTGAACTCCCCGTGAAAACACTCAAGTCATTTGTGTAAGCTCTGCATGTGAGTCTTTCATTTCTTGATGAAATCGCTTGACACTCATAACAAGCGGTGTGCAGAAGAGAATCTAAAGTTACTGAATACAGCGTCATAGTCAATGGGCAACCTTCTCTAACTGTTGAAGGGAATTATCGTGGCCGGCCGTTGTGGCCGAGCGGTTCTAGTCGCTTCAGTCTGGAACCTCGCGACCGCTACGGTCGCAGGTTCGAATCCTCCCTCGGGCATGGGTGTGTGTGATGTCCTTAGTTTAGTTAGGTTTAAGTAGTTCTATGTTCTAGGGGACTGATGACCTCAGAAGTTAAGTCCCATAGTGCTCAGAGCCATTTGAACCACTTTGAATTATGGTTCTTAGTGTACCACTAATTGGAAGCAAGTCTGCTAGAATCCTGATGATGGATGTGATGTTCACTACCAGTATTTGGCCGGCAAGTGACGAGAGGCACTGGTGTAAGGTTGTCATCACCGGCCTCTGCGACTATTTCGTGGATTATATTTGAAACTCATTTGCAGTGTCTCATGACCTGAGCACGTGGTGAGCCGTTCGTCGGTTGGGGACATTAAGCTTGATGACCCTTTCAGTGCTGTGGGACAGGTGCAAGCTGTGTGCTGGCGCTGGGCTTCACTTCTTTCTCTCATTATCATCGTACAACAGAAACATAACACTACACTATACGCGCATCCATTAACTGACCTACACTCCACAAATACACATTCGACACATCTCTCAATCAACCGCCAATGGGCGCGGAGGAATACACCCTTTTCGACAGGTGAATGGGTATTAGAGGGATGTCGCAGCCAACAGTGTCCTGTAACATTTACCGTTTTAAAACAATGGTTAAAAGAGGACAAAAACTGAAAGAAGCAAACAGAAGTATTTAGAAGATTACAATGATTATGGCACTCTGTTAAAATGCTGATTGGTTCACGTGAAAAACTTCAGTGACATCTCTAGTATAAGAAATCACTACACCATTACTAAAAATCTGTCACTGATTTTAGTGCGAAACATAGTGAACGTTATCGCTTTCGTCAGATCTGGGGAAACTAGGAGATGTGTTGCTCAATATAGGTTAAGCAATTACTCCGGAATCAATTCACTATTTCTGTCCTTTGATACGATGCCGAACCGTTGCAGCGTCATAGACTAAATAACCAAAGGTATACTACATTCTTTATTTTATTACGTAGAGCTATAGGTAACTGGTTTTCGAGCCATTAAGGGGTCTGTTGTAATTAGAGGAAGGAAAAACATTCAAAATGTGGATCTACACCGTCCGTCCATAAGGTTCCGAGACTGATTTTATTCAGGCTTATAAGTGACGTCAGCTCATAAATACGGTGTCAGCGCCGGCCGCAGTGGCCGAGCAGTTCTACGCGCTTCAGACTGGAACTGCGCGACGGCTACGGTCGCAGCTTCGAATCCTACCTCGGGCATGGATGTATGTGATGTCCTTAGTTTAGTTAGGTTTTAGTTGTACTAAGTTCTAGGGGACTGATGACCTCAGAAGTTAAGTCCCATAGTGCTCAGAGCCATTTGAACCATTTTTTTACGGTGTCAGCTTTAACGTACATCTGTAAACAACAGATGTGCATTTGTCCAGTCAGTTGTGAGCAGGAATTGTTAAGCAATGGGTGTGCAGCCGTGGTGTGTCAACGTTGTTGTATCACAAATTGGAATGGAGCAACATGCCTAAGTTAGAATAATATTAGAGTTTAATGTTCAGTCGACAGCACGGTCATTAAAGACGGAGCATAAGCTCGAATTAGGAAAGGATAAGGAAGGAAAGCGGCCGTGGCCATTTTGAAGGAACCATCCCGACATTTGCGGGTAGCACTTCAAGGAAGTGAAGGAAAACCTAAATCTGGATGGCATAAGGTGATCTGACCCGTCGTGTGGCCGCCTATCGCTATTTGATTGAAATGCAAACCGCGGACAGTTCATTACTTGGAAAGAATCATCACGCTTGACGCGACTTGGTTAATACTGAATACTTAATACGAGTATGAACCTACCAAAAGAAGCCCAAGTGCAGAAATTCACATGAAAGGTTATCGCTCTGACGACATAACTTGGATTCAAGCAAATGTGACATGCCAGTCGAACAACATCACAGTTTCACATTGTCGTAAGAACGTTTAGTGCGTTGAACTCAACTGGTGAGGGGGGATATGTAGAATATATGAAATATAAACCACCATCTTTACCTTATTTTTTATTAACTCAGCCTCGAAACATTTCACACTGCCAGGATAGGGTAGATGTTGGTAAAAACTCGCAATGAGTTGTTGAACTGGCCGCCATCGATTTAGGAGTTGATCACCGTGTGACAGATTTGTCTTATTGTAAATTATTGTCCCTTGGAAGTTCGTCGCAGCAGGTCACTCCAGAGACGAGAAAATCAGGTGCATCTTTTTATTTACATTTCTTTACTACTTACACGTAGTTTTTCTAATGTTTCACTTGAACATTGTATAACGTTGGTCTTGAAGAATAAACGAATTACTCATTGACAGTACTGCATTTTAGCTTCACTTTCGCGTGGCAATAATTCTTTCGTTTGGTTACCAAAATCAACGTGACGCATTTGTGAGAAAATGGTGAAATGGGGAAAACCTTTGCATGTGTTTCGGGGTAAATTCCCGCAGCTCCAATAACGTCGCGTCAATTTCAGAAGCCTACAAATTTCAAAAGATACAGAAAGTGCTATTCATTGGTACTGACTATATGATAATAAAACTGTCGAACCCCGCAAGGATTAATACAGCACGAATCTAAAACGCTATAACTTTTCACAGGACCTAACAACGTGCACTGTTTACGTAGACAGCTTAGCCTCAGTCACTGAACTCTTTCAGGCTGCCGTACTGATTCTCCTGACATGGAGAAGAAAGTATTATTTTTACACAAGTATTTTTAAGCGTTATGTTAAAATTTATAAGGTATTTAAGTTCAATATTGTTTTGGGTAACTTGGCTACAATTCAACAATTTCACACTACGTTATTTCAAGTTTTTTCATTCCGCACTCATAGTTTTTTTTCATCTCGAACGGAGCAAAGTGCCATACGGAGAGGCATTACCTCATGTTGTGCGGGTAAACCCCACATTGTTTCTTTGCTACATTGTAAATTTCTCTGTAATTAATAATTAGACGGGGCTGGAATTTGGGAAGGCTATACGTAACAACCAAATCTATGACTTCAATTAGAAATCGTGTGAAAATTTGCCTCGCATTGACCACAATGTTAGAAGAACAGAACATTTCGGGGCTTTACTGCCACTTACCCCATGCGTTTTGTTGGCTGCTTTCAGATTATTATTTTTTTTTACTTCCAATCAGTGAATCCACGAAAGTAATTGATTAATTATAGGTGCTTGATAAATCGTCTAGCTGTATACGATGATGGGAGGTATTTTTTGTAGCCACTGTATTTTTCCATATTATATGCCAGAGTTTTGCTACCCTGAGGTAAAGGATGTTGGGGTCAAAGCGTCACAATGTGACCGTTTGGCGGGCAGACCTGCGGGCTGAGCGGCCTCGCACAGTGCGGGTTGCTGACCTGGGCCGCAGGGGAACTATTCGGCTGTCACGGTTCGGCTACTAAATGCTACTAGATCTGTAACAATATTTCATCTCCAATATTTAGGCAGCAAGAGAAAGTGAGTGTTGCCGTTGGAAGTATGGAACAAGAACCAAACACTGTAAAATTGACCGCGAATAAGGAGATCTGGGCTGTGGACGCCTTACCATTGACGGTATATCACTGACGACGATAAACAAAATTTTAGGGAAATTATTTTATTTATCAATAAAAGCATTTAACGAGAAATTTGGAACACTGTTCAACTAAACTTTATGATACAGTACTCCTCCAAACTGAATTTCCGATAATTGGTAGTTAAGCCTTCCTCTCCCTCATATAACCACTCTGTAATATTTGATTCACAAGTCCACACAATAACAACCAGCGCTAATTAGAGTACAGTCCGACTGTGACTGAGTTGACAGGGAGACTGTGGAATACTCGGGTTCGTTTACCGGGACTGCCAGGGATGTTTTGTTAGTGGGAGTACTAGGTCGCCGCGGGGAGTGGGCGCGCTGTTAGAGGCGCCATGTCATTAATTGCTCGGGCCCTCCCGCCGGAGGTTCGAGTTCTCCCGCAGGCATGGGTGTGTGTGCTGTCTTTAGCGTAAGTTAGTTCAAGTAGTGTGTAAGTCTACGGACCGGTGACCTAAGCAGTTTGGTTCCTTACAAATTGACACACATTTGAACTGTACGAGGTCAGGGTGTATCCAGCCTCCTGATGAAATCTGAGGAGTTATTTGATAGAGCAGTAACAGCTTCAGGTTACGGACACTGACATTAGCTGGGAGAGCGACGTGTTGATCCTACGCCCCTCCATAGCACATCCAATGCCACCACTGGCAGAGGATGACACGGCGATCGGTCGGTGTCGATGGGCACTCCAGGGCCTTTGGAAAGAATTCACTTTACTAATTACATCACACGGGGACGAAAATCATGAAAAATTTGACACCTGGGATAACAAAATCAGTTGTATAACGCCTTTGCTAAACAATAGCGGGTTCAGTCAAACAAATACACTCGAATATGATCTCTTGAATAGTTCCAAAGGATCTTGTTAAGAATCTCATCCACAAACAAAGATCGCTAATTGAACCTGGTAGCCGAAACTTTCCTTAAGAATGACGATTAAGAGAACCTCCTGAAAACTTATTTACTTGATTTCTGTTTATCTGGTTTGCCGATTACTTGAGTTAACTTTTTTGCGTTTTGAGTATTCTGATTAGTTTGATGCGACAAGCCATGAATTCCTTTCCTGTGCCAACCTCTGTAACTCAACGTTTTACTTGTACCCTACTTCCTCAATTATTTGTTGGATGTATTGCAGTCTCTGTGTTGCGCTACAATTCTCACCCTCTCTTCTGTTATGTTATAACTTCTTTTTGTTAATGGTCCTTTCTTCATAGACTCTGCAAAGAAACTCTTCATTCCTTATCAGAGCACCTATTTTTCAACATGCTTCTGCAGCGTCGAGTCTCTAACGCCGGGATTCTTTTCTTTCCTGGTTTTGCAAAGTCCACAGTCTACTCTCACATATTGTGTGCTCCAAACGTACGAGGATATGCTGAAAAGTAATGCGCCCGAAATTTTTATTTGAAAACTCTTAAGACTTTTTAAATAAAACAAACGTTATTAACATTGTACGTCATTATTCTCCGTGTCTACATATTCATTTCTCATCATAGTCACCATGGTGACGAAGACATTTCTTCCAACGAGATCAGTTTGTTATTAACACGACTGTAGAATGCTTGGCTTTGTTGACGGCTGCACAAGTTTATCTGTGCTTACAGCGCTTCGTCACTAAGAAAGTGAAGTCCACGTAGGTTGTTCCTTAAGTTTAGGTAACAGATGAAAATCGCATCCTGCCAGTTCGGAACTGTATGGAGGATGATCCATGAGAGTGAACTCCAGGTGCCAGATTGGTGCAGACGTCGCAGCGCTCGTGTATGGCCTGGTACTGTCATACTGATGGAGAGGGTGCTTCGAAACTGGATTACAATACGCTGGTTCTAGGCGCTTCAGTCCGGACTTGCGCGACTGCTACGGTCGCAGGTTCGAATCCTGCCTCGGGCATGGATGTGTGTGATGTCCTTAGGTTAGTTAGGTTTAAGTAGTTCTATGTTCTAGGGGACTGATGACCTCCGATGTTAAGTCCCATAGTGCTCAGTGCTATTTGAGCAGTGCGCTCTTTTTCATGCGCCTAGACAGTCACGTTGCACACTACCATGTTACACGCTACAGTTTGGAGCTCTCTAGCGGCAGAGGGCTGTAAATATTTAGACATGAACAATGAAGATGTCGAATGTTAATATCGTTTCATTTATTTAAACAGCCTTAAGAGTTTCCACATAAAATTTCGGTGGCATTACTTTTCAGCGCGCTGTCGTAGCTTTAAAAGAGGAGAGGAATCCAGGCGCATTAACTTAGTTACGTTACAAATGGTTCAAATGGCTCTGAGCACTAAGGGACTTAACTGCTGAGGTCATCAGTCTCCTAAAACTTAGAACTACTTAAACCTAACTAACTTAAGGACATCACACACATCCATGCCCGAGACAGGATTCGAATCTGCGACCGTAGCGGTCGGGCGGTTCCAGACTGTAGCGCCTAGAACCGCTCGGCCACCCCGGCCGGCAGTTACGTTACACAACATCATGTTACAAACGTCAGTTCGGAGCCTTATAGCGGCAGTGGGCTGCAAAATGTGTAGGCACGATGAATGAGCATGTAGAATGAGAATAACGTTTGTTTTATTGAAAGGGCTTTAAGAGTAAGCTTAAAAACGTGCCCACGGTCCCACTTAGTTCCTTTAGCCGGGCCTTGCTACAAGTTGCCTGTCTCGTATTCACAGCGCTTCTCACTTCCAAAGCTATCCCATAAAGCAGACTGATGTACCAGAACCTTGTTAGATTACGAAAGGTTGAGAAGATGAGGTGAAATTAGCTACTACGATCACTGTGATATCATGACTCCCATTGAACTAATTCAGCTTCCCTGCTGTTGTATAATTAGAGATAAATAAATGAAAAGAAGCCAATCGAAGGGCTTTCCGCCTATCTAATGAAGTATATGCTTTATATTCATCAACTATGGGGGCGATCTAGATTAATATGAAATTGGAAGCATACATTCCAAATAGAAAAAAAATCTCTAAAAGTGCGACATTTATTTTCATCACTGGTTTTTGTAAGCTTAAGTTACCATCTTATGCAATAATATCCGAAGATGTCAACATAGCTTGCTGAAACCGGGAATCAAAAGACAGAGTGTCTGAACGGATTATTGTTGAAGAAGGGAAAACGTTATGGGAAAAAATTATGAAAAATTTCCCACTGGATGGTGTTTTAAATGCTATAGTGAAAATAGGTTTGGCTACAAATGACAGACGAATCGCAATACAACGGCTGTGGTGTGAGTTCCACATTAAACCAGCCCTACTGCGCAAAGTGCATGAGCGCACAATTTTCGCTTAGAACAGTTGTGGCACTGTTACTTAGGTAAGCCCATCCAACGTGGCAGGGTAGTAGCACATGGGATGGCAAAAATCGGTTTTTAATTGTCCTGAGGCCAAAAAGTGAATAAAAAGCGACAACGACATCGGTTTTTAACTCTCCTGAGACGAAATGCCAAATGAAAAACAGCAATGACATCGGTTTTCACCTTTCCTCTGGACAAAATCTGCATAAAAGGCAACAATGAAATTGGTTTTTAACTGTTCTGAGGTCAAAATCAGTATAAAAAGTAACAAAGAAATCGGTTTTTCGCTTTCGTGAGACTGGCGCAAGACATGTTCAATATGCTGACCACCATTTTCTGCTACAAGTTCAGATCGAGAAACAGCATGCTCCATAACAGATCAGAGCGTCTCAGTGGTCACGTTCAGAATGCAATGCACAGTGTATGCTTTCAATTCACCTATGTTTGTAATCGGAGCACTGACCTTAGAATTTTTCAGCAAACACAGAGTCAGACCAGGTGATATGGCCGACAGACTGTAGGGGAATGACTGCTGGTAATTCTAGGATTTCCGAAATGCCTCTGAAGCACCCGCTCACTGACTATACAATGTGCGAAGGAACGCCATCTTGCATAAAAATGATCCTACTCATACATCCAGGCAGTTGAAGGTTTGGAATGACGATGGTGCGTCAAAGACTCTCATAAAATTTACTAGCGTTTACCAGTGACCGTACAGGCAACAGCACCAGCAGATCTCCAAAAAAAAAAATATGGGCCTACGACAACCCATGCCGTCAACCTACACCATAAACTTACTTTTGCAGAATGAAGTGGTACCATTTGATGTGCGAGCGGATCTTCTGTTGCCCGTATTCTGCATTTCTATGTGTGGACATGTCCTTGGAGATCTAAATGGACTTCGTCTATCCACAGAATATTCCATAGGCATCCATTGTCCTCTTTCACGCAAGCACGAAATGCTAGAGGAAACATTTGTTTTAATTGCAGGTCAGCATTAAGCAACTCCTGAACATGGGTATGTTTGCGTGGATAGCAATACATGACGATTTGCAGAATTTTGTGCACGCTGCTTAGAGGCATGTCCAAAGTTCAGGCAATTCCCCGTCCATTGCATGTTTGCATACCATTGCTCGACCTCTCTTGCAAAACTGTCGCCACAACTTCTACTGATGTCGGATCAATTATTTTTCTCCCTCTGCCCCATTACGCTTGAAAATGATCAGTCCTTTCGAACTTCGTAATCATTTTGTCAGACTCTTAGCAGACATTGGACCAAAGCCTTTCTTCATGCTCTTGAGTATCCGAAGCTTCTACAGAGCTACTGGTGTACAGTCACCGTTTTTTTTTAAAGAGGTTTACCACCAGCGCGCGATCTGCTTTGAGACAGTCATATCGACCATCTCAGACGCAAAATGAGGAGCAGCCGTGTACCAAGTGTCTTATTTTCAATATGCTGCCGTTTACAGGACCATCTAGCGGTAAAATTTTCTTTACACTTTTTGAAGTTTTTCTTTTTAATATTATTTCAAATGAAGCAGCAAAAGTTGAAATAAAGAAAGAATGCGGTTATTCTGTTCCGTCTGTGGATGTTTTAAAGCCTGTGTTAGTTAATATACGCTCTTCTTCAAGTTTAGCTTCAGCGCGAAACCACCAGCAAGATATCTTAAAACAGAACTGTCATACCTCTGAAGTTTAGAGGACGGAAAGGCTTGTCTTACTGTTAAGTATTAATTATTAAGTCGATTGTTGAGATGATATTTCCGTAGAAATTATGGCTGCTAGAAAGTTTTGGCACAATTTCGTGTATTGTTTAGTTTTTAATACTTTGGTACTGCACCGTGAGATACTTTACACTGTTCTGTAGGGAAGATTTTGTGGTGATTGTGTAGTAGACATATTGACCGAGGAGCCATCTGCACTGCTGTATTTTGCTTCTGTGTATATCTGATGCTCCGGTTGGTATGTGCATTACGCTGCGCCAGAATAAGTAAAGGCGTGGATTTAGGGAATTCCTGTAAATTTCGCGCAGCTATAAGTGGAAGGTAATGACGGACTGGCATATCGATGGCAGGCCCAGGCGATGTAGACATTTAGCAAATGCTCCTGCTAGGCAGGTTTAGGACATCGCTCGCAGGCGAGAAGGCACGGCCCGGTGGGCACTGTAAAGTAAATCAGGGCAGCACAGGGCACCGACGTGCTGTGAAGAACCCATACGTTGCAGTTACAACAGCACTCAGTGACCTGTGTATAGGGTGCGAAAAGCTGACGTCATAATTATTAAAGAGCACTCCACTTGTGTCCTCCAGAGGAACTATGTCGGGGGTGTATGGGGAGGTCATCGGTCTCATCGGATTATGGAAGGACGGGGAAGGAAGTCGGCCGAGCCCTTTCAAAGGAACCATCCCGGCATTTGCCTCGAACGATTTAGGGGAACCACGGGAAACCTAAATGTGGATGGCCGGACACGGGATTGAACCGTCGTCTTCCTGAATGCGAGTGCAGTATGCTAGCCACTACGCCACCTCGCTCGGTGGCCAACCGGGTTCCGTGGCGACATAGTCCAGCGGACTGAAAGCTGCCGTCCACAGGTTCGAGGCCGGAGTTCGAACCTGCGGCCTCCCGGGTGCAGAACTGTCTGCGGCCGCAGACCAGACTGTCCTTTGCGGGTGGTCCGAGCTGGTAAGGCACACTACAACGACGGTGGCTGGCTGTTTCCCAATAGTTACTTCGACTGTCTGGATCAGATCTGCAAGCTTGTTGATAATGTTGCTTCAAATTAACTTAGTTTCTAGAGGTGAACTTCTATGCAGGCGTACCTACAAAATAACACTGTATGCAATACAGAGTTGGACTTTATTTTATGCAGATTTTTTCCCCATAGGTATCGTTTCGTTGACAATGTCATACCACAAGGAACTTATTCTAGTTATTAGCGTCGGACTGTGTATATTTTCCTAGATTTTTGTCCAGTTATTGCTGGGGTAGTTTCCAATCATGATGCACAATGAGCGCTCTGTAAAGTTTGGCATAACTGGAGATGTGTGGGCGGGGGCAACTTTCTTGGACGTGACTCTGTTCTGAGTATATGTATCGAACGCGGATTGAAACAGGATTTATTTGTCCTACGTTCACCCTTTAATCTTAGCTTTGTAGCTCCAAGGACCGCACAACGCTTTTGTTATCTTATTTTGATTATTTTTTAGTATTCTTACCTTTCTTCCGGCCAACATTGCAGTGCATGTTACTTGTATATGATTGAGTCTTAATCGAAACTGGTGACTTACCAACTCCATTTTATGGAGGTTACTTTAAAAATGTTCCTCATCCAAATGTACCAGCCTACACAAACTGAAGCCCATTTAGGGATGTCATTAGGTGTATCGTCAAAGTTATTTATTAGTTACACTTTCTCTATGCTATGTAAATTTCTACCGACACGTTCCTGTAACGCAGCGCTTACTATATTGTGCATCTCTTGCCAGTTGCGCTTAAACATCAATATCGGACGTGCAGTTATAATCATACCCGATTGTTTTCTTGCTTCTGTTTGTTGCAACCAGATGCATTGAATGCAGTCTTTGTGCGTTCCACGCAATACGAGCTGAGCACTTAGTTAGGCTCCGGTAGCAGTGATGCATTCCCGTATAATTAACTCGGCGCTCAATTCATTTTGGGTGTTGTTTCCAATTATACTGGAGTCCTATGCATGCACGTGGCAAAAACACTACTCCACTCGCAAATGCATAAACCTGACAATTCTAGGTAGAACTTGTAAAGTGGCCCCATGAAATATGCAAGTGGGGTCGCGGAGAGTGCGCACCCCTATCGTATCGCCCATTTTATATGAATAAGCCTCATTAAGTGACCATTAACACTGCATTTAGAGTGTGTTCCCCAAGTCCATTTTTTATTTGTTTCAGAACGTTATTGCTAAATCCCGCATTTTCAACAATTTGAGCAAGAATTCGTGATTTACTCTACGGAATGCTAGGGGCTGTTATTGCCTCTCTGGCCCATGTAAAGTACGTGATGTCTCTGCAAGCGTAGTTAACACTGAATGACCAATTACATCACTGGCCTGATAATGTCCAGTCGCTTTTGGTAGAATGGAATTTATCGTTTTATTCATTATGTGCACGAATTATTTGAAATATGAATTCAATAGCACGGTTGGTCGGTTAGAAAGATGGCCGAGTGAGTTTTTTTTTTTCGTATGAGCAGTATTAAACTACTTGTGAACGGCGAAGGAAAAAATTTATTGGAGCGTAATTCCTTGTAGATCTGCATAGGTTCTGCACCAATGACGTGCCAGTAATGATCATAAAATTCATTTAGTAGCTAGCCTAAGACAGACACTTTTTGTTTGAGGGCAGTTATTTTTTTCTGTTTCTATGGACGTTATACTTTATACTAATTTTGTGTTGCCTATCGAAGTAACCGTTGCTTCTACGTTTCCTAACATGCTACGTTGTGGGATGTCACTAGTTTCCAGTTCTGTGCAAAGCCCATTCAGCTGTGCACAGTACAGTTCTTGATGCCGGCCTTGGTGTTTTATGTCTTATTCTTTTGGTCCAGGAGTTCAATAATCACCTTCTTAGCGCTTTTAGTTCTGTAAATAATGTGGTTATTGAGGTCGGTTCATTAGGAACATCACTTGGATTGCGTGCCCTAACTTGTATGCCTTACAAAAACGGTCTGGATTTCGATTTGCTACACTTAATTCGTTGTACAGGGGGGGGGGGGGGGGGGCTAGAAAGCAACGCCTCCGATTTTGTTATGCGTAAACTATTAAAGCTTATTAGATGAAGTTAACGTTATTTACATTCCAAATTTGTATTTTTCATGCCTATATATCTGCAGTCCTCTGCCACTAGAGGGCTCCGAATCGTAATGTGTTGCACTGCGAAGTGTCACGCAACTACACTCCTGGAAATTGAAATAAGAACACCGTGAATTCATTGTCCCAGGAAGGGGAAACTTCATTGACACATTCCTGGGGTCAGATACATCACATGATCACACTGACAGAACCACAGGCACATAGACACAGGCAACAGAGCATGCACAATGTCGGCACTAGTACAGTGTATATCCACCTTTCGCAGCAATGCAGGCTGCTATTCTCCCATGGAGACGATCGTACAGATGCTGGATGTAGTCCTGTGGAACGGCTTGCCATGCCATTTCCACCTGGCGCCTCAGCTGGACCAGCGTTCGTGCTGGACGTGCAGACCGCGTGAGACGACGCTTCATCCAGTCCCACACATGCTCAATGGGGGACAGATCCGGAGATCTTGCTGGCCAGGGTAGTTGACTTACACCTTCTAGAGCATGTTGGGTGGCACGGGATACATGCGGACGTGCATTGTCCTGTTGGAACAGCAAGTTCCCTTGCCGGTCTAGGAATGGTAGAACGATGGGTTCGATGACGGTTTGGATGTACCGTGCACTATTCAGTGTCCCCTCGACGATCACCAGAGGTGTACGGCCAGTGTAGGAGATCGCTCCCCACACCATGATGCCGGGTGTTGGCCCTGTGTGCCTCGGTCATATGCAGTCCTGATTGTGGCGCTCACCTGCACGGCGCCAAACACACATACGACCATCATTGGCACCAAGGCAGAAGCGACTCTCATCGCTGAAGACGACACGTCTCCATTCGTCCCTCCATTCACGCCTGTCGCAACACCACTGGAGGCGGGCTGCACGATGTTGGGGCGTGAGCGGAAGACAGCCTAACGGTGTGCGGGACCGTAGCCCAGCTTCATGGAGACGGTTGCGAATGGTCCTCGCCGATACCCCAGGAGCAACAGTGTCCCTAATTTGCTGGGAAGTGGCGGTGCGGTCCCCTACGGCACTGCGTAGGATCCTACGGTCTTGGCGTGCATCCGTGCGTCGCTGCGGTCCGGTCCCAGGTCGACGGGCATGTTCACCTTCCGCCGACCACTGGCGACAACATCGATGTACTGTGGAGACCTCATGCCCCACGTGTTGAGCAATTCGGCGTTACGTCCAACCGGCCTCCCGCATGCCCACTATATGCCCTCGCTTAAAGTCCGTCAACTGCACATACGGTTCACGTCCACGCTGTCTCGGCATGCTACCAGTGTTAAAGACTGCGATGGAGCTCCGTATGCCATTTCAAACTGGCTGACACTGACGGCGGCGGTGCACAAATGCTGCGCAGCTAGCGCCATTCGACGGCCAACACCGCGGTTCCTGGTGTGTCCGCTGTGCCGTGCGTGTGATCATTGCTTGTACAGCCCTCTCGCAGTGTCCGAAGCAAGTATGGTGGGTCTGACACACAGGTGTCAATGTGTTCTTTTTTCCATTTCCAGGAGTGTATGTCGATGCATGAGCAATACCATGTTGTAATCGAGTTTCGAATTCGAAGAGTTCGTCCACTTGCGGAGCACCTTCTCCTCCAGCATGACAATACCAAACCATACACGAACACTGCGACAGCTGCAACAGTATGACGCCTGGGGTTCTCTGACATCGATCATTCTCCACACGGTCCCAATTTGTCCCCATCCGATTTTCATCTGTTTCAAAAACTTAACACATTCGAGGACTTCACTTTGATAGTAATAAAGTGGAGCAAGCAGATGTGAAGGTCTGTCTCCATCAATTTAGTCAAACATTCTTCAGTGACGGTATCAACAAACAAAGGATGTCGACTTTTAATAAAGTTCGTTTTATTTAAAAAGCCTGAACAGCTTTCACATAAAAAAATTCGGAGATATTGCTATTCAGAACGCTCACGGCCCTCTTATATTTGCAGTTTTTTTCGTTTCATCCTGGCACAGGTGTCACAATAACGTGTAATTATATTCTTATGTGTCTCACCTCCATAGTTCTCTTTTGCTTGATACTTTATAATTTTTTTGAGGCTTGGATTTGTCAGCTGGGTCCACTATACTAGGTTTTTTCGCACTTAGTAACTGTCGAATACATTTATTACAAGTGTCTTCGACTGTCTGAGTTAGAAAAGCATCTTTCAACAACGTTGTTTCCCAAAATTTGTTTTTGTGGTGCGTTGTAGGATAGGCACTATGATTAGAGAAACTAAGATGCCATTCTTTAGTAACTGGTAACTGTACTTACACAGTCCTTGATTACATAGAACTTGGCAGCCTACTCGCTTATTCATTACCTGCATATGTAAAACCAGGAGTACCTCGACGGAGGTCTACCCAAGCATTTTAGTTGAAGGTCTTCAGTTAGTAGTTGTAATACCTTACACAAATTAAACATGGAAGTTTGATCGAGTTTATTCAGTATTCAGTTAAAATTTCCCCCAGTTATTATGGTAGCGAAAGGCCAAATAAATAAGTTGGTATTTCATCCCTGAAAACTGTGCTCTTTGCCTTTGTCTACTACTTCCCGTAAATGCCTGTTCGCTCAGTAATAAAACTTCCTCCACAACCACTGATATTCCTCTCCCTAAAGTTAGAATTACCCGTATTTTGGGTTGTATGTCTTCTTGAATAAAATAACTGTGTCGGTTTTGGTTCCTATATTTAACACTGTATTGTACCCTACGATGTCGGTGTTTTTGTGCGTCACATCTTCTTGGATGTCTATATCCGCAGCGTGTAGATAATCTTTTAATGCTTTAATTTTAGCAATCGACCCTATTCTGTTAATATTCGTCATTGCGATTTTGTAATCCTGCACGATTTTAAAGCAGCTATTATTTGAAGTTGTTTCTCATCCTTGTCCTCAGACCAGTTCAAGAGAGTGTGTAATGCTTTCGAATCGGTCGTGTCCATTGTTTTTGTTTCTTGCACGTCAATCTTCATAGCATCGATCTCTTCCGCCGTTCTGGGTTTTGATCTCGCTTCACGTCCCTGTGTCATTGCGACTTTCCACTCTTTTTTTTAACATTCACGGAATCGTCTGTTATTTACTATCTAACTCTTGTAACTCTTCGGGGATTTGTTTATGCCCAGTTCATTTAGGTCTTCCATGTCTCTGTAGTGGACAGTCAATTTCCTCATCGGTTATGCTTGTGGCCTCATGTGTTATAATGCCTTTTGAGGTTGCCACGGTAGTCGCTATTGTTTCTCCTTGTGTTTAAGACCCATTCAGCACTTTTGTGCTTAGTAATTGCAGACGGAGGGGTATTCACTTTCGCCGTTCCGTCTCTGATGCACTTATTAGTATGTCCATTTTTCGTACGGAAATGTCAATTAGGGTTACATAGAAAGATCTCAGTCCTCGTTCTGAGGTTATTTGTTCCTCCAGTAGTTTCCTTTAAAGGCACAACCTGTTGTTCCGGATTTTGCGCTCATGTTGTGGGATCGTGCAATACACTTGCGCAATTTGGACTGTTCGTTGTGCTTCCTTGTTCCGCCTCAGGGTACACGCGGAAGTTCACGAGTGTTGTCAGCTCGTGCACATTCTAATTTTGGGTGCTCGGTGGATTCGCAATTGGCGCAGGTGCGTGGTTTTCTGTCTTATATAACTAAAACTTTAAATCCGTGAATGACAGATACGTTGCTGTAACTCTTAGCCCGTTGTCCACGTTGACACACTTATTTACGTTTCATTTCCAAAGGTTATTTGCAGAAACGTCCTATAACAGGCAGGTTTATATCGAAACTGCTCGAGAGTTACTTCGGACATTATGACTGTCCTAAGCGCCATACCTGCATAACTGATAGCTACTTACTGACCTCTCCGAAAAGAGAATGAAGTGTGGTGGATCGAGAAGGAAAACAGGTCATATGTGTTAACATTTGAGGGAAATATTAGGAGACTGACGTTCGTGAGCGCTTCGGCTAATTCGTAATTACAACAGGGAATATAATTGTCCAGGGCAGTTTGTTGAAGAAGCGAAAAACAACAATAGAGGGCGCTTTAGCAAATTTTTTTGTTATACCGATGGGCATATGTGCGATATTACATGAGATCTGGTTTGTAATTACAATGTGTTGATAGGTACCTGATCTCTGACCCAGAGCAAGAACAACAGCAGCCCACGGATGGACCAGACCGTTTTTTTTTTTTTTTTTTTTTTTTTCGTGTTGTGTTCTAATCTCCGCCTCTCTCTACAGTCTTTACTCTATAATTTCCTTTAGTACCATGCAAGTTATTCCATGGTGTATTAACATACGTCCTGTCATCCGGTACCTTCTTCTTGTCAGTGTTATCCATACATTCCTTTCCAGACCGATTCAGCGGAGGACCTCCTCATTTTCTACCTTATCATGTCTACCTAATTTTCATGGTTCAAATGGCTCTGAGCACTATGCGACTTAACTTCTGAGGTCATCAGTCACCTAGAACTTAGAACTAATTAAACCTAACTAACACATCCATTCCCGAGTCAGGATTCGAACCTGCGACCGTAGCGGTCGCTCGGCTCCACACTGTAGCGCCTAGAACCGCACGGCCACTTCGGCCGGCCTAATTTTCATGATTCTTTTGTAGCAACGTATCTCAAATGATTCGATTCTCTTCTGTTCCGATCTCCTACAGTTCATATTTCACTACCATACCATGCTGTCTTCTAAACTTACATTCTCAGAAATTACTTCCTCAAATTAAGACCTATGTTTGATACTCGCTGACTTCTCTTGGCAAGGAATGCCCTTTCCGGCAGTGTTAGTCTGTTCTCCTTTCTCCATCCTTCATGAGTTATTTTGCTGCCTAGGAAGCAGAATTCCTTAACATCGTCTTCTAAGTGCTTCCCAATTCTGGTGTCAAGTTTCTCGCTGTTCCAAGTTCTCCTACTTCTCATTATTGTACTCTTTTTTCGATTTACTTCAAATACACATTCTGTACCCAACAGGCTGTTCATTCTACTTCTTTACTTTCACTGAGGTTAGCAATGTCATCAGCGAATCTTGTCATTGATAACCTTTCCACTCTTGAATCTTTCTTTTATTTTCGCTATTGATTCTTCGATGTATTGATTGAACAGTATGGGGTGAAAGATTACACCCTTGTCTTACAACCTTTTTATCCGAGTAATACCTTCTTCCTCATCAAGTCCCATTGTACACTTTTGGTTCTTGTACATATTGCACATTACCCACCTTTCTCTGTAGCTTACCATTATTTATCTCCGAATTTCGAACATCTTGCACTATCTGACACTGTCGAACGCATTTCCCACGTCGACAAATCCTATAAATGTGTCTTGATATTTTTTCATTCTTGCTTCCATTATGAACCGCAACGTCAGAACTGCTTCTCTGGTGTCTTCACCTTTCTTAAAAGAAAACCGATCCTCATCCAACAGATTCTCAATTATTTATGCCAGCTGTTTAGATGCATGAGGTGTTATGCTAACTGCGCGATGATTCTCGCATTGTCTGCTCTTGTCATCTTCGGAATTGAGCGAATGATGTTTCTCCGTAAGTCATGTGGGATATCGCCAGTTTCATACATTCTACACTCCAACGTCAATCATCGTCTTGTTGTCACTTCCGCAAATGACTTTAGATATTCCGATGGAATTTTATCCATCCCTTTTGCCTTATTTGATTTCAAGTCTTGGAAAACTCTTTTAAAATCTAATTCTAATACTGGAACACTTATCTTTTCCCTAGGCCCTCAATGTACTCTTTCCACCTGTCCGCTCTTTCTTCAACATTTAAAATTAGAATTTCCATTTCACTCATTACGTTACCACCCTTACTTTAAATTTCACCGAAGGTTGTTTTGACTTTTCTGTATGGTAAGTCAGACGTACTAAAACTATTTCTTTCTCGATTTCTTCACATTTTTCATGCAGCCGTTCCGAGCGTTACATTCACTGTACTTCCTATTTACTTTATTCCTAAGTGACTTATATTTCTCTATTCTTCAGTCTTAATGAATATATTTTTGTACTTCCTTCTTTAGTCGATCAACTGAACTACTTTTCTATTATCCATGGTTTCTTCGCAGTTACCTTCCTTGTACCTATCTTTCTGTTTTCAACTTCTGTGATTGCACTTTTTAGAGACGTCCGTTCCTCTTCAGATAAACCGCCTACTGAGCTACTCATTATCGCAGCGTCTACAGCCTCAGAGAACTTCAAGCGTATTTCTTCATTGCTTAGTGTTTTCGTATCCCATTTCTTTGCGCATTGGTTGTTTCTGATTTGTCTGTTACGTTTCAGCCTACTCTTCATCATTAATAAGTTGTAATTTGTATCTACAGTATCTCTGCTCCTGGATACGCCTTAAATTGAACATCTGATTTCCGAATCTCAACCTGACCATGATCTAAACAAACTGGAATCTTGCTGTATTTTCCTGCCTTTTCCAAGTATATCTCCACCTCTTGTGATTCCTGAACAGAGTGTTAGCTATTACTAGCTGAAATTTACCGCAGAACTGAATTAGTCTTTCTTCTCTCTCATTCGTAGTCCAAACACTAGTCTTGCCTAATCTTTACTACTGTGATGTAGTTCAACACGGCACAAATAGTGAAAATTCTAGATGCCTCGAGCTAATGATGAATGCTTGCGTTAGATACGTGTGCAATATTCGGTTGTATGATCATATCAGTCCTTCATACTCCCAGCTAGGTTGGATACGCCCACATAAGGCACGCGATTTCCACACGATGTGCTTACTTCATCGATTTCTTAGCCACTGGTGCCTCCAATACTTATCTTCTCACATTAAACACCTATCATCATTCCACAATCGCAATACCAGATCGGATACGTCTATCATCTTGGCTGTACCTTTACATAACACAAAATCTTTCTCCTCGTCATTCTCCATCTCAGCCATACGACTATGGAACGCGCTCCCCTGTGATCTGCGTCTTATCCAGAACTACTCAACATTCAGGAGGGAACTCAAAACTTACATATTAGGGACGGTATAGCCACCATTGTTGTGCCCCTCCCATCTCTTTCTTTCTCCTCTCCATCACAGCATCGAATTTTACCATTCTATTTCTCTTCCTCTAACCTATCTACCTCTTATATATCTCTTTCACCCCATTCTATCATCTTATGTCTCTGCTCGATGAGAATAACTCACAAGTTGCAAGAACATAACGAGAAAATTCCCAACTAACAATGGGACTGACATTCACAAAAGAAAAGTATGTTTACTTTAATATACCTAGTCATTATTATTATTATTATTATCATTATTATTCTTGATTGTTATAATTATTTTTTATTGTTATAATTATCATTGTACTACTGTTATAATCTCAATTTTTTTGTTTAACATCAATACTGCATAATACGTTATATGTCCTTAATGTTATGTAGAAACTGTAACTCGTTCAATCTGAGTATGCCTGGTTAGGTGTAAGAGAGGGTCTGAAGGCCCTAATCTTGCCAGGTAAAATAAATGCATAAATAAATAAATAAATAAATATTCTTCCGTAACCCTTTCTTCTATTCCCTCCTGTACAGCCGCAGTCCAATCCCAAACGACCATTAGATTTCCATCTCCCTTTAGACACTGAACCACCCGTTCAACAACATCCGTATATATTTTCTCTATCCCTTCATCTCCTGCTTGCGACGTCGGATTGTATACCTGAACTATTGTTCAGGTTGCTATCGATTCTGAAGAGAGCAACCCTATAAGTAACTTGTTCACGTTACGTCACCTCCCATTTTGTAGTCCTCTCCCGGAGATCCGAATGGTGGGACTAGACTGGAATTTTTTACTGGTGGAGAGGTCTTCATTACACTTTTTTAATTACAGACCACATGTCCTGTAGGCATACATTACGTGTATTTAATGCAGTGGTTTCCGTTGCCCTCTATATCTTCATGACGTTGATCATTGCTGATTTTTCCGACATCCAGGGCTAGTTTCTCACCGCAAGGGCAAAAGAGTGCCTGAACCTCTGTCCACTCCTCCACCCTCTTTGCAAAACGATGGTGACTTCTTATGGTTCAGATCTTTGGCCGCTATTGCTGATGATTTTTATTTAAAATTTAAGCAGGGTCGAGTTCAAATCGACGATACGGGACGTTCCGATTACCAGGGTTCGAACTTAAATAGTGGCAACTGTTTATTCACAACCGATACAAAAGAGTTACATGTTTGCACCTGTTACTGGCCTTCAAAGCAGTCACCAGCGTTGTGTAGAACCCGTTGCCAGCGATGTGGAAGGCTTAGTATACCGTTAGCAGAGTCTGTTCTTTTGATGGTACGAAGGGAGCGGTCTACTGCCTGTCGAATCTCTGGAACAGTTCTGAAGCGAATGCCACAAAGTGGTTCCATCATCTTCGGAATCAAATCAAAGTCACAAGAACTGAAGTCCGGGGAGTATGGTTCAGTACTTCCCAGTCCCACCGACCGAACAGAGCAGCCACAGCTTGCGCTGTATGCGTCCGCGCATTGTCGTGCAAAATGATGAGCGGGTTGCGCAGAAAGTGTCGCCGTTTCTTGCACAAAGCTGGTCGCATGTGATGCTCCAAAAACGAACAGTAATACTGTGCATTGACGGTGTGGGAGTGGAGGAACGTAATGCGTTAGGATAACACCATCACAGTCGTACACGAGAATCACCATAACTTTAGACCGCTTCATTCACACCACCAACAGAACAGACTCTGCTAACAGTATACAACGCCTCCCACATCGCTGGCAACGAGTTCTACACAACGCTGGTGACTACTTTAAAGGACAGTAACAGGTTGTGAATAAATAGTTGCCACAATTTAAATTCCAACCCTAGTGTCAGTCAAAAACACTACATCGTAAACCACGGGCCGGTACCAGCTGGATTAGAAGGATTATGTTATTGATGTATTGGTATCTCTTGAACACTCAATGAGAGAGACAAAAAAGCATTCTGGTCTTCAGTATGCAAACCAGGTGAAGGTTGAACATTTGCTCATCAGTCGTTCCTACACAGCTAGTTAAGATACTTTTATGTGACTTGTACTGTACACTGACTGATACAAAGAGTCTCGGCATTCTAAGCAGTGACCACTAGATGCCACGAAAGCGCATCTGCCAGTGCAAAAGGAGGCGAGATGTATTGTCAGTAGAGAAGCAGTAATAACAGTATGGGTCGGCTATGAAAAGTCAGTGATTTAGATTGTGGACTACTCACTGCATGTCAACTGCGTAAAAAATACATCAGGAACATTTCAGTGCTTCTAAAGCCGCACAAGTTGACTGTTGGTAACGCTACTGTGAAGTGGAAACAGGAAGGAACAGCCACAGGTAAATCAAGACCAGGCAAAAAAAAAAAAAAGTGTTAAATCACCGGGAGGAATCAGTCGCGATTTCCAAAGTGCTACTTGCAGTCCATCTACCGCAATGCTCGCAGAGAGTTAGAAAGAATGGGGAAGAGTGGTCGATCCGATCCTCATAAGATATAGATTTCTGTAGTGAGTATTAAGTGGTGCTTTAGACGGTCTAAAAGGTGAGGCCATTTGACAGTAAAAGACTCGAAACGAGTGATTTTTAGTGAATTATAACGCTGTACCCTGTGGGAATTCGATGGAATAGATTCGCTTTGGCGAATCCCTGGATGACGTTACCCGTCACCACGTGTATTGCGAACACTCAACTAAGGAGGAGATGGTGCTGCGGTGTAGTGGTGTTTTTTACAATTTGACAGCAGACATAGATTCTCTGTTATCCGATTATACAGGGTGAGAATTATTGCACTATATGAAATAAGATCGTCATAACTTCTGAACAGTTTGCGTTAGGACGTTGAAGCAGCACGGTTGGTTGCGAAACATGATGGGAATTAGTACGGTATGTATGATTTTTTAAAATCATTATTTGATACAACCCAAGATAAAGATACAAATGCAAGCAATGATAATGATACAGTCATTCAAAACAACAAACACTAATAGTCATACACAATAACCCACCGCCTTATCTAATTAGTGGGTCCTTTTACTATACAATAGCAAAATTAGATTACTGGTACAAGCTGTGGACAAGGTTAATCTATCTCGTTAACTACACTAAGACTAATCTACTCTGCAGCGTTAGTTGTGCCAGATGATCTACAAACGTAATTTTTTGTGGCCTGCTCACTGAGATAATCTTAGTGAGCGTGCCCCTGGCACTGGGCTGGCAAATTTACATAAAGTTCGCTGCAGTCCCTACCTGTGTTAGTGGTGTTAGTGTTCTGAATTCTACATTGTAGCCGGCCGCGGTGGCCGTAAGGTTCTAGGCGCTTCAGTCCGGAACCGCGGGACTGCTACGGTCCCAGGTTCGAATCGTGCCTCCGGCATGGATGTGTGTCATGTCCTTAGGTTAGTTAGGTTTCAGTAGTGCTAAGTTCTAGGGGACTGATAACCTGAGATGTGAAGTCCCATAGTGCTCAGAGCCCTTCGAACCATTTTTTTCTACATTGTAACTACTATAACTACTTTCTAATAAGTAATGCGAAAATTGCGAAGTCGGGAATGATAGACCTGCCTTCCTAGTCCTGCAGTGCGGCGGGTTCAGGTCGTGAGAGCGGTTTGGTTTAGCGACGGAGCCACTTTCATTTCGATGAGTTCGTCATTAAGCAAAATCTGCACATTTGAGGGACTGAGAATCCTAATTTCGCGATCGAGTAGTCTCTTTACCCTCAACAGGTGTCTGTGTAGTGTGCAATGTCCAGTCAGGGAATAATCGGTGCTATGTTCCTTGATGGAAAATAGCTACCGAATGGTACGTGAAGGTTTTGGAAGACGATTTCATCCCCATTATCCAAAGTGACCCTGATTTCTACAAGACGTGGTTCATAGAAGACGGAGCTCGACCCCATCGAAGCAGGAGAGAGTTTGATGTTCTGGAGGAGTGCTGTGGGGACCGCATTCTGGCTCTGGAGTACCCAGAGGCCATAGGCATGGGCCAAGATTGGCCGCCATATTCTCAGGATCTGAACACCAGACAAGGTGTATAGCAATAGCTCCAAAAGAATTGCTGAGCTGAGCTGAAACAGCCATTCAGGAGGGCATCGACAGCATCGATGATCCAGCATTTCAGCGGGTCATGCAGAATATCGCTATTCGTCTGGGCCACATCATCGCCAATGACGGCAGGCATATCGAACATGTCATAACCTAAAACAGAATATCTGTAGTGACGTTAACATGTTGAATAAAGTTTGTGTTCCCGGTAGATTTTAACTAATCTACGTTTTTTTCATATACTTCAATAATTGTCACCCTGTAAAAATAATTTTCTATCAAAAGCAGTATCATATTTTACGAAGCTCAGAAGTAGCGACCGTTATTGCATTTGAATAGAGTATTAAAAGAGATATTTGAAATAGATGTACAACATATTTGTTGTTTCATTTCGTTTATTATTCTTTACGAGGCTTTCGCCCTGTCGTCCAGATGCAAAATAAATTATTTCATTCCACATAATAAAATAAATTCTTAATCACAAAAGAATGATGTTACCCACCGGGCAAGCTAAATCTAAATCTACGACTCAGTTCCGATTGCCTGTTGGAAGTTGGCTCTAGGGAACATCAACTTTCAGAACCGATGATCGGTAGTGAACCTAAACGGTGGTACTCGTGTATGAATACAAAATACACCGAAACAATCGTACTATATCAAAAAATTAGAATAGCGATTAATATTAGATAGCATGTTCACTTTGAATATCGATCTGAAATGGAATGACTGCATTAACAAAATATTAAAAATAATATTTCTGCTTGCCTTCATACATAATGGCAAGGTTTGCGGTCTGTAATACCATAACTTAAGATTGTTCGGTATTAAAGAAATCTAAATCTGCTGCGTTGGGATAATCAGGATGTGTAAGTTACTCAGACGGATTTCGTATTGGGAAAAGTACAAACGATATTGTGGTATGCTGTATTTTGGTCCAGCATTACGACGGAAAGTGGGTTTCATACTGTGTAGTAGAAATTATGACCAGGTATCATGCTGTAGACAGCTTTTGAAACCCGAAATCGCGAGCAAAACACGTAGAGGAAGACAAAATGTTTGTGATAAACAGAGGATGTCCACGGGAAGTTTCTGTGCAGTACTAAGAAGTGTTACTTTACAAGGGGACTTCAGACGCCGAAAACAACTCTGCTGCGATAAAGAACGATTATTAAACTTGTTTCCGGTAGAAGCTTCTAAAAATAGACAAGTCACCACTAAAAATATTTTATGTGCAGTATCGAACCACTTTCCCAGCAAAAATCTGCTTGTCTGAGAGAAAAGGATTAGCTACCTATATTATTCCTTCCTTTCTGTGATTATTAATTATTATTATTATTAAGTGAAACAAGGCGCCTAAGGTAAATATTAAATAATGTTTCAAATGAGCGCCAGGCTCCCTACAAATTATTTCAAAAGCTTTCGGCGAAATGTAATGTTGGCTAAGTTCACTGACCTAGAATAAATCGTATCTTTGAAAGTATGCAGTTTTTGACGAAATAAAATTAGTGAAGCTGTGCACTCTAGTTGACTGAATAACTTGAAATGATTCTTTCTGCTCCGGCTATAGTGATATGTTACACAGAAAAATATAATTAAATACGCCGCGTAATGGCGGCCAATTGTTGCCAGTCAAAAATCACCACTGCTCGCTTCGCAGAAACTGAAAAAATGCAACATAACTTCTTGCAATTATTAATTCAGGAAGAATTGTTTGCATTGGTTCTGTAAGTAACACAATGCCCTCACTTTTTGTAAATATATTCCCACAAAGCACAGAATACACACTTGAATTATTCGCTGCGTACGAGAACAAGATGAACAAAACTACCGCAAGCGTACCTTAGATACAGCAGCAGAAATGATCTGACTCAAAGTGATTTAAAATATCCTTTTTCTCTTGTATATAATGACAAAGATAATAATTTTAGTTTCGAGAACGTTATGCTCTACGATCTCATCTAATATAAATAATGTCTGTTTATAACATTGCAATCGATATAGTCTTTCTTTGAAGCTAATTTAATACATTTATATAATTAATTAGTCGTTTATGTCCATATAATATTATTCAGAGTCCTTTTAACATGTACCTCAAATATATCGGATTGAATATTTCAAAAGGGATACTATATACCGTAATGAGGGGACATTTCAGATTTAGGGAACAGTTCACTGGGTTAATGCCCTAATGTCATTACCCAAATAGAAACAAAGTGTTAGATGAATATCAGAGGAGAACAGACTTTTCTTATATAAATATTTTGATTATTGGAAAACACTATCCAAAAGTTCGATATATGTAAAACTAATAAAATCAAGACTTAATTGAAATTTATATTTTCTGACCAGTGTATAAGTGTCTGATTTCAATGCAAATAACTGTCATTAGTAAAAAAAAAAAAGGGGGTACATCACAGGTCAGACAACTACATAAGCACACAAATTTGCGAAATGACAGTCCTGATATGTAATGCTGCATCATTTATCAATTGTATTGTATCTTTCGGATAGTAATTAAAATAAACTGATGTGGTTTTGTGACATAAACGATAACCTTCCAGATCCCATTGTTCAGATTGTTGGCACCATCAACTCCGGATGTACAAGAGTGGACGATGGTTGAAACACAGTACAGGTGATCATGTAGACAACACAGTGCTAATTTCTTGTTGGTCTCTTAACCACACGTCAGTGCAGTCGCGTGACTACACAAGAAATGTTGCCGTGAGAGACCTCCAGGGAGGACTGTACCATATAGGATTGGATCCAGATGAAAATTAATACCACAACATTGCATGGACCAGAAAACGCGATTTTTATATGAGGCATTCCTCAACACTTGTAAACGAGAATTTCTTAGAAAAAGTGAAATCTTAAAAACACTCGGTTAGTATCCTGTTAGACTAATTTGTAGCTAAAGATTGTTATACCTGCAGAAACAAGGATTAATGATGATTGTCCAGTGAGATTAGTAGAAAACAGCTTATGCATCTGTGCCTGAGATATCTGCCACATTACCATTATTCTCTGGATGTAGCAGATAGGCAGACAAGGCAGATAATTCATAAAGTTAAAAATGATATCAGTTGTTAATATAGTCTGGAGCGCCCTTCCTTGGCTTCAAAAATTAAATTTGCTAACTCGAAGTTATGCCTTTAGTGAGAAGCATTCAGGATATTTCGTGAGAATGACAAGCAAATATCAAATTAACTTAACAGGTTAAGTGAATACCGCTCCAGGAAGCAACTCAAAACGATGACAGAGTTTGCTAAACATTTATTGCGATGTTTCCAAGTGTCACTTAGACAGTCAGCAGGAAGTATGAGTTTCATTAGTCGATCCGTTTCTTGAAAGCCTCGCACATTATGTGGAAAGGCTGACATTCAGAGTGCTGTCAGCCACTGACTCGCCGAGGGCCGAAATATCAAACGAACAGACCATTCACTTTTATTCCCTTTTATGACGCAGGGATTAGAGATAAAGAGTAGTTACGAATAATATTCAAATACACTGATTCCAACCTGAATACAATCAGTAAAGTGCAGGGGATTTATTTGGGTAATGTCTTAATCGTTTTACTGAATTTATTCATTTGCTGTTGGTTCCTACATGAGAATAAATCGATATCCTGAAACAGTGTTCTACAATAGACATCAGTAGATGCTTCTCTTTTACAAATGCACAGTACTGTGACAAACAGTTCGATAAATCTGAATATTTCAGTTTCTTTCTCCCATCACTGAATTCACGTGTCTCCTCTGTCTCTACATTTACATCTACGTCTACATGGATACTCTGCAAATCACGTTTAAGTGACTGGCAGAGGGTCCATCGAATCATCTTCACAATTCTCTATTATTCCAATCCCGTTCAGCTTGCGGAAAAAAAGAAATCTATATCTTTCCGCGCGAGCTCTGGTTTCCCTTATTTTATAACGATGACCGTTTTTTGCCTATGTAGGTAGGCGTCAACAAAATGTTTTCGCATTCGGAGGAGAAAGCTGGCCGTCGAACTTCCGTAAGAAGATTCCGCCGCAACGATAAAAAGTCTTTGTTTTAATGATGTCCACCCCAAATCCTGTATCATTTTAGTGACACTCTCTCCCTTATTTCATTATAACACAAAACGTGCTGCCCTTCTTTGAACATTCTCGATGTACTCCGTCAATCCTATCTGGTAAGCACCCATACCGCATAGTAATATTCTAAAAGTGGTCGGACAAGCGCCCTGCAAATAAAACGTTGTCTTTGGTTAGCCCTCCCCACGACATTTTCACGTTTAAGTTGTTCGTAATTGTCATTCATAGGTATTTAGTTGCATTTGCGGTCTTTAGATTTGACTGATTTATCGTGTAATCAAAGTACAACTCATTTATTTTAGCACTTATGTGGCTGACCACACATTTTTCGTTGTTTAGGGCCAAGAATTATCTGCAAACAACCTAAGACGGCATCTCAGATTGCCTCCTAAATCGTTCAGTTAGATAAGGAACAGCAAAGGGCCTATAACAATACCTTGTAGATCGCTAGAAATCACTTCTGTTTCACTGTATGACTTTCCGTCAATTAATACGAACTGTGACCTCTCTGACAATAAATCACGAATCCAGTCGCATAACTGAGAAAGTATTCCATAAGCACGCAATTTCACTACACGCCTCTTGTGTGGTGCAGTGTCAAAAGACTTCTGGAAATCTGAAAATACAGAGTCAGATTGAAATCCCTTGCCAATAGCACTCAACATTTCGTATGACTAAAGAGCTAGTTGTGTTTCAGGAGAACGATGTTTTCTAAATCCGTGTTGACAGTGCGTCAATAGACCGTTCTCTTCGAGGCAATGCATCATGTTCGAATACAATATACAGTATAGTCCAAAATCCTACTGCATACCGACGTCAATGATATGGGCCTGTAATTTAGTGGATTACTCCTACCACCTTTCTTGAATATTGGTGTGACCTGTGCAACTTTCCAGTCTTGGGGTACGGATCTTTCGTCGAGCGAACGGTTGTATATGATTGTTAAGTATGGAGTTATTGTGTCAACATACTCTGAAAGGAACGTAACAGGTATACAGTCTGGACTGGAAGACTTGCTTTTGTTGAGTGGTTTAAGTTTCTTCACTATTCCGAGGATATCTACTTCTATGTTACTCACGTTGGCAGCTGTTCTTTATTCGAATTCTGGAATATTTACTTTGTTTTCTTTGGTGAAGGAATTTCAGAAGGCTGTGTTTAGTAACTCTGCTTTGGCAGCTCAGTTATCGATCGTATTTCCAATGCTATCGCGCAGAGAAGGCATTGATTGTGTCTTGACGCTAGCATACTTCCCATACGGCCAGAATCTCTCTGGATTTTCTGGCAGGTTTCGAGACAACGTTTCGTTGTGGAAACTATTATAATAATCTCGCGTTGAAGTCTGAGATAAATTTCGAGCTTCTGTAAAGGATCGACAATCTTGGAGATTTTACGTCTGTTTAAATTTGTCATACTTTTTACGTTTTTTCTACAATAGTGTTCTGACCCGTTTTGTGTACCACGTAGGGTCAGCTCCGTCGTTTGTTAATTTATTTGGTATAAATCTGTCAATTGCTACCGACATTATTTCTTCGAATTGAAGCCACATCTGGTCTACACTCATATTATTAATTTTCAAAGAATGGAGATGGTCTCTCAGGAAGGCGTCAAGTGAATTTTTATCTTTTCTTTTTGGATAGGTATATTTTTCGTTTATCTTTTGAGGATTTGGGGCTTACAATATTCAGTCTCTCTACGACAACCCTGTGTTCACTAATCCGTGTATCCGTTTTGATGCTTGTTATTAATTGAAGATTATTTGTTGCTAAGGGATCAAGTGTGTTTTCACAACCGTTTACTATTCACGTGGGCTCTCTGCACGGAACAATTTTCAGAGAATGCATTTATCAGAATTTCGGACGACTTTTATGATAAAAATCATAAATCTTACGTCTCATAGTATTTTGTTTGCAGCTTCGTCTACTACTCGTCTCACCCCGAAGATCCGGTTAAGATGGTAAAATAAATGTAATAGCATCACGAATAAATTTTACTACATATTTTATTGGTAAGTAATACTAATAAAAGTTTATATTTCAAAGAGAGTACACTCTACGGTCGATATCTACTATCTTACAGAACAGTCATTACACATATATGCTTTATCTGTGCACGTTTTATGAAGCCACTTCTTACAATGCAGGAAACGAATCCAGTCCACTTACGTTTCGTTTATTTCTTTCGTAGTAGTTTCTTTTGCATACAACACACGGGCTTCAGGAGTAGATTTTACTTTTCTCCCTCCTTTGGTGGGTGGAGGATGTTTTCTTGTGTCAGTCCTTTTCTGTCGCACTGCTTTGAAACTTTGTAGGGTTTCCTGGTCTGTCGACACCGATGTAGTTTCCTTCTTCCTTTTCTCTGGTGTTTCCAAGACTGGCATCGGTGTAATCTTTTCAGGCGAGGCAGAGATCCTTTCTGTAGCTGCAACACTAGCGTTAGACGCAATTTCTGCGCTTAGGGGTTCGTAAGGACTGTTGGGTTCTGAGTTATCAGATCCACCGGGAATACTGGTTCCATTAGTATGCCACTCCGTAATTTATTGGCATCGTCTACAAATAAATAAATGTCAAAATCTGTATCACGAGTGTTCATTTTAGCAGAAAGAAAATATGGCGTCTTTCTCAAGTATCAGGGTGAGGTACAATTTTAAATACAGTATGTGTTCCAATACGGCAGCAGATGGGAAGTAACTGGGCCCACATACAGTTTCAGATAGAGTACATGGTAAACAGATGGTTACAATTGGTGAAAATGTATAAGATCACTATAATTGTTTATAAATATATTGTCATTTACTTTACAGCGTAAATTTCAATACTTATGACAGTTTTTTCGATCCAAAGACGAAAAATATCCGTTACAACTGCACCTACAGTTTGTCTCACGAGACTTAAGTCAAAGAAGCTGTTAACCACTGCATGCTGTGCTCTCTTGACACAGTGAACTAATATGTTCAAATAGGCCTCATACCCGATAACTATCTTCCCCTGTTTCACTCTATATGGTGTTACTGGCTCAAGAAGTATACAACAGGTGTTTTAATCGGTTCGTTTCTCTTGTTTATGGGCATTATCTTCCATTTACATGAATTTAAAGAGATTTAACGTCCACTACACCACGTGAAGATGTTATTTATGTCGGTCTGTACTTCTATCTGGCGACGATACTTCTCTGTATACGAAAACGTCACCGGTGGTAACTGCAATACAGCTGATCTAGGTTGACAATTCATTGACGTATTTAAGTACATAACGGTTCTACTGTTTTGGATTCTTCTAAAGTTAGTTTCTGTTCTGGTGCAGTGTCGGATGCTTTCAGGAAATTTAAGGAAATGGAATCTAGCTGTTCAGCTGCTTCTGCGTCCTCGTAGGATGTTGTCCTAAGACTGGTTTGATGCAGCTCTGTATGCTACTCTATCCTGTGCAAGCTTCTTCATCTCCCAGTACCTACTGCAACCTACATCCTTCTGAATCTGTTTAGTGTATTCATCTCTTGGTCTCCCTCTACGATTTTTACCCTCCACGCTGCCCTTCAATACTAAATTGGTGATCCCTCGTTGTCTCAGAACATGTCCTACCAACCGATCCCTTCTTCTAGTCAAGTTATGCCACGAGCTCCTCTTCTCCCCAATTCTATTCAGTATCTCCTCATTAGTTATGTGATCTACCCATCTAATCTTCAGCATTCTTCTGTAGCACCACATTTCGAAAGCTTTTATTCTCTTCTTGTCTAAGCTGTTTATCGTCCACGTTTCACTTCCATACATGGCTACATACCATACAAATACTTTCAGACATGACTTCCTGACACTTAAATATATACTCGATGTTACCAATTTCTCTTCTTAAGAAATGCTTTCCTTGCCATTGCCAGTCTACATTTTATATCCTCTCTACTTCGACCATCATCAGTTATTTTGCTCCCCAAATAGCAAAACTCCTTTACTACTTTAAGTGTCTCATTTTCTAATGTAATTCCCTCAGCATCACCCAACTTAATTCGATTACATTCCATTATCCTCGTTTTGCTTTTGTTGATGTTAATCTTATATCCTCCTTTCAAGACACTATCCATTCCGTTCAACTGCTCTTCCAAGTCCTTTGCTGTCTCTGACAGAATTACAATGTCATCGGCGAGCCTCAAAGTTTTTATTTCTTCTCCATGGATTTTAATACCTACTCCGAACTTTTCTTTTGTTTCCTTTATTGCTTGCTCAATATACAGATTGAATAACTGAAACGTCCCCTTAGAAAAAATTTATACACGACTGTGCTTAAACTGACACACAATAGTTTTTAGCGCAACGCAATCTGACTTTCAATAACCCCACAAGAGAATGGCCCTGACTAACATTAACCTATATGTTTCACAAATCACTTACCTCACAAAAATCTTCGTTACTCGAACTACTGCAATACAGCGAGCGCCACTACTAAAAGATTCAAACTACGGAAGTCACTAACTACTGATAGGCACAGTTAGCAAATGAAAGATTTTAATAGAGAACAAACAATGTATTTACCTTTATAGTCATAATATATATATATATATATATATATATATATATATATATATATATATATATATATATATATATATATATATATCAGTTCATGACACCAATTCACCAATTCTTACAAATTTCAAAACTCCGCCATCTCTCTCCCCACGTCCACCACTGCTGGCGGCTCACTTCCAACTGCGCAACGCTACGCACTGTTAGCGTCCAGCTGCCGCTGCCCAACACTACAATGGCAGACAAGAATGCAAACCAGCCACAGACTGCACACGGCACAGCCAGTGATTTTCATACAGAGCGCTACGTGGCGGCGGCGTTACCAATAAAAAAAACCTAAACATCCTACTTACATAGCCCCCATGCTACCCACAAAAAAATTTACAAATTGTTTTGGGCAGTGGCCAATACAGGTTTGAATTTCTTTTTATAATTACAATGACAAAGAAATGAAATGCACACACTTATCGATACAATGTTGGTAAAAAGCTAAAATTTTTTAACAGTCCATAAAGACAGTCCTGGTCATTCATCAAAGTAAAATTGCAGTATTTTTCTCAAAGTCTGAGTAGTAAAAGAAAATGCACAAGGAAGTAGTGGATTCTCATGCAGTCTTGAAGAAGTAGTGTTGTCCTTTCAACGAAAGAAAGTGCTGACTCTCGACTTGCAGACAGGTAATGGGCCACAGCAAAGTCAATCGACGTTGAAACTATCGGTAGGTAGGTTATCACAGAGCAGACCCACTGTAGTCCTGGTAGAGATTACTATTGGTGGGCCACCAGAGGTGCAGACCCATTGCAGTCCTTGTAGAAATAATGGTATTGGTGGGTCATCAAAGGTGTAGACCCACTGTAGTCCTTGTAGAGATGGCCAGCAGCCATCTGTTTGACTGTGCAGGCGCACAATCACCATTGAAGAGTCTTGCGGATAATATAACAAGTCCATAACCACCACTTGTGCACTCAGAAAAATTGTTTTTGAAATGTCCTCAGAACCAGCAATGCTGTTATCCAGACCCTTACTGAGTTATTAACACACGTGCAAACACTATCAGTCCCTACTTCTCACATATTGTCCATATACTATGACCAACAGAAACGTGTGCAGTGAAATGTAATTTACAAGTTACTTAATTTGATGAACTGGTGTCAATTACAATTTTATAACGTGAGAATGCAATAACAAAGGTACAAAATACATCTTTAAAGAACATAATAATACAGATAACATTTGCAGTAGTACAGGCTTTACAAAAGAATCGAAATAGCAAATACATCAGTGTTACAAAAATTACGACATAAGTACATACATAAAAGGTCAGAATAACTTTTGAAACATCAACTTCACACATGAGAATTAAAACAAAACACAATAAATAATGTCTGAACATATTTACAAAGAAAATAACATAGTATTTGAAAAATTCTACAACATAAATCTTATTAGCTAAACACATGAAGACAGGAAAAAGACAAATACACAAGGGTACATAAACACAAAGAGGGATAATACGAAAGGAAAGGACAGGATTTGTTTTACTGCAGTATTTTGCATAGAGATCTCCCTTAGTTCATCATTATTCCCAAAAAGTCCTATCTAAACATGCTTTCTGTATTCTGTTCTCATCCTCTTTCAAAAATAGTGTTTCTCCACTGTACACTACTTTTATGGCCAAACCATTTTCTTAAAGCTTCTCAATGCTTTTCTTCCAATTCATCATAGTTAGTTTCTTATATAGTTTACCCCCTCTTAAGCTAACTTAAATCTACTGAGCTCAGATGCTAAACTAAAGGACGAGGCAATGCAGCAGCACAAAACAATTAACACAAACAGCAATGATAAAAAAATGGAAATTGGCAAAAAAAGGCAGCAATATTAGAACTAATATAAGGCAATGCGCAGCAAACAAGAAAAAATAAATCCGTAGTAAAACTGGCTTAACTGTGTAATACAAAGTCAAATTCAGTAACATTGTGCCTGGTAAACAGCAGCAGGAATTGCAATAACTTTTACCTAAACATGACAAAGCTGAAGCAGAAAAAATATTACAGTAAAAATGTTTAATACCTCTGTCACATCTTAACACTAGAGTGATGCATCACGAGAACATACGCTAGCAGATAAGTTACCAAATCGTAAAAAAAATATTTTTGTAATTCCTGTGAAGGGAAATGTCTATTTGTGCTCTCTTTTCTAAGGAAGTACATCATAAAATGATTCTTTACTGGGTCTGTAGACAGAAAGTAGTTATATTAGTACATGTAATAAATTTTAATTTAAACAATGCTGCGCTGCAACAAGAAACTAGATATTAAACAAAATAGGCAAAGCAAGGCGTGAAACGTCATTCGCTAGCCATAAGGCATTTCATAATGCAGTAAACGATCTTCCAGCTAGCAAGACAATAGACATGAAACGTTACTCATCGTTTCATTAGGCATTTTAGTAAATATCATAAATGAAGAGCTCCACAGTATAATTATTTGTTTTCAAGTTTGAGTGTGTCGTATTTACGATGCTTTCTTCAAAGGATTGTCAATAGCGAGGTTAATGGCCTCCCTTTTTTATTTCTCTCCACCTGTGCCTCTGAAAGTTACACACTAATGGCTTTTTACCAGGCGACTGTTGTGCAGCAGGGTGCCCACGACGCATTATGTGAATGTGGTCACTTAACTTTCTTACCGAAATATTTACGACACCAGTTTCCGCTACAGTGACAGTCTCATATAAAAATATTTCACAGGTCAAGAATTTGCGTTACACATCTGTAGAAACAAAATCCTTTAAATATAATAGTGTCCAAAAAATTTTCGTCGGCATTCACGCATGTACATACATTTCATAACTCTTAAAGTACGATTCTTGGTTTCCAACAACCTTTTTCACAAACCAGAGTCCCTAACCACTACTCATTATTCCTTACCTTATTCGTCGACACTTCTTCAATATTTCATCATAACCGATACGTAGCATAATCAAATAACTCATATAGCATCAGCTTATTGATCATAAACATACCGCAACAGCATAATACACATAGTCATCGTAATAACAACATCATAACACCTCAGTCAAATTCTCAAAATCGTCGTAGCTTTCTCCACTAATTTCAGAACCTAAAAAAATTCTCTGCTCATGTCAAAAGTGTCATCTACCTCAAAAGTACTTTAAAAATCATGATCCCATACCAAATACATCATTCAAAGCTCTCATAGTATCACAATGGTTCCGAAAAAATATGAACATTTCACAAAGTACAGACCAAATACAATTTCATAAGTGTGAAATTATCCAACTGTGTAATTGCGTAAACATGTGTCACTGACGTAGTAAATAAAAAATGTTTGTCTCTTATTAAATGATCACATAGCTGTGTAATTTTGTGTTAGAGAAATATGGTACCAATGTGTAGAGTTGTATAAGCAAATACCATATTAGCTAGGGCTCCTTGTGCTTGCCAAACACATGGTACACAAAGTAAGCGTGTACCCCTCTGAGGATTAATGTAATTATATCCTCAGGTGTTACAGATTACAGCAATGGAATGAAATGTATCATGGAAAACCTTTGTATCATTGTAATTCAAATATCTTTAAAAATAAATGTTTTAAGTACAAAATTAATCACTCAAATATGTGTACTGTAGCGCTAAACTGTGCGTCTTGTTGTAAGATAATCTCTGTGCTGTGGAAGTGTCGTAGTTATCGTCCTCCGAAAGCTAAGTTCTGCAGAAGTCAATGTACTTACCTCATGATAAACAAAAGTGAAATGCTTTGTGTATAGATATCGTAGTTACTACGCTTATTGTCGTGATGAAGTAAGTACTGTACTGTAACGTATTGTTGTGCTACAGAAAAGGCTGACTCATTGTAGCTATACCACAAAGTTACTACTAAAACATGTTTTCCTTTCCGGAAGAATTCAGAAAAATTGTGCGGATATAAAACAGATACACCGCGAAAGCAACATTGTAAATTGTCACTCATTAGTATTGTCGTGATATAATCGTGTAGCTATTAGAGAAACCAAATGCTAAGTCATCTTTAATCTCACCGAATGAACTTCAAATAAAGAATGTGTTTTCAAGTAAACCAAAATGTTACATTAAAATCTCATTAACAGTATATGTTCTAAGTATGTAAGCCTTATAGTCGTTACGTAATCGTGCAACTAACAAGCAAGAATGTACAAATAACAACACTGTGTCGTCTGTTCACTATAACAATGCATTCGTAATTTCTGTTTAAAAATTTTCCCTAGGTTCTATACTGTATAGTTAACTTCGAAACATTGTTGCATGTTAACAGTTTCTCAGTGTGACAAAGCATACTAGAAATGTGAAGTGAAATATTTATGGCAAAGACAAAGTTAAAAAGCAGATTACATTTCAATAAACGGTTTTACATGTGAAATGTGGTGTAAACTTTTACTCTTCCTCAGTATGCAGCAAATCAACTTGAAGTCAATCATCATGTGGTATACGGCAGTAAAGAACACTGGAATTTTGCTCAAGGTTAGCTTATGTTATTTTTCTCTGAGCCAGCCGGCGCACGCGGCTGCCTGCGGTGCGAGTCATTGTCTGTTTCTTTGTTGGCGCGCGTCGTAATTGGGATTAGGACACCTAACTTCTACAAATTCACCTTGCCGAGAGGGCCCTGCTCTGTTTGAATCCCACCAGTTCTGATGCAATTCAGGTCTTTCGTTACGATCATATCGTCTGTCGTCATGTCGGTAATTTCTGTAATTAATTTCTTGTCGGTAACGTGGTGGAGAATTTCTCCCTGAATCGTAACTGCGCGCTAGACCGTTGCGTCTGAAGTTATTCGGTCTCCCGTGATGATAATAGTTCTGGTTGCCATATTGTCTGTTTCTATGATTGTCTCTGTGATATTCATTACTACGGAAATGCGATCTTTCTCTGTAACTATCACTAACCTGCCAACGGTTGTCATACGGGTGGTGTCTGTTTTGGTCACGATTTGCGTTGTAAGAATAGCCTTGTCGTGTCCAGTTATTATTTCGTTCATCGCGGAATTGCGACCGATGTGACCTGTAGTGACTGTTTTCCTGTTTCCGCATCCCGCGACTGTCTGTGTCAATTTCTAATTCTTGTAAGAGTTCCTGAAAAGCTTCAATGTCGTCTTTGCAACGCCCTGCCAAAATCATATTCCTTAAATGTTCAGGCAATTTGATTAAGCAAATGCGGATGAGTTCTGACGGGCTGTATGGGTTTGAAAGATACTGATTCTTACGTAACATGTCTTCAAAATATTTCACAAGACTGGAAAATTCAGATTGTTCGAAATGTTTCATCATTATGATGCCATGTTTTACTCGGTCTTGTGTGGCTTGAGACCAATATGCTGAGAGGAAGGCATGGTAAAATTCTCCTTCACTATGACAAGCGTGAATGACCGATCGCATTCTTACAGCTGGTTCATTCTCCAAGTAGCCACACATAAATTCTAATCTGTGCTCTAATGACCAGTTGGGAGGAAAACAATGAGAGAATTGATGGAGCCACGCTTGTGGATGAATGTCGTTGCCAGAATTACTAAATGTTTTGAATTTACGTGCAGTAATGAACAGCTTATAGTCAAAATCATCGTGTCGGCGGGTAGCGTATCGTTCATTGTTACGTCGTGTCGGCAGTTCCATCTCAAAATTCGGTGCACCTTGCCAATTTCTTTCACAATTTCCGAAATGCCCTGTGTTATTATTTTGTGGCTTTTCTGTATTTCTAAGTCCCTCTTCCCGTGTTGGAGCGCGACTGTCCTCTGAAATACGTAATTCTTGTATTACCTGTCTCAGCTGATCTTGTACTTCCCGGATTTCTCTTTGGTGTTGCGTACTAATTTGATTCAGACTTTGTTTGAATTTCCTAATTTGTTCGCACTCTTCTGTGTCATTAAAGTCTTCCGGTTTTGTGTCATTCAAATTATCATCTACCTTCGTAGAGAAATTAGTGAACTGATCCGAAAGTTCGGCTGCTTTCTCCGATAGTGAACACATTTCCTCAGTGTGTTTTTCTGAACCAAGTTTCAGAGTGTCTATTTGTGTTGAAATCGAATTTACTGTGTCCTTTAAGTTTTCCTGAGTTCTTGCAAGTTGCGTAACTGAATCGGTGGATGCAACTGAGTCCATTTTAGCTTGCAAGGTGTCGCGATTTTCACGAACAACAGTTTGCAATTCTTTTATGGCTGCTTCGTGATTCTGTAATGAGTTTTCATGCCGCGAAAAAATAGGTTGAAAATGCTCACAAATTTGTGTTTTTACGTCATTACAGATTTTTTGACATTTCGGTTCAATGTTATGTAACTCAGTAGTTAAATCTTCACGTGTTTGTTCAAGTGTGGTGTCTAACTTCCGAAGATTATGTTCCATTGTGTCCAACTGTTGCTGTGTTTGTCTCTGATTTTGTTCCATTGTGTCTAACTTCCGAAGATTTTGTTCCATTGTGTCTAACTTTTGAAGATTATGTTCCATTGTGTCTAACGTTTGAAGCTTTTGCTGTGTTTGTCTCTGATTTTGTTCCATTGTGTCTAACTTTTGAAGCTTTTGTCCCATTTGTTGCATTAATTGTAATAACAATGCACTGGTGTCTGAAACATGTTCCTTAGTCCTATTCGGCAATGCATTTGCACCGGCAATATTCGCAGTTTGAAAAACAGAAAATGTGTCTTGACTTATTTGAGAAAACGGTGAGGACGCAAAACCTGAATCTACAGTATTTGCAATATTGTGTCCTGTCATTTCGGAATCCTGAGGCGAACTGTTGCCGACCGATCGATCGATAACGCTTTCCTGTTCACTAATTGTTTCACTGCCTACACCATTATTTGCAACCCGCTCCATTTCCCTATGCACAATTACCAAATTATTTACATTAGTTAATTCATTACATGGTGGCGCTAACACACTGCTTTCGTCTTCACTGTCATTTCTCAGTTTACTTTGGATCCTAGCGTTACGTTTTTCACACGCCATTATTGTCACAATTTTGCACACGACAACACAGAAAAACACAATTTGAAGAACAAAAATAAGAGAACACATTAACATAGCACTGAAAATAATATCTAGTTAATTGCAAGCGCAGCAGCGAAATACTTTGTGCAAAACTACATGCATGCCACAACTATTTTACTGTACAACAATGAAAGACTGCAACTACAAAGGAAATTCTCTCTATGATTACGCGCTAGCAACAAACAAAAGCTACACTAATTACACAAACTACAAGGAAAAAATCAGAAGATTCCAGTGAGGTATCCTTGGCTAAGGGTCGACATATGAAACGTCCCCTTAGAAAAATTATACAAGACTGGTCTATGTGAAATGTCCTCTTTGAACAATTATACACGACTGTGCTTAAACTGACACACAATAGTTTTTAGCGCAACGCAATCTGACTTTCAATAATCCCTACAAGAGAATGGCCCTGACTAACATTAACCTATATGTTTCACAAATCACTTACCTCACAAAAATCTTCGTTACTCGAACTACTGCAATACAGCGAGCGCCACTACTCCCAGCTAACTAAAAGATTCAAACTACGGAAGTCACTAACTACTGATAGGCACAGTTAGCAAATGAAAGATTTAAATAGAGAACAAACAATGTATTTACCTTTATAGTCATTATATATATATATATATATATATATATATATATATATATATATATATATATATATCAGTTCATGACACCAATTCACCAATTCTTACATATTTCAAAACTCCGCCATCTCTCTCCCCACGTCCACCACTGCTGGCGGCTCACCTCCAACTGCGCAACGCTACGCATTGTTAGCGTCCAGCTGCCGCTGCCCAACACTACAATGGCAGACAAGAATGCAAACCAGCCACAGACTGCACACGGCACAGCCAGTGATTTTCATACAGAGCGCTACGTGGCGGCGGCGTTACCAATAAAAGAACCTAAACATCCTACTTACATAACATTGGGGATAGGCTACAACCCTGTCTCACTCCCTTCCCAACCACTGCTTCCCTTTCATGCCCCTCTGCTTTCTGTACAAATTGTAAATAGCCTTTCGCTCTCTGTATTTTATCCCTGCCATCTGCAGAATTTGAAAGAGAGTATTCCAATCAACATTGTCAAAAGCTTTCTCTAACTCTACAAATGCTAGAAACATAGGTTTGCCTTTCCTTAATCTTTCTTCTAAGATAAGTCGTAGAGTCAGTATTGCCTCACGTGTTCCAACATTTCTACGGAATCCAAACCGATCTTCCCCGATGTCGCCTTCTATCAGTTTTTCCATTCGCGTTAGTATTTTGCAGCTGTGACTTATTAAACTGATAGTTCGGTAATTTTCACATCTGTCAACATCTGCTTTCTTTGGGATTGGGATTATTATATTCTTCTTGAAGTCTGAGGGTATTTCTCCTGTCTCATACATCTTGCTTACCAGATGGTAGAGTTTTGTCAGGACTGGCTCTCCCAAGGTTGTCAGTAGTTCTAATGGATTGTTGCCTACTCCGGCCTTGTTTCGACTCAGGTCTTCCAGTGCTCCTCCTAAGATATCGTATTTGAAAAGAATAGGTGCTGTGTTTCTGATGAGAAATGTCTGGTGAAACTGCCCTGATTCTTTTCGAGAAGTTCCGTTTCCATGACTTAAGACACGCACTTAGAACGTCGTCCACTTAACATATATACGTACCCGGCAGAGCTATAATATTTATTTGGCAAAAGTGAAACATCTAAAAATAAGTAACACAAAGAAATAACGAAAATAAATACTAAGTAAAGCTAGCATTACTCGCATGAACGCCGCTGGGTGGTTTGGTATGGAGTGATAGCAGTGTACATGGCTACAGCACTAGGAGAAAGGATGATCTTCACTACTCAAGAAGGGGGTATATTATGCTGCCACAAAAGCCTTTGGTCACTTACTTAATAGCATCAAAAGTCTGACAGATAGCCATATAGCATTTAAAAGAAAATTAAAAGAATTTATTAATGGCAACTACTTCTACTGATTAGATGAATTTTTGGATATAGTAAGTGGATAATTTCACCGACCCCCACAAAAAAATTAAAAATATTAAGTGTCACGTAATATTTTGTGTAATGTAATATCATGTATAGACACCTTTTGTTAACCTGACACGTTCCACATCATTACGAAATGTCGTATTCATGATCTATGGAACAAGTACTAATCTAATCTAATCTAATCTGTACAAAAAAGCGACACCTTAGATGGGAGGCGTGGTATAACAGAAATACAACAACTGGCAGCTGTTTTAAAGCGCATATGCAGGTAGCTGTTCGAAATGAGTTGCAAGGCAATCGAGGGACAACCTGTTGCCCTGGGGCCACCACTGTGATGTTCAGCACAACAGCCGTTCCGAAGTCCCTATAAGTCATTCACTATAATGTGTTCATTCTTTTATCTGAAAACTGTATCATCGTTCACAGTAAAAGGGTAACGGCATTTTTTTGAGCACGTCCTTTGTCTGTGCTGCCGAATGATGTTTGCAGAGCAGGCTATAGTTGCCCAGTCGGCCGCGTAACAGCGCTGGTTTTTCAGTTTCTATGGCCACCTCGCAAAGGTCAAAGGACGCCACGGGCATCGCGCCCCGCTCGCTGGGCTTAGGTTGCCGAGCTCCGCCATTACCGTAACAAGCTGCCCTTAATAAACTTGGCTTACTATGCCGCTTACATATTCAGAGTCTCATAGACCGTGCATCCGCCGCAAATGAATATTTAAACTGAAACGAAATTATGGTGCGCGATTTTCTCTTTTTAGGTAGCTGTACACAGCTCTAACAACCATCTGCTAAATGTGATAACAATTTTCAACAGAGACTTGCATTTCAGTTTAACTATTAATTTGTGGCGGGTGTGCAAGGTATGAGATGCTGGATGGGGCGAAACTTTACTTCAGGAGGACAGAAAACATTCATACAGAACGAAGCGATCTTTTACGCCTGTGATATAGTCAGTACTAACGATCCAACACGAATAGTTCATAATTATATTCGTAATGAAAATAATAGGTTCAGTTGTGCTAGTAGGGTTTGCATCAATATTATCCGTCAAGTATTCCATAACTCTAATTTTACGTGTAATCTGATTTCGTGTCGGATAAATGTAATGTAAATTATAAAGAATACGTAGTTAGAGGCCGGGGGGGGGGGGGGGGGGGGGGAGAGCATGATGATATAATCTTACTAGGATAAATAAGTAAACAAATAAATTAAAGTCCACGACGCTGCCTCTGTAATCTAAATCTATATTTATATCGTTCGAATCGCTATAAGGTGCTTTTCCGTGCTGCATTTCTTTCTTTTCAGATGGAGGCTGGAACGAAATTTTTATTAATCTACCTCTATGTGAGCGGACACTGTTTTTATTTTAGGTGCTCTGTTTATATGGAAGAAGTAGTTAGTCGTAGAATGCCAAGGAGTATTTGTTCATTTATCTCTGACTTGGTTACTTCTCCTGAAACTCTTTCCTTTTAAGAAGATGCGGAAAGTCTTGTTTACGGTGTTACCTGAACGTTTCTTGTGTACAGGAATTGGTAATGCGTGTGTATTATGATTTTCATACACGGAGGCGTGCCTAGTATTGCTTAACCTGTAATTATTTTCTGCACGAATTTCATCTTTCGTGCTCAGTGGCAGGAGTATTTCCTTTTAGGTAATTGCATATATGGCACGTCTATAACTCTGGTTTCTTTTTATTCCAGTAAAGTGGCCGATTTGCGCGAGTTTCCTTCCTGATATATTAACTATGCGCTCACCTATAAGAAGCCGATCTTCATCGACGTGTTGAGTCAACGGACTTACTACAGAGAAACAGATTATAATTCTGTTATTACCTTTGATCTCTGAAGTTTTATTACCTCTGTTAATCTTGCAAACTTTTTCAGCTTAAGACCGTTGCCTTCTCTTTAATTCTGCTAAATTTCCTTGAAGACTGCTTTTGTAACTTAAATAGCTTTGTTCAAAATGTTCTTTTTAACGCTAATAAGTCTAAAAAGTCTTGCTTGCAAACAGTTTTCTCCTACCCTGTGTTAAGATTTACTCGAAGGTTGTCTTTTTAACTCTCGAAATTCCAAGAAGGGAGGCGATTTTTTTATGTCCATCTTTTGAAAATATTGTAATCTAGTCAAGTACATTATGTCTTAAAATTAAATAAAAGGTATTTATGGTTTTTCATTAATCCTTCTATCAGATCCCATAAATGCTTTAAAATTTTCAGTTAAATTTAAGCCAGAAATTTAGGTCTTAGTGTTAGAGATGTCTCTTTCCCAATGAATGCTATATTCAACATTTTCAGGTTGAGGACCTTACATAGACATCAACATCTCTTTTAAATAGCATGTTGTGAGTAAAAAACCAACGAACATAACTATCATAATACCAAGAAGAATTTTAATCAGCAATTAACTAAATTTGAGATTTTTATTTTATTTATATTTATTTATGCTTTTTTTGCGGTGGTCATAAAGTACCACTCTTTTTGTAGTAGACGTTACAGAAAGTGCGTTGATATCTCTAAGAGTGTACAAAAAGATATTTGCTGGCTCTGGACCCTACTTATATATCAGCACTTCTTTAAAAATATTTTGTTTCTTACTTTAAGTTTGGCGTTAAGTACACACCCTCCCTTGGTGGCGCGTTTTATAGGTAAAGCGTTATTATTGCTAGGGTTAAATTGCGCCAGATTTTCTTTGCGAACACCTAAAAATTAAAATTATTCTGTAAGAAGTTTTCTTTCTGGAGCTTAGTACCTTACTGCACCCTGCTACATTAATTGCTGTTCCTTTCAAAACAACAAACTAGTTCCTGGGAAATTGAAGAAGGTTGTAATGAAGTATTAGACCTTTTTTCGATTATCTGTTTACTGAAATCTTGCGTATTTCTGTTACACTATCCTTGCAAGGGACATCATTCGTTGACGAAACTTAATGTCTACGCTACTACAACATAATATGACTGTAGCTGACTTCAGTACTATGTTTAGAGTAGGCCCAATAAGTATTTTGTAAGAAATTACCTTCATATTCAAACTTGCCTTTTGCTTTACCTACAAATTAGTCCCTGTGACGATTTCACTTCATGTTTTCATGACTTATTATTCCCGGGTCTTCGTATTGCGTGACTCCAGTTCCAAATCTTTCATCATGCCAGAAAACGCTACTACATTTAACACGTTTCGCCAGTTTTACGTCTCTACATTTGTCTACGAGGAAAGTCAGTCAAAATCTGAGTTATTATTTCCTCAGTTTTAATCCGTTAATTTTTCTTTAAGGTTCTACATCAGTTCTGAAAAATCTATGATGGTAACTAATTAATTTCGAACATGAGCAGTAAAGGATCTACGGCAGTACTCTCTGGCAGCTATACCAGAATTTGTTCTGCCTGTCGAACATTTCAGTAGCGAACCCGGCTGGATGCCTTCAACGAATGTGTTTCCTTTAAAACGGGGGGGGGGGGGGTCTCGGTCCGGCACACAGTTTTAATGTGCCAGGAAGTTTCATTACAGCGCACACTCCGCTGCACAGTTAAAATCTCATTCGTGTTTCCTTTAGTTGGCATCAGTGTGGCAATGAATAGGAAACTTGTTGGAAGTCTAGAATGAGCGATTGCACGTGTTTACCCACATCCATGGGTCTAATGGTTCTATGTATAAAGACTGAGTGAGGAGCTATTCACGATCGCTATTTTCGCAACCACTAGTGGTTGCCACGTAGACATTTCTTTTTCAGGTAGGTGTTATGAGTTCATAACATGTTCTAGAATTCTACTAAGATTCAGGTGGGTGAAACAGGATGGCAGCTCTGTAGATCAGTTAAGTTGCCTCTTCGTACTCTCAAAAACCACGTCTCCTACTATTACAGAGAGTTTATTATTTATTTGTTGCAATAACTTTGTGATTTACCGTATCGATACTGTTCTATTAATGATGTAACAAATAAGCATAATGGTAACAGTAAAACTTCACACAGCTGCGGTATTCAATTACAATTAGTATATAGAATATGGCTTGCGTGTACAAATATGATAACAAGAATAGCAGCTCCTCGAGCGGTTTGTGCAGCCCATTACTACCTACTAAATCTAAAGGCTATTTGTTATGCTGACTGCTGAAGAAATCTAACTGACAGTAAAGTACCGGAAAGAATAGAAAAAAGGAAACGCACTTGTTAATTCGTTATCACAGCTGACGGGGTTTTGAGCCTGAGAGTACACATAGACTCTATGACCCGAGATCAACAAAGGAGGTGGCTTACAAAACAGTCGTTCGACCTATACATGAGTATTGCTCATCAGGTGGAATCCGTACCAGGTCGGGTTGACAGAGGAGATAGAGAAGATTCAAAGCAGAGCGACGCGTTTCGTCACAGGGTTATTTGGTAACCGTGATAGCGTTACGGAGATGTTTAGCAAACTCAAGTGGCAGACTCTGCAAGAGAGGCGCTCTGCATCGCGGTGTAGCTTGCAGTCCAGGTTTCGAGGGGGTGCGTTTCTGGATGAGATATCGAATGTACTGCTTCCCGCTACTTATAACTCCCGAGGAGATCACGAATGTAAAATTAGAGAGATTCGAGCGCGCGCGGAGGCTTTCCGGCAGTTGTTCTTCCCGCGAACCATACGCAACTGGAACAGGAAAGGGAGGTAATGACAGTAGCACGTAAAGTGCCCTCCGCCACACACCACTAGGTGGCTTGCGGAGTATAAATATAGATGTAGACTGGTTGCCTACATTATATTAATATGCACTTCTACGTAGTCTCGTAGGTGGGGTTGTCTAGTCGACATTGGCATCAAAACCTTACCACTACCTATAACAGATTATGGCAACACCAACTCTGTTTGTCCACACCACTGTTGATACACGTGAATATTGTTAAAGTCATAGATTTGAACATGTGTCTATCTAGAACATAATAAAGCGATAAAAGTTATCAACCAAGCATGACGTATAATGAACCTACCATCTTCGCACTACTATATTCGTTTCTTACATAAAAAAAACTCAAGACGTACAGTAAGTCAGTATGGAAATTTTGCATCGCAGTCATACAGGTCTGACAGACACACTTCTGCTACACGTAACACGTTCAACATCAATCGCATTGCGCTTAAAATAGTGTCCTTCTTTTTCAGTTAACATGAATTCTGATTGCATTAACTTGTAGTTCGTTCCTAGTTCAGCTGGAAGACGTACATTGCAAATGAAATTTTAACTAGATATTATTTTTAGGTTCTCCATTGCACATTTGGCTATTAAAATGGAGCAGGTATAATAAGAATAGCTGTTGCACCACACATTCAATTGTTCCTCCTTCACGTTTATTCTTCTCTGTACATACTTTAGTAGTTACCCGCTTGCGTATTTTTTTTATTTTTTTTGTTTGTTACCTTCCCCCAGCAGCGACCCCAGTGGTAGCGACCATGTTGCTGGTTTGCAGCCTTTCAAGCAAATCATTAAGTATAAAAGCATAGACTAATAAAAATAAAAAACGACGATCGGAAGTTGAATGAGACGCAATGTTTATGATGGGTGTAGTTTTCAGTCATGTGAGGGTGGTGGTGCTGTGGGCTCCTGGTAAAATTTCCCACCTAATTGATTTGCAAATGGAACTGGGAAAGGTGTGATATTAAGAAAGCAGAAGGTGTGGTAGACCAGTATCATGACAATCATGCAGTGAATGAATGGAGAGTACCTTCATGTCGAATGTAAAACGTACGATTAAATACAAGTAATAGGATGGATAGATATCAGTAAATATTTCTTGAGTGGGGAAACCAAAATGGTTTACCCTGAGGAGGAACATGAAAAGTGCAGAGGTGTAAGGAATGTGGGACGTGGTTATAGACATAGTATAACAGTGTAGGGTTCACAAACGAGGAGGATGTAGTACCGTGCTGAGATCAGATTTTGCATGAGACATGGGATCAACTTGGGTATTCTAGATCTTTGAGATGTGGGAACTTTACCACCTGGTAGGAAGTAGGTAATTGTGAAGCAACTCTGTGTAACAAAAGAAATGCTTCTGTACATAGATGAAAGAAAGTACTAAAATTTCAGGAAGTTTCAGGCATACAAAAATACGTCAGTTAGGAGTGAAATAACTGGGAAGTGCAGGAAAGCTAAAGTGAAATGGCTGCACGAAAAGCGTGAACAAATCGAAAATGAAATGATTATTGGAAGCATTCAATATTTAGATAAGTCAAAAGAATATTGGCTGAAATTAAAAGCAAGAATTGTAACATTCAGAGTTCAATGGGAATTCTACTGATAAATGTGGAAGAGAAAGCGGATAGGTGGAAAGAGTACATTGAAGGTCTTTATGAGGGAAAATACGTGTTGTGAAGAAACAGAAGTCGATATAGAAGAGATAGAGGACCCGGTATTAGAATAAGAATTTGAAAGAACTTTGGAAGACTTGAGATCGAATAAGTCAGAGGCGATAGATAACATTCCATCAGAATAAAATCATTGAGGGGAGTGGCAATAAAACGCCTATTCAAGTTGGTGTGTAGAATATAAGATTCTGGCGATATACCATACGACTTTTGGAGAAAAATCATTCATAAAATTACGAAGATAGCAAGAATAGACAAGTGCATTATTGCATGTCAGCTTAACAGCTCATGCATTCATATCACTGACAAGAATAATAAAAATAGAATGGAAAAGAAAACTTAAGATGTGTTAGGTAAGTATAGGCTTGGTTTTAGGAAAGGTAAAGGCCCCAGAGTGGCATTTCTGGCGTCGCAGTTGATAATGGAAGCAAGACTAAAGGCATATCAAATCACGGTCATAGTATCTATCAATCAGGAAGAAACTTTCGACAATGTCAAGTGGTGTAATATGTTCGAAATTCTGAGAAAAACAGGGGTAAGCTATACGAAAAGATGGGTACAACAGCCGAGAGGGAATAATAAGAACAGACGAACAAGAATGAAGTGTTCAGACTGAAAAAGGTGTAAAACAGCGATGTAGTCTTTTGCCCCTACAGTTCGATCTGTACATCGAAGAAGCAATGATGGTAATAGAAGAAAGACTGAGGAGTGGAATTAGAATTCAAGGGAAAGTAAAAAGCTGGCATCTTGAATGAAAGTTAATTTCGCACCTTACATGAGATATTTTATGTTGCAACGAGCAGATGCATACGTCACACGACATACTTCAGTGATAGTTGGCAGATTTGCCCATCGAAATGTATGGTATGTAATGTAAAAAGGCATGACACTCGATACGATGGTATTAACACACTGAACCCAAATCATGCACGTCAATGAGCAAAAGGTGAAAAAAGCTGTTGGAAGAGATGCTTCAGTTTGGGACAGACTCGGGGTTGTGTAGCCATGGTGCGTATACAACGAAAGGCTTTCAATAGGTGGTCAGTGAGCTGCGACGAGGGAGACAACGAACGCACCAGGCGATACACCGAAGGTAGCAGCAGGTAACAACCCAGCGCTGCCTGCAATAGAGAAATTGTTTAGAAAGTTGCGTTGGGGAATTTCCAGATGGATACAAACAGGCATGAGTCGCAGTTAAAACAGAGTCTCATTTACTGGTCGCGTGAAAGGCCTGTGGAGCTCTCGTGATATATGTGTGTATCTTTTAGGCATCAGGAGTGGGCACAAAATTTTCTGATTGGCTGAAATAAACTCAAAAGGAGTAGAAGTCGCGAGATCACGGTACAGTCTGAAGGTACGCTCCTTGCGATTGGTGGGTGTAGTTTCCATGAGATGGAACTAACGCTCCCATTGGTCTGGTTAGGCCGTGATGCGAAGCGCGAAAGGACACAGGTGGGAGGACAGCTTTTGCTACGAAAGACAGAATACCGAAAACTTAGTGGACTCTCCTCTGAACCAGCGTTAAGTGTAGAATAGGGAGCATCACACTCTGCACAACGCCGAAAGAGGAATTTTGTGTGAACACTGCGTTCACTTTGACTGACATTCAGCTAGAAATTAGCTGAAGAGTCGTTGAGCTCCGATAGTAGAGAAACGAGACAGCCACGTAGTTAATTATTCTTGTGAGAACTGAGAGAGCATTGAAGCATACACGCTGCTCCACCTATGAGCGTGTATATCACCATATTTCCCAGAGTGGGGATAAGTGCATTTTTTCTCGCCTAACGAGAAACATAGGGCAGTCTCAGCTGATAAAATCAGTGAAGATTTCCATTAGCTTTTTATATGATTATCAAAAGGCGAGAGGAGCCATGCAGCTAACCACACGTCGCAGCTAATGGTAAATGCCGCTGGCAGAGGCGTAAAATTATTTGATCGCCAGCTTGCATCCACTTCCACTATCAACACGAGCAACCTGCAGTAATCTTTTGCATATCTTGTCACAAAAACTAACCATTCTCCGTAGACTTGATTCTCATCGTTAATAGTACCGAACTTAGAACCAGAAATGGATGATTTGACATAATATTGGCCAATTAAGACAGCCTTCACTGTCTAGATGTAAGAAAAATTTTTGGGGAGAACCTTCTATTTAAATTTGGTATTGTTGTGTTTAGTGTCATTTCTGCTAATCAGGAAGTAATACGTTATTTTGACAATTGTCCTGAAATTGCCATGTCACAATCTACGTAAACCAGTGTGCTTCATTGACATCATTGCAGAATTTAAACCAATTTCGTACAGCTAAACACCGATGTGCCCTGTCGTAGTATAAGAGTCCACTCCCAACCCCAGTTATTCATCCTAGTGACACTAAGGCACTCACAGGGAGTTTTTGCTGATGTCCGACGCATGTGGAAAGCAGTGGAATGTGAGAATATCAATGACGATATTCGCTGGGATTTTGCTATCCTCCATGAAAATGAGGAGAATTACAGCATCTGTTGAATGTAATGAAAAGTCTAATGACTACAGAATATGGATTTAGAGTAAATAGAAGAAAGGCAATGAGAGTGGAAACAGGAACAGCGAGAAATTTAACATCAGGAGATTGGTGATCACGAAGTAGATGAAGTTAAGGGATTCGGCAAAACAGCCCTGACGGATGTAGCAAGGAAGGTACAAAAAGCAGGTCAGCAATGGCAATAAGGAAGTTCCTGGCCAAGAGAAATCTACTAGTTCAACAAAAGCCTTCGTTTTAGGAAGAAATTTCTCAGAATGTACGTTTGAAGCAAAGAATCCTTTGGTAGTGAAACATGGATTGTGTGAAAACCGGAAAAGAAGAGAGTCGAAGCATTTGACATATTATAGAATAATTTTGGAAATGAGATGGACTGATAAGATTAGGATTGAGGAGGTTTTCCAGGGAATCGGCAAGAAATGGAATATATGGAAAACACTGACAAGAAGCAGGGACAGGATGGTAGGACATTTGTTAAGACATCACGGAATAACTTCCATGGTACTAAAGTGAACTGTACAGCATAAAAACTGTAGAGGAAGACGGAGATTGGAGTACATCCAGCAAATAACTGAGCGGCATGCAAGATGTTGGGCGATCTGATGGAGGTGGAGAAACTTGGTAGGGACGAAAAACCATACAACCTTTCCATAAATGAGGAGGCAGAGCATGAAGGCATTTGTCGTTGTACTGAGCCTCAAGATCGATAGGTCAGTAGTTTAATCTGTTGTGAGCTTACATATGGATAGTTTACAATTTGTATGTTAATTGTTAGCTTTCGTCGACAGTTCTTGGTGAAATCTTTGTGGACTAGAGGTAGAGATCTAAAAGACGGAAAGCTTGGATTGTTTGTCTTAACTCTAGAGTAACAAGGTGCTAATCCAGAGACATAAACAACAAGGTGGGGTAAAAATTTACCTCACGTTTTTCTGAATTATTTGTTTCCCAAAGAGGTTCTGGAGTAACATAAAGTAATAATCACACAACGTGAAACATTTATTACAAAGTATAGCTATGTTTTTAATATGACAAAGCAAATCATAACTATAATATCAATGCAGCTTATTGTATCATGGTTGTCATATACAGAAATATTATGACACTGCACTTATCTATTGCATTCAGTTACTCTTTGTGTTATGACATTGCAAAACACAATAGAATAAATCAGAAGGCATAAGAATCATTGAAGGAAATAACATGTAAATTCGTAAAAAGTATAAAGCTAACAACTACGAAAAAATAGTTCCTCATATGAAAGGAAACACAGATTTTATAAATTATTTCACGTAATGAAATTATGTTTAGGTCATATTTGTCCGGCTTGCTTGCCAGATACATTATGAATGGGCATCTGCCTCGGAAGCTAAGGAGTGTCTCGTCAATGGTTAGGAGGGCAGAGGGAGTGTACAATTCTGGACTATGTTTGACAAACATACACCATAAATCATGAAATGCAGCGAACTTGTCTGCCGTTCTTCTTCGCAATCTGGAATGTTGGTCATCAAATCTTAGATTATTTATCAAAAACTCGAATCGGTTTTTCGTCATAACTCCTCGGAAAACTGGGGACCCGTATACTACAGACCATGAATCAGTACAATTCAGACGCGCATTTTTTAGATCTCCCCTCGTAAAAAGTATACCAAATAAAGCTTTTGTTTCGTTTTGGTTGGTATCTCCAATATACCACTGCGGTGATGTGAATTTTTCCCTTGAAGTAGCAATTTTTTAGATTGTGTACGTAACTATTAGTGAAAGCATGCTAGTAAACAACAGTTCAAATAATTTCAGGGGAGACGTTTCGTTTACTGCCTTGCCTAGTGCACCACTATATTCTTTGCTGGCACTCTCGACGCTTTTTTGTGGAAGGGGTGTGTGTTCGAACAATACCCATTTCTGCCATATAAAATTTTCCTTACTTGTCTATCTCCTTCGTCTGATGAACCAATCTCAAATGGCGGTACATCGAATTCGTCATCCTCTTGGTCGTCTGTGATATGACCGTCTTCAGGTTCACTCACTTCCTCGTCTGATTCACTGTAATATACGTTTTCAGCCTTTTGGAGCTCAAATTCTCTTATTATTTCCTCTGGAGTTCTTAAGAGTTCATGAGAAGACATTTTCTACGCCTGCAAAAGAGAGTACCACCTATTCTATAAACAAAAAAATATAACGTAAATAACAAGGTGGGGCGCCTTTTTTTTACCCCGAACGCAAAAATTTCACACTTTACCTGTTAAAGGAGCATGGAAAATAAAGCCTGAGAGATTATAGCCTCCTCAAAGTGAGCAACAATATTGACTGGAAAAGTAAACAATGAGTCTTGGCCGAGAAGTCATTGGTACAAACATAGGATAAAAAATTATATCGACTGGGGTAACTTTTCACCCAACCTTGTTATTCTAGGCTTAATACTGTCTGGATTTTGCTTGACTGATGAAGATGAATCGCTTGTTACATTAGGAGATGAAATTATGGACATGAAACGGTGGGAAAAATGGTGAGTGGGATGAACAGCAGACAAAGAACTGTCGACAGCACGTGTAAGTAGGAGCAGTGCACCGCATAATTTATGGACAGTCACCGTGTAGGAGGCAAAGCACTGGTGACAGTGCAAATTATTGGGACATGACTGCAGTTGATGGAATGAAAATTCGAGAGTGCGTGTTGTTTATTGGTACAGGGGGCGAAAGGTTTGTTGGAGTAAATGCAATTAGGCGGTTGTAAGTGACGTGAAGCAACCCTAAGACTTTTTCAGTGTTTATACATAGGATCAACATTTGTTTCGTTGTTGGTGTACGAGGCGGGCTAGGTATAGGTGACGATTAAAGGCGGAGAAATCGAGTGAGGAGCTACGAGATGAGGAGAGGCAATTTTTTCAACGTGTGGATGCTATTGGCCTTGCTGATGTCTGATATAAGGCTGGAGCATCGGCTGGAAGGGATTTCACAAGGAGGCTTGTTGGATTTTAGGAAGGAGATCAGTTTTCAAGTCTTCCACCAGTGTAAAGGCTGGTGTTATACAGATGTGCCAGGGTTTTAAGAAGAATAAAGATCATTTTTTAACATGTCGCTATTCATGACTAGGAGCGATGTTTGTAATAGTGGCTGCCATGACGTGTGGTGCAGTTGCTGTGGTAAATTCGTTTGTGATGTATTCGATACTAGGCGTGGAGGAGTACCAGGTGTGTTGATGTGCCCTTGGATGTAGGGGGTCATATTCTGCTCAAAGTCTGGAAATTCAGGAATGGTGAATGTACTGTCAAGGGAAACGGCGAAAATGTTGGCTATACTTATTTTGTCCAGGAGAGGTTGACTGTAATGGAGGAGTGATGAAGTGGAGCGGGATTGCTGGACTGTTGATGGGAAGCTAGCAATTCTAACTTGCGTTTTTGGATAGTGTTGCATTAAATTTAGTGCACACCTGTCGTCAATTTCGGTGTCTCTTGGCTGCTAGACGTGTTTCTGTATTTGCTAGTGGCGTGTTACTACGCCCAATCGTGTGTAGAGGAGGGAGAAACAGCCGAAGGGTTTTAGCACCTCATGAGAGGAGAGAGATCGTGTGTGGTGGATGAGACGATTGTGTTTTTGTGTAGTAGCACCTTTAGTTTTGTGGGAAGAAATGAACAAGATGGGATGACTAGACTGGATGTATACTGTATAGTTGCACAAGTGATTGTTAACATACTTCGGTAGATGGTAATGATTAACTACGTGGCAGGGTGGCTGAACAGAGTTTATGGCTAAATGATAGTGCAGTCCATTTCGATTCTGCCTTAAGCCACTGGATGGGGCTCGGTAGTTCAGCGAAGGCTGCAGGGCGAGAAGTGGATGATGTGGTTAGGTTGAAAAATGTTTTCATTTACGATGAGTGAAAGTAATTAAATTTAAAAAAACAAAACAAATGACTGCCCTTCTACCTTAGGAGACTCCATGAAGAACAAAAAGCAGAAAAAACGATGCCAAAAGAAGTAAAGCGTTTGTGATGTAACTTGTAGACAACTATTTTGAAATTAATTCAGAGCAAAATTGATGTAACCCACTATGGATTCATTTAGTGAAGAAAATCTGAGTGATTCGGGTTCTGATCAAGAATATGCTCCACATGCTTCTTCATATTAAGATGACTCTGATTATAAAACCCCCAAAAGGAAGCTTAAAAAGAGAAATGTGAAAAGACAAACCAGTGCTGTAACAGCAAGGCTACAAGCATCTGCTGTGTCAGCACCTATAAGTGATCCACAAAGTAAAAGAGGTAACCTTACTCTCACAGATACTGGAAGTGGTGGACAAATGCAAAGTACTTCAACTAAAACAACAGTTACAGTCGTCGAAGTATAAGAAATTACTGCTCTGGATGCGGGTGGAAACTTTATTGGCCTTGAAGATGACCCTCCTATCATTCAAAAAAAGGGTAGAAAGAGAACAAGGAAGCTGATGAAATATGTTCCTACCATCCACCACAGCTTTTATGAAGATACTCCTATTATTAATTCTCAGGCTACACTTGCAGAGTCTGATACAGACGTATCTTTGAGCGAAGAAGGCGAAAATGAGTGATTGCTTGTTTACTGGGAGAAACGTCTAGACATTTTTGTAATACTACCTTAAATAGTTACATTATTTTGAGTTCTAATATCAGTAACGAGATAAGTTGTACATTGCATCCCATTTTTGTAGCATAATGTGAAATAAATGTTGTTTAATTTCTTTAATACATACTGTTTATTTCCATCATTTTTCTTAAGACTATGATAATGTAGGTTACTTCATTGTGGCAGTAAATACATATTTTGTTCATAGAGAGCAACAATGACGTATAAAAGTACAATAATGTGGAACACACCAGTAAAGCTTCAAATTTTTCTTGGAGTTAAAATGGTGTAACCCACAATTTTAGCGCTGAAACTCCACTTTTTAAGCTCATGTAGAAAGCAAATATTTACATTTAATAATATCACTCCAAGGAACAATTTTTGTAGTAGTAATAATTAATTTATACGGTTTCTTTAACTTTCACTCCTTTTTTCCAGAAAGAGGAAACTTGTGGGTTCCACTATTTCTGCAGCAAACCCCTAAACTCACAGCTGCGACCAGTCGGGTGTCACTAGCCACATGTGGCTTGTAACCACCTACTTTTTACATTCTCTAGACAATAAATCTGTCAGTTTTGAAATGGAAGTTGGAGAATCAGAAATTTTGTTATTATAAAGCGTTTACCGTTGGAATAATCAAAACAGGAATGGATGACATCGAAAACGTATTTTTAAATTTTCCACAAAAAACATTCGTCATAACAGGTACAGAATCAACATAGATACCACAGACGCAACTTTACTGAGGGCGGACAAAATAAAACTGCTCCTGAAAATATTTGTAGCACTGACACTTTGACTGGTTTAAGGTTTTTGGCTCGTTTCTGCACCATTGTGTTTGTGATCGCACTTGTCGCGTTTTCAATAAATCTAAAATCCAGCAATGACCAATTAGGTTTTCACAAGTTCCTTAATTAATATATGGAGTTATTGAATATACAATGTATATTCATTGTATATTCAACAACATATATTCAACAAATCTATATATTAATCAAGGAACCGGTGAAAACCTAATTGCTATCGCCAATTAGATCTAAACGTTACTCCAGACTCCACATGAAGGTTTGGAAATCACTCTAAAATTAATTAAATGGGATAAACTGCAAAAATTACCCCAAGTGCAACTGGCCACAGTAGCAAAGTATTCAAAGTCAACCCTGTCCTATCTGAGCTAAAGATCTGGCTCATGGCTATAAATTCCTTGGTGTGGACCAGCTCTACTTCCGAGAACGACTAACACAGGGGGAAATTATTCGAAGTGTCCACAAACACGAAGTATTCTAAGGACACATTGTACTATATGAATCCGAACACATACCTAAATCATTCAGAGATCGCACTCGTTGTACTCGCGATAAACGTAAGTCCGCCTGACTCACTGCGAATTTATTCAAAGTTCACGTGTCTACTGACGCCAAATCTAAGTAAAAAATATCGAGCCACTAAAGCATTGCTCTGAGAGACGTAGATCCTGCCTCTCTAAGTGTATTCCAACAATTCACTTGAAGGTAAGCTGCTCTAACGTAAGTGTCGGGCCATTGTGCTCCAAAACTTCTGCGCATTTACGATATACAAGTAGTACGAAATTTCATCAGTCTGAAATTAAACTTTTATGTCATCTTAAAACTAGAAAAACAGAAGATTCGAGTATATTTAAATGAGATATTATATATTTTGGATAAATAGCTTGTCCACAATCTTAAGCAAAGTGATAGTAAAAGTCACACAATGACAACAATGTATGGTTAAATGTTATCTGTGAACTGAACAATTACACTAAACCTGCATGTGGCACATCTTTCTTGTAGAAAACGACCTTCTCTCTGCATAGGTGCTGTCGAAACATACACATCTTCAACAGAATTTTAATAATACCTGAAACGATAAATTTCTAATTAAGTTATTACAATAGTTACTTTTCGATAACTTAGGTCTAAACATTATTTATGATTCGAGCTGACGTTTATCAACAATTGCTGGAATATTGATTGTGTAACTGTCTTGTACAATTAAATAGTTCTGATTCAGAAACATCTTATCAGTCAATTAAGCACATAAACAAACATGTTAGTATCTCAATCGAGTCTTCTCTTTGAGCACTTTGATATGGTGGTCGGTATTTGGTCTAATTAGTTCAAATGACATTAAAGATAGTATAAGAAGTTGTTATAGATTTCTTCTTGACTCATTAACTAATTAACTCGACGTCTCCACGGTAGTGCGTCTATAAATCGAAAGAATCGTCTTGCCGAGCTCTCAAACTTGATGTATCGTACTTCGCTGTAAGTTTAGTGATTTAGACTTAGGTTTATCATGTCCAAAAACAGATAATTCCGAATCGGCGTTATATTTAGCCGGACATTTATTCCTAAAAGCCGGAGTACATGTCAGGAATACAGCCACTTGGGTATTTTCAGTCTTCTGTTAATAACCAATTACGGTCAGTTTTTGAGTAATCAACATTAAAAGTATTTGTGTTTCCTTCCGAAGAATATCTTACTTCAATCACGCGGAGCGGCCGCGTGGTTTGAGGCGCCATGTCACGAACTGCGCGGGCCTTCCCGCCGGAGGTTGGAGTCCTCCCTCGGGCATGGGTGTGTGTGTTGTTCTTAGCATAAGTTTCTTTAAGTAGTGTGTAAGTCTAGGGATCGATTACCTCAGCAGTTTGGTCCCTTAGGAATTAAAAAATAATCTTACTTCAAATAAACCAAAACTTCTTCATTAAACCAAATAAGCAATTATGTGTTCTCCTGGAAGGGAAAAGAAAAATATTCGATAATTTCTGCCATTTATATTAGAGTTATGAAGCAATAAGAATAATCTGCAGTTAAATATTTATATTTCTCATTTGAATCCACTTCATCAAGAAAGTATTTTTCTTGGATATCATTTCGCGGAACTCTTGGCAGGATGATTTTAAATTACATAACAAGTTTGTCTTTGTGATTGCAATTCATAGCACTCCAGTGGTCATTTAGGAAAGAGAATACCCTATCGATGTCAGCATTATGGCCTGGAATTGCAAAACAATATTCTACCATTTGCAGTAGCTGGTATATCTATATATCCTACGATATACTTCCTTACTCGTCCTTATAATTATTCCTCACGCTAACGTTCTTAGCTTGGAACGGACCTTCGCTGTGCGTTCTCTCCTTCGTCCCTAAAGATCCTAATAATACCCGGACAGGCGGAACTTGTAAATACACTGACAGAAAAGAAACGTAACATCAAAAAATAATGTAGAGTAATGAAATTTCGGAAATACGTTTGCGTAGGTAAAATATTTAAGTGATTAGCATTGCAAGATCACAGGTTAATGTAAGCGCAAGATACGCCGTTGCAAATGTGAAATCCTGGTGCATAAATAACCTGTGTAACCGCCAGAATATTCAATACAAGCATGCAAACGTGCTTGCATTGTGTTGTACAGGTGCCAGATGTCAGTTTGTTGGACGGAGTTCCATGTCTGTTACACTCGGACAGTTAGTTCTGTTTGTGGACGACACTGGAGTTACCGTCCGATGATGAACCATATACGTTCGACTGGAGACAGATTTCTGATAGAGCAGGCCAAGCTAACATGTTGACACACTGTAGAGCATGTTCGGTTACAACAACGGAATGTGGGCGAACGTTGTACTATTGGAAAAGAGCCCTTGGATGCTGTTCATGAATTAGTGCACAGCGGGTGGAATCAGCAGAATCAATTACAAATGAGAAGTCAGGGGGCGTGGAATAAGGACGAGAGTGCTCCTGCTGTCATACAAAAGCGCAATTCAGACCATAACTTTAGGCGAAGGTCCAGCGTGTCTAGTCTAGACCGCAGACAAGTTGGTTGCAGGCCTTCAGATGGTCTCCTCCTGCACATGGCCACCACTGGCACCGACACAGAACCAGCTTTCTTCAGAGAACACAACAGACCTCCACCATGCTCTGCAATGAGCTCTCGCTCGACACCACTGAAATCGACGGTCTTCCCTCTCGGTAGTGCCACGTGGCCGTCTGGAACCCGGTCTTCTAGCGACCGTACACTCTCGGGACCACCGTTGCACGCAGACATGAGCGGTAGCTACATTCCAGCAAAGTCTTTCTACAATACTGCAGAAAGAACATCCAGCTTCTCGTAGTCCTTTCAAACGACCTCGTTCAAACTCAGTGAGGTGTTGATTTGTCCCCTTAAACCCATCCTTTGACGAACGTCAACTCGCCTCATCCAATCTCAAACGTAACTAAAACTTACGACTGTTAAAAAGTGTATTTGAAGCATACCTGATTTGCATCCTCATTGTGGCGCTATTAACGCCACTATTTTACAGCTTGTAGATTAAAACTGAAGAAACTGCAAAAAGGTGGGAATTTAAGAAGATGGGACCTGGATAAACTAAAAGAACCAGAGGTTGTACAGAGCTTCAGGGAGAGCATAAGGGATCAATTGACAGGAACGGGGGAATGAAATACAGTAGAAGAAGAATGGGTAGCTTTGAGGGATGAAGTAGTGAAGGCAGCAGAGGATCAAGTAGTTAAAAAGACGAGGGCTAGTAGAAATCCTTGCGTAACAGAAGAAATATTGAATTTAATTGATGCAAGGAGAAAATATAAAAATGCAGTAAATGAAGCAGGCAAAAAGGAATACAGACGTCTCAAAAATGAGATCAACAGGAAGTGCAAAATGGCTAAGCAGGGATGGCTAGAGGACAAATGTAAGGATGTAGAAGCTTATCTCACTAGGAGTAAGATAGATACTGCCTACAGGAAAATTAAAGAGACCTTTGGAGAAAAGAGAACCACTTGTATGAATATCAAGAGCTCACATGGAAACCCAGTTCTAAGCAAAGAAGGGAAGGCAGAAAGGTGGAAGGAGTATATAGAGGGTTTATACAAGGGCGATGTACTTGAGGACAATATTATGGAAATGGAATAGGATGTAGATGAAGACGAAATGGGAGATAAGATACTGCGTGAAGAGTTTGACAGAGCACTGAAAGACCTGAGTCGAAACAAGGCCCCGGGAGTAGACAACATTCCATTAGAACTACTGACGGACTTGGGAGGGCCAGTCATGACAAAACTCTACCATCTGGTGAGCAAGATGTATGAGACAGGCGAAATACCTTCAGACTTCAAGAAGAATATAATAATTCCAATCCCAAAGAAAGCAGGTGTTGACAGAAGTGAAAATTACCGAACTATCAGTTTAATAATTCACAGCTGCAAAATACTAACGCGAATTCTTTACAGACGAATGGAAAAACTAGTACAATCCGACCTCGGGGAAGATCAGTTTGGATTCCGTAGAAATGTTGGAACACGTGAGGCAATACTGACCCTACGACTTATCTTAGAAGCTAGATTAAGGAAGGACAAACCTACGTTTCTAACATTTGTAGACTTAGAGAAAGCTTTTGACAATGTTGACTGGAATAATCTGTTTCAAATTCTGAAGGTGGCAGGGGTAAAATACAGGGTGCGAAAGGCTATTTACAATTTGTACAGAAACCAGATGGCAGTTATTAGAGTCGAGGGACATGAAATGGAGGCAGTGGTTGGGAAGTGAGTGAGACAGGGTTGTAGTGTCTCCCCGATGTTATTCAATCTGTATATTTAGCAAGTACTGAAGGAAACAAAAAAGAAAAATTCGGAGTAGGTATTGAAATCCATGGAGAAGAAATAAAAACTTTGAGGTTCGCCGATGACATCGTAATTCTGTCAGAGACAGCAAAGAACTTGGAAGAGCAGTTGAACGGAATGGATAGTGTCTTGAAAGGAGGATATAAGATGTACATCAACAAAAGCAAAACGAGGATAATTGAATGTAGTCGAATTAAGTCGGGTGATGCTGAGGGAATTAGATTAGGAAATGAGACACTTAAAGTAGTAAAGGAGTTTTGCTATTTGGGGAGCAAAATAACTGATTATGGTCGAAGTAGAGAGGATATCAAATGTAGACTGGCAATGGCAAGGAAAGCGTTTCTGAAGAAGAGAAATTTGTTAACTTCGAGTATAGATTTAAGTGTCAGGAAGTCATTTCTGAAAGTATTTGTATGGAGTGTAGCCATGTATGGAAGTGAATCATGGACGATAAATAGTTTGGACAAGAAGAGAATAGAAGCTTTCGAAATGTGGTGCTACAGAAGAATGCTGAAGATTAGATGGGTAGATCACATAACTAATGAGGAAGTATTGAATCGGATTGGGGAGAAGAGTTTGTGGCACAACTCGACCAAAAGAAGGGATCGGTTGGTAGGACATGTTCTGAGGCATCAAGGGATCATCAATTTAGTGTTGGAGGGCAGCGTGGAGGGTAAAAATCGTAGAGGGAGATCAAGAGATGACTACACCAAGCAGATTCAGAAGGATGTAGGTTGCAGTAGGTACTGTGAGATGAAGAAGCTTGCACTGGATAGAGTAGCATGGAGAGCTGCATGAAACCAGTCTCAGGACTGAAGACCACAACAACAACAACAACAACATTTTGCAGCTGGTGTGAAATTGGAATAGACATCATCTTCCAGATGTTGAAACGCACCTACCGCGTCAGTCAGTGCAGCTTAGGTGCGCAGTCGAGCGCCCGTGCTCAAAGCGAAACATCGCATGTCTTTCTATTATGTCGTGTGCACGAATAGGTTGCTGGCACATGGCTGCGTATGCGCATCTCCGGTACGCTCTGTCGCGAATACCTCTATGCGTTATTACGTTCGAATGAATGACCACAGAGGGCGCGTTTAGTGATCAGTTTAATGCAACACAAAACGGTGCTCACGATAAAAGTCGTGTGTTCAGAACCAAGTATTATTCGAAGCACTATCATGGAAAACGTATGCGGAACTTTTGTGTTGACCAAACTTCCAGCAAAGTCTACAATGCAAAACTCAGTGGCAAAATGGCGCTAAATAGGCTCAGTGGAAAATAAAACTTTTTTCTTTTTTTTGTCATCAGTCTTCTGATTGGTTTGATGCGTCCCGCCACGAATTCCTCCCCTCTGCTAACCTCTTCATCTCAGAGTAGCACTTACAACCTACATCCTCAGTTACTTGCTGGATGTATTCCAATCTCTGTATTCCTCTATAGTTTTTGCGCTATACAGCTCTCTTTAGCACCATGAAGTCATTCCCTCAGGTCTTAACAGATGTCCTATCATACTGTCCCTTCTCCTTATCAGTGTTTTCCACATGTTCGTTTCCTCTCCGATTCTGCGCAGAACCGTTTCATTCCTTACCTTATCAGTCCACTGAGTTTTCAACATCTCAAATGCTTCGATTCTCTTCTGTTCCGGTTTTCCCACAGTCCTTGTTTCACCCATATAATGCGTACTTCAGACGAACATCGTCAGAAATTTCTTCCTCAAATTAAGGCCGGTATTTGATATAAGGAGACTTCTCTTGGCCGGGAATGCCTTTTCTGCCATAGCGAGTCTGCTTTTGATGTCCTCCTTGCTCCGTCCGTCATTGATAATTTCACTGACTAGGTAGCAGAATTCCGTAACTTCATCTACTTCGTGGCATCAACCCTGATGTTAAGTTTTTGGCTGTTCTCATTTCTACTACTTCACATTACCTTCGTCTTTCTTCGATTTACTCTTAATCCATACTCTGTACTCATTGGACTGTTCATTCCATTCAGTAAATAATATAATTCTTCTCCATTTTCACTCAGGATAGCAATGTCATTAGCGAATCGCATCATTGATAGCCTTTCACCTTGAATTTTAATTCAATTCCTGAACCTTTCTTTTATTTCCGTCATTGCTTCCACGATGCACAGATTGAACAGTAGGGGCGAAAGGCTACATCCTTGTCTTACACCCTTTTTAATATGAGCACTTCGTTCTTGGTCGACCTCTCTTATTATTCTCTCTTGGATTTTCTACGTATGGGATATGACGCGTCCCTTCTTATAGCTTACCCCTACTTTTTTTAAGCATTTCGAACATCATGCACATTTTACAATGTCGAACGCTTTGTCCAGGTCGACAAATCCTATGAACGTGTCTTGATTTTTCGTTAGTCTTGCTTCCATTATTATCCGCAACGTCAGAATTGCCTCTCTCGTGCATTTACTTTTCCTAAAGTCAAACTGACCTTCATCTAGAGCATCCTCAATTTTCTTTTCCATTCTCTTGTATATTATTCTTGTAAGTAACTTGGTTGCATGATTGGAAGGAGAAACAGCATTGGTCGTATTTTTTTGTTTTATTATCCGCAAAATCGATTTTCGGTCACTTAGTGACCATCCTCAGTGCTAGAAGTTAAAACTCTTCACACAACGATCAGAGAGTATAAAACAGAAAATCACAACTACACCTGCGTATGAACATAACAGTTGGTAGGAACATACCTGTAATATACAATTAAAATTGGTAGGCACTGGTATCAACAAGCTTAGCGCCATGACATAAACTGAGGCCGCATCCCGAGTACATAACCAGGGAAGATGTAGATTCGTGTAATTACGAAAAAGGTCTACCCATTTGGGAACTGGCCTTCACAGGGAAACCCTGGAAAACCCGGAAGAACAGACCCCAGCTCAGGTATTAAAGAAGAGAGGAAAGCCTAAATCCAGTAAGTTTGAAATATATAGAAGCTCGGTAGATTAGATCGAAGGAAAAGTGCCTCATAGCCAAAAAAAAAAATTTTATAATAGTGCTCCAAAAATTTTTCAAAATTCTTCTTTCGACGATGTAGCCGGAGATTTCGTTGTGAAGTCGATCGAACAGGAACACTGGGTACGGACAGCGGGTAGGCGACGCACAGCGTTTGGTGGAGGCGGCACGGAGGACAGGCGATGGCTTATTGTACAGGACTGAAGCTGGTAATGTGCCGTAGAAACAGCAAGATGATCTCAGTAACAGATGGTCAGGGACGTGAACATGGAACAGGTTTAAAGTGGAATAAGGAAAGGTTCTAATTGAATATATCCCTGGAAGAGAGTGTATTAAGGCAACGAAGTCCATATTTCATCGTTGAACTCAAAATCGGAGTGGATTCTTATATTCTTCCATCTGTACTAGACTGGAACATCCATCAGTCCTGACAATCGCGAATTTTTTTTTTATAGTTCTCAATACCAAAGTTGTTTTGCATTACTGCTGCTGATTGTCCACAACATTTCCAAATAGACTGTGGGCATTTAATTTTTGTTGTAGCTCATATCGAATGTTTTCCTCTCAATTTTTTTCTAATCTTCGTTTTGTTATAGTGCAGGTGGAAGTAGAGCATTGAATCTGTCAGAGGTTTGCTTTCAATTACGAAATTATGGATAAAATTTAAGTTTACACCTGATGAAAAATTTTGAACATAAGCATATGACACTGACTCCACAAAGGGAATAATTTCTAGAAAAAAATTCTCTGAAAAATTTTCATCATTCTTGTAATTAAATGATTTATAGATCCACCTTCAAATAAATATCATTAATGATGACGTATGTTCATTTAACAAATCATCCAGTCGCAGAATCTTCTTCATTCTCTCATGAACGTTTATGGAAATATATTTCAACAATTATGTTCATAATATGAAACACAGAAACCGCTATTCTTAAAATGTTAATTAAAATTCTTAAATTAATTCTCCTGGTAGAGAAGGCATAATGAAAAATCTAAAAATTACAATAATTTTCTCTCGCGCAACCAGAGAGTTTCTTCAATTGTTTGCAGCAGTGACATTATCGACTGTTGCTCCATTTCACAGTTCATTTGTTTTCTCGCTCGAACAGCGCATCACACTGTTCAAGTTTCACACGCAATTCTCACATAACTGCCGTGTCTTGGGGAAATGTAGATGCACTTTTATTGTATATCACTATGGCTTCTGCTCATAGTCCACACTTAAAAACACTAGTATATAACAAATTCTTCTATCTATCTTGAAATTTTGTGCTAAACTATCACAGGAGTAATCTCACTGTCTCTTAACCTATCACAGGAGCAATCTCACTGTCTCTTACCCTCTAGACAACATAAACTTCTTGATATTTATATACACATTCGACTCATAGTCAAATTCCACTCTAAATTCTTCTCCATATTTGGTATCACAGATCTACGATCCTTCAAAAAATTTCTTAATATCATTATGCGGGAATAAGCCCTTTACTCTTTTCGATTCGGGATGTGCCAACAAGTATGATACAGGATTTGGTACATTTAAAATAACATATGGTCCGGTATAAATAAGATTCCATTTCTTTATATGTTCTTCATCAGTTTCGAGGAATGGATGTGTCGCCTCAATAAAACCTTTTCTCCAAGATGAAACGTCTGAATCCGGTGAATCCGTTTATCATATGTCAATTTCCGTGGTATTGTCTTTTTAGTTAAATTGACAAGTGCGAGTCGAATCTTTTCCTCCCATTTTAAATTCTGGTCTTCATACTTTGGCAGATGGTTTATCCAGAAATTCTTTTCAATCTGACTAAACATAAGCTCTGTTGGAGTAAAGTTAGTTGTGGTATGTGTCAGATTATTAAATATTTGTTCAAATTCTGACAAATAATCAGTCCATGATGTTTGTTTACTGTGACAATATGTATGCATAAATCGGTTTAATACTCGGAAAACTCGTTCTATTGGACTACCTTGTGGATGGTAACATGATGTCAAAATTTGTCGAATACCAAGCTGTGTTAATTTTTGCTTCCATTTAAATCCGGTAAAAATTCTAGCATTATCTGTAATTATGGATTTCGGTAAACCTACATGCGGAACATAGTCACGCACCATTCTCACTACAACAGCTCTGGCTGTAGCACACTTTAGTGGATATAGTTTTACATATTTTGTAAACACGTCAAAGAATCTAACAATGAATTTGACTCTTCCTCGTGATCGTGGGAGAGGGCCGCAGATATCACACGAAATTAACTCCCTTGGCTCTGGTGGAATAACTGAATGCAGAACATGATTACTACCTCTATTATCGGGTTTTGCCTTTTGACAGAGTAAACAGTTTTGTATTGTTTGGTGCACTTTTCTCCGAATATTCGGAAAATAACAGTATGCTCCTATTTTATTGGAACATTTAATTACACCAAAATGTCCCCATGATAAGTGGGTAAACCAAATTAATTTTTCCTCATATTCCTTCGGGATACATACACACCACCGTGGATTGTTGTCCTTCCCACATCTGAAGAATAATACTCAATTTACTAATTTATAATGAATTAAACTAGCCCTTGAATTTTGTTGTTCCTTTATCTGAATTATCTTCTGCCATCGAGGGTCTTTTCGATGTAAATTTCCCATATCTCTACAAAGATGTACATAATAAGTCTTGTAGATATTGTCCTGCAACAGTAATACTGGAAAATCCGAAGTATTTACCGATTCTATTTCCGGCGTTAAACCTTCTGGGGATCTTGACAGTGCATCCGCAATAATATTTTCTGTGCCAGATACATGAATCATTTTAAATTGGTACTGTTGTAGTGGTATTGTCCAACGTGACAGTCCGGGATGTAATGATTTACATGTTTGCAAAAAGGTTAGTGATTGGTGGTCACAATACACAATCGTTTTCGAACGATATAGGTAATAGTTAAAGTTCTTGAATGCGCAGATAACCGCAAGTGCTTCAAGTTCTGTGGTCGTATAGGCTCTTTCACAGGGCGATAACACTCGACTAGCAAATGCTATCGGGCAGAATGTTGGTACCCCTTTCATTTTCCTTATTTGGAAGAGACAGCCACCTAATCCAACATCCGATGAATCCGTGGACAGACAGAACTCACAATTCATATCAGGGTGATATAACAAGTATGCGTTAACGAGTTGGTCTTTAATGTCTCGAAAAGCTAGTTCAGATTCTTCAGTCCATTGCCATGGCACATCCTTCCGTAGAAGCCGGTTTAATGTCTCAGATTTCATGGCTTGAGTCTTTATGAAACGACGGAAGAACGATGCCATACCTATAAATCCCTTCAGCTGTCTTTTATTCCGTGGTGATGGAAAATTTGGAATTGCACTTATCTTCTTCTCGGTAGGCAGGATACCTTTCGCATCTATCATATGTCCTAAGAACTTAATTTGTGGTAAAGCAAAATGAGACTATTGTAAGTTTACTGTAATTCCGGTCTTCTTGAAAACAGCAAAAATCCTTTCCAAAATATGGAAATGCTCTTCCCATGTTTTCGTGGCTATTAATAAATCGTCAACAAACACAGTTATACGACTACGCAATTCTGCTCCAAGAACATAATCCACCGCTGAAATAAATATTCCGGCACTAATATTAAGTCCGAACGGGACAACTCTAAATTGATAACTTCTCCCAGTATAGATAAATGCGGTATATTTCCTAGATTCATCATTCATTGGACCAGCCAGTACGAACTTCTCAAATCAACACTAGTGAAGTACGAAACATCCTGGTAATTTTGAATTAATTCATATATATTTTCCGGGTGAGTCCTTACAGGTACTATTATTTTATTAATCTCTCTCGCATCCAGAACTAATCTTATGTTGCCTCCAGGTTTCGGAACGACTAAGAGCGGAGAACAATGTGGACTAGTTGATGGCTCAATCAAGTTCCATTCTAACATTCTATTTATCTCCAGTTGAACAGATTGTTTTAAACGCCAGGGGATCGGATAGTCTGATGTGGCTTCAAGTGTAGGTGACAAATATACCCTTTAATAATTCCTTCTTTCTCATCAAAAATCTCTTCATACGCCTCTAACAAATAATGAAGTTGCTGCTTTTGTTCTCCGGTAAGCTGATTTGATTCACTAGCTTTTATCATTGTTGTTTGGTTAAAGTCCTCCTGTTGTATCAAATCCTTTGAAAGCTCCTTCCAACGACCGTTTGAAGTGTCAATTGAATTATGGCACCGCGAAAATATTTCTCATGCACAGTTTCCTTTCTATTTAAATCCAGTGCTATCTCTTCTCCATTTAATCTAAATTTAACTATTCCTTCCAAAAAATCAATCTGACAATCGTACTCCTGCATACTCCCAATACCAAGAATACAGTCCACTAACAACTTCTCCACTACAAGGAACGTGCATTTTATTGCTACATTTCCCATTTTCATCTCTAATTGTGTTTGTATTTTGACATTGGGAGAGAGTGCTCCAACAGCTCCGATGATTTTGCAGTTCTGTACCGGCAACATTGGTACCTTATTCTTCCTAATAATTCTCCTAAAAAGAGCGCCTGAGATGACATTGGCGGAAGCGGCGGTGTCTAATATCACATTCGTTGGAACTTCCTCTATTTCAACAAATACTTCCGATACTGGAACACTCGATCTGTCATTATGACACGTTATTAAATCCTTTGTTAACTCTTCAGTCAACAGCTCACCATCATTATATCTGAACAGTTGTAATTTTACTGTTTCGCCCCTAACCCATCTCCTGACCGCTCCTCCGGGGCACGATGCGGTCATGTTAGTTTGACTTATTGTTGGTCCGATTGGTATTTGTCTCTTCAGCTACTTCAGTGATTATCGGCTGTTGTGGTGAATTCGGTCTATATTGTCTTTGCTTGATTCGTGTAATTATTGTTGTTGTTCTGCTGGTGTTGGTAGAACTGTCCTGTGTTGCCATGCATTGGATTATATCGATTAAAATTCCTATTGTTCCTAAAATAGCCCCTCGCTGCACCATTACTAACGTTTCCATTATGGTAATAGTTATTGTTTACATTTTGTCCATTTCTAAGCCTCCTCGGAGAGTATAGTTGGTTATGATTATTGTTACTGCTACCATTACTGCCATTCCCATTCAGTTGCAGCTCGGATTCGCTTCTATTACCCTTCTTTGATATGACATTTCTCTTGCCCTCTTATTGTCCTCCTCAATTATATCAATATGATCAAGCGTAGTCATAAATGAGTCTATATCCTTATCATTTATATATAACAGCTGATTCTTTATACTGGTGGGTAGTCTGGACTTGAGTATCCTAAGTATATCCGGCAAAGGAATCGGTCCATCCAAATACAAAGATTTATTAATGTATTTCTCAAAATAGAGATCCTGTAGAAAATGAGAAAGGCTCAGGATATAATACTTCCTGCCTAAGTCTTTCTTGTATTCCAGCAGACCAATATTTTGCTAGAAAAGCCTGCTCAAATTCTTTATAACATTTACAAGAAGATGTTTGTTCGGGTGCCCACAATGCTCCTAATCCTTGTACATATCCAGATACAAAACTAATCTTTCGCCATTCTGTCCAAGATCGTGGAAATAGACCTCTGAAACTTCGAATAAAGACTACAGGATGAACATTCTTTTTGTCAGGGTTAAGGATTTGAAACTGTCTCTGTTTAATCATCTTCTCCTCAACGGTACTACGATTCCAAAAATCATCCTGTTCGTGCTTTTCCCTGTGGCTATCCGTTATATCGAATCTAACTTGTGACGTTCCAGTTCTGTCTACATCGGATTTTGACGTGGACGGAATGTCACGCGCAGATTGAAAATTTTGTTTCCTACTTCTCGCTGTTTCTAAATCCTCCGGCGAGAGATTTAGTGATCTATCGATATTTTCTTTCCAACGCGAGAATTCTTCGCCAAGTTGTTCACGAACTTCCTTTAACCCTTTGTTGAAAAAATTCTCCTCGGAACTCTCCGAAATTGACTGTAAAGCTACTTTCACAGTTTCTTCTATGGTTTCTGGAGGAAAATTTTGCCGCTCTAATGTCATTTCTGAAAACTTTCCCGCAAGTACATTCATCCTATGTTCTACTGTCTCCTGTTTTTCCTTCACTTCGTCAAATTGCTTCTTTAGATTATCTTGGGATTCTATAATTTCTGGTATAATAGCTACGGAACACTTTATGTCCTCTTGAGCTTGTCTTACTTGAGGAAACAATTCTACTTGTTTTTGTATCGTGTCAATTTTGACGGATACATATTCGGTTAGTTCCACTTTTAATTTACTATTGTTTTCTTGGCATTGTTGGCGGACCTGCTCAGTTTGAGCAATAAGATTCTGTTCGGTCCTTAAAGCCTGTTCTTTTATTTCCTGTGTCTGGGTATTTAATCTCTGATCTAATTCGGTAAAGGTTGCTCTTAATTGATTCTGTAATTCTGTTTGATTTTCGGCTAATTGATTTTGGAGTTCGTTTTGTATGGCTGATAAGTCTCGTTTCACTTCAGACTGTATAACGGATAAGTCTCGTTTTACTTCCGCTTGGCCTTCCGCTAAAAGAGACAACTGTTGCATAATAACAACTTATGTTTCAACAATACTCTGATCAGCTGTTGTATGAATGTTTTCTGAACCAGAGGGATTATTTATATTGCTACCGCTAGCCATAACAGTCTCAGAATTGCTATCCGTGGCCTCTGCTTCTTCGCAAACAGCTGAAGGCTGTCGCACGTCTCATTGCTGATTCAATGACATTTTAAATGCCGCTCTAGTCAATACCATTAAATAACTGTCACTAAATACAGTTTCAAATTTACTGTCGTAGACACACTTAACTTTCAAATTACTTCACAGATGGTATACAGTTCAATGCCCAGATACGAAAACACACAATATACAGTTCTACAATCTAACTACTATCTGGAAAAAAATTCTTTCTTAATTGATTTCAAACTATTTTAACTACAGGATAAAAAAAATAGATTTCTCTGGCCTTGTTCTGTAGTCTCGGTGTTCTCCAATAGTTGAAATCGTTTCTTGGTATAAGCAATCTTTTACTATGGGCACCGTATCTCACTTCTTCAGGTTCGTTACCTCTCGTTCTCGTTGGTTTTCATGAAACAAAAAATACATATATTATATAACAATCCAAGAGAGTCCTGTCACACTGGCGCCCCTGTAATTTTTCCTCCTATCTATGTAGTTCTCAATTCATTCGAGCAATCAATCATTCATGATAGGAAACGCAGCCATAGCTCAGTCATTAAAAATGTTTCAGAAATTTTACTTGTTAGAATAAAATCAGGCGATGATTCTTCTTCTCTGCAGGCTCGTGCTTTGCGGCAATCTGCTAATCTGCACAAATAAAATGCCTCGTAATTTTGGGAGCGTTGTATAATCAGTCGGGAAACCTCAGATCAAGCGGATATTTGGCTTTGATGAAGTTTAACCTTCCGAAGAAGTAATGGAGCTCTTAGATTATTAAATGCAGGTTCGTATCCAGTCTTTCGGAAGTTCCCTTCTGATTAACAACTACGCAATATATCGGTGAATATCATTAATTCTCAATTGTTAAATACACACCTTTGTATGAAGGAGCAATATATATTGCACTTTTAATCGTACAGTTAGTATTAGTTATCTTCTGTCATAAATCTCAATAATTATTATTTCTGGCAATTTGTTTGAATTTGTTTGACTATGTTTAACTCTTTCTCGTGGTTTTCAGTAGATAACTGTAATCGGAACATTCGATGGAATGCAAAATGGAAAAACGCTTTTTGTGTTGGTCAGGGTGTTGTGAACCATAATCTATGATGATATCTGTGGATGTTGATTTCTGTGAATGTCAAATGTGTTTTCCATTTTCCCTTCTAATGGTTAGATCTAAAAAATTAATGACTCCATTCCGTTATTTTTCAACTGTGAAAGTAATTTTGTTGTGTAAACCATTAAATGTACTGACGACTTCGTCAACATCGGGTTGACTGCCATTAATTAGCAATAGCGTGTCGTCCACATATCTATAGTAGTATACGATCTTTTCAGCTAATGTGGGAAAACCTTTTAGTAATTTCATTTCAAGATAGTTAATAAAGATGTCTGCCATAATTCCTGACACAGAGTTTCCCATGCTGATTCCGTCGTTTTGGACATAAATTTTGTCATTAAATGTGAAGTAGTTATATTTTAAGCAGAATGATAACAGTTCTATGAACTCATTGATTTCCACGCTGGACATATTACTGTGGTTTCTGAGATTAGCGTCAATAATTAGTACTGTTTCCTCAATCGGGATATTCGTATATAAATTGACAATGTCAAGCGAAAGAAACGCCATAGTGTCTGCAATAGGTATATCTTTTATTTTCTCTATTAATGGGACACTATTTTTAATCGAGAACTGTTGCTCAAATTTATAATGCCTATTCAAAATAGTTAGACATTTTTTCGCAATATTCACCAACGGGCCCTCTCTTCCATCAACTATAGGTCTAATGGGGTTAGACTACTTATGAACCTTGAATTGTGATCGTAGCCTAGGAATTTTTGGATTCATTAGCTTGAGATACTGTATCTCACGAGGGGCTATTACATTTGAAAGTGATTTAAGTTTCTCATTTAACTTTCTTTGAATCTCATTCGTTGGGTCTCAGGCAATTGATGTAATACCGTTTTCTTCAAAAAATTGTAAAGTTTTTTCTACATACATTTCTTTTGTAACAATAATAACAGAATTCCTTTTGTCTGCCTTTGTGACAATTGCATTACTTTCTTTTAATGTATTATTCAAGCTTTTTACTGTCAAATGATCCCTCCTGTTTTGGTTATTTGCTTCTTGGTTGCATGAGCTGTTAAGCTGATTGTGCGATAATTCTCGCACTTGTCAGCTCTTGCCGTCTTCGGAATTGTGTGGATGATGCTTTTCAGAAAGTCAGATGGTATGTCGCCAGACTCATATATTCTACACACCAACGTGAATAGTCGTTTGTTGCCACTTCTCCCAATGATTTTAGAAATTCTGATGGAATGTTATCTATCTCTTCTGCCTTATTTGAACGTAAGTCCTCCAAAGCTCTTTTAAATTATGATTCTAATACTAGATCTCATAGCTCTTCTAGCTCGACTCCTATTCCTTCCTCTATCACATCAGGCAAATCTTCCCGCTCATAGAGGCTTTAATGAGGGTTTTAATACATTTGAACTTGATTAATAAGGCACTCCTACAGTCGAGTCAGTCAGGAAGACCTGACACCTGTCAGCGCTTTTGAGAGCTTTCAACTGCGAAGGGCAAAGAGTTGTAGGTGAAACGACAGCCGTCTAAAGAGCTATGAAGAGGCGTCGCCGGAGAGGTGTTTACAAAACTGCGTTGTAGCAGCTGCACTTAGCGTACTTTTGCACAATGTGCATATTTACTGTTTGTTCGACTGTTTAGTAATGTCAAAGTTGTTTACACGCATACATCGAAATGAAATTTTCATTCCAAACAGAAAATTGGCAAAATGGATTTTCGAGAATTGCTAGTAAATAACAAAATTCCCTTGTTACTTGTAGGTCAGTGCGGCCACTGGTGAAAGGTTCTTGCCTCGTCTATGCGCCATCGGGTATGTGGTCGCAGTTGTCAGTTTTTCAATTAATCTAAAATCAAACAACGAGAATTAAATTTCATATACACTGAAGCGCCAAAGAAACTGGTATAGGCATGCATATTCAAATACAGAGATATGTAAACAGGCAGAATACGACACTGCGGTCGGCTACGCCTATATAAAACAAGTGTCTGGTGCAGTTGTTAGACCTATTACTGCTTCTACGATGGTAGGTTATCAAGATTTAAGTGAGTCTGAACGTCTCGTTATAGTCGGCGCAGGAGCGATGGGAAACAGCATCTCCGAGGTAGCGATGAAGTGAGGATTTTCCCGTTTGAGATTTCACGAGTGGTCCGTGATTATCAGGAATCCGGTAAAACATCAAATCTCCGACATCGCTGCGGGCGGGGAAAAGATCGTGCAAGAACGGGACCAACGACAGCTGGAGAGAATCTTTCAACGTGACAGAAGTGCAGCCCTTCCGCAAATTCACTGCTGGGCCATCAACAAGTATCAGCGTGCGAACCAATAAACAAAACATAATCGATAGGGCCTTTCGGAGCCGAAGGCCCACTAGTGTACCTTTGATGACTACACGACAGAAAGCCTTACTCCTCTTCTGGGTCCGTCAACACCGACTTTGGACTGTTGGTGACTGGAAACATGTTCGTTTCAAATTGTACCGAGTGGATGGATGTGTACGGGTATGGAGACAAACTCGTGAATCCATGGACCCTGAATGTCAGCAGCGGACTATTCAAACTGATGGAGGCTCTGTAATGGAGTGGGACGTGTGCAGTTGGAGTGGTATGGGACCCCTGATACGTCTAAATACGACTCTCGCAGGTGACAAGTACGTAAGCATCCTATCCGATGACCTTTATCCATTCGTGACTATTGCACATTCCGAAGGACTTGGGAAAAACCAGCAGGACAATGCGACATCCTATACTTACAGAAGTGCTACAGAGTGGCTCCAGGAACACTCTTCTGAGTTTAAACACTTCCGCTGGCCACCAATCTCCCTAAACATGAACATTATTGAGCATATATGGGATGTCTTCCAACGTGCTATTCAGAAGAGATGTCCACTCTCTCATCCTCTTTCGGATTCATGGACGGCCCTGCAAGATTCATGTCGCCATTTCCCTCCAGCACTACTTCAGACGTTAGTTGAGTCCACGGCACGTCGTGTTGTGGCACTTCTGCGTGCTCTCGGCGGCCCTACACGATGTTAGACAGGCGTACCAGTCTCTCTAGCTCAGTATATATTCACTGTTTACTGAAGAATTCCATGTACTAAATAATGGAGTGGTGAGAACCTAATTACTGTTGCTAATTAGCTCTAAATGTTGAGTCCCTACATAGTGGTTTGTAATTCCCCAAAAAATTTACGAAATGCGAAAAACTGCAAAATTATTCCAAACGCACGTGTCCACAGTACCAAAATATTCGAAATACGCACTGCGCTACCTGAACTGAAATTCCGACTCAAGGATAAATAGTTCTAGGTCTGGACCAGCTTTACTTCGACTGAGATGCGGCGGAATTGTTGTAAGTGTCCAATACTTGAATATTCTAAATGCATTCTTTAATATCCGAATCCGAAGTCACACCTAAATAATCCAGAGTACGCACTGGTTCTGCTCTCGTGAAACAGAAGTCCACACTGTCTAACCACAAAAGTATTCTAATTTCGCGTGTCTCATGACGAGAAATCTGTGTCCGAAAAATCGAAAGGGTAATACACTGCTGAGTGAGACATAGATCCTGCCCCTCCAAGAGCAGATAAATAATTGTCACCTTACTGACCACAAATATAATTATCCCAATTACATTTCTGTAACCACAGGGAAAAACACTAAAGAAAACGGTTGAGTTCTTACATGTGTTCACCACAGCCTCGATTAATTGAAAGAATGTTATTTTTTCACCAACTGTTATTTTAAACTAGTAGTTTCAGGTAGTTCCGAATATGAGCTTTTTCTCGAGTGCACTAAGACGTAGATACACTAACCTCTTATTAGGAGGGCTACATATCCACATATATTTTGCACTTGAGGAGGAGTGTAGGCTCAATAATCTACGAATTTGAAATAACAGCCTGATGGAATGACGTCGTTCTTCAAAATAAATAAATGCTGTGCTATCTCAATGAATTGTGCTTAAAAATGTCCTTTACGCGAATGAATATACGTATTTTGTGACCAGTAGTTACATTGTACCTTCGCTCCATAAAGACTAACTAAAAGCGTTGAAGCCTTAAATGTACAGTGACTGAAATATGTCAAAAACAATCCAGAGTGTTTCGTTTGGCGCCCAACATGCGACAAGCCGCCACAGCGTTCTTTCTTGCTTCAGTAACCGAGTGCGGCAGCTCTATGGCGTGTGGGCCGCCCTTGTAAAACTGTCCGTGCACGACGTGACAGCCGCGACCGCGAATGTGAGTTATATACGAGTATACCGCACACAGGGTGGCGTAATTAACCGCAGCGCCAGCGGCTAACGCGACAGCTACTGGTCGCGCCAGCGTTTTTCCAGACGAAGGTTTTCTACATGTCCTCGTCATGTCATGACCTTTCTGTCAACAAAAAACTACATTAGTAAGGTATGAACGTTATGCCACCTTTGTTCTTATGTTAGACCATCTAACAACATTGGCATATAACAAAAAAATTGGTTGACAATTCATAGAAAAATACCTTCATGGAAACATATTTACTTTGAACCAAAATACGAACAATTTAATTGCTTTGAGACTACATAAAAGATCTATAAACTCCGCCTACCTGGATCCTTGCGTGTCACAAGCCAGGATTAAAAAAATGTTATAGCAGTTTCACCTCTTTAAATAATATTGATTCATATTATGTAAATTGGAGGTGGAGGGGGGAGAAAGGAAAGGAAAGGAGAGGGAAGGAATTAATTATATCAGCTGCATCAGGATTTTGTGCGGGATCAGCAGGGATGAGCGAAAATGTGGGCCGGACTGGTACTCGTACCTGGGATCTCCTGCTTAGTGGGCAGCTGTGTTAGTCACTGCGCCATCTTTTTTTTGGGCAGCTGTGTTAGTCACTGCGCCATCTTTTTTTTCTTTATTATCAGAATGACTTGGTACTATCATGACACTTCAGTAGACCATAGTCAAATCATCATGTAACAAAGTCTGCAAAAGGGAGAAAAAATTAATTATGATAACAGAATAATAAGTAAAAGAAAAAAAACGAGAATGTAGCCAACAAACCACCACCAAGCTCACAAGATTTACATCAGCAATTAAATTTATAAGGTTTTTTAGTAATTGTTTAATTTTATGTTTTTTTATATATTTTTATAGTTCGTAAGTGACTGTAAAAGTAGAAGGAAAACGAAACAAGATTACAGTCGAAATATGCAAACTAAGAAAAATCCCAAGTTGAGTACAAGGATTGTATACGCTCACGTGTATCTATACTTCATCGATACACATTTGACAATAGAAGTGGAGCGATGCGGAGTCAAAACACAAAACAAAACAAAACGAACAGGAAAACCAGGACAGGACAAGCCGAAGCAGATCACATGTAACAAAGAAAAACACTTATCAGAATGAATTAAATTAACCAACACCTTGCCGACGGAAAACAAGATTCAACATGTTTGAGAAGAGTTCTCGATATCGAGGCATTCGCAAGCGTGTCCAATCGGCAGTGATCATGTACTGCACGTGATCGTCTGCCTCGCCCTCTACAACATAATGAACGAAGAGTCCCAGCAAACCACATAACGGTATGGGTTGTCTACCGTGGAAAGAAAGAAGAATCTGGGCAGTCCGTAGTGTAGGCAGTCTCAAAAGATCGAGTAAGGAAGGCCAGTTGTGTCCTGAGCCAAGACCAGTTTGCCTTATGACCACCACAAGTAAAGCGATGTCGTATCGTATCTGGAGACGTACAACGGCTACATAAATTCGTGTCACTAAGCACAACACGTAAAAGTCGAGTTATTTACTACCTTATACCACGAGGACGCTACGCACATCGACAAAATTGGAAGACTGATTTTGAACCAAACTGTCGTCCAAGTTGCTGTTCTTCGGGCAAGGGACTGCTTCCCCACGAGCCTGTAGGACTTTCATGGTGAGGACAGGTCTCCATAAGATGTCAGCCCCGAAATAGCTCACCACAAGACAGAAGTCACGAATGTGTTTTAACTTTGCGACCAACATCAATAGAGGGTTCAAGACTAGCAGGAAGGACACAGAGAAATAAACGAGAGGTGAATGTGAGTTTCTTGAGTCATCGTCAAAATAGTAGCATCTGCGACTTGCTTCGTATATCAGTCAGATCCATCCCCCCCACCCCCAAAGGAGCGAGGCTTCGTGATCATCTTATACCGAAACGAAAGATACGTCTTTTCCAACTGTTTTAGTTTCTTCGACTTCATCGAGGGAAGCGGATAAACTTGGGCCACGTAATAAGCTTTGCACAAGACATCTTTGCATAAGATATCTAATATTCGGACTTTCTGGAGCAGAGTAAGAGAACGCCTTTCATGCTCTAACATCGCTCCCTGATTTTGTTCCGTAACAGACTTCCAGTTGAGCGCCGCGATTTTGAGTGTACAACGATCAATTATGATACCGAGAGATGTTTAGCGATCCACCGCAGTAGCCCATGGACCAACCGCGTGACCAAACCTCGCAAGGGAAGAAACTTGCATTTACCTTCATTCAGTTTTGCAACTGAACTCCGACAAAAATCGTTGATGACAGTCTTCAGTCGATGTATCTCAGCTGGACTGCGAAGTAGAACAATCACGTCATCCGCTTATGCACGAACAGCTATAGTCCCGCTGGGAAGCGTCCAACCTGTCAGCTGGGATGCCAGCATACGAAGTTGGGGCTCCAGAGACAACACAAATAAAGTCATTGACAGCGGGCTTCTGTGAGGCACTCCCCTACGGATATTTATTGGGGGCGTCAGTTGGCCATTAACAACCACCGGAGCCGAAATACCCGTAAACAGATTTGCGAGCACTCGGCATCTTGTCGACAGTGAAACCAACTGCCTCCAGAATCCGAAGCAGAAAGTCGTGACTAACTCGATCAAACGCCTTATCGAAGGCTAGAAAAGCAAGGGCACAAGGGACGGAGTTACAGCAGCAACGGAAATCACGGCACGATACTCGACTACAGGTGTAAGAATGGTACGACCAGGTACGCAGCTTTGATGTTGTGCAACAATCGCATCCATCAGAGGCGACATCCTACTATTAACTGCCCTCACCACAGTCTTATAATCAAAGTTTAACAAAGTAAGTGGGCGAAAGTGAGCAGGGGCAGCCGCTCCAGTGCGCTTCTGGATTAAAACAATTTTTCCCACTTTGAACGAGGGCGGCACTGCTCTACCGTTGTAACCGCTCAATGTAATTCAATACGATCACGACGACACCCCTCGATCGACGTAACACTCGTGGTGTCACTCGCCTTCATACATGGGAGTGAACGTTTGAAAATTCGTGACGTTAGCTCAATGGTCGTCAATTGATTTAAATGTATTTCCCGGCTGACTGTTAATTCAATTGCTGCCACGGCGGTGAGGAGAAAGAACACATCTTGGTGGTACCAGCATTATGCGTATTTAGATGTTCGATTAATCTGAATGGTTTGCAATGTTCCAGCGATTCTATTCCATCTCTATGCTGATGTACCGACAAGGACAATTTTCGCAGATAAACATGCAAGTACGCAATGGACGTTCAGTTTCTCAATATAGTTCGTCGCACTCACTCATTATACATCTGCTGTGAGAACAACTGCATGCATTTACATTTTTGGAGTCCCACCATATTGGTTGGCTAAATATTATGACGATACGTTGCGTACAACTTCCACATATATTGTTTATCTTGTAGTCAAGACTACGTAATGAAGCCAAAATCGTGGATAAAATTGAAATATAATTTGTTTATTAACACTTCTCTTTTCACTAATTAAATATGAAATATGAATCGGGATTGGAGGTGATGATCCTATCCTTCTTTTTAAGTATTTTAGGTCCCCGTTAATTAATATCTGGTAGTTCATAAGCGAACTATTTTTTAGGGTGGCGCGTTGTTTGTATCAGTTACCCCCGCAACCGTCCAAGGATAAGATTCTATTAATGTTTCGCGCACACGCGGTTCACCATTTTATAGAATGCAGAATGACGTAAACTATAGCTTTCCGCTGTGCACAATTTTCGCGGGTTCCACAACCATAATAGTTTCGCAAGAGTATTTTTCCCAGCTAACACAAAGTTCGAATTATGTAGTCGGATTCATTTTCACTCCACCCGACAATAAACGTCTCTGATCACTTCGTCACACGTAATGTATTTTAAACGCGCTTGAAGAGTCTTTAAATAATCCCCTTAACGAATTTCGCAGTCGCACACCACTTTTTCATCGACTAGCCCAATCGCGATAACTGAAGGTAGAGAGCTCAATATCGTGTTACATGTTCTTTTATATGTATTAAAAAAACAAACGCGCCCCTATATCTTTCTGTCCCGCTTGGTATTTACTACTTTGCTTTTTATTACTTTTCATTATATTGCTTCTTAGTAATACTGGGAAGTTATTAAAGTTTCGTATTATTTTCCCCTTTTTAATCCTTCCAAAATAAAGTCTATTTATCCCCCATTTTAATTAATATGATGTTAATTGACACGCCTGTCCGCAAAGTACCGTTATACCCTGTAACACTTCATTCAAAAAGGAGGTAAAGGTAGCACCCAACAACGGCCAAAAGCTCGCGTAAAATTCCCTTTGGAAGGCCGTCTAGACCCGGGGACTTTTGAGAAAGCAATCCCAAAATAATTTTCTATACTTCCTCACGCTGAAAGGCAGCCAAGAGCGTTTCGTTATGTTCAGGTGTAATTGTCTTATCCAAGATACAGACTAGTGGATCGTAAAAAGTTTCACTGGACTCATCGATATCGTAGATGTCTATATAGTACTGGTGTAAGATACACACTATATCAGCTTGTTCCATTACGATACGTCCGTCATGTGTTGTGAGAGAATGAATACAAGTGCGTCGGCGACGGGTCTGATGCCGAAGCAAATGATATAAGGAAGTCAGTTCTTTCGTCACCAATGAACGAGGCTTCGGGTTTTCAACCCTTCCATTTCTATTTCTTCAAGGTTAACAATTTTGCCTTTACATGCCTAACACCCGAATTCGCAGAGGGGCGTGATCCGAAGCGGCATAAAGTTGATGCAGGATGGAATGGTAATATTCATAAGTTCTCCGATAGTCTCACGCTTTGGCAGCACAGAAATGTATCAAAGTTTGCCTGACCTCGGTTTTGCTAGCTGTTTCCACCGGTCAAGGGTGGAAGAGTATTTCCCAGTGGACCGTAGAGTACGCTCCCACACGACTCGCATGATGTATCGAGGGAGGGGTCAGCTAGGTGAGCAACGTTTAGCATCCAGGCTGGGCGAAACAATTTGACTGGTTGCCGTTCAAGATTGACAGTTGTGGCCACAGCACAGTAATCCGTAAAGGAAGCTGCGATAACTTCTTCATTAAGAATATTATCGCTTAGACAGTCTGATAAGTAAAATCTACCTAACCTGCTACTAGAAGTCGCAGTAAAATGGGTAAATTTAACTAACGTCGGGTATTTACATATCCAGACGTCTTTTAAGAGTAAGGAACGGACCAATTCTTGTAATTCGCGACAGAAATTAAAATTTGGAGATTGATCCGCAGGACGCAACACACAGTAAAAATCACCACCCAACAGAATCCCCGGTGGACTCTTATACAACAGATAAACAATATTCTCTTTATAAAAACGCGAACGATCCACTGCGCGACCAGTGCCAGTAGGGGTATATAAAAGAACCAAGGTAAGATTAAAAAGTTGACAACCTATGCCCCTGCCAGAATCCAACATTTCCACCTTAACCATACGAATGCCTTCGCGAAAGAATAAGGCGGTCCCAGTAGAATATTCGTGTAGTACATTAAACACCATACGAAAACCAGGTAAGGAGAAATTACCAAATAACACCTCCTGTAAGAAAACTATGTCCGCGCATGAATCATAAATGAACTGACGCAGCGAAGCCAATCACAATTCTGATTCCACACGATTAACGTTTAAGAAAAGGAAAGTGTAGGTTTGAACACTGATCACAGCTGGACAGGGATGTACGAAACCTACGTGTAGAATTAGGTAGACAGCAGACAGTCAAGGTCCATTGCGGAATCCATAGAGGAATCAGACATCGAGGGACCTCGCAACCTTCTTTCTCAGATTTCTTGCGTGCCACCTCACGGTCACGTTTTACACGCTGTTTCTGTCGACTACGTGGGATGGTGGTCTCTGCAGACGGAAGCGTGGCAGAGTTCATAGGCACAGCTTCCCAGTGATGGGATGGAGAGGCGCGCCGAGAATTTCTCGAGCCTCTAGTTCTCAAGCAATTCTCCAGAAGGTCAAGAGAAACGGCTCGGCGGCGTGTGCCGCTGCGCGCCAGGTGGCTGCGACAACATACGCCGCGCCGCTGTTGTTCTATGAATTGAATGCCGCCGCCAGACAAATACGTTCGCTGCTCGCTGTGTTCGTAACTAGTATGTCTCATGTTTCATTCGAGTAAAGTTGTTATTCAAATCAATATGGACACTCGAAAACGAACATCATGGTGCTGGCAATACTATACGGAGGATGGAGATAACGTTACTTGCAACATTTGTCGTAAAAATCTCCGTAATGTATCAAAAAATACGAGGATTATTAGACATCTTAAACTGCACACTTTATCGAGCAATAAAATAGCGACGTCCGTTCATACAGAGGCTCATTCTTCCAATAGTGCGAGGCAGACAAAATATCCAGGTACGTATGGTACAAAAGGTGAATTCCGTGCAAGAGTTCGCATAGTGTCCGAAGCGGTCCGCCACGCTTAAAAAACATTGATTTTTTAATCGTGCTCCTATAACATACAATATACCCCAAAATTAAACCTATACTATCCTAGCTTTTGCGCGATACGATATGTAATTTTATTGGACTAATTGTCGAGCATAACGTATCTCCTTGCAGGAGCACTGATCGAAATCTTACGTTTCTCTTCATAGAGGGAAGTAAACGGCAATAACAGCGAGACGAACCACTAGTGGCCATGATAACAGACGATTTTCAACCGCTTTCAATCGTCTCGGACACTGGTTTTCGACGTTTTGTTTCACTGTTGGGCCCACAATACTCGATACCAAATCGAAAAACGTTGCGCCTCATGATTGAGGACGATTACCATAAACAGAAAGAGGCTGTAAACTTGGCCGTGGAAGACTCTACCTGTGTTACTTTAACGACCGATATTTTGACCTCACTCAATAGTGAGGCATATATTGCTGTAACTGGTCATTTCATTAACACTAATTGGTGCCTGAAACCTTTAGCTCTCGAGACATTCCGTTTCCCGGAAAAGCATACAGCGCTAAATATTCGTGAGGCGTTAGATAACGTAATTTCAAAATGGAACATTGAAAACAAAGTTGTAAGCATCACAACTGACAACGCCAGTAACATGACGGCAGCCGTACAACTTATTCACAATGGCAACAAAGATATGCAAGATTTGCCTTGTTTAGTACACACTATCAATTTTGTTGTGAAAAGTTCTTTGAACAGCAACAGTGATCTCTACATAATGTGGGAAAAGGTCAGAAAATCTGTTAGCTATTTTAAAACAAGTTGCAATGCTAGTGAAAAACTCCATGAGATCCAGGATCTAATGAAAAAACCTGTTCATATATTGATTCAGGAAACCGAAACCCGATGGAACAGTACGTTTTATATGCTACAACGTCTTGTGGAGCAAAAGGAATGCATTGCAACCTGTTATCATCTTTGTATTCAGGTGTAGAGAACCTCACAGCTGACGAGTGGCGAATTTTGAGCGAATGTTTGTGTGTACTAGAGCCATTTGAAGTGGTGACAAGTGATATCTCAACTGAAAACTATACCTCTCTTTCGAAAGCTGTTCCAATAATCAGACAGCTAATCCTAACCGTATGCAATGGGATGTGGTTTACCACGACAGCGTAAGAGCTGCAGCAACATCTGCACAGCTCACTAATAGCCCGGCTAGGATTAATAGAAGCAAACAAAGTACATGCCGTTGCCACAGCTCTCGACCCAAGATTCAAAACGTTACCATTTACGAATCCCATTCATTCAAATCATGCCGTTGCAAGCCTAACTGCAGAGTGCACAAACGTGGTAGAGACCGTACGATCTACTCATTCGGCTGCTAACGACACTAGCCACGAGTACCATTTCGTACAAAACGCCAGTAGTTCCTTATGGGCTTCTTTCGATGAAGAGGTTTCTAATAACAATCTAACGAAAGGCGGTTGTAATAGCATAGACCTGGAGGTACAACGATATTTGGAAGGACCGTACCTACAACGCACGGATATTCCTTTACACTACTGGAAAAAAATGAAAACAGTTACCCAAGTCTAGCTGTCGTGGCAAAAAAATATCTTGCAATACCTGCAACTTATGTTCCCAGTGAAAGAATATTTTAAAAAACAGGACTACATATAAACAAACAAAGAAGCAGACTAAAACGCCAATTGGTTAATAAAATCATATTTATAAACGAAAATCGATAGCAGTGCAGCAATGATATGTAAAAATGCCTTCTGCTGAACAACTTTTGTTTCCTTTCTTTCTTGAGTAAGTAATCGCATGTATGCAGTTTCTGTATATAAAAGGCTATAGCACTTCTCTTTTACGTTGAAGCATGCATGCATACATGCAGAATGTACAAGGTAATTTATTTTGTAAGAATAAAGCTTCTGTTCCATATGAATTCTGTGCTTTGTTTTAAACATCAATTCTATGATTTTTGTCTTATGAGGCAATACTAATACTTTTGTACACATTAATAACGGTAGTACAGTTGATATCGATCACAGAATTTCTAAGTTTTGCGAGCACGTACGTATGACGAGTACGACCGCTGTACTGCTTCGTGTACTGAAGGTTTTATTTATTTATTTATTTATTTATTTAACCTGGCAAGATTAGGACCATCAGGCCCTCTCTTACATCTAACCAGGCATTCTACTTATTTTACAGTCATATGTCTCAGTAGGCATGTTAAACTACATCTAATACAAAAAGTGAGATAAACAATTAGAAAGGTACACCTCGAAAAATACATTATTGAAGAGAAAGATTTAAGATAGGAGTGCTGGCAGCAGGGAGTATGAGGGAGACTCATGGTGAAGGGAGGAGAAGAATAGAGAGACATGATGAAACATAATTAAGGAAAATATAAAGGAAAAGGAGACTGCGTGGCTAATAGAGATAGATGAAGAGGAAGGAATCTCAGCAGCAAGGTAGGAGACGCTAGCTTTGCTATTTGACAGATGAGAGGATTGGCCTTGCACATTAATTTTGTGGAGAATTTTATGCGGATGATAGTAGGAAATGCTTCAACTTCTTCTTAAAAGCAACAGGAGATTGAATTTTCCTCAAGGTAAGGGGCAGTTTGTTCCAGAGGCGGACAGCGGCAACTGAGAAGGAGTTTGCAAAAGTTTTTGTTTTGTGAGTGGGCACAGTTAGGATACCAGATAAGAGTGACCTCGTGTTTCGATTATGATGGCATGACAGGTTTTTAATCTCTGAAGCTAGGTACTGGGGTGCTTGCGCGATGAGGAGTCGGTGAAGTAGACATAGAGTGTGGTAGTCACGCAGTTTGTCCGGCCGCAGCCACCCTAGCTCGGAGTATGAAGCACTAACATGATCATATCGGCGAATGTTGCAGGTGTAACGCACACAGGCATTCATGGTTAGCTCTAGCCGTCTTCTGTTTTCACTACTCATGCCTTGCTGAATCACATCACAATAGTGGAGGTTCGGTAGAACGAGTGCTTGCACGAGCTAGCGTTTCAAGTCCTGTGGGAATATGTTCCGAAACTTTTTGAGAGCATAGAGACAAGCAGACGTCTTTCGGCACACTGCGACTGTATTCTCCGCCCAGTTGAGATGCTCGTCCAAAGTTACACCCAAGTTCTTCACTGTTTTCTGATATGGTATTGGAGTACCTTCGAGCAGAATAGGAGGTAGCCGTTCGCGGAAATCTGAACTTATTAATTTCTGATGGGCTATTCAGATTACTTGCGTGTTTTTTGCATTTAATTTAAGCCCCAGATTTTTCGCCCATGTCACTACTGAAGACAGATCATCATTCATCAGAGCGATTGCAGTGTTTACGTCTTCAGGTCTGACGCTTAGGTAGAGCTGGAAGTCGTCGGCATAGAAATGATGTTTACAGGAGGACAAAACCGACGAAATATCGTTGACATATAAAGAAAACAAAAGTGGTCCTAAGACTGATCCTTGTGGCACTCCCGAAGAAACATGTTTCCAGGAAGATTTTTCATTTGCGCAGACAACACATTGCTGTCTGTCTTTTAAGTAGCTTTCAAACCATCTCATTGCACTATCAGAGAAATTAAGCTGTTGCATTTTTCTGAGTAATATGTCAAAGTTAACAGTGTCAAAAGCTTTGCTGAAGTCCAGTAGCGTCAATATTGTTGCCTTTCGATTGTCGATGGCATATTTCAGGTCATCAGTTACTTTAATTAGAGCAGTGTTTGTGCTGTGATGTTTACGGAAACCGGATTGAAATTTGTCATATAGACTGAATTCATGCAAGTGTTCAGTGATTTGGTCATGAACAATATATTCCAGTGCTTTGGAAACAGCAGGCAGTATGCTAATTGGTCGGTAATCACTAGGCAGTTGCGGGTTTTCGACCTTAGGGATGGGTCGAATTATGCTTCTTTTCCATGCAGTGGGGTATATTCCGTTCACGAGGGAAAAATTAAATATGTCAGTTAAGACAGGTACTAAGATATCGGCAACATTCTTAATCATGGCTATACCGATACTGTCGTTGCCTATTGCATCAGAAGAGATTCTCATTATTGCTTTTCTTGCCGTATTTGTTGTTACATGTTTTAGATGGAAGGTATCGTTGTTAGTTATCCTGTTTGGGGATTCTTGTGGACGGTAATTATCAGCCGTGCTGGTATTCAGAGGTGCAGAGAAGAATTCATTTAATTCGTTAGCTGACACATGAAAAGTAGTTTCCGATTTTGCCTTTCCGACCCCCAAGCTACGGAGATTCTTCCATAGAGTCGTGGGTGTCAGATCGCTGCATACAAGGGAGCGAGCGCGCCTGATTTTGGCATTGCGAATGCATTGTTTCACTCTGTTCCTTAGCTTTCTATATTCTTCAAAACGTTCGGGTTTCGGATCTGCCTTGAAACGCCTGTGGGCAGCATCCCTATTAGTCATCATTTGACGTAATTCAGCTGTCAGCCATGGAGCAGGAGATTTTATTACACGGACTGTGCGCACAGGTGCATGTTTGTCATAGAGGGCAGTGAGTTTATCACCAAGTTCATTAATTTTGCCGTCGATTGTAGGTTCTCTGATTATTTGATGCCATGAGATTTCTGAGCAATCGGCTGTTAGAGCGTCAAGGTCAATACGTTTCATGTTCCTACAAGTTATGTAACGCGATTTGATCCTTGGGGGCTGCACAGAGTAGGCCAGGAATATTACATCATGTGCTGAGAGGCCAGGGGCCGATGATTGACCAACATCTCTTACTTTGTCAGTCTGTTTCGTTGCGATCACGTCTATAAGAGTATGACTGTGCGCCGTATGGTGTGTAGGTTGTAATGGAAGAATGTTCATGCTATTGCAACTAAACAATCTTCTTAGGTTTATTGCGGAGGGAGTGTCTCTTAGCAGGTCTATGTTCAAGTCACCCATTACGATGACATGTTCGTATTGACACTGAAGTGAATGTAATTCCGACTGGAAGGAACTCATTGAGCTTATTTTTGGCGGCTTGTACACGACGCCAGTCAAGAATTTCCGACTTTGTATATTTATTTCAATGAACATGAATTCAGCCTCTTTTTCTTCAGCAGGATTTGACGTACATAAGACTTTCGCTTTGAGATCTGTTCGTATATATGCGCCGACCCCGCCACCTCGCTTTTTTGATCTGTCTGCCCTAAGAAATGTGTACCCTGGGAGATGAATAGATGCAGAGGATATGTGTGGTTTCAACCACGTTTCGGATAAGAGGATTACGTGGTAGTTTAGTTGGTGGAAGAGGAGGCTAAGTTCTTCGTAATGCGCAGGTAAAGACTGAATGTTGCAGTGAGCTGCTGAAACCTCGGACTCGTTCCGCTGAGCAGCCTGGAGTAGGGTGGCAGACTGGTTTGTCCCTTTGTTTTCGCAATTTCTTAGAGAGCGCAGCACTGTCAACTTCTCGAGCGTACCCGAGACATTCTCGAGAAACTGCCTTCGCGTCGCGCGTTTATCGAGCGCGATCATAGCCCACCCCTACAGCTTCCTCCCCTCCAGAACTAGGGTCATGTAATGCAGTTCCAGTCACTAAGGCGGAAGCACGCTGTGGAACGAACAACACATACTTGGTCGCTAATTTTATTCTCCTCGGGAGTTGCTGTAGTCGGCAAATGCAGGAAACCGTCGGCGGCTGAAGACGAACGATCAGGAGGACATTGCATGGTCTCAGACTGTAACGGAGGAACAAAGACGAAGGGAGGGGGGAGGGGGGTACTCCGCTCCCTGTTCGCACACAGGCAACTCAGAAGGAGCCACTTCGTGAGCAGGAGGGATGCTGGAGATAACTTCGTCGCCACTCATCGTGCTACGGATGGGAGTTATCGTAGCATCGAGAGGAGCAGGGGACGCAATCGATGCGGGGGAGGTTGGCGCAGAAGGCAGAGCCAAATCCTCACCATCACCACCCTGAGCGCGACGTCGCTTCGTCGCCGTTATAAGTTCTACCCTGGGGCAATAGGATTCTGAACCTGTCGCGGAGGTAAAGGAGAGGAAATTCATAGGCACGATTATCAGAACTGTCTGTTTGCTCATTAAACTTCGAAGCAGAAGAAGGGCCGACCTCGGGAGTAGAAGAAAAAAGATCAGCAACCGTCAATTTGGGACGCTGCACTAATGACGGCTGTAATACAAAAACCCTCCGTGGGCAATTAGACCGGACGTGTCCACTTTCATTACATAGGAAGCAGGTTCCCTCTTGACCAGTATACATGACACGGACATGGTAATCACACACTTGTAAATGTGATGGAATATTGCGTTTGACATGCATTTCCACGGAAAGAATTCCACTATAACACTGTAATCTGTGTTGAGTAGACCAGCGTTCACGACGGACGTTTTTCACGTTACCATAAGGAGTCAATACGTCCTTTAGAAAATTGTCATCAACTTCAGGCGGGAGGTTGAACAATCAAACATTGGTATATTCGATTTCAGCACCTGCGAGTGACACCGTACTAACGGGACTTGAGAACCGTGTCACGACAGTAATCTTTCAACGTGAAGGGGATCCATAAATTTCACGTAAAACACGTACTTCTCGGCATCAAAATAAGCGGTGTGGACCTGAGCAGAGTTCACATGAATTGATCGACAAGCCAATCGTGGGTTTCTAGAGACCAGGGCTGCAAGTGTCGCGTTGTTTTATCGAAAGTAAAGCTCACAGTACCTTTTCGTGGAATACTCGTGGAAACCATGGTAGTCATAGAGGAGCGGCCGATGCCACTGAAAGTAAACGAACATAAACAGACAAACAAACAAACAAGCCGGAACGGAGGCGCTACGACTCACTCGGCAGACAGAACAACACTAACAAGGAAAACTGCACACTAGCGACGTTGCGGCAAGTGAAGTAAACAAGAACCTTCCTGCTCGGCGTTCGAAGCGGCACTGCGCCTACGAACACTGTGTTTATTACAAATTCACGATCGCGATATGCTCCCTAGCGTGTCACAGACACCACTCATTCATATAACCTTGATTCAGCTGGCCTTGCTGCCTTCTTGCCAGGGTTTCGGCGAAGACGTCAACGACAGCGAAAGTGGAGGAGAAGTATTTTAGAACAGCGGAGCTGGCGAAAGAGGCAGCCTCCTGTCCAAGGCTATAAATGGACAGAGGGCACAACAGTTCCATATATTAATGATGGTATCCTGGTAGTGCCTGTTGTGCATGTTAGTGGTTGCTGAATGTAGTAGAATACCAGGTTAACGACTTGATATTACTTTCGGAATTCAGGGATAACCCTGCGCTTCCTGCTCTATTCAGTTTATGACTTCAAATCACAATTTACAAAACTTAATGGGTTCACTACTCCAGACGATAACTGTCACGATAAATTCATCAGTACATCTTGTAATGCATCGAGATCTAAGATGCTGGGGAGTCCCAACAGTTGTGTTGAAGAAGAAATGAAATTTACTGAAATGCTTTCTGATTTTGAGTTCAGTAAGAAGTACTATGTTTGGTCATTCAATGTAAACTCTCTTCCAAAAACTGAAAAACAGAAGGATTTGCAATTAGTTTCACAGAAAAACCATATACAAATTTTAGCAGTGCAGAAACGAGATTCTTCGATAGAAAGTAGTTGATACACAACATTAGAGAGTTTTTGAAGATAAACCGGCAGTAAGAATATAATGTTTGGATCAGCATGTAAACAAAAAAGAAATCGTAAGTAGTGCAATAGATATTAAGGTAAAATCAGAAAGAACGTCCATTTTAATAATAAAGTGAGAGAATAAAAGCTATGCCCTTATAAATTGCCACGCATCTATAGCTGAAGACAACACACAAAATCTGCAGAATGTAAACGAATTTTGAGATCTTTCCAAATCTAAAAACATTCTTAAAAAACGTTTCGCTCATTTCACTGCACAAGTTAGGGAGAAGAGAAGTTTGAAAACACTGTAGGCGAATATCTAGCATACTCAAGTGCAAAAAGAAATGGTGAAAATCTAATCAATATGTGTTAAATTCTCCAGTTAAAACTGATGTGTACATACTTGAGAAACTACCAAAAAATGCCGAAAGTTAGATATCTGAAAATCAGAATTTAGGAGAATGAATAACACAAACTTTGAAGAACATTACCTTGTTAAAATACAAGTAAATGTAAGCAATAATTCACTAGAAATTTTTGACACACTTTTAAAGATATATTTAATGGCCGTCAAGCATTAAGTATTTGTTTCAAAGATGAAAATGGCAAAATAGGGTTGACTAAGAAATATTAGCAAAAGTATTTACCGACGCACAAACTGTCCAGTCTTAACAGCTGAATTAGAATTTCCAGCAGTACCAGTAAATCTTCAGAAAAATTGCCGACCAACAGAGCTAGAAATTCATGAAGCAATCGAAACTCTCAAAAGCAAGAAAGTGATGGAGACTCAATTACAACAGAATTATTGAAATGGTTAGAACCAAAGAATATAAGGGATCTATATCTGCCTTCTGAAATACATGGAAAACAGAAAATATTCCAGAAGTGTGGAATATGTCATTGATCCACCTACTACAGAAAGGTAGGAAAACAAAATTTCACCAGTTACAGAGAGATATCAGTTCTGTCTGTGACACACAAAATATTTTCAAAAATTGTCTTAAGCAGAGTTGAAGATGCTTGAGAAAAACAACTGGGAGGATATGATGATGTTTTAGAAAGGTAAAATCCTGCACAGAACAGATTTTTAGCTTCAAAACAATAACTCGCTACAGAAGGTTAACCAACAGACCTATTTTATTTCGATTTACCGATTTAAAGAAAGCATTTGATTCGGTAGACAGAGAAGTAATAGATAAAATCCTCAGAGCGTTTGGTGTAAAGCACAATTAGCACACATACTTTATAAAACTCTAACAAATAGGATGTCTAAAATTGCGTTGCGTCAACTTCTCTCTACCCAGACTTCACAACCCGCGGGCCATTGCGTCAGTCTGCTGCCTGTGAAATTGCGATATGTGGCGCACAATAATGCTGAGTTGGCATAGTGCTAGACACCAACACAGAGCAGTCGCGAGCGGTATTATCGTGCTGTGTTGTCCCAGTCTCTCTACATGACTAAAAGTGGCGCTTTGTAACAATACAACCGAAATAAGTGGATGTAAATACTGGTCCCTCCGGTCTAACATTACCTGTCCTTTACTACACCTATACCGAAAACTACTCCATGTGAGCCATCAACAGGATATGGGTCACCTAGCGTTTCCTGCAACTAGCTGCCACTTACACTGGCTGTTGTGTATGGGTCGCTCCCAGACCTGAGCTGCTGATACTTAAAACCCGCCGGCCGGGGTGGCCGAACGGTTCTAGGCGCTACAGTCGGGAACGCGCGACCGCTAGGGTCGCAGATTCGAATCCTGTCTCGGGCATGGATGTGTGTGATGTCCTTAGGATTAGCTAGGTTTAAGTAGTTCTAAGTTCTAGGGGACTGATGACCTCAGTAGTTAAATCCCATAGTGCTCAGAGTCATTTGAGCCAACTTAAAACCCGCCACGCATCTGGGGTCTCCTTCCAGCTATCATCAACCCAGCCCTGGGCGTCTCTGAGGGATTTTGTGTTCACCGCCGGTACCTGAGTGCATCTCACATGTAATCTACTGCTGGGGTTGCTGCACGTCCAGTTTCCTCGCCTTGCTGTCAGTGGAAAGCCTGACGTAGCAACAAGTTCGCTAGGCCGTCGTTGCAGCACCTCTGCTGTGGCTGCCTGATCGTCTGCTGGTCTCTGTTGTGAGCCACCACAACGTGGGCTACGCCACCTAGCATCGATGCATTTCGTCGAGAAGCCACCAGCCGCTACTGTGTAGATCTTACTAAATAAAGTGTGATGTTTGTACCACCCCATCTCTGATTCTACGGCAGCCAGGAGAAAAAGTGTTTCACACACATTGCCATGATTATCGTACAGAGTCGTGATCCTCATATTTTATGGTTTTAGTGAGTACTGGATCATACTGACGCTTTTGAGGCTGCTCAACAGTAATAACTGCTTCCATAAGTGACCCAACAGCTTCGCCCAATATCAACTGATTTCAGAAGAGCCAGTAACATTATGCAGCATCGCAAGTCAGCAAACAGCATCGTCACGTCATCACAGTGTGGTGAGTGACGACAATTGATTTGTCTGTCCGCTATTCACGCTATTCGAGTAGGTCGAGATGTCTGGTCAGTTAGACTGGAGAATGGGGTCCAAAGTGTTGTTAAGTGACACTTGTATCGAATGCAGTGGGTTTAGAGAGAACACTAGAGAGACATGTGAGACGCACCCAGTAAAGGCAGTGTAGTTTATTGAGCACGATGGATGTGGTCCAGTCGTCACCTATAACTTGTTTTAAAAGTAAGAGACCTGGGTTTACAGACAACGCAACGAGTGCGAGTAATTGGTGGTCAGACATAAAGATCAGTATTAAGAATTATTATAGTACTGCTGAGGTTAGGTATTTACTGTGTTTGTCCTGTTGTATTTTGGCCTGTTGCTAGACAATAAGCTCTACAATGAGTAAATTAGGGGAACGGATAGTCAAAACCCCAGAAGTGCACCAGTCTTCATTAGATCAATCGGCTCAGATGAGAGCAGATAGTATAGACCTGCATACGCAATTAGACACTATGAAAGATGACAGATCCTCGTTTAGCTTTTCCTCAGGTAAGTCAGAGGAAGATGTGTCGACGAAGCCAGGTTGTTGGGTGGATGAAAAATTGTCGCATATGGCCACGTTACGTTTAATAACTGATGCTAAAATATATGTGACGTACCAAGAGGGTTTGAGAAACGCTCAAACATTTGAAGTACTGAGAAGAGGTTTAGTACAGCGATATACAAGGCAAAGTAGCTGTAGGTATTACCGGGAACAGTAAAACAGGGTGTCACAAAGATAAGGTGAATCCATCTAAAGTTTCATAGATATAATTAGAAAACTCAGTGTTAACAACTATGAGTTAACCTCAGTCTGGGATAAGAGAAGCATATTGTCACTGGTATCAAATGTTACCTATGTGATGTCGGGCGATTTACGATGAGACAGCCATCAGCTACAAAAAAGTGTAGGAAAACTGAACACAGAAATCGAAGAACATAGGGTATGATAAGAAAGTGTGAAACAGGAGATAACCAATAATTAAAAGATAACAGAAGACCCAGGGCCGCCGCGCGGTGCTCCCGGTGAAATTTAGCATGACTGGAATGTGCACAGAGGCGATATTTTGCTTGACTGGCGTAGTGGTTGGGAGAAACACAAGATTTATTGGTGTTCAAAAATGGTTCAAATGGATCTGAGCACTATGGGACTTAACATCTATGGTCATCAGTCCCCTAGAACTTAGAACTACTTAAACCTAACCAACCTAAGGACATCACACAACACCCAGCCATCCCGAGGCAGAGAAAATCCCTGACCCCGCCGGGAATCGAACCCGGGCGTGGGAAGCGAGAACGCTACCGCACGACCACGAGATGCGGGCTTCATTGGTGTGTGCTGCAAGTTTGAACATCATGGGAAAGAGGCGATAAACCCTTCGTGGTATAAGCTGTGTCGAGTAGGGGGTAATGGTATGCTTTTGACAGATTGAGTGATGTTTTCATATGGGGCAAAACATTTCGAGGAATATATGGACGTTTTGCCTTGTGTAGGCGATGGTAGCATCGTAGCCTTAAGCTTAGATTTCCTCGGCAAGTATCACGCTAAAATTGTCGAACGTATAATGTAACTCAGTGGAACATTATTCGATCTGAGGAAAATTGTTGTAAGTGACACTCTGCCACATGATTCGTCTCTCATGAAAGATGACCTGATTAAGATGCGTTTAAGACCACTAAGGGTCAATTCGTCCAATAAAGTACGCAAGTTACAGGAAAGCTGCTCTGGTTGAACAAGGGAACGGATCTACTAATGAAAGTATTATGTGTGGTCGAGCCGTTGGGAGAAAATTATGAATTAGACTAAGCATTGTGTTTTGTATGCAGGAGTATTGTATGCATACTTCAAATAAATGGCGAGGAATTAGATAATTCTGGAGCCAAACACATTAATTTTTCAAATTGGTTGTTGGTCACCAATTTGGATACTTAGGACGGAGATGACATGGACAGAATGAATCTGAAACCTGAGAACAAGCAAGCAGTAAGCGTAACTGCATTACAGAAGAAAGGGAAACGTTTGGAACAGAGACATTACTGATGGAGGAGCTGTTAATGGAGTTTGAGGGCATGATTTTTCACTTGGGCCTTTGCCAGCGATCCTAGTTACAGAATACAGATTCCCAACACATTATGTACTGTAAACTATACCACGTTCCTCACCACATTCCTCTGGTGATTGACGAGTTCATTCACCAACAATTACAGTACAGTACTACTGAAGTACGTACCAGTCAGTGAGGTGCACCAATAGTGATCATACTGGAGGAGGGCACAGATGGAACTCAGGCATATTGGTTTTGCTGTTACTACAGGTTCCTCAATTATCATGTGATTATGCACACTTACCCAGTCCCAAATATAGATGAACCGTGGGCAGCTTGGGGCACTGTAGGATCTCTTCCACCATAGATTTGTGGAGTCGTTATTGTCAACTAGAAGTAGCACCAGAGGACCAGCCATAATCTGCATTTACAGTTCCTTCATGTCGCTACCTATATTCTCGCTTGATGTTGGGGCTAAGAAAGAAGCCAGTAACATGTCAGCATTTGATGAAAGGGGTGCTTAGGGCACTCAAAACCGAACCAATGTATGGTGTATTTGGACGATATACCGCAAAAGAAATGGATGAGCATGTGAAACAGTTAAGGGAGGTTTGTGAGAGGTTATGTGTAGTGCATTTGTCACTGTAGGTGTCACTATACACTACAGCATGTACTATATTTAGGCTACATGATTAGTAATGACGGAGATTGGACAGTCCGTATGTTAATAATGGCTATATAGTTTTCCAACATTTCACACTACAAAAGAATTACATTCTTTTTAGGATTAGCAAACTGTTATAACAAATTTGGCACAATGTTTGGAGCAACAGCATGAATACTGATTCATTTGTTGGAAAAGATGTAAAGTTTCATTGGATTTCAGTATATCAAAGCGCATTTGAAAAACTGAAAGAATTGTTGACAAGTATTCTGACATTGATCTTTCGGAACTATGAAAAGGAATTTATATTATCTTTTGATGAGGTTAGTCATGTTTTGGGCTATATGATGAATCAAGAACCAGAGGGGAGGGAAAATTCAGTTGCCTAAGCACTGAATATTCTAAATAGAGCAGAGATGAACTATTCTACCATTCAGAAGGAAATCTTGAGCCTCATATAAAGCATGACATAAATTCGGCATTATCTATATGGTAAGAAGTTTAAGGCATTAAGAGGTTACATGGCACTGAAATTGTTACTAGAGTCAAAATATCCGTCTAGTTTTTTAACATGATGGGAAGTGAATTGGATTTCAAAGTAAACCGTAAATTACGTAAAAATCTTGAGAATTCAGATAGCCTCAGTAGAAAAATTTGTATATTACAGAGGAATGACAAAAAGGACAATCAATTGATGAGAACTGTAAACGATTTCCAACGCAGCCACACTTCATTATGCGTGACGATGTGTTATGTAGGACAACGAAACATGGTCCGTGTGTCGTAACTTCAATCATGGTGCGAGAGAAATTGTTTAAATGGGCGCATGATCACATGTTGGATGCCAACGAAGTTATAGGATTATAGAATGGCGTGTGACTATGGATTACACTTGGCATACTCATCACAAACTTATTATATTTTCTGCAAAATTAGGACATCATTGTTTATTTTCAGAAGCATCTCTGTATATACAGACACCCACATAAGAAAATGGGAAGTAGACCTAGATATTGTTTCTACACTACAGTCCCAAGTTGCCATACAGTGATACGTTTAAAAAAGCGTGAAGAATCTCGAAGTGTCTGCTTATTCTACATTTCGCTTGTAAATTACTTTTACCCTAATCATGTCCATCGTGACAGTGTAAATATTCCTTTTACAGTGTGCCAGTGGTTACTCATCAGGTACAGCTGTTATACCATGTATAGTACTGCACGGTTAATTTCTTGTCTTCACTGCATTGACGTCTATACAAAAGTGACAAAAGTGATGGCATACCTCCTAATATAGTGTCAGACCTCCGTTTGCTCGGCGTAGAGCAACAGCTTGACGTGGCATGGGCTCAACGAGTCCTTGGAAGTCCCCTGTAGAAATGATGTCTCTATAGCGGTCGATAACTGCGAAAATGTTGTCGATACAGGATTTTGTGCACAAACTGACCTCTCGATTATGTCCCAGAAATGTTCGATGAGGTTCATGTCAGGCCACCTGGATGACCAAATAATTCTCTCGAATTGTCCAGAATGTTTTACAAACCAATGGCGAACAACTGTGGCCAGGTGACATGGCGCACTGTCATCCACAAAAATTCAATCGTTATTTGGGAACATGAAATTTATGAACGGCTGCACATGGTCTCAAAATAGCCGAACATAACCATTTACAGTCAATGTTCGGATCAATTGGACTAGACGTCCCAGTCCATTCCATGTAAACACACTCCACACCATTATGGAGCCACCGCCAACTTGCACAGTACCTTGCGACAAACTTGGGTTCATGGCTTCTTGCGGTCTATGCCACACTCGAACACTACTATTACTTCTTACCAAATGAAATTGGGTTTCTTCTGACCGGGCCAAGCTTCGCCAGTCGTTTGGTGTCCAACCAATGTGGTCATCATCCCAGGAAAGCCGCTACTGGCGATGTCGTGCTGTCACCAAAGGCACTCACATCGATCGCCTGTTGCCATAGCCCACTAATGCAAAATTTCGCTCCACTGTCCTTGCTGAGAGGTAACGCTTGAAAAATTGGTATTATCTCACACACTCGGAATATTGAATTCTCTAACGATTTCCGAAATTAAATGTTCCACGCTTCTAGTTCCAACTACTGTCCCGTGTTCAAAAACTGTTAATTCCCCTCGTGATTCTACAATTTCGTCGGTAATCTTTTCACATGAATCACCTTAGTACAAACGACAGCTCCGCCAATGCACTAACCTTTTATACATTGTGTAAGTGACAGTAAATGCAGAGTGTTAAAAAAATGCCTATCCTTTATTTCAGGGGATGACTGTATACATGAAAACAAGAAAAAAGTCTTAGAATCATGTGTTATACAAAGCATACATTCTGTCATATGACCGCTTGTTCAGATGAGGTGCTCAACACGATGTCTGCTCATCTAATTGCATGCCCCTGCCCGACAGTGTAAGTACTCACGCACTCTTTGAAATCATCCTGGCTGGTTCTGAATGTGCTGAGGTGCATGGAAGATTGTGTAGTGTCTGCACATCGTTCATTGGAGTGGCGTAGACAATTGCTTCGTGTGTTCCCATATTCAGAAATCTGATGGATTTAGGTCTGGAGAATGATCATGCCAAGGTATGGGACCTCCCCAGCCAATACACTGGTTTTCAAATGTCCTCGTCAGGTGCCGGCACACAATGCAGAGGAAATGGCTGGTGCTCCTTGATGCATGAACCACATCTGTAGTCATTACATTCTTCAGAAAGCGGTGATAACGAGCACTGCATAACCTCTGTCTTAGAACGTATGGCGCTAGTAATTTATCACCAAGAAGACATACCCATACATTGATTGAGAATCGATCCTGATGCCTTGTTTCTTGAACAGCATGGCTATTTTCATCAGCCCACACATGCTGATTACAAAAATGTACAACACCATCTCGTGTAAATCATATCTCATCAATAAACAAAAACTTGAAGCAAATTTTGGATCTGCACCACACTGCCGCAAGAACCATTGGCAGAAATGCGCTCTGGTAGGGTGGTCTTGTGCCCTGCTGGCCTGGATGCGCTGAACATGAATGGATACAACAACTGCTCATGAATTACCACCCACACCAGAGGACGACTAACAACTTCAGCCGCGGCTATTCGTCGCCCTCTGGTTTCAGGATTGCCGTCCACTGCACCTAGAACATGCTCCTCCATTTTAGGCATGTGGACTGAACGAGGCCTTCCACTGTCTGCCTTGTTGGGTTATATGGAACCTATGCATCTTAACAGATAGTACTCTGCGTGGTGGAAATCTTTCAGTGTACATGTTATGGACTCTCAGATTAACTCCATCTGCTAAATTATAGCACTAAATCATGTCTACCATTTCCCTTGTGGCCTAAAAGACCTCTGTAGCTAGGTTGTGTCAGAGTATCAGCAAGAGAGAAAACATGTTGTACCACACCACAAACATCACAATAACGCGTACTTTAAAAGTGGCCTGTAAATAGGCCAAACATCACAGCAAGCACCTGGAGCATCCCAGCATGCTGTTGGCCCTGGTGTACAAGTCCATTGCAACAATGGTGCCCATATCCATAACCACAGGTTCGTGATGCCTCCCTACCTCATAATGTTCCACGCCAGAGGTTGTAATTAACATTAATTATAGGATAGTCGACTGTAGTAGGACAAGTAATGCATTGCCACGAATAACATCATAAGAGCATCTTCTATGAACACATGTTCATTTGTCATACGCCAGAACGTGTACATTATAGGACCTATAGTCATGAGACATTTTTGTCATGTTTTGATGCATATTATCATTCCCTGAAATACTTGATATTTCCCTTGTATCTGGTATCACCCATGGTCGCCGGCACTGTAGCTCAGCGTGTTCGGTCAGAGAGCTGGTTGGCCTCTCTAATAGAGAAACTGAGTTCAAGAACCAACAACGAACTTGAACGGATGTCATGTGACGTCCGCAACGACCAAACACAATTGTAAAAGAAAAAGTGGTCGAGGGGTAGCGTCTTCGGTCCCGGGCTCGACTCCCGTCGCTGCTTAAATTTTTATTTAATAATCGGCATTGGCGGCCGAAGACTTCCGGCACAAGAAGTCAGCCTCATTCTGCCAAGGCCTTGTCAAAGAGGGCAGAGCAGCAGTCATAGGTTCAGGGCGTTCTCTTCTCCTAGGGGTGGGAAACTGCCTCTAAAAGGCGGAAGAATCAGCAATGATCAACTGCCTCAGGATGCAGAAGGCAATGGAAACCACTGCATTAAGGATACGTAATGTGTATCCACAGAACGTGTGGCCTGTAATTGAAGAAGTGTCATGGTGATCTCTCTATTGACAAAAGATTCCGGAATAGTCTCCCATTCGGATCTCCGGGAAGGGGTTGCCAAGAGGGAGGTTACCATGAGAAAAAGATTGAATAATCAACCGAAGGATAACGTTTTACGAGTCGTGGCGTGGAATGTCAGAAGCTTGAATATGGCAGGGAAACTAGAAAATCTGAAAAGGGAAATGGAAAGGCACAAGCTAGATATAGTAGGGGTCAGTGAAGTGAAGTGGAAAGAAGACAAGGATTTTTGGTCAGGTGAGTATAGGGTAATATCAACAGCAGCAGAGAATGGTATAACAGGAGTAGGATTCATTTTGAATAGGAAGGTAGCGCAGAGCGTGTGTTACTGTGAACAGTTATGTGACAGGGTTGTTCTTATCAGAATCGACAGCAAACCAACACCGACAACGATAGTTGAGGTATACAGGCCGACGTCACAAGCTGAAGATGAAAAGATAGAGAAAGTGTATGAGGATATTGAAGGGTAATACAGTATGTAAAGGGGGAAGAAAATCTAATAGTCATGGGGGACTGGAATGCAGCTGCAGGGGAAGGAGTAGAAGAAAAGGTTACAGGAGAATATGGGCTTGGGACAAGGAATGAGAGAGGAGAATGGCTAATTGAGTTCTACAACACGTTTCAGCTAGTAATAGCGAATACCCTGTTCAAGAATCACAAGAGGAGGAGGTATCCTTGGAAAAGGCCGAGTGATACAAGAAGATTTCAGTTAGACTACATCATGGTCAAACAGAGATTCCGAAATCAGATACTTGATTGTAAGGCGTACCCAGGAGCAGATAAAGACTCAGATCATTTCCCGTGAATTATTATGGGTGGAGGTTACACTCAGCTAGGTTAATAATTGGTTCTTTTTACCGGCCTCCCGACTCAGCGGCGTTAGTGGCAGAACAACTGAGAGAAAATCTGGAATACATTTCACATAAATTTCCTCAGCATGTTATAGTCTTAGGTGGAGATTTCAATTTACCAGATATAGACTAGGAGACTCAGATGATTAGGACGGGTGGTAGGGACAGAGCATCGAGTGACATTATACTGTGTGCACTATCCGAAAATTATCTCGAGCAGTTAAACAGAGAACCGACTCGTGGAGATAACATCTTGGACCTACTGATAACAAACAGACCCGAACTTTTCGACTCTGTAAGCGCAGAACAGGGAATCAGTGATCATAAGACCGTTGCAGCATCCCTGAATGTGGAAGTAAATAGGAATATAAAAAAGGGAGGAAGGTTTATCTGTTTAGCAAGAGCAGTAGAAGGCAGATTTCAGACGACGTAACAGATCAAAACTAAAATTTTTGTTCCACCACTGACAATGTTGAGTGTTTATGGAAAAGTTCAAGGCAATCGTAAAATGCGTTTTAGACAGGTACGTGCCGAGTAAAACTGTGAGGGACGGGAAAAACCCAGCGTGGTTCAACAACAAAGTTAGGAAACTACTGCCAAAGCAAAGAGACCTTCACTGCAAGTTTAAAAGCAGTCAAAACGTCTCAGACAAACAGAAGCTAAACGATGTAAAAGTTAGCGTAAAGAGGGCCATGCGTGAAGCGTTCAGTGAATTTGAAAGTAAAATTATATGTACCGACTTGACAGAAAATCCTAGGAAGTTAAGGTCTTACGTTAAATCAGTAAGCCGCTCAAAACAGCTTATCCAGACACCCCGGGATGATGATGGCATTGAAACAGAGGATGACACGAGTAAAGCTGGAAGACTAAACACCTTTTTCCAAAGCTGTTTCATAGAGGAAGATCGCACTCCAGTTCCTTCCCTAAATCCTCACATGAACAAAAAATTGCTGACATCTAAATAAGTGTCCAGGGAATAGAAACGCAACTGAAATTACTCAACAGAGGAAAGTCCACTGGACCTGACGGGACACCAATTCGATTCTACACAGAGTATGAGAAAGAACTTGCCCAAAGTTTCTAGCGGAACGGAAGGTTTCAAATGGTTGGAAAAGAGCACAGGTAGTCCAAGTCTTCAAGAAGGATCGTCGAGCAGATGCGCAAAACTATAGACCTATATCTCTGACGTCGAGCTGTTGTAGAATTTTAGAACATGTTATTTGCTCTCGTATCATGCCGTTTCTGGAAACCCAGAATCTACTCTGTAGGAATCAACATGGATTCCGGAAACAGCGATCGTGTGAGACCCAACTCGCTTTATTTGTTCATGAGACCAGAAAATATTAGATATAGGCTCCCAGATGGATGCCATTTTCCTTGTCTTCCGGAAGGCGTTCGATACAGTTTCGCATTGTCGCCTGATAAACAAAGTAAGAGCCTACGGAATATCAGACCAGCTGTGTGGCTGGATTGAAGAGTTTTTAGCAAACAGAAAACAGCATGTTGTTCTCAATGGAGAGACATCTACAGACGTTAAAGTAACCTCTTGCGTGCCACAGGGTAGTGTTATGGGACCATTGCTTTTCACAATATACACTCCTGGAAATGGAAAAAAGAACTCATTGACACCGGTGTGTCAGACCCACCATACTTGCTCCGGAGACTGGGAGAGGGCTGTACAAGCAATGATCACACACACGGCACAGCGGACACACCAGGAACCGCGGTGTTGGCCGTCGAATGGCGCTAGCAGCGCAGCATTTGTGCACCGCCGCCGTCAGTGTCAGCCAGTTTGCCGTGGCATACGGAGCTCCATCGCAGTCTTTAACACTGGTAGCATGCCGCGACAGCGTGGACGTGAACCGTATGTGCAGTTGACGGACTTTGAGCGAGGGCGTATAGTGGGCATGCGGGAGGCCGGATGGACGTACCGCCGAATTGCTCAACACGTGGGGCCTGAGGTCTCCACAGTACATCGATGTTGTCGCCAGTGGTCGGCGGAAGATGCATGTGCCCGTCGACCTGGGACCGGACCGCAGCGACGCACGGATGCACGCCAAGACCGTAGGATCCTACGCAGTGCCGTAGGGGACCGCACCGCCACTTCCCAGCAAATTAGGGACACTGTTGCTCCTGGGGTATCGGGGAGGACCATTCGCAACCGTCTCCATGAAGCTGGGCTACGGTCCCGCACACCGTTAGGCCGTCTTCCGCTCACGCCCCAACATCGTGCAGCCCGCCTCCAGTGGTGTCGCGACAGGCGTGAATGGAGGGACGAATGGAGACATGTCGTCTTCAGCGATGAGAGTCGCTTCTGCCTTGGTGCCAATGATGGTCGTATGCGTGTTTGGCGCCGTGCAGGTGAGCGCCACAATCAGGACTGCATACGACCGAGGCACACAGGGCCAACACCCGGCATCATGGTGTGGGGAGCGATCTCCTACACTGGCCGTACACCTCTGGTGATCGTCGAGGGGACACTGAATAGTGCACGGTACATCCAAACCGTCATCGAACCCATCGTTCTACCATTCCTAGACCGGCAAGGGAACTTGATGTTCCAACAGGACAATGCACGTCCGCATGTATCCCGTGCCACCCAACGTGCTCTAGAAGGTGTAAGTCAACTACCCTGGCCAGCAAGGCTCCGGATCTGTCCCCCATTGAGCAAGTTTGGGACTGGATGAAGCATCGTCTCACGCCGTCTGCACGTCCAGCACGAACGCTGGTCCAACTGAGGCGCCAGGTGGAAATGGCATGGGAAGCCGTTCCACAGGACTACATCCAGCATCTCTACGATCCTCCATGGGAGAATAGCAGCCTGCATTGCTGCGAAAGGTGGATATACACTGTACTAGTGCCGTCATTGTGCATGCTCTGTTGCCTGTGTCTATGTGCCTGTGGTTCTGTCAGTGTGATTATGTGATGTATCTGACCCCAGGAATGTGTCAATAAAGTTTCCCCTTCCTGGGACAATGAATTCACGGTGTTCTTATTTCAATTTCCAGGAGTGTATATAAATGACCTAGTAGATAGTGTCGGAAGTTCCATGCTGCTTTTCGCGGATGATGCTGTAGCATGCAGAGAAGTTGCAGCATTAGAAAATTGCAGCGAAATGCAGGAAGATCTGCAGCGGGTAGGCACTTGGTGCAGGGAGTGGCCATTGACCCTTAGGATAGACAAATGTGATGCATTGCGAATACATAGAAAGAAGGATCCTTTATTGTATGATTATATGATAGCGGAACAAACACTGGTAGCAGTTACATCTGTAAAATATCTGGGAGTATGCGTGCGGAACGATTTGAAGTGGAATGATCATATAAAATTAATTGTTGGTAAGGCGGGTACCAGGTTGAGATTCATTGGGAGAGTCCTTAGAAAAAGTAGTCCATCAACAAAGGAGGTGGCTTACAAAACACTCGTTCGACCTATACTTGAGTATTGCTCATCAGTGTGGGATCCGTATCAGGTCGGGTTGACAGGGGAGATAGAGAAGATCCAAAGAAGAGCGGCACGTTTCGTCACAGAGTTATTTGGTAAGCGTGATAGTGTTACAGAGATGTTTAGAAAACTCAAGTGGCAGGCTCTGCAAGACAGGCGCTTTGCATCGCGGTGTAGCTTGCTGTCCAGGTTTCGAGAGGGTGCGTTCCTGGATGAGGTATCGAATATATTGCTTCCCCCTACATATACCTCCCGAGGAGATCACGAATGTAAAATTAGAGAGATTCGAGCGCGCACGGAGGCTTTCCGGCAGTCGTTCTTCCCGCGAACCATACGCGACTGGAACAGGAAAGGGAGGTAATGACAGTGGCACGTAAAGTGCCCTCTGCCACACACCATTGGTTGGCTTGCGTAGTATAAACGTAGATGTAACATTATTAAGTAATGGCTCTGAGGACTATGTGACTTAACTTCTGAGGTCATCAGTCGCCTAGAACTTAGAACTAATTAAACATAACTAACCTGAGGACATCATACACATCCATGCCCGAGGCAGGATTTGAACCTGCGACCGTAGCGGTCGCTCGGCTTCAGACTGTAGTGCCTAGAACCGTACGGCCACTCCAGCCGGCAAATGCAGATGTAGATGTACGTCTATTTTCCTCTCAATAGCCTCGTCCTTTCTATTTAAGTCGGTTACTTCCTTACCGACTTCATTAACTAACTCATTTAACGCATTCACCATTCTCAGAAGAGCCTGGTAATACGTCTCTAGTTCCGTCCGCATACCTCCAAATTTATGCATAATAGCCTGAATTTTCGCATCCTTGTGCTGGCGAATGTTTGGGCGTCTGTGTAACCCATTCCCTCGGGTTGAGAGCTAGACACGGGAGCAACAGGAGGGAAACCACGACATCGGGCTGGCCGGGGCGAGCTGCGACGCCGTGAGACGGGAGATCGGCGCGCCTTCCTGCGTCCGTTGAAGCGGCTGGCAGCGGACGGTTCGGGAGAGTGTTTTGGGGGGTGCTGCGCCAAGTCTTCGCCAGACATCGCAGTTATTAGAAGTTAAGTGATTCGTCATGTGTTGTTTCATTTATGTGTTAAATTCTACTACTTTTCTTGGTCAGTCTCTCACCCCCAGCTTGCTCGTCTGTCTCTCGTTCGCATTTGTTAGGCAGTTAGCGTCTGTCTGTCTGTCTGTCGGTCGGTCTGCCGTACGTTAATAGCTGCCTCTGTCTTGTATGTCGGATTTGGTGTTAACGAATTTTATAGAATTAAGGTGTAAAGGCCGAATTCCTGAAATATGTTTATATCTTGCCTATAGTCTTGCAGGCGGTATTTGTTTAATGTAGAGCATGTTGTACATTTTATGTAAGTCTGAATTTTCATGGGGTTTACTTAAATAATAATTTTTATAAAGTTGCCACCCTTCCACCGTGAGAGTCCTTTTAAAAACAAATTGCACTTTCGGGGGTGCATAGTTAATGGGTTTCTGTGTGTTGTTAAAAGTTTTACTCTAAGGTAATTTGGTGTGTTGCAGATTTGCACCAGTGTAGTCTTTCAGAGGTTGTTGTGAGCGGTCGTGACTAAGGCCGTGTCAAAAGGCAGCGGCAAGGTTCTCAGTCGAAGGCTCATACTGTTAATATTGTTCTTTCTGCTTCTAAATAAAATTGTAACTTGATATTTCGAGGTTGCTTTTCTGCTCATAAATTTTAAATCTGTTTTGAAAAGGCTTTTATGAATAAAATTCCCATTTATTAAAGTTAACTTCATTTTCATCAGTTACTCCCTGGCAACTACTTCCACGCTCACTTAGTGTGATTAAATGTGTTAATGTTCTTGATGAATCGCTATTAAATAAAGTAAATTCTTTAAGGAAAGATTTTGAAAGTAAATTCACGGTTCGCATGTTTTCAGACTTCGGATAGTGTACATAATATTAAGTAAAGAAAAGGAAAGAATACAAACAAACATGTGTAAGATCAGTTCCGGCAGAGTGCCTGCAGTGATCTATCCAGCTGTTATGGAAAATCCTTCCAAGGTCTGTCTCCGTTTCCTGTCTGGGTGGAAACATAGCCTACAGGTTAAAGATCAGGTCTGATCCAACACGAAGACGAGACAGAGTGTCCACGTTCGGGTTTAGCGTAGTTGGATTAGACATAATGACATAATTGTAGGAGATAAGGAAAGTTATCAGTGTTGGAGCTGTTGTGCTGTCCATTCTGGAAAACTGGAGCGCGTCCCGAATAGCACTACCAGTGGCTTTTGGTCTGTAATTAACGGGAACTTAGTGTCGCATACATAGACATGGAACTTATCATATCATGTTCGTCCGGAAATGATGTAGTCATGATAGAATGAGTCGGTACCCACCTTTGTTGCTTAAGTTTCTGATACGTATATCTGCAGAGATTGCAGTCTGTTGGTACCTGTAGATTTTCCTTGCAGTTTCTTGATGTCACTCATGGTACATCAGCCAATAGGTGTGGTTGTCGCGGTGGATAGCGCCAAGGAAGGTAGAGAGCCAATCACAGAACCTTATTCTGACGTCGTTGCAGCTGTAAGATATGGGTCTCGTCAGCATTGCCCCAAGGAGCTGCTGCTTACTAGAGTGAGGTCATAAGAGTAAATAGCAAGACCAGCGTGGGTGGTGAGTGTTGAGTGTGGGCCCTCCGCTGTGGCCGAGCGGTTCCAGGCGCTTCAGTCCGGAACCGCGCTGTTACTACGGTCTCAGGTTCGAATCCTGCCTCCGGCATGGATATATGTCATGTCTGTAGGTTATTTAGGTTTAAGTAGTTCTAAGTCTAGGGGACTGATAACCTCAGATGATAAGTCCCGTAGTGCTCAGAGCCATTTGAACCATTTTATAGAGTGTGTCTGAGAACTATATAAAGATCACTGAGCCGTCCAAGGGGTCTGTCAGAAACTTCTGTGTGTTGGGGCCACATTAGACGTCTGTCCATCGTGACACCAAGGTATCAGTCAAATGACACACTGTTCCCCTGACTATGATGGGTGGAAGACTTGTTAGCATCAGGCTCTTTGTAATGATGGTGTAATAGTCACCATTATATTGCCCCGTCACTGAGTTGATCAATCGCTATCTGAAGACTCTGTTGCAGTATCTGTGCCTTAATGCTCTTCGTGCATAAGGCTGTGCAACCAGTGTATAAGCCAACTGCAACTGTGGTGTTGTGGGAATGTCTGCTTGCTTACAGTGACAGGCCAAGCACCAACACATGCAGTACACAGGCAGCAGTGAGATGATGAGATGACACTCTGTTGGCAGCATGTACATGGAAGGCCTGTCCATCAGAGCAGTTGCAGAGTAATCTCATATGTGGCGTTGGGATTCCATGCGTCAGCAACGTATACAGTAGTCCTTCATGCAACATGGATCAGAAAGTTCTGGTGACATCGAGCAGTAGGCCTCCAAAGAACTTTTGGTCGTTTAAGGACTCCATTGCATCTTCTAACAAGAGTTGTACTTGATGGATTGTAGAATTCCCTTTACAGAATCCGAACTGGAAGTCTGGTAAAAGGAAAAGGGTTGTACGTGGTCGAGGAGAAGTCGCAGAAAGATAGTCATTTTGGATATTCCACAGAGTAGGGTTATCCAACGATAGCTCTGTGGGGAGTGAGCATCTTTCCCTCGCCTGAGGATGGCCACAATCTCCACATGCTTTGCTACTGCAGGGAAGTTGTCAGTCCCCATTACAGTCCTTTGAAAGGGGCGCCAAGTGGAGAAAAGACAGCCGTGTCAGGTGACAAAACATGCTGTTGCAGATGAGATCCATCCACCCAGAATTTCTTTGTGGTTGGTGATAAAGCTGCAGTGGACCTCTTCTGTGCTAACTGGTTCTAACTGCTCTTCGTCTATACGACTGAATCACTGCTCGGCGAAACTTACAGGCCGACAAAAACGTTAATTGATGGGCAGAAGGATGTGTGACGCCGTGGCCACCGATGCTAATTTCCACAGATGTAACAATTCCGCCTAGTGGTCGAGGTCTAGTTACATGCTCTTTGGCGGGGTTTCCAAGTCACTGGACTGGGACGACCATTAAATGATGAAGACTCCTGTCTTATTATGGATAAGGAATGTGCGAACATAACTGACACGAGGAAGGTATCCTCTTCAAAGGAATGATTATGCTTTGACAAACTTCATAGTCGAGAATGGTATAATAGGTCAAAACCGCGATTGTGAATAACAGATTTTTTAAGTTCAGGGGACAGATATTATCATTTCTTTGTTGTCATACTTCTATCATCTGCTTTGAATATACAGAGCAATTCAAATGCAACTGTACATACTTTGTGGGTGCAACGTATGTGTCAAGAAACAGTAAAACATTAAATAAAATTTTGTCTGAAATTCTTTTTCTTCAGATTTATGCAGTGGATTAGGAATCACAACTGTAACACAAAGACCGGCCTGTGTGGCCGAGCGGTTCTAGGCGCTTCAGTCTGGAACCGCGCTACCGCTACGGTCGCTGGTTCGAATCCTGCTTCGGGCATGGATGTGTGTGACGTCCTTAGGTTAGTTAGGTTTAAGTAGTTCTAAGTCCTAGGGCACTGATGACCTCAAATGACCAGAGCCATTTGAATCATTTGCAACACAAAAATAAATTAATTCTTTTCAGAAAGCAACGATACTAAGGGACCGGCAGTTCCACTCGACTGGGCATACTATACGATTACACCAGGTCACTTTTAAAATGATGTCCATGCAGTGGCTTGCTTGACTTTTCTTACCACTCCATGAATGCTGCAGGCTCGTTCATCTCGTTGTGAATGACTGCACAGCCATTTTCAGTCGCTATTGTAGGTGTGTTGTATTTTCAACTGCAACACCATACACGAGCTCCTTGATACGACCCCGAAGGTGGAAGTCCTGTGGTTGGTGGGCCAAGGAACAGGTACTACACGACCTGCCCATCTATCTGGATAAGCAACTCTGAGATACTGTCTTGCCTTCTGAATGAAATGTGCAGAGGCACCGTCGACAAGGCAACACCAGTCAATATACAGGTGAACATTACACGCCAAAAGTCAGTACTGGCCCATGATGTAATATCTGCCACAAATGTCATTATGCATCACAACTCAAAAATAAATCAGTTTCAGACAAAACTTAATTTATTTTGATCCGTACATTACACCCACGAAGTGTGTGCAGTTGCTCCTGAATCACCCTGTATAGTGGAAGTGTCGAATTGCTGACAGACGCAACAAAAAGACATCTAAAGAAGTAGGCTTTCGGCCAAAAGACCTTCTTCTGAATTTCTCAATTAGGCGACACACACACACACACACACACGTACTCACGCAAACACAACTCGTACACCCATGACCACTGTCTCTGGCTGCTGAGACCACAGGCGGTGGTCATGGGTGTGTGACCTGTGTTTGCGTGAGTACACGTGTGTGTGTGTGTATGTCTGTCGCCTAATTGAGAAATTCAGAAGAAGGCCTTTTGGCGGAAAGCTTGCTTGTTTAGCAATATTTTCGATGTGCCTGTTTGCGACTCAAAGTCTCCGCTATACGATGAGTAACAATCCATCCTTTTCGTAATATTGCCGTTATTCTATCCTGGATTTTCCACTGTTCTACTTTGAATATAAATACTGATAACAACTCAGGTTCTTATTTAGTTATCAGGAATCCCATAGCGTCGTCAGTACACGTTAATGGTTGCAACAACTTTTGTTTAAACCTTGACTAGCATATTTCACCATTTCTGAATTTATTAAGCTTATTTTATTGTTTTGTAGTTGTGTTATAAAATTTCTCTTTTTTGATTCTGGTTCTGGTTCTCCAGAAAATAATTAGAATCGGCGCTACTGTCTTCCCCTGCTTTTTTTAACATGAGATGAGAGTAGTGTGTCATGTGGATCATTTTTTTCTGAATGGTATATCTACTGACAAAGCATCATAGTAATCAATCGAGTCCGTACTGTAAAATTAAACTAATAGAATTAGATAAGCGCCTTAAATCGAGAGGAAGTCAGAACCTCCGTCCTGAAATACCACTGAAGTCTTGTCAATTCACACGGAATGCTGGAGCAGCACTTAATGACTAGGAAACCATAGGTGTCTCGAATATATATTCATTATACTAGGAGTAGTCATGTAAAATTCTTGAGACATTCACGGCAAATGTGGATAAAACGTCACGAAGAACTGTTTTTGATTTCGAATAAGTGGTTGAAGTGCAGAAACAGGTAATTTTCATTTTAAGATAAATTTTTGCCATTCTGCAGATGTACATGCTATTTCCCATCGAGAGGCCATCCAGGCTGTAACAATGCAGAACTGACGAATTTTGTGCCCGAGTGCTTATTCATCTCGGGAGAGGTACACGAGAAAGAGTTTCGTTTCCCGGCGCTGGCGGAGAAACGGGGAGAGGTCTGCATTCTGTGGTCGGAATCCTCCGCGGTGTGCATAAAAGACGAGCGGGAACGGCCTGCTTGCTCTCCGCCTGGAATTCACTTTGTGCCGCTTCCCCGAGGAGGCCTGCCGGCTGCCGGCTGCAGGGTGCGTGACGTCATCAAGTCTCCCAAACAACGCGGAGCAGGTCGATCATCGCAGGCAGAGCTTCGCCACTGTGCGCGTAGTTGACTCACAGAGGTCCACGTCGACAACGACACCGGGTCTGGAAATGCGTCAGGTGTGGTCACACGGAACTGTTTCAATCGACATAACTGATCTGCCTCATCATTTCTGACTTCAGTACATTTGCTAGAGGTCAGTCTGTACATTCGAAAAATCAGGAGCAGATTTTTCATATTTCTACGTCTACGTATGCAACTTAAACGTTGGACAGTAAATATCTCCGGAGCGAAAATAGATATTGAAAAAGGACTTTCACTGGTGTGAATGGAAGACGCGGGTTCATGAAAATAAATATTATGAGACATTCTAAAACGCATGCAAATATTAGTTTCAACACAAACATTTTTTTTAAATGGATGCTTATTATTGTTTCCTATCCAATCAATAACACGAAGAATCACAAAAAGAATGGCGTTGGTTGCATTGCAATACGTCAGTTACATTCTGACAAAATGCAAAGCGATGTTGACACCTGAAATAAAGGAAACGCGCTGGTATTGCACATCCCGAGATGAAAGCGTTACACTGTCGGATCAATGTTTGTGGCAGGATAGCCTGTTATTACTGTAGGTCCTCGTGGAAACAATGAAAGTAAGATTCACGTTTGGGTCTCGGGATGTGTAATAGCGGCTCGTTTCGTTTATTTCATGGGACAACTTCACTTTGCAATTTCTCGGGATGTAATTGACATATTTCGATGCAACCAAAGCAATTTTTTTAAAAAAAGTAAGTTTGAGTCGAAACTTATATTTGTTTACGGTTTAGAAAGTCTCTTAGTACTTATTCATTAAACCCTGCCTTACACTCATAACAGTGAAAGTCGTTTTTCACTATCTGTTGTTGTTCCAGAGGTATTTGCGCTGTAACGTTTAAGTGGGCCAGCCACCGTATATATATAATCCGCAAGCTACCTTGTGATGTGTGGAACAGGGTACTTTGTGCACCTTCCCTGTTCCAGTAACGATCCCTCTGCGGGAAGAAGTGTTGTTGGTATGCCTCTGCGTGAGTACAAATCTCTGTAATTTTGTTCTTATGATGAGTTAGCAATATATATATATAGAAGGAATCAATATATTGCTTGACTATTCTAGAAAAATACGATCTTGAAATTTTAACAGTAAATCTCATTGCAGTGTGCGAAGTCTCTTCTGGCGTCTGCTGCTAGGGTTGGATGAACAACCTCGTGATGCTTTCGCGCTTGCTAAATGAACCTGTGACGAAATGCGCCACTCCTTTGAGTTTTCACTTTTTCCTATACCTTGTATGAATTCCAGACTGACCACCAATATTCAAGCATTGGTCGGACGAGGGTTTGGAAAGCGACTTTCTACGTCGGTGAACTACACTTCCTGAATATTTTCCAATGAATCTCAGTCTGGCATCTGCCTTAACTGCAGTTAGTTTTATAAAGTCGTTCCACTTTAAATCACCCCTCGTTCACACAGACGTATATTTAAGTGTAATCATGCAATAACGGGTATTTCTGTCAATTTATGCATAATGTGTAATATTTGTTTATATTGAGGATCAAATGGCAATTTTTGCACCAAGTGTCGATCCTCTGCAGGTCTTCCTGCGCTTCAGTACAGATTTCTGGCGTTGCGGCCTCTCGGTGGGCAACAGCATCATCCATGAAAAACATCATGGAACTTTTGCAGTTTTCCACTACGTCATTCATATTGCCTGCAGCACTCCCTTGAAGTACGTTCGAAGTTACTTACTCGTCTGAAGATTTTTCTCCTTTGAGAATGATATGCTGTGTTCTGTTTGCTAGAAACTGTTCAGTGCAATCACACGGCTGAGATGACATTCCGTACCCTCGTATTTCGCCCGTAGGCGACAGTGCGGAACTGTATCGAACGCTTCCAGAACAAAAGGAACACGGCACCAGCCAGGGCGCTGGTTATCTTCAGCTTTCTGCGTCTCGTGGAGCAAAAGAGCGACCTACGTTTCACGCAAGGAGATAGAATACCATAGAGAGGCGGGAGAGCGACCAGAGTGGAGAAAAAAACTGATCCACCCTCTACCATGTTTTCGGAAGTCGAAAGAAAGAGACGTAGTACTTGACGGCGCGTGAGGAAATTACGAAATCGTTAGGGTTTAGCAGGTGTAGCCAGAAGCTACTTATCTCTGCCTGTAGCGCACTAGCACTTTGTGTACATCGTCTCTTCACAGTGTTCGTAGCTTTGATTTAAATACTGTAACCCTAGAAGAACAGTAGCAGAGTATTTACCATAAAAGAATCGATCGGTAAAATTTAGTTTAGGTTTCACTCTCGAGTGTTTTAGTATCGCATTTTCACCAAAACATTTTCGAAGAATGACAAAGGTTTCAGAGACGAACGTTCTACAGAAAGATTAGGACAATTACGATTGTTTGCACCATTCAGTTCACCCACCCAGTCGGATATGCAATGAAATATTTGGTTGATCGTATGTTTATTTAAATAATATCCAATACACTGCCTTGCCTTTCTTATGCATCAAATTATTTCGCTTGTATGTAGAGCCAAAGCTTGCAAAGTTACGCAGTGGAACTCCCTTGTATTTTTCGTTGCTTATTTAAGATATGCGAGTATGTACATAACACGCAATACTTTGTTTTAAACTAAGTTTTTTGAATTTACCGAGCAGTTGTAGTTTTTATGACGAAAAGTGCGTTACACATGGCAAAGTACAGGTAAATCAGGGGAGAACTTAAATGTTAGGGTGTGCTACCGGTCAGTCTGTCACCACAGCTAACAATTCAGGAAACGGGGAGGGGGTGGGGGGAGGGGAGGCGGGGCCCAATACCACACTTTTGCCATATTTCGATTTTCAAGATTCAGTATCAGACAAATTTACGCTTTGCACAGTTTACTTTATTTAAGCGTTTATTTGAAGTTATTTTTTTGAAATAGATAACTACCTGCTGTAGATCCAGAGTCTAGAAAATTTCTATCCATATATAAAAGCATGCGCAGATCTCTTCACAGACTAATGTCCCCTTCATGCTTTTCACCTAAAGGGCTCCTGCTAGGATACGGAGTTATAATTTAAAACACGTAGGTTACGATTGCTCAAGTTTGAACCCTTACGGGAAAATTACTACATTTGGTAATTTAAATAACACTGTTTGTTTGGCGTATAATGGATTCTTATTTTTTAAGCTATCAGCAGACTTCCACACAAGTAAAATAATATTTTCTCGAAATAGGTTTTCAACCTTCTTCAAATCTGTACCTTTGGTATGATTAAAGCGATTGGTTTCCTAACCCGTACCTCACACAGCTTAAGTCGCAGTTACGATATGATGTCAGCAACAACATAATAAAGCCATGGAATAATGTAACAAAACGTCACAATAACGAATTACAAACTAAAGACGTAACGTTATTTCCATAGTTACGCGTAATGAACTTACACATAGGAAACAACATATAAAGTATATATAAATTGAAGGGGGATCACTGCTATCAGCTGCAATGGGACGTTAAGTGGAATCAGCGGTGACGAGCGAAAATGTGTTCCACACCGGGAATCGAAGCGACTATCGCCTGCTTACTAGACAAGTGCGGTAACCACTGCACCATTCGGGACACAGAGTTATCGCAACTGCACAGACTATCTCGGTGCACCTCACGGCCGATGCGTACGAGGAGGTCGGACGTATTTGTGCATAAAGAAATTGGATCCATTGCCCATTCAGGCTTATCAATTACTTGGATGTATTGTGTCTGTTCCTTCGAAAGAACAGACACCTTGCAATCCCGCAGCTGTGAAACACTACGTGTAAATTGGAGGGGAATCACTCTATCAACTGCAACGAGACATTAAGCAGAAGATTACAGTAAAACATAAATTCTTAGCAAATTAATATGCTGTAATTGGCATATCGAAAATCAGGTCGTTTGAGCACAGATGGGCCAAACTATCTGTTAACAAGAAATTACGGACGTTTCTGTCTGTAATCTACACTTCCTAACGTGAAAGCATGCGCCATTTACAATTTCCAGAAATCAACAAAAACGGCTATTACAATAACGCCTATTACAACTGTCAAGAACTGAATCATACAAAGAAGACGTAATGTACTCTACCTTCCATCCAGAAATTTAAGTTTTCACTCTCAAGGAAAAGAAGATCTGCTACTGGCGTTTCGGAAATGTTACAAATTGTAATGCTAGCCTTTGTTAAGATTCTCTACCGTCACAAAATTATTCGAATATCATGTGGCTAAAGGTATTTGCCATGGAGAACTTGCATAAGACAACCTTTATTACACAAATAAACAAATACGTCACTGAACACAGATACAGAACACAACATGTAAGAATATGTACATCTATCTTCAGTCTTTTTTCGAGATATATGCGTGTATTTATATTCTGAACACAATGTCGGCATGATTCCGAAAAGAAACTCAGTAACTGTGTAGTTTACACGACCATACGCAGCTCTCTCACACTCAAAACAACAGCCGTAGTACGGCGTGATACCGCAGGGAGCGCTGAAAATAACGTGCCACAGACACTCTGTGTATTCTATGTCGTTGTTTTAGGAACTCATGTTGATCCCTACAGAGATTTCCAGTCTTCAAAAATGTCATAATACACACACAACACGCATAAATCATGTTCCAAAATTCTGCATGACATCGACGTCAGATCGTTTTGTGTACCTGTTCTATGACCCTTCTGAAACGGGGAGTGACCTACATTCCCTCTGATCACAGGAATGCTTGATTCCTCCAGCGACTTACGGCACACTGCTGCTAAAAGAGGAGCAAGTTTTTGTTAATATTTTTTCCCTTATCATCTGCACCCCCCACCCTCATCTACCTTGGCCTCACAATTGACCGTCACCTCACCTGGATCCCTCATCTCCGCTCTATCTAATCCAAAGCCCACAATCACCTTCGACTCCTCAAACTCCTCTCTGGCCGGACATGGGGGTTGAACCCCTCTACCATCCTCCACACCAACAAATCCTTAATCCGTCCCATCCTTTGTTGTGGCAGAGCCACCTGCCCTCTCCCAAATTCCGTAAGTCCCTCCAGATCCTCGAGCGCCATGCACTCCTTCTCACCTTCCGTATACGCCTCCCATCCCCATGCTGATCGTCTACAACCTGATTCCTTTCCTCCATCTGCTCCTTTTCCTCGAACATATCCGCATCCTCTACACCTCCCGCCACCTAGATTCCCCTCAACCCTGGTTGCTCCTCTCCTCTCCAACCCCTGCCCTCTGCCGCACCTTCACTGTTGTGTCCCCGCTTCCCTCCATCTCTACACCCTTCAACTCCTTTCCCATGGCGGTTTCCATCGACTTCCCCTCCCAAATGATGCCCTCTCCCCCTCCGTTAATCCCTTCTATCAACTCTGATCTTCACCTCCCCCTTTTGTCTTTTACCTGGTCTCTCTCTTGCCCCCCTTCCATCGTGTTTTTTCCCCACCTACACTCTCTTTGACTCCCTTCTCTTCCCAGAGTCCTTTTGCATTCCCCTCCTCTGCCTTTCCCCACTCCCTCTCACATCTGCCCTATCCCCCCCCCCATCCTCCATTGGCTCCTCCCCCCCCCACTTCGCTTTTTCCTCTTCTCCCCCCTTTTTCCCCTCATCTGTCTAGGTCCCCCACATCTGCCCTTGGCTGTGGTGTGTCATCTTCGTGCCAACTTTTTAGTGCAGTGTTTTAAGCGAGTGTTTTGTGCATCTTTTTCAAAGTGTTGCGACCAGAAATCATACAGTCGCTGGGTGTGATTTTTATATCTCTTGCGTACAGAAACCAGACTGTCGCCACCACCAGCTGCTGGTCTAGGGTCTGAACCTAGTCCTGACGCTACTGGGAATTGAAATGCAGCCTCCCATCTGAGGCCCATGCCTCACTGATGTTGACCGACTCCAGGATGTCTTCTGGGGTTCCTTGCTCCTTTACTTGCCAAACTGGTATGGAGAGAGCAGAGATGGTGGCAGAAGGTACCAGGCTGTCTACACCTGTTGGAGAGCTAGGCAGAAACCTGGGTCACAAGAGGGCGACTTTATTCCCCTCTGCCTCAGAGGACGCTGCAAGTATCAACCACGTGACAACTCTCTCAGGCCTCTCTACTGGCTAGTCAGTGGCGTGGACACCTTTAGTGCATTCAGAGGAATGCTGAAACGTACACTGTCAGTGGCTTTTACCAGTAAGAATGCCTTCTGTATAGAGGCATAGCCCGGTTGGCACCTAGACACTGCAAGAACTCATGTTGCAAGCCTGTAGCTCAGCTGCAGCTACATGCATGAAGTAAAATTATAAATCCTCGATAAATTCTCAGTAAACTTCACCCGACAGCCCATATCGGCTAAGCACCCTGTACGGCTCGCAGTCCACATCAGGTGTTACTCGCACCTGGCTAAAAGCCGGGCCGCCGTTGGCCCTCTCCTGCCGCAGACTCATATCTGCAGGCCGCTGACGCTGTATCCTTCGCCAGGGGCCCGAGTTCGGGGCACAGCGCACCAAGTCTCCATGCTACCTCCTCGCGCCAGGGTATAAGTCCGTCCCAGTACTGGGGTGGCTGTGTTGCCATCTGGTGTAGCGCTGCGGCCACATGTGTACTACTGTGGCCGCCACGATAGTCCGACTTGCCCAATGAAGCTACTTCAGTCGCCGCCACACACCGCCTTCTTTTGCTCCGGTCTTTGCTGCTCCCAGGGTCAGCGTGCACCTCTGGTACAGTACCTCGCCTGTCTGTATCTAATGACATCATAGTCGCCGGTAGGTTAAGCCCTAACCAACCTTACTCTTACATATTCTTCCTTATACTGTTGAATAAATCTTGCTTCTATGGTTTCATGACAGCTGGGGAACTGGTTCTTCGTACCTCCTATCTAGCCTGTGAGATGTTGTATTTTCACAACGCCACATCTCGTCACATAAAACACTAATCTGAGTAATTAAAGAGGCTAAGATCCATTTATTTGCCAATGTATAATATTTAACTACGCATTGTAATGCTGTATTTTGACGATTTACAAGGAGAAATGAATCCAGCGCCACTGACGCGCCTAAGAGACTATAGACTAATTCAGCGCGCATGTAAAAACATATATATTAAAGGCACTCTGAGGACATTTGAATATTACAAAAAACAAGCGCGCAACCCATCGTCCGCTGCCGAAAGATATCACTCTCTTTTTATCTCCTGTACAATACGGACGCACCATTACATAGGCGTCAGTATTAGAAGTCGGCCTCTGGGGCCGAGAGGTTCTAGGTGCTTCAGTCCGGAAGCGCGCTGCTGCTACGATAGCAGGTTCGAATCCTGCTTCGGGAATGGATGTGTGTGACCTCCTTAGGTTAGTTAGGTGTAGGTAGGTCTAAGTCTAGGAGACTGATGACCTCGGATGTTAAGTTCGATAGTGCTTAGAGTCATTTGAACAATTTTGAACCATTAATTATTAGACTTGTAATTTGTTAAACCCTACCCTGGCATTTTGTTGTATGTGGGACTAGCATGTGTGAAAAACGGAGAGTGGTTAATGAATGGACATTTCTACGTGATTTCTGAACTTTTCAAACCAGTCAAGCTCTGTCATTGTTATTGACGTAAGTGTTAACATGTTAGCCAGCCGGTGTGGCTGTGCGGTATTAGGCGCTTCAGTCTGGAACCGCGTGACCGCTACGGTCGCAGGTTCGAACCTGCCTCGAGCATGGATGTGTGCGATGTCCTTAGGTTAGTTAGGTTTACGTAGTTCTAAGTTCTAGGGGACTGATGTTAAGTCCCAAAGTGCTCAGAGCGAATCGAACCATTTTTTTTGTTTACATGTTATATTTAAGTTAAGTCCAAGTTCGTAATTATAGTGTCAATTACTCTAAATTTGTGTTTGCTTAATCATTTACTTTCTATGTGCCAAGTTTTTTTACAGAGCCAACCGTGTCCAACGTGTCATTTTGCGAACAGAACAGTCGAGGCCGACGTTAACATACTACTTATGTTTTCCCCTTGTAATATTCTTCAAACTCAGTTTTAAACTGGCCCTTAGGTACATTTTCAGTGCGAGTGACGTCCGGCAATTTCTTCGCAAACTTTACTTCTCTAATCGCACATCGCTCGCACGAAGCCCCACTGTTCCCCAATGGTACGGTGCACTTTCTAAACGGGATAGGGAGCAACGCAAGTATATGTTGCTTCCCCTTCTCCATCTGATGCTTAATAATTATAATAATAATAATATTTCCTTACATCAGACCTACCATCCTGCAACATGATGTCGACTGACAGCACAATCATTAACACTTGGACCTTGTTCTTTAGTGTTCTGGCGACGATTTAAACCAATAATCTCATTACGATCTTCCTCAGTGAAACAGTTTAGAAAAAAATTAGTATTTAGGCTTCTTCTCTGTCACAGTTTGCATTTACATGCCAAGACATTAAGGTTGATGTGATACTGTGTATTTATATGGAGAGATATATTCTGATTTTTGTTATTCATAAAACAGTAGATACACTGTTGCATCCTTGAGCGTATGTAAGCACCTACAAGCTGGCAAGGAATTTGTGTGGCATTCGTGTCTTTTTGACGTGCGTGCGGTAAATGCGAAAACGTGAACTATGGCGACGTTATTACCAAATGCGTCGTAATGAGACAACGTGCCTTTATTATTTTGTTGACTGCTGAAGGATAAACATCGGTAGAAATCTATCGGAGAATGAAGAGTGTATATGGAGGAGCATGTCTTCGAAAACCGTCCTTGTGGAATGGAGCGGTGGTGCTGCTGCTTGGTAATAACATTCGTTCCCATATCGCGAATGTTGTAACGCAGAAGTTACACCAACCCAAGTGGCAGGCACTCGATCACCCGCCCCTCGTCCTGATCTCTCCCCTTGTGATTATCACTTCTTCGGTCCCTTAAAAGAGGCCTCGAAGGGTCGACGAATTCGGTCGGACGAGGATGTACAGCAGGCAGCTACGAACTCATTCATGCTACAGTTCATAGTGTTTTACCAAACGGGTATCTTAAAAATATTTCAAAAATTTCATATTACCATTTTAAAACTACTGGTAAAATACTTCATTTGCATAAGCAGTTTCTGTCATCTGACCATTAGTCTTATAGATTGACGACGTAATTTATGTTATGCTATGATACCACCTGACGATAACGATTTTATGATTCGTCTAACATGATGCTGTTAATAATTTTATGAACCCTATTATGGTTAGACGACTGAAACTGGTTGCGGAAATAAAATATTTTACCAGCAGTTCAAGGCAGTAATATAACATTTTTCAAGAGGTATTTTCAACCTGGCTCGTAGGTGTAATGATTGCATCAATGCTCACGGCGATTTTGGCTCACTGGCATACCTATTCTGTACTGTACAGCCTTCAAATGGGAACCTTTCGATCGCCTCTTATATATATATAAGTTTTATCGAAAGTGACGAGTTTATATGTGGTAGTCCGTTCCACAACAAAATTTTGGCCTGTCAGACAGTTTAATGTAACCTAACGGGAGAATTATAAAGTAAGAGAACGTTCGAATGACTAATATCGTGTCGCTCTTCTGACGCGTAATATCCTCCAAATATGCTCACAGTGGAAAGGAGAGGAAGCTGAGAGTTCTAGAGAGAGGAACAGAGAGAGAGAGAGAGTGGAGGTGGCTGGGAGAGTGAGGGAGGCAGGGGGAGCCTGAGTGGAGTGGATCAGCCCATTACTGAAGCGGCTCGTGGCGTTGCATTGTGTGGTAGGGCGGAACTTAGACACGCCGTATTCCGGAGAGGGCGACCAGTCGACAAGGTGACTGGCGTTAACACAATGAGTCGCCAGGCCCAAACAATGGGAGGCTACGGCCTTAGCCCTTCAATTGGGCCGGTCGCTGCCCTTCGGTGAAAGGAGGAGCAGGCCGGAGGCCGGGCGACAGGCACGGCACAGGATGGGGCGTGAGGACGCGTCACTCCCCCCCCCCCCATACTTGGCAGTTCGCAGGAATGAAGGAGGCGAGGAAGACATAACGTTCTTGTTTTGAGCAACGTCAATCTTACGGCGCAGTACGGAAGAGCAATGGTGGACACTTTTAAGCTTCCTATTCGATGATTCATTTACTAGGTAGCTCTCGTGCGACGACTGTCGTAGCTTAGGATTTGGGTGGAGTGGGTTTCGGGCTGAGGTGTGCAGATGTGGTTCTCAATCTGACAGTCATATTAACACAAAGACGGTACATCATCATCATAAACTAAAGGCTATGCCTTGTCGGTTTAGCCACGTTTCTCTCTCCTTTGTCATCCTCTTCAATTCTTCATAAGATTTTATCCCCTTATCTTCTTTGATGTTTTTAAAATACTGGCCTGCCTCTTGGTTTTATTCCCTAAAACTTTTCCTTCAGATACATTCTTTAGTGATTGGTTGTGTCTCATAATGTTTCCTATCATTTTTGATTTTCTTCTTCCTATATATTTTAGCAGCGTTCTATTCTCATTCACTTCTCTTAAGACCTGTTCATTACTTTTTCTTTCTAACCAGCCATTTTTCGTCATTCTTCTCTATATCCACATTTCCATTGCTTCCAGTCTCTTTTTCTCTGCCTTTCCCAGAGTCCATGCTTCACATCCATACATTAAGACACTCCAGACAAAAGATTTGGCAAACTTTTTCCTACTTTCTAGGGTTATATGATTGTCTGTTAGTAAATTCCTTTTATTTTGGAAAGATCACAGAATAGATTTACACAATCAATAAAACAAAATAGTTCTGCAGGCCATAAAGATGCTTAAGCGGGGCTCCACACAAGCAGTACAACTAAATATCTTGCAATAACTTAAATAATTAAAATCCATGCTTTGCACCAATATACGCAACTGGGCAACAACATTAACACTTTTACAATGCTACGTCCCCGGCCATAAGAAGTCATCATAATTGAAACAACTTTAACACAAAAACATGAGATAGAAAATCAACTCTTAGACTTAACTAGGATCATAGCGCACACCTGTGTAATGGTCTACCATATCACCATCGTCATATTGCTACCACAACACGATACACACAATGCACAACCAAACCACCTCGCTACGATTGCAGGTTCGAATCCTGCCTCAGGAATGGATGTGTGTGACATCCTTAGGCTAGTTAGGTTTAATTAGTTCTAAGTTATAGGGCACTAATGACCTCGGATGTTAAGTCCCATAGTGTTAAGAGCCATTTGAACCATTGGAACCAAACCACCTAAATGAGTGTCTTAAATAAATTCCAATACAGTGACACAACAGTTGACTAATAAGATGAATTGTCAGCAGCCACGCTAACGGCGTAGTGTAAACAAAACACTGTAGTATTAACAGAATCAATCATACCCACAGAGTGTAGTTAACGAACTGAACTGCTCACGATCAAAGCATTCACATCCGCATTCATGTGTGCCATCAACAAACAACCACAACTTGTCACACAACAATTAAACACAGATGTGCAGAATTTTTGGCAAACACACACCACACACACGCACACGCACACGCACACACACACACACACACACACACACACACACACACACACACACACACACACACCTGATGCTTCAGTCGTATGCCCTACAGTGCACTGTTTCAATGATAAACCACCATCATGTCGCTTGTAAAAGCACTCTGGTAGTGCTACTCTTGATCATACAGAAGCCCCCGTCTCCGCCTCGACTGGAATCGCTGGCCATCCAGTCGGCAAAAGACATCAACTGTGCCACCAGACTCCTGCGTTCACACGGAGGCCACGTTCCGTGCAGAGTGTAGTGAGGGCTGGCTGACACAACTGTAGTACACCTGCTTCTCGAGGCCTTCTCTCAGCTCTGACCAGAACTCGCTCGTTCGTCTCTGTGCAGAAATTGACTCCAACAACTTTCTGGCCTAACCGCCATTTCAGACAGCTCGAGTGGTTCGACCGCGGCGACTGTGCTGGCCTCTGGTAGGTGTTGTTGGTTCCACGTGCTGCAGCTGACTCTCCGCCGGCTGTCCTTGGCACCAGCTTGGCCACTGCTGCACACATGCCCATTACGTGTCCTAGCCGTCTGTCCTCTCGTGGCCACACCGTGACGCTACATATAAAATGCTTTCCTTGAGTCGGGGTTCAGCCGTGCCGCTGGACACGGCCCACAGTTATGTAATAATAATAAAAGTAATGATAATTCCGCTTGCTTCAACGGTCATGTGCACGTCTTTCAGTTGGATACCACTTCGGCGGCTTACATCTCTCTAGCTTTCTATGAAGAGTTCCGAATCAAATAGCGCAAGAGACAATTCATACTATCATATTTCCCAGACCATACTGATATAGTCTCCATTACGTGCGCTCTTCGTTTAATTGATGCAAAGCGTTTGATCTTCGGCGTTTTTGGCTGGACGCATTGATGATTATCCTGTTTTTGTTTGTTTTTGATTCACCAGCCTTTTGTCAGCTTTAATGCAGTTCAACAGTGAGAGGAGGCTTAGTGGTTAGTACACTGGGCTCGCATTTGGGAGGACGACGGTTCAAACCCGCATCCGCCCATCCAGAATTAGGTTTTCCGTGATTTTCCTAAATCACTTCAGGGAAACGCCACGATGCTTTCTTTCAAGGGGCACTGCCGATTTTTTCCCCATCCTTCCGTAATCAGCGCTTTTGCTCCTTCTCTAATGACCTCGTTGTCGACGGGACGTTAAACGCTAATCTCCTCCTCCTCCTGATGCGACTCGCCACGAATTCGTTTCCTGTTCCAAACTTTTAATCTCAGTTCAGCAGCTGCATCCTAAATCCTCAATCATATTGTTGGCTGTCTTTCAGTTTCTGTCTTCCTCGACAGTTTCTACCCTCTTCAGTTCCCTGTAATACCATAGAAGTCAGTCCCTGATGTTTTAATAGATGTGCTGTCATCCTGTCCCTTCTTCTTGCCATTGTTTTCTGTATGTCCCATACCTCGCCGATTCTGTGTAGAATCTACTTATTTCTTACTTTACCAGTCCATATAATTTGCATCATTCTTCTGTAGCACTATACCTCAAATGCTTCGTTTCTCTGGTTACCGAAGTCCATGTTTCACTATCATACGATGCTGTGCTCCAAGTGTACATTCTTCGAATTTTTCTTCCTGAAACTGAGACGTTTGCTACTAATAGATTTGCCGGGAATGCCATTTTTGGCACTGCTGTTCTGATCTTTATATCATCCTCGCTCCGTCTATCATTATTTTGCTAACTAGGTAGTAGAATTCCTAACTACTACTTCCAGTTCGCCAGATCTCTCGCTGTTCTCATTTCTGTTACTTATCATTAATTTCCTCTTTCTTCGATTTACTCTCAATTAATATTCTATACTCATTAGACCGTTCATACCATTCAACACATCCTGTAATTCTTCTCCACTTTCACTCAGGTTTTGTTAGTGAAGAATTTCTCGTTCATTGTATCAAGAAAAAGGCATGTTACGATCAGTTGTTACATTACTGTTAATTAAATATAAGTTATAGATCGTATTGTAATATATACTGTCTTATTAGTTCCATTTTATGATATTTATGATAATATATTTTTGCAGATAAAAATTTTATTTGACTTTATTATTTTCGTAACATGAGTTCTTCGCACAGAGGTTTGCTGTATTTGTGGAGAATACACTCTGCAAGAACAACGGAAGAAGATCAATGACTTTGTGAAAAAGGCCTATATTGCATATTTTGACATTAAACTAGGAGACCAAGACAGACATTGGGCTCCTCATAAAGTTTGCAAAAGCTGTGTCGAGTGTTTACGACTGTGGACTAATGGTAAAAGAAGGGGTTTAAACTCTGGAGTGCCAATGGTGTGGCGAGATCCCAAAAACCAACATAATGATTGTTATCTTTTTTTATTGTCAGTGTAAAAGATTTCAATCGCTACAAGCATAAGTGGGAATATCCCCATTTAGAGTCAGCAAGGCAACCTGTGTCACATATTGCTGACATTCCTGTACCAGTGTTCACCACTACTACCGGGGCGCCTTGCCACGGTCCGCGCGGCTCCCCCATCGGAGGTTCGAGTCCTCCCTCAGGCATGGGTTTGTGTGTTGTTCTTAGAGTAAGTTAGTTTAAGTTAGCCTAAGTAGTGCGTAAGCTTAGAGACCGATGACCTAAGCAGTTTGGTCCCATAAGACCCTACCACATATTTCCAAATTTTTCCAAAACTACTTCCTTCAACACTAGTAGTAGTGAATCTGAATACGAAGGAACATATCAGCTTTTCAGTCAGGAAGAGCTTAACGATTTGATAAGAGACCTCGGTCTATTTAAACAGTCTTTTGTGTTGCCATCTAGACTAAATGAGAAGAATTGCCAGCAACCAGGAACTAAAATCACAGCTTACCGGACAAGAGAAGAAGATCTAGTCCCATATTTCAGTCAAGATGACGCACTTGTTTACTGCAGTGACATCCCTATTTTACTACTAAAAGTGAGACTACCCAAATATCGACCTCAAAACTGAAGGCTTTTTATGGAATGCTCAACCAAAAGACTAAAATGTGTGTTGCTGCATTATGGTAACTGCTATGCATCCATTCCAGTTGGCCACTCGACGAAACATCATGGGGCATACGAAAATATCTCCAGGAACTTCGTTATAGCCAACATCAATGGCCTATGATGATTTAAAAATGGTTAACTTTTTGCTTGGACAGCAAAGTGGATACGCAAAATTCCCTTGCTTTATTTGCATGTGGGACATCAGAGCGATGGATGATCACTGGGAAAAACTTTCATGGTCATCAAGAGATAGCTTTACTGGAGGAGCAGCTAATGTCTCAAAAGAACCATTAGTTGACAGGGGCAAAATCATTCTTCCACCACTTCATATCATGCTTGGTCTAATGAAGCAAATTTGTAAAAGCATTGGACAAAAATAGTGAATGTTTCAAATATATATGAAAATCCTTCCCTGTACTCAGTAATGAAAAATTAAAAGCTGGTATATTTGATGGCCACCAAATTCGGAAGCGCATACATAATTTGTAATTCATCAAAGTTATGAACTGCATCGAAACATCTTCCTGGAGCAGTTTTGTCTCTGTCGTCAAGAATTTCTTGTGTAACCACAAAGTAAATAATTATGAGGAACTGGTGCAAAACATTCTCAGAAACTTCAAAAGCTTGAGGGCTAATATGAGCATTAAGATTCATAACCTCCACAGCCATCTTGATAGATTTCCGAACAATCTTGGTGACTACAGCGAGGAACAAGGTGAAAGATCCCCTCAAGATTTTCAGGTGATGGAAGAACGATATCAAGGTAGATGGGACAAAAACATGATGGCAGACTACTAATGAAATCTTCAGCGTGAGTGTCCCAACGATCAACACAAGAGAAAATCACACAGGCGGAGTTTTTAAAAGACTGTTATTTCGTTTCTTCTTCTACTACATGCGGAATCAACAGTGAAACGACATTTTTTTTATACTTTTCATATGTTTTTCTCATTTTCATTTGACTGTGTACACAATGTAGCTCAATTAATATTTTGAATTTTTGTTTGTTTGTTTACCTACGTATTGCACATTAGCACAACGAACAGAGCCAAGCTAGCGAAACGAATGTTCAAATTCAGGGACATTACGTTACCCCAAATTCACTGTCAATAAATTGGTAACAAAATCACTGTTGACCAGAATTTCCTTTCTGGTGTAGTTACCTCTTCTAAAGCCAAACTGATCGTTATCTAATGCATCCCCAATTTTCTTTTCCATATTTCTGTATATTATTCTTGTCAGAAACTTTGATGTATGAGCGATTAAGCTGATTGTGCGATAATTCTAGCACTTCTCGGCTCTTGGTCTCTTCAAAATTAAAATGGTTTAAATGGCTCTAAGCACTTTGGAACTTAAGATCTGAGGTCATCAGTCCCCTAGACTTAGAACTACTTAAACCTAACCTACCTAAGGACATCACACACACCCATTGACCGAGGCAGGATTCGAACCTGCAACCGTAGCAGAAGCGCGGTTCCGGACTGAAGTCTTTGAAATTATCTGGATGACGTTTTACCGAAAGTCTAAAGGCATATCGCCAGTTTCATACATTCTACACAACAACGTGACCGAGCGAGGTGGCGCAGTGGTTAGACACTGGACTCGCATTCGGGAGGACGACGGTTCAATCCCGCGTCCGGCCATCCTGATTTAGGTTTTCCGTGATTTCCCTAAATAACTCCAGGCAAATGCCGGTATGGTACCTCTGAAAGGGCACGGCCGACTTCCTTCCCCATCCTTCCCTAATCCGATGAGACCGATGACCATGCTGTCTGGTCTCCTTCCCCAACCCAACCAACCACAACAACGTCAAACTGCGCTGTAATGATGGTCTTAAGTCTTCCAAAGTTCTTTGAAATTCTCATTCTAAACTAGATCCCCTATTTGTTCTTTATCTACTTCTATTTATTCTTCCATCACGACTTAGAGTCCTTTAGTGTACTCTTTCCGCATCTCCGCTTTCCCTTCTGCATTTTGCAGTGGGATTCCCACTGCGCTCTTAATGTTACCACTCTTGTTTTTAATTTCACAGACAGTTGCTTTGACTTTATTATCTGCTGAGTCAGTCATTCCGACAATCATTCCTTTTTCAATATCTTCGAACTCTTTATGCAGTCATTATGCTTTCGCATCCATGCACTTTCTGTTTATTTCGTTCCTAACTGACTTGCATTTCTGATTTTCCCTGCACATTTTTGTACTTCCTTCTTTCATAGATCAACTGAAGTATTTCTTCTGTTAGCCATGGTTTCTTCACAGTTATCTTCCTTGTACAATCATTCTTCTTTCCAACTTCTGTGTTTGCGCTTTTTAGAGATTTCCATTCCTCTTTAACTGAACTGCCTACTGAGCTATTCATTACTGCAGTACCTATAGCCTCAGAAAACTTCAAGAGTATCTCTTCGTTCCTTCGTAGTTCCGTATCCCATCCATTTGCCCTTGATTCTTCGTGACTAGTCTTTTAAACTTCACATACTCTTCATTGTTACTAAATTGTGATCTGAGTCTATATATGCTCCTGGGGTAGCCTACCCCTTACAATCCAATACCTCATTTCGGGTCTCTACCTGATCGTGATGTAATCTCAGTGAAATATTTCCGTATCTCCTAGCCTTTATCATGTATACTTCCTCCTCTTGCGGTTTTTGAACAGAGTATTCGCTATTACTTTCTGATATATATGGCCTTTCTTCTCTTTCACTCCTACTAGCAAGTCCACATTCTCCTGTAAGACTTCTTTCTACCCCCTTTCCTACAACTGCATTTCAATCACCCATGACTATTAGATTTTCATTTTCCTTTACGTACTGAATTACTCGTTTAATATGCTTACATACTTATCTATCTCTTCATCTGCAGTTTGTGATTTTGGCTCGTACACCTGAAATATTGTTGTAGGTTTTTATGTTTTCGATTCTGATGAGAACGACGCTATCACTGAACCGTTGCCAGGAACTCACTCTTTGAGATATCCTCCTATTCAAAACGAATCCCATTATATCATTTTCTGGTGGAAAGAAGATAAGGATTTCTGGTCAGACCATCCAGCTAACGGAGCACAAAGTGTGACTCTTAGCATAGGCCCAATCGTTGCATCTCAGCACCAGTAGATTTTAGTCACTTTCAAGAAAATAAATTTTTTTCCGTCGATGCAGCATCTTTAGCATGGTCATCGCTATGCTGCCCCGGAGCCCTATTACAGTGTCGAAGACGCATCGTTTATTTGGCTGACGAGCTGAAAAATACAGTATGTTTCCATAGTTCAACAGCACTATGCGCAGTTAGTCAAATGACGTATTTTAGAGTGCGTCGGCAAGGGAGAGTGCTGGAGCGGAGGGGAGGATCGTACTTCAGCTTGCTTATTGCATTGAAACACCTTCATATTAAATAGAGGCAGGCATTGGATTATCTGGAAGAAATACAATGTCTGACAAAATAGTCAAGCTCCTAGACGACTTTGTCGGATGTAAATGTCACTGTGCGCGTGAGAGTCCATAGGCGCGTGAGTAAGTGATCAGTCTCTGTGATAGATACACTCCGTGATCAAAAGTACCTGTACACCCCCAAAAACATGCGTTTTTCATATTACGTGCATTGTATTGCCACCTACTGCCAGGTACTCCACATCAGCGACCTCAGTCAGAATGGGGCGCTCCGCGAAACTCACGGACTTCGAACGTGGTCAGGTGATTGGGTGTCACTTGTGTCATACGTCAGTACACGAGATTTCCACACTCCTAAACATCCCTAGGTCCATCATTTCCTATGTAATAGTGAAGTGGAAACGTCAAGGGACACATACAGCACAAAAGCGTACAGGCCGACCTCGTCTGTTGACTGACAAAGGCAGCCGATAGTTGAAGAGGTCGTAATGTGTAATAGGCAGACATCTATCCAGAACATCAGACAGGAATTCCAAACTGCACCAGCAACCACTGCAAATACTATGACAGTTAGCCGGGAGGTGAGAAAACTTGGATTTTATGGTCGAGCGGCTGCTCATAACCACACATCATGCGGATAAATGCCAAACGACGCCTCTCTTGGTGTAAGGAGTGTAAACATTGGACGATTGAACAGTGGAAAGACGTTGTGTGGAGTGACGAATCACCGTACACAAAGTGGCAATCCGATGGCAGGGTGTGGGTACATCGAATTCCCGGTGAACGTCATCTGCCAGCGTGTGTAGCGCCAACAGTAAAATTCGGAAGCAGTGGTGTTATGGTGTGGTTATGTTTGTCATGGAGGGGCTTGCACCCGTTGTGTTGCGTGGCACGATCACAGCAAAGGCATACAATGATGTTTTAATCACCTTCTTACTTCCCACTGTTAAAGAGCACGGTCTAAGGCACTGCACTCATGGACTGTGGGGCTGGTCCTAGCGGAGGTTCGTGTCCTCCCTCGGGCATGGGTGTGTGTGTTTGTCCTAAGGATAATTTAGGTTAAGTAGTGTGTAAGCTTAGGGTTCAAAAATGGTTCAAATAGCTCTGAGCACTACTGGACTTAACTGCTGAGGTCATCAGTCCCCGAGAACTTAGAACTACTTAAACCTAACTAACCTAAGGACATCACAAACATCCATGCCCGAGGCAGGATTCGAACCTGCGACCGTAGCGGTCGCGCGGTTTCAAACTGTAGCGCCTAGAGCTTCTCGGCCACTCCAGCCGGCGTACGCTTAGGGACTGATGACCTTAGCAGTTAAGCCCCATAAGATTTCACACACATTTGAACATTTGTTAAAGAGCAATTCGGGGATGGCGATTGCATCCTTCAACACGATCGAATACCTTTTCATAACGCACGACCTGTGGTGGAGTGGTTACACGACAATACCATCTCTGTAATGGACTGACCTGAACAGAGTCCTGACCTGAATCCTATAGAGCGCCTTTGGCATGGTTTGGAACGCCGTCTTCGTGCCAGGCCTACCCGACCTACATCGATACCTCTCCACAGTGCAGCACTCTGTGAAGAATGGGCTCTCATCCTCAATGAATCATCCAGAACCTGATTGAACGTATGCCTACGAGAGTGGACGCTGTCATCAAGGCTAAGGGTGGGCCTGTAGCATATTGAATTCCAGCATTACTGATGGAGGGCGCCACGAACTTGTAAGTCATTTTGAGCCAGGCGTCCGGATAGTTTTTCTCACATGGTGTACAACATTCACTAGCGTGTTTACTGTTCTTAGTGTTTAGCGTTGTTACCAGGCGTGGTAGGGTACATGAGGGGCATTAAGGGCATCAGACCTTGAGTGATATTTCGTGTTCTCGTGTGAGACAGCCTTATCAGTTCCTGAGAGAGTTGAAGAGGATTCTTATTGTGTCTCCATTTGGCCACATTGTTGAATCGTGTAATATCCAGATCTATGAGTAACTGGGATGTATGAGTGGCACTATGCTGGCCTGCATAGGAACGTGAGGGGAAGCATACTCACCGTTAATGTTCCAGTGAACGGCTACTGGCCACACAACGGATAAGCGCCGTATTGTGCAGTAAGCACATCGCAACCCCTTCACATATGCTTCTGCCATCCGAGGACAAGTGGTGGACTTCCTGCGATGGTCTGTGTCATCCCGCGCCATTGGCTGGCGACCAGCAGGAGGCAGACTAGGGGATTACCATACCATGGATAGGTAGCCGTTTACACCGCAACACAAACGGCTACATGCAGAGTGGTTCTGTGAGCGTGGACTGCTGATGAATTGCATCAGTGTTCAGCGACGAATCGCGGTCTGCACAACACCGTATTGCAAATGTCAGTGAGTATGGTCGCTACCAGGCAGGACGTTCCATTTTTCCAATGTTTTAGAGATGCGCAGCGGTGTTACTCATGACGTCATGTTCTGGGGAGCCATCAATTGTGACTTGACGTCACCACGGTAGTTACTGAAGGAACTCTGACGATACAGTGTCACAGGCGTCTTGCGTCCTCATGCATTTTGTGTTACTTCTCTTGCGACAGCTTTGTTGCGCCAGTTTTCAGCAAGGCAGTGCAGATCTACACATGCCATAATGTCTCTACGAACCGTGTGCACGGTATTGAGGTTCTACTGTGACCAGCAAGATCCACAGATCTCTGCTCCACATAACGTCCTTGGATAACGTCTAACGTCAACTACGTCTCAGTGCCAGTTACCACGACATCAAGACCTGTTACAGCAGATGTGGACCGCCATACCTCAGGAGAACGTAAAACGATTTCATGACAGCCTTCCCAACCGAAATCAGTACATGCAACGTCATACTGACGAGTCGGCCATACTGTCAAACTCGTCGTACAATTGATTCCATTTTGTAATCAATGAATTGATGTTGTATACCCCCTCAACCCGTGAGGTTTCATTTCGTTTTCTCCCCTCCTTCTGCTTGCTTCTCAGACAGTGTACTGATGAGAATAAAGTGTGGTTTATCTGAACTTGACTGTAGATTTGAACTGTCCGAAAGGAAATGAGCGTTGTAGAATTTGTGAGAGTAATAAGAAAAGATTATCGTGTTACACAATGTCTTTCATCCACACTAGCTTTACCATTAATTAAGATGTGAAGCAAACTGTTTAAATGTCACATTCTAGAATGATACAGCCAAATGGACAAAAAAGTTAAAATAGGACGTAACGCAGACCGAGAAAGAGAGCGGGAGCTGTTCTGCCACGCCTAAGAAACTGTATCATTTGATGATCTGAATAACACCCTTGAAGACCAGAGACGTTATGCTTTGAACATCTATTAATTCATACATACGAGTAACTAGGAAACTTTCTTTCGTTGTAAGTCATATTTTGTTGCAACTAATAAATACCACAAATGGTTTTTGTGTTAAATGTGAAAGCATTGTTTACAGTTTCAGACTCTCGAGAACCATTTCATGACTATTAAATAAAACTCAGGCTTATCGTCGATTTGTTGTAGAAATGGAGGTGAGTTTTACAGGAAATGAGAAGTGATGCTACGGAGTCTGCTGGGCGTGAGACGCAAGTTAACTTCTGAAAGTCCTGTCGTGCGATTAGTTAGAAACATGTAAGATGTGACAACAAATATTATTGGTCGCAAACAAGCAGTACTTGCTCACTGATCTGTACGCCGTACAAAGTGCTTGTTGGTTACGACCGCACAGAGCCTGCCCACCGCTCTGCATACAGGAGTTTTATAGCTGTGAGATTCATTCACGCTGAAGCTCATGAATTCAGATGAATGCAAATCGGTGTCGCCTTGCCGCCACAGTAAACCAGAGAGGGGGGCATTCTATCTGGCGCTGCCGTAAACACGTATGTCGTGTTAGCTGCGGAATGCGAGCACCGAGCCGAGAGGACGTTACACAGTTACGCGTCCTTGTTCTTACGACCAGTCTGCATGCAAATGTTCCCTGTGTAAGGCAACGAGATGAAAAAAATTGAGAGTTTTAAAAGTAAGTGCCTCTTGTCAAGGGTCACGAAACACTGCGTAATCCAATGACATACGAGTCGATGTTGTAATATCGCACGTCTCAAGGCTGTGACGGTTTAGTCTCGTGGTTACGGTGTAGCGATACTCTTAATTTATTGTACTTTTGTCCTACCTTTTGCAAATCTTTTAGGTGCTAACCTCAGAAAATGTATCACTTGTCACCGACTAAGGTAAAAATTAATGGTATCTTGCTGAGATCTGGTAGCAGTCATATCGAGTCGAGTGGTCGAAAATCTCGAAATGCGTTCCTATTTATAAACATATGGTGAATTCTGTGCGTGGCCTATAGGTAGTGGACAAAAATTTGGTAACACAAGAAATAAAACATTACTATGCCTAACAGGGCCGCCCGGCTAGCCGCGCAGTCAAACGCACTGCTTCCCGAGCGGGAAGGCGTGCCGGCCCCGCCACGAATCCGCTCGGCGTATTAATGTCGAGGTCTGGTGTGCCGGCCATCCTGTGGATGGTTTTTAAGGCGGTTTTCCATCTACCTCTGTGAATGCGGGATGCTTTCCCATATACTGCCTCAGTTACAATGTGTCGGCAATTACTGCGGAAACACCATTTCCACATACGCCTACACCATAATTACTCTACCCCGCAAACATTTGGGGTTACACTCGTATGGTATGAGACGTCCCTGGAGGGGGTCTACTGGGGGCCGGCGGTGGGGTGGGTGGACTGCAGTGGTCTGTTGCGGGGTTGTGAACCACCGAGAGCTGTGGTGGAACGAAGCCTCTCTGTCGTTTCTAGGTTCCCAGTTCAATACATAAATACATACATACATACATACATATATACCTAACACAGTATAGTAAAAGTAGGAAAACCGTTGTTATTAAAAACATCTTGCAGTTCTCTAGGACTGGAGAAATACCGGTATTTATGCAGACTGAAGAGAGAATGAAAATTTGTACCAAAGGCGGGATTCGAACCTACGTTTACTGCTCACTAGGCACACACGACATCCATTACGCCCTCGCCGGCCGGGGTCGCCGAGCGGTTCTAGGCGCTACAGTCTGGAACAGCGCGACCGTTACAGTCGCAGGTTCAAATCTTGCCTTAGACATGGATGTGTGTGATGTCCTTAGGTTAGTTAGGTTTAAGTAGTTCTAAGTTCTAGGGGCCTGATGACCACAGGAGCTAAGTCCCATGGTGCTCAGAGCCATTACGCCATCGTGGCCCAGTGGTTTTGCACAACTGCACGGACTACCCTAACACGCCTCTCTTCTCAATCCAAATTTGCATTCACACGCCAGAGAACATTGCATTCCTCCTAAACACAAACAGCATTGCAGAGGCTCACCAATTGTATTAGAATTACACCTCATCTTCGAACGAGACAAGGGATCCTGCCTGAAACCCAGCCATAGGTACTTTTAATCAGATAGTTCCAGAGACAACTGTGATGTGTAATGCAGAGTGAAGTGACGACTGAAAATTGTGGTGTCTTGCTGACTCGTCTCGTACAGGGTGCCTAAGGGATGCTACGTTCTCAGAATACTGTACAACAATATAATCCAAATCACGTTAATGGTTTTTATTACAAATAAGAAGATTGACAATATTTAATTTTGAATTTACAACGGTGTCGCAAGCGATCGGCGACATGCCAACAATCAAAGTCCTTTGCTGCATATAAGGTCCATGTAAGCAGTTGTTATGGATCACACGTCACTGCTATCGTAGTGCTCTCCTCGTACTCTGCTGATACTGTCCGCCGAAGCTGGCAGGAGCTGCGCTTATATTCTCTTCGGCTAGAGGGCGCTCCTGTCGTGGTGCGGTCCTTGTCAGCGGGCTATTGGCTGACGTCGTCTCACCGGCGTCTTCACTCCTGCGATCTTCGTCTTCATGCCGGCGCTTATCGAAACGCCGGAACATTCCCCTTCCTCCCAAAGCGACGGACCGTCGTCGTTATTGAGTGCGACCACGGCGGGGGAGGAAGGAGTGTGGGCACAACGTCGTGCTGGAAGCTGTGGCTCCAGGGGACGTCAAGCTTTCGGTTGTACCCCGCCATCTGCCCTGCGCTCTGGCGGAAACGTCCCCCGGAAAACGGCCAGAAGGACATGCCTCCACCTCCTGATGCCATGAAACAGATTAAAAGGCAGCAACCTACGTTGTGGGCGGATCCAGCTCCATCAGTAGGACGACAGGAGGCGGAGGAGGAAGGCTCCGCCTCCTTGAGGTCGTTCCGCGGTGTCGTGAGGACAACTGGCGGCTGCTGTGGCCGCGCTGTCCTCTCCACCGACCCGTGAATCTGGGAGAAGAGACACTGGAAGATCATCGTGCACATGCCAGAGGCGAAGTTGAGTTTACAGCGGCGTTGCAAGCTATCCGGGCCTGAAATAAGATACATGAGAGCGCCAAGTCGACGGACGATCTCGCCTCGCGCCCACCGTCTGCTGCTGCAAAAACCCTTTAAAAGGGTTACTTGTGGCCTTCCTTCGGCACCGGATGTTGAGGAGGGTGGAGCAGGTGGAGCAGTGTCCTACTGCGGCGGCCGTGAAGAAGATTCCGGCGGCTATGCTTCATCTCGTAGGTGCGAACAATATTAGGCGAGAAACAGTTGCAGTGCTTGATCCCTCGTGTGTGCGGAGCGAAGTTTGGCCGTCTGCTGCTTGAATGTTCTGACAAAACGTTCCACTTCGCCGTTTGTCTGTGGATGGAACCGTGTACTAGTTAGATGCGGTATGCCATTACGTTCACAGAATGTTTCAAATTCATTTGACGTGAACTGATGTCCGTTGTCTGACACTAGTACTCCAGGTAAACCTTCTTGGAAAAAAATAGAGGACAACACATGAATTGTGCTACGTGGCGTTGTCGAGTTCATTGGCACAGGAAAAGGAAACTTGCTATACAACCACAATCAACCAGCGAGTGTTGCAAAAAGGTCCCGCAAAGTCTATGTGCACACGTCGCCATGGTGATTGCGACTTAGGCCAAGTATAGAATTTTTGTGGCGGAGCGGACTGATTTTCCGTACATGCGTGACACTGTGAAGTCATCTGTTCTGTTGAGATTCTTCGCCGGCCGGGTTGGTCAAGCGGTTCTAGGCGCTACAGTCTGGAACCGCGCGACCGCTACGGTCACAGCTTCGAATCCTGACTCGGGCATGGATGTGCGTGATGTCCTTAGATTAGTTAGGTTTAAGTAGTTCTAAGTTCTAGGGGACTGATGACCTCAGAAGTCCCATAGTGCTCAGAGACATTTGAACCATTTGAGATTCTTCATCGAGATACGCGTCGCGCAAATCAGTTTTTGCAAAGCTTTTATCCATGTGATCTTCTGGTCGTGGTAATGGATAAGTATCAATGGCAGTTTGTGGGTTGCCTGTAGACTTAAAATCAACATAGAGGCAAACTGAAGGTTTGGTGAGCAAAACCAGTGGACTTGCCCATTGACTAGCTGATATGGGCGCAATAACTCCACTATCGCGCAGTTCTTTAAGTTCAGCAGCGTATTTATCCTGTAATGCAGTGGGAATAGTTCTGGCCCGGCAAAATTTCAGCTGAGCGTAATCTTTCAACGTAATACGCGCAACAAAATTTTTAGCTGTGCCAAAACCGTAACACTTCTGGGAATTCTTTTAGCAAGCTAGCTACACTGCCTTTTGCATTGAATGCAGATACTGACAACACATTGTCCTGAATGTTAAGGACAAAAAAATCAAAAGAATCAAGACCAAATATGTTCTTACAATTGCATGATTGTAGCGCTGTAAAAGCCACTGTCCGCGTATGCGAGCGATACATGGCACGCGTGTACATGTTTCGGTAGCTCAGCCTGCTCGGCCAGAGGATTTAGCTACAATAAAAAAGAAAAAACTGAGTGAACGGATCAACAAAGAACCTGAAAGGGTGTCATCGGACGTCCGCCACGGAAAAAAAAAAAACGGTCTAAGGCGCTGCAGTCATGGACTGTGAGGCTGGTCCCGGCGGAGGTTCGTGTCCTCCCTCGGGCATGGGTGTGTGTGTTGGTCCTTAGCATAATTTAGGTTAAGTAGTGTGTAAGCTTAGGAACTGATGACCTTAGCAGTTATAAGATTTGATACACATCTGAACATTTTTTGAAGGGTAATGTCTTGTCCATTATAAGCCGACAGTTGCGTGCTAATTTTAGACAGGCATGGGGAGCCTAACAGTACATATGTGTGACGATTTAGCAATGTGACAGAGGCACCCGTGTCCAACTGAAATTTCACACGTTTCGCACAAATAACGAAATGACCAAAAACTTTGTTCGAGTGGCATATCACAGAAGAGAGTGCATGCTTGCTAGTTTTGCTGATGCTTGTTGCAGACTTGGAAGGTATTGCATAAATGAATGGGCCTTGTGACGAGATTTTTGTGAGTTGGCCGAATTCTTATGTTTGTGTCATTGCAAACGTATGGATTGCACATGACCTTTCATACCAAAAGCATAACACTGAGCTTCTAGGGAGGGCAGTCTTGGCGTTTGTGCCATGAATAACACCGAGGGCAAGACTGAATTCTGTTCGCCTGTGTGGCCGATTGTTTAGCGAACTGGTTACATGGCGTGGAACACTATTTACTCGGTGCGGCTAGCACACGCCGCCGATGTGGAATTCGGCGACCGCAAGCAAGGGACTCACACCGGCTGGCTGGTCAAATGTATGAACCGACAAAGCACCGGACTCGTACTGATCTAGTATTTGCACTACGTGCTGAAATGATATATCGGGCTGTTTCAAAATTTGTTCTCTGAGTTGGACGTCAGGTACATTGTACACAATTGCATCAGAGAACATAACCTCTGAATATAGAGCACCGCAAGCACATTTGAATTTGCATTTCCTTTCAAATCTGTTACTCACTCGCGATGAGTTTGTTCTGACCGTTTTTAGCAATGAAAGAATTGATACCTAGCTGTTACGACATCCACTTGTTGGTCATAATAGTTAGTTAGCGAAGAGATAGCATTGTCATACGCAAGTTCACTCGGAGTGGCGTTAGGAAAGAGTTTTTGAATTAATCTGAACACTGCACTTCGTACCACTGATAATAGATTTGGAAGTTTCACAGTACCTGGTACATTGTGAGCGAGGAGGTGCGCTTCGAACTGGTACAACCACTCGAGTCATTCCTCGTCTTGTTCACGAAACTGTCGAAAAGTTGGTATAGCAGTAGGTGTTGCTGTAGGTGGTGCTTGTTCCACTGGGCTCGCAGCGTTACCTAGTGTCTGCTACCCTGTGTTGAGTAACGTTGTCGAACGTCCAGGGAAACATTCTGCAATAATACCAGTAGCCCCTGTTCCAAAAACGTTCAATATTTGCGTGCGTTCAACGTGCCGTCGATAAAATAAGGACCAATGAATTTGTTCCCCATGAAGGCACACCATGCGTTAGCCGAGCAAGGACATTGATAATCAACTTACTATAAGCAATGGGGGTTGTCAACGCTCTGGTAATGTGTTTTATGCTGGTTACCGCTACCGTGGTTCGTGAGTGTAGAATCACTGTAAAACAGTACCTCGGCAAAGAACGTGTGGTCGGTTTCGTTTTTTGATGTGCCCATTCACAAAACACTACACAGTTATGGAAATCGGCGCCATGAAGTGAAGTGCTTGTTGCAGTGACACGTAGTATGGATGATACTTAAGGACGATGCAGTACTCCGACAGTACTGCCTAAGGACATACCGGAATCGCGGTGTAATTGCCCACCTCTTATTCGTGGGTTGTGGTGTACTGCCGCTTTTCCTGTAAAACGGCTGCTTCGTTTTCTTTTGAAGGTCTGTACGCTGCCATAACACATGAAGGCGTTCACAACCTTTTAAAAGAACGGACGAGGGCAAGCTTCCTATGGAAAACGTTTGGCGTACAAGGCAATAGCAGCCTCAATATTTCCTCTACATTCTCCGTAAATCAGGATCATTTCAATTTTTTCTTCTGTGGTTGCAAAATTCATCGTCCACTTGCACGTCTGTTCTCCAAATGGTAGGTAGGTGTGCAAGCAATAAATTCTGCGCAGGTATTCTTATATTTAGAGCCGCTATCTTTTCTACGTCTGCCGGCCGCGGTGGTCTCGCGGTTCTAGGCGCGCAGTCCGGAACCGTGCGACTGCTACGGTCGCAGGTTCGAATCCTGCCTCGGGCATGGATGTGTGTGATGTCCTTAGGTTAGTTAGGTTTAAGTAGTTCTAAGTTCTAGGGGACTGATGACCACAGCAGTTGAGTCCCATAGTGCTCAGAGCCATTTGAACCATTTTTTTTTTTTCTACGTCTGGTCGATATGTGAGCTCCGGCCTTAGTGTGCTGACTCTTATGGTAAGCCATAGTACTCTACACGGATAAGGTGGAGTGTCGAGTAGTTCTCTGTTCCATATGTCGGAGGAATACAACATTGCAAATGGGGTTTACAATTAGAAGTTATGAGATACTGTGCCGTCCTACCCTCGCAGCATGGAGATGGGGCCCCTTCTCCCACTGGATTTTCAAGAGTCATTGAGTAGCATGTCAGAAATTACAATTGTTTACCCATTTCTATTCCTCCGATTACAAGGCCATCTGTGGCAAAACAAAGAGAATGCTTTAGACAAAAAGTACGTAGATTTTGCAGTAGAGTAGTAATTTGCAATGAAAAAATGGTGGGTAGCCGCTGAAGATTTCAAGGTTGCCCCTTCCCCCTCTCGCCACACAAGTGTATTATCGTTGGATGCCCCCCTTCCGGTATGAGCGAAACGAAATCATAACATTTTTTGTTTTCATGTGTAATTTTCGGGATATTTCAATGTCTTCAGGTACAATAAACATCCTGTTTAGTTAACAGGAATTTTGTCGGATATTTCCCGCGTTTCCTCACCACAACAAACCGTACACAAACTACTGTACATATCCGTCAAACGTGTTTACGCCGGCGTAGCACATAATGTAATAATTCCAATACCAAAGACGGCAGATGCTGATCACGGCAGTATTAACGAACCTTCAGTTTAGAAAGTTCTGATTTACAAATAGTTACACAAATTATTCGAAGCAGAATGAAAAAACTAGGAGGAAGGTGTTTTTGCATTCCAGGTTCAAAAATGGTTCAAATGGCTCTGAGCACTGTGGGACTTAACATCTGTGGTCATCAGTCCCGTAGAACTTAGAACTACTTAAACCTAACTAACGTAAGGACAGCACACACATCCATGCCCGAGGCAGGATTCGAACCTACGACCGTAGCGGTCACGCGGTTCCAGACTGAAGCGCCTAGAACCGCCCGGCCACACCGGCCGGCTGCGTTCCAGGGAAATGTAGGATCATGGGAGACAATACTAAGGTAGAAAAGCTACAAAACAACGCTATGGATACAATTGATGTCTTTATTCATACACTGTGTGATCAAAAGTATCCGGACACGTGACAAAATGACTTACAAGTTCGTGGCGCCCTCAATCGGTAATGCTGGAATTCAATATAGTGTTGGCCCACCCTTAGCCTTGATAACAGCTTCTAGGCATACGTTCAATCAAGTTCCCGAACATTTCTTCGCGAATGACATCACATTCGTCAGGGTGCTGCATTGAGGAGAGGTATCGATGTCGGCGTTCCAACATATCCCAAAGGTGTTGCATAGCATTCAAGTCCGACCTATGTGCAGCCCAGTCCATTACAGTGATGTTATTGTCGTGTAACCACTCCACCACAGAACGTGTATTATGAACAGGTGCTAGATGGCGTTGAAAGATACAATCGCTATCCCCGAATTGCTCTTCAAATGTGGGAAGCAAGAAGGTGCTTAAAACGTCAGTGTAGGCCTCTGCTGTGATAGTGCCAGGCAAAGCAACAAGGGTTGCAAGCCCCTCTATGAAAAACACGACCACACCATAACACCACCGCCTCCGAATTTTACTGTTGGCACTACACACGCTGGCAGATGACGTTCACAGGCATTCGGTGTATCCACACCCTGCCATCGTATCGCCATATTGTTTACCGTACGTAATTCGTCACTCCATTGTTCAATCGTCTAGTGTGGTTAGCTCCTTACACCAAAAGAGGCGTCGTTTGGCATTTACCGGCGTGATATGTGGCTTATGAGCAGCCGCTTGACCATGAAATTCAAGTTTTCTCACCTTCCTCCTAACTGTCATAGTATTTGCAGTGGATCCTGGTGCAGTTTGGAATTCCTGTGTGAAGGTCTGGATAGGTTTCCGCCTATTACACATCAACAGACGAGGTCTGCCTGTACGCTTTTGTGCTGTACGTGTCCCTTCACGTTTCCACTTCACTATCACATCGGAAACAGTGGACGTAGGGATGTTTATGAGTGTGGAAATTTCGCGTACAGATGTATGACTCAAGTGACACCCAATCACCTGACCACGTTCGAAGTCCGTGAGTTCCACGGAGCGCCCCATACTGCTCTCTCACGATGATTAATGACTACTGAGGTCGCTGATGTGAAGTACCTGGCAGTAGGTGGCACCACAACGCACCTGATATGAAACACCTATGTTATTGTGGGTGTTCGTATACTTTTGATGACATACTATGAGTAATCCCCAGGGGCCTGTGCACAATTATCCCACTGTTTCACGAGCCGAAGAATTTCCTGGTCCCAGAATTTATATGGGTGCAGAACAAACATCCGGAAGTCGCTGGGCGACGTGCCCGGGATTGCTGTTCCCACTTAAACTCGGCCATTACACTTTGTGTAACATTGTAGACGTGTGGAAACGCGTCATCGTGGAGCAGAATGGCTCCCTCCGTTAGAAGCTCAAGACGTCTGCTCTTGATGGACTTGCATATAAGGAGTGTCTCACAGTACATGTCACTGTTAATGACTTTGGTGCTCGAGGAATAGGATGAGTATCGAACCTCAGACGTCGAAAGAGACGCTGAGCATCACTTTGTCTGCTGAGGGCACAGCTTTCAATTTTTTAGGGACACGTGACGACACTACATTTGTGTCCCTAGACTTCTCACTACGTTATCCCAAAGCGATATATGCAAATTTCAGCTGGTTTCGTACTTTCCCATTTCAACGTTCTTTTTTCAACTTATTTTGCAACATTGTCTGAATCATGTTTATTGAATTCGTAGATTTAGACACAGATTTTGAGAATGTCGAATGGAATAAATCTATGAAATTCTCGTAGTTGTAGGGAAGAAATGCAGCCAGCGAAAGTTTGTCTACGACTTGTACAGAGACCAGAAAGCAGATGTAAGAGTCGAAGGACATGAAAGCAAAGCGGTATTTGAGCAGAGGGTGAGAATAGTAGTTGCATGTCTCCGGTGTTATTCAAGCTGTATATGAGCAAGCTGCAAAGAGAATTAAGGAGAAATTCGGAAAGGGTATTAAAATTTAGCTTAAGGAATAAAAACTTTGAGCTTTGCTGGTTACACTGTAATTCGTGTTAACTAAACGAAAAACTACGATTCTGTCAAAGACAGCTGAGACTTAGAAGATCAGTTGAACGTAATAAATAACTGCTTGAAAAGATGTTATAAGATAAACATCAACTGAAGTAAGGCAAGCATAATGGAATGTAATCGGATTAAATCAGGAGATTAGGAAATAATGCACTTAACTGGTAGACGCGTTTTACTATTAGAGCAGCAAAATAAGTGACGGTGGCCGAATTGGGGACGGTATAAAATATAGACAGGTAATAACAAAGAAAGCATTTCCGAAAAAAGGCCAATTTCCTAACATCAGAGATAAATTTAAATGTTAGGCAGTTAATTGTGAAGATTTTTTTATTTGGAGGAAGGCATTTCACAAAAGTAAAAAGTAGACAATAAACAGTTCAGACAAGAAAAGAACAGAAAACTGAAATCTGATACTACATGGGTACGCTGAAGATTAGATGGATGGAGTGGGTTGTTAATGAAGAAGTAGTGAATCGATTGGGGGAAAAAGAAATTTGTGGCACAATTAAAGTGAAAAAGAATCTGTTAATAGAGCACAACTTGAGACCTCAAGGAATCTTCGACTTGGTAATGGAGGAAAGAAGTGTGGGGTGGAAAAGATGGTAGAGAGAGACTAAGGAAGCTTCAAATTGATGTAGACTCCGGTGGTTACGCAGAGATAAAGAGACTTACACAGAACAGAACAGAACGGCAGACCACACCAACAATACTGAGACGGCGCGCAATCATCACATGAATGTCAGAACTATCCCCGAGCCGGTGCTGGAAACATTGAAGAAATTGGAAGTTCCGTAAATTGTATCAAAAAATTTAATAGGGGTACCGATCTTAATGAAACTCGAAGATTTGACGATCTTTGAAATTACATTACTGGCCATTAAAATTGCTACACCACGAAGGTGACGTGCTACAGACGCGAAATTTAACCGACAGGAAGAACATGCTGTGATATGCAAATGATAAGCTTTTCAGAGCATTCACACAAGGTTGGCACACCTACAACGTGCTGACATGTGAAAAGTTTCCAAACGATTTCTCATACACAAACAGCAGTTGACCGGCGTTGGCTGGTGAAACGTTGTTGTGATGCCTCGTGTAAGGAGGAGAAATGCGTACCATCACGTTTCCGACTTTGATAAATGTCGGATTGTAGCCTATCGCGATTGCGGTTTATCGTATCGCGTCATTGCTGCACGCGTTGTTCGAGATCCAATGACTGTTAGCAGAATATGGAATCGCTGTGTTCAGAAGGGTAATACTGAACGCTGTTCTGGATCCCAACGGCCTCGTATCACTAGCAGTCGAGATGACAGGCATCATATCCGCATGGCTGTCACGGATCGTGCAGCCACGTCTCGATACCTGAGTCAACAATGGGGACGTTTGCAAGACAACAACCAGCTGCACGAACAGTTCGACGACGTTTGCAGCAGCATCGACTATCAGCTCGGAGACCGTGGCTGCGGTTACCCTTGACGCTGCATCACAGACAGGAGCGCCTGCGACGGTGTACTCAACGACGAACCTGGGTGCACGAATGGCAAAACGTCATTTTTTGGGCTAATCCAGGTTCTGTTTACAGCATCATGATGGTCGCATCCGTGTTTGCCGACATCACGGTGAACGCACATTGGAAGCATGTATTCGTCATCGCTATACTCGCGTATTACCCGGCGTGATGGTGTGGGGTGCCATTGGTTACACGTCTCGATCATTTCTTGTTCGCATTGACGGCACTTTGAACAGTGGACGCTACATTTCAGATGTGTTACGACCCGTGACTCTACCCTTCATTCGATCCCTGCGACACCCTACATTTCATCAGGATAATGCAATGCACGACCGCATGTTTCACGTCCTGTACGGGCCTTTGTGGATACAGAAGATGTTCGACTGCTTGCCTGGCCAGCACATTCTCCAGATCTCTCACCAACTGAAAACGTCTGGTCAATGGTGGCCGAGCAACTGGCTCGTCACAATACGCCACTCATTACTCTTGATGAACTGTGGTATCGTGTTGAAGCTGCATAGACAGCTGAACCTGTACACGCCATCCAAGCTCTATTTGACTCAATGCCCAGGCATATCAAGGCCGTTATTACGGCCAGAGGTGGTTAGTCTGGGTACTGATTTCTTAGGATCTATGCACCCAAATTACGTGAAAATATAAACACATGTCAGTTCTAGTATAATATATTTGTGCAATGAATACCCGTTTATCATCTGCATTTCTTCTTGGTGTAGCAGTTTTAATGGCCAGAAGTGTATAAAGAAAAGAACTCTATTTGCAGCCCATGGTGCTATGCACACTGTCACTAAATCAGTTAAAATGAAATATCCTTGACTGGCAGCATGGAAATGCAATTTGAAATCGATTTACGCCAACTGGGTCGTACCTCACCCGGGCGCGGACTGGATTGGAATTGCGCTGACGGACTTCAGCAGGGCAAAACGCACATCACGTATGTTAGGATACCCTCGACTGGATCTGCAGAGCAATAGAAGCGTCAGTTCTCCCATAAATTGAAAAACCTATTGTGTTTTGAATATCAACAGTAATCCTCTCAAGTTTGGCTTTTCCCTCCACTCTCAAATCATATCATTGTTTTTCTGTACACCCAGTTAGATCATTGTGCGCACAAATTAAAACGTCTATCCAGAGACGATGTTGCCAAACGTGTCCTTCGTTTGGTTTCTTTAAACCGAACAAGGGAGTGATGCAACAATGGGGCACGGATCGATAGTAAGGATCGAACATGAGCCAAAGGCTATTCAGATACTACGCTATGACAACAACTAACACTAACTGCGTCTGGAGCGCCACTTCAATGTATGTGCATAACGGCCTGATTGCCTAACTTCACTGGTAATTAATCTTCACTGATAATTATTGGAGGAGGAGATATACCTGGAAAAGGTCTGTAATAAAAACCTGAGTAAAGGAATCAACGATCAACTTGAACGGATGTCTTCTGCCGTCCGCCCAGACCAAACGCAATAAACAATACCGAATAAAATGAAAAAGAGGGATCGCATCTTTGATTCATAATCAAAACGACTTCGGTCCCGGGTTCGAGTCCCGCATTTGCTTAGATTTTTATTTAATAATCAGCATTGGCTGAAGACTTCCGGCACAAGAAGTCACCCACATTCTGCCAAGGGCCTTGTCAAAGAGGGCAGAGGAGGTGACATAGTTTCAGGGCGCTCTCTTCTCCTAGAGGTGGGAAACTGCCCCTAAAAGGCGGAAGAATCAGTAATGATCAACTGCCTGAGGATCCAGGAGGCAATGGAAACCACTGTTATAAGAATACGTAACGTGTATCCACAGGACGTGTGGCCTGTAATTGAAGAAGTGTCATGATGATCTCTCTATTGACAAAAGATTCCGGAATAGTCCCCCATTCGGATCTCCGGGAAGGAATTGCCAAGAGGGAGGTTACCATGAGAAAACGGAAGGATAACGTTTTACGAGTCGGGGCGTAGATTGTCAGAAGCTTGAACGTGGTAGGGAAACTAGAAAAGCTGAAAAGAGAAATGCAAAGGTTCAATCTAGATGTATTAGGGGTCAGTGAAGTAAAGTGAAGTGGAAAGAAGACGAGGATTTCTGGTCTGATGAGCAGCAGAAAATGGTATGACAGGAGTAGGATTCGTTATGAATAGGAAGGTAGGCAGAGAGTGAACAGTTATGTGACAGGTTTGTTCATATCAGAATCGACAGCAAACCAATACTGACAAGATGGTTCAGGTATACATGCCGACGTAGCAAGCTGAAGAGAAAGCGATAGAGAAAGTGTATGAGGATATTGAAAGGGTAATACAGTACGTAAAGGCGGATGAAAATCTAATAGCCTTGGGGGACTGGAATTCAGTTGTAGGGGAAGGAGTAGAAGAAACTGTTACAGAAGAATATGGGCTTGAGACAAGGAATGAGAGAGGAGAATGGCTAATTGAGTTCTGCAACAAGTTTCAGCTAGTAATAGCAAATACCCTGTTCAAGAATCACAAGAGGAGGAGGTAAACTAGGAAAAGGCCTTGTGATACAGGAAGATTCCAGTTAGGTTACATCATGGTCAGACAGAGATTCCGAAAATAGATACTGGATTGTAAAGTGTACCCAGAAGCAGATATAGGCTCAGATCGCAATGCAGTAGTGATGAAGAGGGAAACTAAGACGAAATGGCTTCATGAAAAACATGAAGAAATCGAAAAATAAATTGTTTTCGGAAGGACTGGCTCAGCTTATAGGAACGTCAAAACTACATTCGTTGAAATTTAAAGCAAAGGTGGTAACATTAAGAGTGCAATGGGAATCCCACTGTTCGGAAAAATGTCATCCACACAATTCCGAAGACTGCAAGCGCTGACTAATGAGAGAGTTATCGAACTATCCGATTAACAGCTCATGAATCCAACTTGCGGACAGGAATAATATACAGAAGAACTGAAAAGAAAATTGAGGATGTGTTAGCTAACGATCAGTTAGGCTTTAAGAAAGGTAAAGGCAACAGAGAAGCAATTCTGACGTTGCGGTTGATAATGGAAGCAAGACTGAACAAATATCAAGACACGTTCATGGGATTTGTGAACCTGGAAAAAAGCGTTCGACAGTGTAAAATGGTGCAAGACGTTCGAAATTCTGAGAAAAATAGGGGTACGCTATAAGGAGAGACGAGTAATATACAGTATATATATATGCAAGAACCAGGAGGGAATAATAAGAGAGGGAGACCAAGAACGAAGTGCTTGCATTAAAAAGGGTGAAAGAGAGGAATGTAGTCATTTGCCCCTTTTATTTAATATGTTCACTGAAGAAGGAATGATGGAAAGAAAAGAAAGTTTCAGGTGTTGAATTAAAATTCGAGGTGGAACGATATCAATGATAAGATTCGCTGATGACATTGCTATCGTGATTGAAAGTGAAGAAGAATTACAGGATCTGCTGAATGGAAAGCACAATCTAACGAGTACAGAATATGGACTGAGATTAGATCGAAGAAAGACGAAAGTAATGAGAAGTAGCAGAAATAAGAACAGCGAGAAACTTAATATCAGGCTAGATGGTCACGTAGTAGATAAAGTTAAGGAATCCACTAATTAGGCAGCAAAATAACCAACGACGGACGGAGCAACGAGGTCATAAAAAGGGCATTCCTGGCCAAGAGAAGTCTACTAGTATCAAACATCAAGAATCGGAGAAGAAACAAACATGTGAAAAACACTGGCAAGGAGAAGGGACAGGATGACAGGACATCTGTTAAAACATCAGGGAATGACTTCCATGGTTCCATGGTGCTAGAGGGAGCTGTAGAGGGAGAAAACTGTAGAGAAAGAGAGAGTCTGGAATGCATCCAGCAAATAATTTTGGACGTAGGTTGCATGTGCTGTTCTAAGAGGAAGCGGTTGGCACGGGAGAGAAATTCGTGGCGGAACGCATCGAACCATTCAGAAGACTGATGGCTAAAAAAAAATGCGTGGGCTCCGATCGCAGTGTACTGCCTGTTATGATATGTCGTAGTTCGCTATATGGCCACGGTGGTGCGTCGATTAGTCCCCTGTTCAACTTGTCGTAGGAATATAACTTTTCGAATGGTGTTTCCAACTAGAAGTCATAAAATACTGGCCTGTCCTGTCCTCGCAGTATGGAGTTGGGGATATTCAAGGGCCATTAAGTAGCATGTCGTAAATTACGATTGTGCGCCCAGTTCTATTACTCCGATTCCAGCGCCATGTGTGGCGAAACGAAGAAAGTACTTTAGACGAAATGTATTTAGATTTTGCCGTAGAATCGTAGTCAGCAATAAAAAATGAGTATTCTCGTTGAATATTTCAAAGTCGTCCCCCACCACCTGTGCACATGGTGGGGAGGCGGATCGAGAGCGGTATCGTTGGATATTTGCTTCCAAGACGAACAAACTGGAATTATAACATTTTTTGATGCGATGTTTAGTTTTCGAGGTGCTTCAATGTCTTCAGTTAAAGTGAACGTCCATAGTAGTACGAAAATCACTGAAGTCACACGGTAGATTTGCATGGGTTTTTTGTATCCATATGCTGTATTCCTAAACTAAAAATTTAACTAGACGTTATTTTTACGTGCTGCCGTTTCATTATACAGGATGTCCACAATGAGACTCCAACATTTGAACTCAAAAAATCTGAGAGGAAACGCAATTTATTGACGAACAAATACAGGGAAATCATACAGCAGCTCATCAAGTTTTCATACACAGGTGGACGGTTCAGTACTCTTGAACATGGGCGTCACGGGTAGCGCAAAGAATACCAAGTCTATAATCGATTTCGTGCCATGTGTTGCGGAACATCTGTTCTGTGACTGTGTTGATGACAATTCTTATGCGCTGTTTCAAGTCTTGCAGGTCCTTTACTGGTGTAGCGTATACCCGGTCTTTCACATAACCCCACAAGAAAACATCGAGGGGTGTTATGTCGGGCGAACATGGCGGCCAAGGAATTGGACCTCCACGGCCAATCCATCGTTGCGTGAATGTGTCATTTAAAAATTTTCGGACATCAAGGCTCCGATGAGGTGGTGCACCGTCCTGTTGAAACATCACATTTGGTTGCAGGTCTCTTACTGTGGCACGGCAAATTGTTCCAACATGTCCAGGTAGATGGCTCCATCCACAGTCGGCTCATGAAAGAAAAACGGCCCAACAACGCGATTTATCATCAAACCACACCACACATTAACTTTCGGACTGTTGCGCATGTGTTCCCTAGGTGCATGTGGATTTTAGGACTCCCAGATGCGCACATTGTGACGATTGACAGCCCCTGACACGTGAAAGGTTGCCTCGTCAGTAAACATCACGAGTGATAAAAATGTCTCATCCGCGGCAATGCGATCTAACATGACACATGCAAATTCTTCTCGTTTTGGTCGACCATATGGCTTGATTTCTTGCACAACCTACACTTTATATGCGTACAAACGCAATCGCCGATGAAGCACTTTGTGCACTGTTGAACGTTTCATACTTAATTCTCGTGCTGCCTGTCGCACTGACTTCTGTGGACTTTGTTCGAATGACCGCCGCACTTGTTCCACATGATGTTCCCTGATCCAAGGCTTACCACCACCATCCATTTCGCAACACTCCCAGTAGCCAAAAACTGATCACACCACTTCTTTATAGTCTTGAACGACGGGGGAGCTTTGTTGTAAACTCGACGAAAGTTTCTTTGCACTTGGGTCGCCGATTTTGTCTCTGAATACCACCAGACCACTTGTGCACGCTCCTTCATATCCTCCATTTTGCTAAAACAATTGATTGCAGCTCCACTACGCCCACTTGACATATCAAATTTGCGCACCACAAACATGTTGAGTTGCTCTGTCTGCCGCATCAGGATTCACAGAAGCACCATCTGAAATGAGAAAGATATATTGGATATTAAAATGTTGGAGTCTCATTGTGGGCACCCTATATATACTACCACTTTCATACATATTTATTGTAATCTCTAGAGTACACTACACAAAATTAATTGTTGACGATCGTCCAGCCGTCGAGAGCGTGTTCTGCATCACAAATAGGTGATTTTTCCCTTCACATGTAAGGCCTGGATTTCACAATACTAAAAATGGAACTTTAAATTAAAAACATGCAGATGGGTATTATTTATTTGGTACTGTGTCTTAATGTCGCATCTTCTCGTTGTCTATCTGTGGGTCATTTACGCTGTACGTTTTTCCTCGTTGTATATGTATTGCAGATGAGACAGAAATAACACAGAAGCACTGTCACGACCCGAGGTTGGAGACTGGTGCCTACTGCAGACACGGAGAAATGATACGACGAAAATATAAAACATCTGGCAAATGAGCTCTTTGGTAGAATACTATTAAGCAGAAAATAGCGACTGCGTGTTTAATATTCGACTACAGACGCTCCAAAAAAAGCACCAGAGCCGGAGAAACGTCTTATAGCGAGATATAATTACGTGGCAGCTGAGGAAAGGAAACAGTAATAAAAGAAATAACGTACGTAATAACGCGCTACACGAAAGAGGGAGCGCCGGCTGTACAGTGAGTCTGCTGTCCCTGGTTCTCTGAGGCGCCGGGGGCTGCTGGATATTTAGAAAACAGAATGAGCGGATCTCGTGTATCCAGCTACCCGCCCGCACGCAGGAAAACGTAATGCTGGGAAAGAAATTTCTCGTAATTCAAAACGGTATTTAATTAAGAGCCACGGAAATGCTCCCGCGGGCAGCACGCAACCGGGCCGGCATTAGTTGGAACGTGGAACGCGTCTGGTGGTGTCTACATTACGGAAGGCCGTCCACGGCATATCAGTTGCTTAATTAACCTACGTCTGTAATTAAGCCCGACGTATAGCGTTATGAGCCACCGTGGAACGCACCCAAGTAGGTAGTTTAACTCGGTGTTTTAATAAGGACAGTTTACCAAAGGCTCTAGATGACCGCTAGCAGAGCTCGTGCACGTTCTTGGCCCTTCAGTGTTGTGTTTTACTCTCCTCCATTACATTACGAATAACACTCTTGTGCAGCATGTGAGAACTATCGTCGGTATAATATAGAAGTGTTTCTGAGGATTTGCTAGGTGCTGCGCCGTGTAAAGCCCACGGGAAATGAACAAAACTTGACGTCAATAGTGAAGCGCCCTGAAGGAGAGGAGGGACTAAATGAAACTTCAGATACATTCGTAGATGGTGACACGAAAGTCCTGCAACTTCGAAATTCAAAATGAAATATGTAATGCCCTAGATAATAAAGTTACTAACGCGACCTGGCGCGAAAAGTAACTAAAACAGTCACGTTGCACACTTTTTCAAACATTTACCGAACGAAGTCAATTGAGGTCCTGCGTAATGTAATATTTCATGTAGCTCACGAATGAATTTCATCGTAAGTGTTATTGAAGAACTTTGTAAATGTGTTTAGTTTTCGTTTGTGGCATACAGCAGTGCAATGGGGCAATCTCCTTAGTTCTGTACACATAAATACGAAATGAAGCAGATAGTTAATTAACAGACAGGTCATTCAATAAAACACCTAATTTTCGATCGGACATACCATTATTGATACAGGATTTAGGCATAGGGTATGGGAAAATGTTGGAGCAGGCTGGGCTTGGGCATTTACCCCTAGAGTGGTAAATCAATGAGTACTTATTACGCAATCTAACAAAGTCTATTAAATAATACCAAGGACAGTTTCAACATTGGTACTTCTACAACATTTTAACTAAAGGTAACACATGATGCACTATACATGGTAAACCACAGTTACACAAATAGTTATTGATTCTATGAAAGGAGACCATAAACAATCCACGGGCACAGGAGCAGTATATAGAATTATTTCTCCTGGCACCCACAGGTCGGTGTGTCCAATTTTACTACAACTTCAAGAAATGTCACTTCCCTGGAAGTTTGAAACTGTGTGCAGGACCGAGACTCGAACCCGGGACCTTTGCCTTTCGCGGGCAAGTGCTCTGCCATCTGAGCTACCCAAGCACGACTCACGTCCTGTCCTCACAGGTTTACTTCCGCCAGTACTGGCGGACGCAAAACTGTAAGGTCGGGCAGTGAGTCGTGTCAGAGGCCCGTCCTACGTCGGAAGTTGCGTTCGCGGTCCGCCAGCATCCGGCACAGAAAAATCGAGTCCTGAAAACATTAGTTCACAGGGCTCGGGCTCTGTCAGATACGGAAAGTGTGACCACAGAGATAGAACATCTAGAACTGGTGTTCAACAGTAATGGATACTCTTTCACAGACATCCAAAGGGCACTTCGTGCTACCAGCCAACCACAGGGTACAGAAAAGGAGCCAGAGGAGGTGGAGAAGGTGGCATACCTGCCATATGCTGTACCTATTTCAGCAAAGATCAACAGAATTCTTTCAAAATATGATATAAAGAGTATCTTCTGTACACCCTCCAAACTTGGGACAATGCTATGCAGTGTGAAGGACTACCTGGGCCAATGTTAACAAGGCATTTACAACATCCCGTGCCAGTGCGGAAAGTCATACATTGGCCAGACAACCAGGACGCTGGACGTCAGGTGCAAAGAACACCAGAGGCACATCAGACCCGGACGGACAACCAAATCTTCCATAGCGGAGCACTGTCTGGAGCTCGGTCACTCAATGGACTACAACAACACCAAAATTGTGAAACAGACTCCAAGATTTTAGAACAGTGTCATAAAAGAGGCCATCGAGATCAAGGTCACAGACAACCTAATAAACCGAGACAGCGGTTACCAGCTCAGCTCGGCATGGAGTCCGGTTCTGGAGCTTATCAGCGCCCAACGAAAGGAACTAAGAAACTCCTCAAGAAGTAGTAACACCGCAGGAGCAGCGCCAGGCGGGTGCAGACCACGAACGAAACGCCGGACATAGGACGGGCTTCAGAGAGCTGCCACACATGGCGACTAAGTTGGGCGCGGACGTCTGAGGGAGCACTGGGGAAGAGACAACATCTTACAAGCAGCACCAGGCGCGCGCGGACGGCAAAGAGTTCACACAGCTCACGTACGCAGTCGCTGAGATGTGCAGCCGCGGGAAGGACGTCCCTGCGCTTGCTAGCAACGCGAAGGGTGTGGCAGATCGCCGTCCGGCCGCGCTTGCGCCGCCGGTGGCCCCATCTGGCCCCCCACTTATGACGACCAGTGCTATGGCTATGGATTTGATGGACACAGCTCCGGAAACTTTGAAGACAGAGCTCCCAGATTCTGACGATGAGAGCTCCACTGCCCCTCAGCCACGCGGACGAAGCGGGAAACAGAAGAGGAGGGCAACAGCCGCGGTGTCCGCTGTTCGCAGCTCGCCGATCGAGAAGAGGGCCAAGCAAGATTTCGCCCCTGACGCCGATGGTTTTGTCCCGGCCCGGCGAACTGCACGACGCATGCAGTCATCGACGACGCTTCCAACTGCCGTCGCCAACTCGCTCGACGCGCTCGCTGACGCGCCGGACCAGCTGCCACGCGATCCTGCGCCGAAGAAAGATTCCCATCTTCCGCCGGTGGTTCTCCAGTTTCGGCCGCCCTATGGGGAACTGCAGAAGTTGTTGCGCAGCTGGACAACGGCTGTGTACACCGTGAAGCCTGCTCGGCGTGACCTGTACAGGGTCACACTCCGCGCTGCTGCCGACTATCGCCGGGTCACTCAGGAGGCGTCTGAGCGTGGTATCCCATTCTATACCCACGCTTCCGCACCTGACAAGGTCTTGAAGATTGTAATCCGCAACCTCCCGTTCAACATGGAAGCCGATCAGCTTCATCATGAACTCGCTGACCTGGGCTTCTACATCCGGTCGGTGGTGAAGATGAAGTCGCCCAAATCACGCGATGATATGCCGCTCTTCCTGGTCGTCTGCTCCGACACCGTGGGGAACCGCAAACTCTACCAATTGACGCGGGTCGCCGACGTTCCGGTTCAGACCGAAGATCTTCGCTCCCGGAGAGGCCCTGTGCAGTGCTTTTGCTGCCAGCGGATCAATCACGTCGCGCGCCACTGCTCTATGCCGGACATATGTGTCAAATGCGCCGGCGCCCACGCAGGTTGTGCGTGCCCCCGTCCGCCCACCGAGAAGCCGACATGTGCACTATGTGGCGGTGCTCAAGTGGCCAGTTATCGTGGGTGTGAGGTGTGGAAGCGTGCCATCGCTCACCAACGTGGCCAAACACCAGCGCCACACCCGAAGAAGCCAGCAACGAGACGGCCAGGCGCCTCTTTCGCGGCGGCAACGTCAGGGGCGCCCTCCGCCGTCCCAGCTGCGTCGGCTCCTCCTGCTCCTGCCGCATCCGTGGCCATACCGACACCCGAGGCTCCTGCGCCTACACCACAGATGCTAGTGGCGGACCCGAGTACTGCCTCTCCTGGAACGTCGCCCGGACCGCGCTCCGCCAACCGCCGGCGCGGCGGTCACCGCCCTGTGGGTACCCGGCGCTCAGCACCGTCAGTCGAGCAGCCCCAGGTGGACTCTCACAGCGACGCAGATACGCCTCCCCCTTCCAGCGATGGGGCCGCGCCGGCTGCCTCCACCGCTGACCTGGCCAACCTCGTTGCCCAGCTCACTGCCCTGGTGACCAGTACTATGAAGTTGATTGAAGTCCTGTCGCAGCAACTCTCCGCTGCAGTGCGATGGCCTCTCCAGCCCCGACCGCTGTCACCACTCACCAGCTGAACCATGGGCGGCGTTAGAGGTCTCACGGTCGTCGCGTGGAATGCCAACGGCGTCCGCACTCAAGGTGGCGAACCGCCAATTTCTTCGAGATGAAGCCGTCGACGTCTGCCTTATCAACGAAACCCACCTGAAGCCTGGGGTCGACGTCAGGGCGGCAAACTACTCCAGCTATTGCACCGATCGACTGACGGCGGGTGGTGGGACAGCCGTTTACGTCCGCAATGGCATTCGTCATCACGTGATACAACTTCCACCACTGGCAACGCTGGAGGCCACTGGTGTCGTTGTTCACACCTCGGCGGGCGCCATCACGTTCGTCGCTGCCTATCGAGCGCCTTCTCGTCCACTGGACCCTGCTGACATCGTCGTTGGGGACTTCAATAGTAAAAATGTGTCCTGGAACTCCAGGATCACCAATGGCGCTGGCCGCTGCCTGCTGCGGGTAGTGGAACGTCACCAAGCGCTTGTGGTGGGGCTGTACGACCCGACAATCTTCCCTGCCCGTGGCCTCCCGGATATAATCGACATCGCGATCGTCAAGGGCATCCCTCATCAGATCACCGCCACGACGAGGACGGCCCTGTCTTCTGATCATGTCCCAGTGGTTTTTGATATCGACCTAGACACCCTCCAACAGCCCAGGAGGGGCATCTCACTTGCTGGCATCTACTGGGACAGGTTTCAAGCAGCAGTGACGGACTCACTCGCTGCCGCACCGCCCCCTGTGGAAGCTGGAGCAGACACAGCACTTCTGCACTTCACGGCAACCACGATCGAGGCTGCCGCTATAGCAACGCCGCCCCGGACTCGTACTCCGCGTGACTACTCCCGCCAGCTGCCGCCGGACATCCTTGCGGCCATCACTGAGAAGAACCGGGTCTACCGGGAGTGGCAGAGGACAAGAAATGCCGACACAAAGCGCCTCCTCAACAGGATGCGTCGGGACATCCGGGCCGCCATTGACAACCATCGCAATCGCGACTGGAAAAGGAAGGTCGCCACCCTCTGTCTTGACGACGGCACGGCCTGGCAGACGACGAAGCGTTTCCTACGCCGCACGCAACGTATCCCTCCGCTGCTGGTCCATGGCCAGGCTGTCTGCGAACCGGCTGCGAAGGCTGATACCCTCGCAGACGTCTCTGAGGCTGCGTTTACGCCGATCGAAGACCCGACCGACGCTGTCCACGACGACCTGGTTGCTGACCGGCGCCCGCGCTACTTGGAGGCACGCGATGACGATGACGTTATTGAAGAGACGACAGCGAAGGTGTCGTCCATCCTGCGTGCCCTGAACCCCAGGAAAGCTGCGGGCCCAGACGAAGTTTCCAACGCCCTACTCCAAAAGTTGCCGCCGGTGGCTGTCACTCATCTCGCGGACGTCTTTAATGTTATCCTCCGGTCCTGTAGTTTTCCTCAGTCTTGGAAGCATACAGAGATCGTGGCGATTCCGAAGATGGGGAAGGATCTGCGTCAGCCAGCGAACTACAGGCCTATTAGTTTACTGCCGGCCGTCTTCAAGGTCTTTGAAAGGGTGTACACCAGGCGGTTGCAGCGCCACGTTGACGAGGAAGGCCAACTGCCCGAAGAGCAGTTCGTCTTTCGCAGGGGCCACTCTTCCGTTCACCAACTCCTTCGGCTAGTGGAAGATGCGTTCGTCGCCCTGGAGCAGCGCGAGTTCTTCGGCGCGGTGTTCCTGGACGTGTCGCGTGTGACACCGCGGCCTCTTATTCAAACTTTTTGAACTTGGGGTCCCGACGTCGCACGTTCGTCTCATCCATACCTATCTAGCCGATAGGACCTTCCACGTGCAGGCCGCGCATGGCTTGTCCTCCGTCCGCCACGTCCGGTGTTCCGCAGGGCTCGGTGTTGGGGCCACACTTCTGATGCACCGAAGATCGACCGTGTGCGGCTCGCCCTGTACGTGGATGACACGGCTCTCTATACGAGCAGCCTCAATGCCGCCGTCATGCGCTGCCGTCTGCAGCTCGCTGTTGACACCCTGGCAGCCTGGGCAGTCAAGTGGCGTCTACAATTCAATGGGGCCAAGACGCAGTTCCTGGTTGTCACCTGGCGACTCGTTCCTGCAGGTCTGCAACCGCTCACCTTCGGTGGAAGCCCTGTCCCATGGCGTCCAACGGCTCATTACCTCGGCGTCACCATCGACCGCCGACTCGAACCTGAAGAAGCTGGAGACACTGCAGAATCGCATCCTTCGGCTGGCCTTACACCTGCCTGGCGATTTCCCCACCGCTCATCTTCACGACATCGCGGAAGTACCTCTACTCCGCGACCTCTTCCAGACGACCGCCCGCACGTTTTACGAACGTGCTGGCCGGTCACACATCGCCCAAATCCGGACGCTCTGGCCACACCTGCTCGCTGCATAGCTAGTACTGCAGAACTGTGCTAAGGAGACACCCAATAAGACAATCCACATGTGAAGACGCATTACATCGGCATGCATGGGAGGCAAAGCAATAACTGCTGCGAACTCCATCACACCTCGGAGGACAAATTATCTCCGTGCAGATCCACGTGACGAGGAGCGGACGGCAAAGAGAGCACCCTGGGCCCTCTGGACATAAATACTGGACAAGATCCTCCAATGCAGCAGTCTCAGATAGCACATGAAGAAGGCAACGAGTTACGTGACAGAAATATTGTGCCAGAGCGACACAGACTTCCGGCAGTAGACCCGATTATTCCACATCTCAAGATCTCGCTGGGAAAGCCTGAAGAGTTACATATTTCATTGTGTTTTCCACGTGAGAAAGACCTCTTGGATGCAAATGATTACTTCTGTAATAATAATTCAGCTTTATGATTATGGTCTGCATAAAGGACGGTAGTTGTTGTTGTTGTGGTCTTCAGTCCTGAGACTGGTTTGAGGCAGCTCTCCATGCTACTCTATCCTGTGCAAGCTTCTTCATCTCCCAGTACTTACTGCAACCAACATGCTTCTGAATCTGCTTAGTGTATTCATCTCTTGGTCTCCCTCTACTATTTTACCCTCCACACTGCCCTCCAATACTAATCTGGTAACCCCTTGATGCCTCAGAACATGTCCTACCAACCGATCCCTTCTTCTGGTCAAGTTGTGCCACAAACTTCTCTTCTCCCCAATCCCATTCAATACTTCCTCATTAGTTATGTGATCTACCCATCTAATCTTCAGCATTCTTCTGTAGCACCACATTTCGAAAGCTTCTATTCTCTTCTCGTCCAAAGTATTTATCGTCCATGTTTCACTTCCATACATGGCTACACTCCACACAAATACTTTCAGAAATGACTTCCTGACACTGAAATCTATACTCGATGTTAACAAATTTCTCTTCTTCAGAAACGCTTTCCTTGCCATTACCAGTCTACATTTTATATCGTCTCTACTTCGACCATCATCAGTTATTTTGCTCCCCAAATAGCAAAACTCATTTACTACTTTAAGTGTCTCATTTCCTAATCTAATTCCCTCAGCCTTATCTCACTAGGGGAAAGATAGATACTGCCTACAGGAAAATTAAAGAGACCTTTGGAGAAAAGAGAGCCAATTGTATGAATATCAAGAGCTCAGATGGAAACCCAGTTCTAAGCAAAGAAGGGAAGGCGAAAAGGTGGAAGGAGTATATAGAGGGTTTATACAAGGGCGATGTACTTGAGGACAATATTATGGAAATGGAAGAGGATGTAGATGAAGACGAAATGGGAGATACGATACTGCGTGAAGAGTTTGACAGAGCACTGAAAGACGTGAGTCGAAACAGGGCCCCAGGAGTAGACAACATTCCATTAGAACTACTGACGGCCTTGGGAGAGCCAGTCATGACAAAACTCCACCATCTGGTGAGCAAGATATATGAGACAGGCGAAATACCCTCAGACTTCAAGAAGAATATAATAATTCCAAACCCAAAGAAAGCAGGTGTTGACAGGTGTGAAAATTAGCGAACTATCAGTTTAATAAGTCACAGCTGCAAAATACTAACTCGAATTCTTTACAGACGAATGGAAAAACTGGTAGAAGCGGACCTTGGGGAACATCAGTTTGGATTCCGCAGAAATGTTGGAAAACATGAGGCAGTACTAACCTTACGACTTATCTTAGAAGAAAGATTAAGAAAAGGCAAACTTACGTTTCTAGCATTTGCAGACTTAGAGGAAGCTTTTGACTATGTTAACTGAAATACTCTCTTTCAAATTCTGCAGGTGGCAGGGTTAAAATACAGGGAGCATAAGGCTATTTACAATTTGTACAGAAACCAGATGGCAGTTTTAAGAGCCGAGGGGCATGAAAGGGAAGCAGTGGTTGGGAAGGGAGTGAGACAGGGTTGTAGCCTCTCCCCGATGTTATTCAATCTGTATACTGAGCAAGCAGTAAAGGAAATAAAAGAAAAATTCGGAGTAGGTATTAAAATCCATGGAGAAGAAATAAAAAATTTGAGGACTTGGAAGAGCAGTTGAACGGAATGGACAGTGTCTTGAAAGGAGGATATAAGATGAACATCAACAAAAGCAAAACGAGGATAATGGAATGTAGTCAAATTAAATCGGGTGATGCTGAGGCAATTAGATTAGGAAATGAGACACTTAAAGTAGTAAAGGAGTTGTGCTATTTGGGGAGCAAAATAACTGATGATGGTCGAAGCATAGAGGATATAAAATGTAGACTGGCAATGGCAAGGAAATCGTTTCTGAAGAAGAGAAATTTGTTAACATCGAGTATAAATTTAAGTGTCAAGAATTCGTTTCTCAAAGTATTTGTATGGAATGTAGCCATGTATGGAAGTGAAACATGGATGATAAGTAGTTTGGATAAGAAGAGAATAGAAGCTTTCGATATGTGGTGCTACAGAAGAATGGTGAAGATTAGATGGGTAGATCACATAACTAATGAGGAATTATTGAATAGAATTGGGGAGAAGAGGAGTTTGTGGCACAACTTGACAAAAAGAAGGACCGGTTGGTAGGACATGTTTTGAGGCATCAAGGGATCACAATTTAACATTGGAGGGCAGTGTGGTGGGTAAAAATCGTAGAGGGAGACCAAGAGATGAATACACTAAGCAGATTCAGAAGGATGTAGGTTGCAGTAAGTACTGGGAGATGAAGAAGCTTGCACAGGATAGAGTAGCATGGAGAGCTGCATCAACCCAGTCTCAGGACTGAAGACCACAACAACAACAATTGTTATTCTGGACAACCAATAATTTAATAACCATTTCTTTCTACCAGTCAAATTCGTATGATTGGGATAATACAAAGAGCAGTCACAGAAGAAATTAAATTGCTCTGAAAGCATTTGTTCATAATGGACTTATGAATTTTGTTTGTATTTTTGCACCTGAAGTATATTACTGTAAAGAATTAAATACTTGCCTTCCAAATGCTTATCACAATGGTAGTCTCATAACCTATAAGACCCTGTCTTATGGCCTAGGTCAGTGGTTCCCAACCTGGAGGTAATTACCTCCTGAGGTTTAAGATGAAATTTTCTGAGAGATAAAAACTAAATGATTTGATTCTGTTTCAGTCGTGAAAGTAAAGTATTTTTGAAAATCATTACTATTATCACAATTTTGTAAGACTCTAATACTGATTATATAAGTTATCAATAACTACTTTTTCTTAATTACTAGAATTAATTCAGTGGAGATTACAGGTTCCTCACATAGTCCACTAACTACAAACATGCGTTGTGCTTTGTCCTGTACACTGATGGTGATAAAAGTGAGATATACAAGTAACAAATGCTTAATATCTCAAGAAAATATCTTCTCCAAGTTGTGTTAGTACCAGTCATCCAAAAATTGTTTCATTGCTCACTTCAAACCAAATAAATGGATTAACTGACAGCGCAACACAGCAGTAAGTACATAAGGTTAAACACATTGTCATTGTTATTATTAGACTGGTTAGACATGAAGCATTAACAGCATAAGGTCATCCCGTTTGTGCCAGATCGGAAGTAGAGTCCAGCAATCAAGTAATTCCCAAATAGTAAGTATAGTGCACACATCTGAACTTGTCTGATTTCAAATGGGGTGCAGTGTGTAGGCCATCAAGTGCTGAAGTGGAGAGAAGTAATTCAGGGTAAGAATGTTTTGTAGAAAGTGTCTACTCTCAGTATGGATAGTTAGCTTGCTTATCTGAGAAGACGTTGTGGATAGCATTTGTGATGCACCATGAATTCCTTTCTCATTCATTCGAACACAACTGCCAGTCCTTCCCTCCCCCTCACACACACACACAGACACACTCATGCACACACAAATTAAATATCATTCATCTTTCATCATTTTAATAATAGGTGTTCCACGCAAAGGCTTTCATTCTACAGATTCCTTGACTTGCGCCATAGGGTGGTGGGGTTTCGGGTTCCGCTGAATAGGTCAGGAGTTCACTACACTCAGCTGGCGGCTACACGGGTAGTGGAGGCTGTGTGGCGTGGACTGGGCGGTTTTCTAGGTTAGAAGGCCTCGGGAAAGTGCGGGATGGGCTGCAATGTCAAAGGGTGCTTGGCAATTACAGGACGTGCTTGGATCAAGGAACAGTCGGAATTATAGTTGTAAATTGTTGTAGTTGCGCTGGAAAAGTCCCTGAGCTTCAAGCGCTAATAGAAAGCACAGAAGCTGATATCATTATAGGTACAGAAAGCTGGCTAAAGCCTCAAATAAGTCCTGCAGAAATTTTTACGAAGTCTCAGACGGTGTTCAGGAAAGATAGATTAGGCAGAATTGGTGGTGGAGTGTTGGTGTCTGTCAGTAGTGGTTTATCTTGTAGTGAAGTCGAAGTAGATACTCAGTGCGAATTGGTATGGGTGGAGGTTATACTTAACAGCCGAATTAAGTTAATAATTGGCTCCTTCTACCGACCCCCAGACTCCGAGGATACAGTTGCGGAACAGTTCAGAGAAAGTTTGAGTCTCGTAACAAATAAACACTCCACTCATACGGTTATAGTTGGTGGGGACTTCAACCTACCCTCGGTATATTGGCAAAAATACTTGTTCAAAACCGGCGGTAGGCAGAAAACGTCTTCCGAGATTGTCCTAAATGCATTCTCCGAAAATTATTTCGAGCAGTTAGTCCACGAACCCACGCGAATTGTAAATGGTTGCGAAAACACACTTGACCTCTTAGCCACAAACAATCCAGAGCTGATAGAGAGCATCATGACTGATACAGGGATTAGTGATCACGAGGTCATTGTAGCTAGGCTCAATACCATTTCTTCCAAATCCATCAGAAACAAACGCAAAATAATTTTATTTAAAAAAGCGGATAAAGTTCCACTAGAAGCCTTCCTAAAAGACAATTTCCATTCCTTCCGAACTGACTATGCGAATGTAGACGAGATGTGGCTCAAATTCAAAGATATAGTAGCAACAGCAATTGAGATATTCATACCTCATAAATTGGTAAGAGATGGAACGGATCCCCCGTGGTACACAAAAAAGGTCCGAACGCTGTTGCAGAGGCAACGGAAAAAGCATGCGATATTCAGAAGAACGCGAAATCCCGAAGATGGGCTAAAATTTGCAGACACGCGAAATTTGGCACGTACTTCGATGCGAGATGCCTTTAATAGGTTCCACAACGAAACATTGTCTCGAAATTTGGTAGAAAATCCGAAGAAATTCTGGTCGTATGTAAAGTAAACAAGCGGCAAGACGCAGTCAATACCTTCGCTGCGCAGTGCCGATGGTACTGTTATCGACGACTGTGCCGCTAAAGCGGAGTTATTGAACGCAGTTTTCCGAAATTCCTTCACCAGGGAAGACGAATGGAATATTCCAGAATTTGAAACACGAACATCTGCTAGCATGACTTTCTTAGAAGTAGATACCTTAGTGGTTGCGAAGCAACTCAAATCGCTTGTAACGGGTAAGTCTTCAGGTCCAGATTGTATACCGATTAGGTTCCTTTCAGATTACGCTGATACTACAGCTCCCTACTTAGCACTCATATACAACCGCTCGCTCACCGATAGATCTGTACCTACAGATTGGAAAATTGCGCACGTCGCATCAGTGTTCAAGAAGGGTAGTAGGAGTAATCCATTTAACTACAGACCTATATCATTGACGTCGGTTTGCAGTAGGGTTTTGGAGCATATACTGTATTCAAACATTATGAATCACCTCGAAGGGAACGATCTATTGACACGTAATCAGCATGGCTTCAGAAAACATCGCTCTTGTGCAACGCAGGTAGCTCTTTATTCGCATGAAGTAATGGCCGCTATCGACAGGGGATCTCAAGTTGATTCCGTATTTCTAGATTTCCGGAAAGCTTTTGACACCGTTCCTCATAAGCGATTTCTAATCAAGCTGCGGAGCTATGGGGTATCGTCTCAGTTGTGCAACTGGATTCGTGATTTCCTATCAGGAAGGTCGCAGTTCGTAGTAATAGACGGCAAATCATCGAGTAAAACTGAAGTGATATCAGGTGTTACCCAGGGAAGCGTCCTGGGACCTCTACTGTTCCTGATCTATATAAATGATCTGGGTGACAATCTGAGCAGTTCTCTTAGACTGTTCGCAGATGATGCTGTAATTTACCGTCTAGTAAGGTCATCCGAAGACCAGTATCAGTTGCAAAGCGATTTAGAAAAGATTGCTGTATGGTGTGTCAGGTGGCAGTTGACGCTAAATAACGAAAAGTGTGAGATGATCCACATGAGTTCCAAAAGAAATCCATTGGAATTCGATTACTCGATAAATAGTGCAATTCTCAAGGCTGTCTATTCAACTAAGTACCTGGGTGTTAAAATTACGAACAACTTCAGTTGGAAGGACCACATAGATAATATTGTCGGGAAGGCGAGCCAAAGGTTGCGTTTCATTGGCAGGACACTTAGAAGATGCAACAAGTCCACTAAAGAGACAGCTTACTCTACACTCGTTCGTCCTCTGTTAGAATATTGCTGCGCGGTATGGGATCCTTACCATGCGGGATTGACGGATGACATCGAAAGGGTGCAAAAAAGGGCAGCTCGTTTTGTATTATCACGTTATAGGGGAGAGAGTGTGGCAGATATGATACACGAGTTGGGATGGAAGTCATTACAGCATAGACGTTTTTCGTCGCGGCGAGACCTTTTTACGAAATTTCAGTCACCAACTTTCTCTTCCGAATGCGAAAATATTTTGTTGAGCCCAACCTACATAGGTAGGAATGATCATCAAAATAAAATAAGAGAAATCAGAGCTCGAACAGAAAGGTTTAGGTGTTCGTTTTTCCCGCTCGCTGTTCGGGAGTGGAATAGTAGAGAGATAGTATGATTGTGGTTCGATGAACCCTCTGCCAAGCACTTAAATGTGAATTGCAGAGTAGTCATGTAGATGTAGATGTAGATGACTGTTTTGTAACATTAGCGTTAAGATATAGCGTCGTAAGAGTGGAACTGTCAAAATGCTGTTACGTCGTAATTAACATTTAATTTCAACATCTTGACAAGATTTACGATCTTATTAAAGCATTGACACTTACAAAACAGTCCACTAACGGCGCACTAAGGACGTCACATCAATCTAGATGCACTTGAAAATGTCGATTATGACAAAACATTCTGTCGTAAGTGTAAATCAAGATTTCTTATTATAAGCAGCTATTTTGTGTATTCACCCTAACAATCATTTCGTTATCAGACATACACTCCTGTAAATGGAAAAAAAGAACACATTGACACCGGTGTGTGAGACCCACCATACTTGCTCGGACACTGCGAGAGGGTTGTACAAGCAATGATCACACGCACGGCACAGCGGACACACCAGGAACCGCGGTGTTGGCCGTCGAATGGCGCTAGCTGCGCAACATTTGTGCACCGCCGCCGTCAGTGTCAGCCAGTTTGCCGTGGCATACGGAGCTCCATCGCAGTCTTTAACACTGGTAGCATGCCGCGACAGCGTGGACGTGAACCGTATGTGCAGTTGACGGACTTTGAGCGAGGGCGTATAGTGGGCATGCGGGAGGCCGGGTGGACGTACCGCCGAATTGCTCAACACGTGGGGCGTGAGGTCTCCACAGTACATCGATGTTGTCGCCAGTGGTCGGCGGAAGGTACACGTGCCCGTCGACCTGGGACCGGACCGCAGCGACGCACGGATGCACGCCAAGACCGTAGGATCCTACGCAGTGCCGTAGGGGACCGCACCGCCACTTTCCAGCAAATTAGGGACACTGTTGCTCCTGGGGTATCGGCGAGGACTATTTGCAACTGTCTCCATGAAGCTGGGCTACGGTCCCGCACACCGTTAGGCCGTCTTCCACTCACGACTGGATGAAGCGTCGTCTCACGCGGTCCGCACGTCCAGCACGAACGCTGGTCCAACTGAGGCGCCAGGTGGAAATGGCATGGCAAGCCGTTCCACAGGACTACATCCAGCATCTCTACGATCGTCTCCATGGGAGAATAGCAGCCTGCATTGCTGCGAAAGGTGGATATACACTGTACTAGTGCCGACATTGTGCATGCTCTGTTGCCTGTGTCTATGTGCCTGTGGTTCTGTCAGTGTGATCGTGTGATGTATCTGACCCCAGGAATGTGTCAATAAAGTTTCCCCTTCCTGGGACAATGAATTCACGATGTTCTTATTTCAATTTCCAGGAGTGTATATTACGTTGCTGGCCCTAAAACAGAAAAATTTAGTTTAATTGCTTGACGGAGAAGGGTATAAATTTGTTTGAACAGAAAAGGATGGTCCAAGTAAAGTTGGGAAGAACCTATCCCAGAAACTAGGGAAAGTAACTTTTTATGTACTGTAATTAAATGTTTCACACTAGATCCGTGATCTTAATGCTCTTTATTTATTCATAATCATGTCACTGCGTAGTTATTTTAACATTTTGAAATACATAATTCTAGTCCTTCAGTATAAGTTGATGTGTTATGTCTGTGACATAAAAATTTACATCTGTAACATTGATCCTCATTGACTGCCATAAGGTCACAGCAGAGTCAGTAGCATGAGTTAATTGCCTTACTTTACATTAACACTAACTTTTAACTTTTTTAAATGGAAAATAAAGACAGATTGCATCATCAAATCTTGATTATATATTGTTAATATTAAGATCTCTTTATACAAAAAGGAGCAGCTTTCTGATTTTATTTTCATGTTAATTCTTCATTTCCAATTTCTTATTTCAGTAAGAATGTGAATATCTATAGATGTTTTAGAAATTTAAAATTATACTACCTAAATCCCCCTCACATCCTGTCATCAGCACTCAGCTATCAGTCAAACTAATTTAATACTTAAGTTGTGGAATAGCCAACAACAGAATACACAATAGCAATGGCTAACATTTTCCAACAAATAATAAAAAAGAAGGAAAATACTTCTATAGTTCCACTGCAGTGAAGTATACATGAACAGTTCATTAGTTTCTTTCAATTTGTAAAAAATTGATTTCAGCTCATAATTGTGAAATTGCAGTACATTTAATAGTTATGCAACTGTACAGAAAATTTTAAAGCCTTCTAGAATTAATTTTAAATTAGTATCTTTCTGGGTGGTAAATTTGCTACAAAATTACAAGACAAATTACTAAGCACCTGCTGAATTTACCTAAGATAGTCAGGTACTTCCACAGAAAACATAAGTGAAGTCAACTTAGCAGTGAATTCTTTATGTAAAAGTACTCAGTATTTATGTGAATTTCCTATTAAGAAACAGGCTTCAGTGTGAGAAAATTCACCCAAACTTAAAACCGAACAACATACCTTCAAAGAATAATTTGATCTTAGAGAAAGTGGAACCACACCTTAGTTGAAATTTAAGTTCAGAAATGGGACAAACATACACATCACCATTATCAAAGAAGAAGCGAAAAGAAGAACTCGTTTGAATGACAATTACAAAGTTACACGTAAGTCCTGGTGGACAAGAGACACTACAAAGAATAAGCAACAGGCTGTTTTCCTTAGATGTTTCCAACAACACATAGGACACTAACTTGTCATTCAGCAACAACCACGATGTGTATAATGTTGAAGTTAGACAATCGAATTAATCATGCATGTGCGAACATTACGGAAGGCGAGCTACTCGCTGTTGAGAGGAATGTCGTTACACGTATTGCCAAATGCATTGAGGTTGACGGATATCATTTTGAGCATTTAATGCATTAATATGGTATTTACAGGTAATCACGCTGTAACAGCATGCGTTGTGAGAAATGACAAGTTCACAAAGGTACATGTAGCACATTGGAACAACCGAAATAAAATGTTCAAACGTACCTTCGTTCTGTATTTTAATTTAAAAAACATACCTGTTACCAACTGTTCGCCTAAAATTGTGAGCCATATGTTTGTGACTATCACAGCGCCATCTATCACAAAGCGAAAAAGTGGTCCAACTAAAACATTCATATTTCTTTACGTACTACACGAATATGTAAAAAAATGGGGGTTCCTATTTTTTCAAAAAAGGCTGTTGATATCCGTTAGACCTATGGAAGCGCCATCAAGCGGGCCAACCATAGCGCCATCTGGTTTCCCCCTTCAAGCCAGGCGAGTTTCGTTCTTTGCAGTTCTTTCGTTTGATGCTTAATTCGTGAGATATTTGGCCCGGTCACTATCAATGGTCCACCTTGTATACATTTTTATTTCTGTAATAATACACCTTCATGTTGTATTGATAGACTTAAATTTCTTACTTATTACTGAATATCATAACAATCAAACACTGTATATAAAATTTCTTACTTATTACTGAATATCATAACAATCTAACACTGTATATATCACTGTATCCTTGTAGGAAGTGACTTCAGCTGACATATCTATGACGCAAATAATTTTTATGAAACTTCCAGAGATGGAACTGGTGGCTGGTCAGGGGGAGGGCTTAGACTATGGATGTGCATGGCATGGGGGGTGGGGGCCGGAGGGGCTGGAATGGGTGGGACTTGTTCCGGGTGAAATCCTGACTCTAAGGAATCGTCACAGCCACAGCTGTCTTGTCGCCACCTCTTCCCAGTTTGCCGTCCTCATCACAACCACTCCCCTGTCTCCCCCTCCATACCCACCCTTCTTTTCATCTATAGTTCACCGTTCCAAGGCAGGTCCCTCTGCAGTTATAGAGAAAGTGTACAGCTCTCCGGTTTCTTTTTTTTTATGGTCCGTGTATCTTCTGTCATGTTCATACTCTCCCAGCATTTGGTGTTCAAGCGTTTCTCAATTGTTTTTAACTGTGCTGTCTGTCCACATTTTTCTCACTGTTTCTACGCAATTCATGAAGATAACATTCTATTATTTATATTTCTCCCATTCGTGCCACATTTTCCATTATTCTAAGTACACAATACACGTGTCTCCTTGTGTTTTGTTGTTTTTAGTTTTTAGCATCTTAAGTAAGTGTTAAAATAGTTCTACTGGCTGCAGAGCGGGCTATTTGTGCCGCTGCCAGCTGCCCCCCCCCCCCCCCCCACTCCCCTTTCCACCATGTGGCGAGGAGGGATGAAATAACAATAAAGCAAAATAAAAGTTTGACAATTGTCCTTTGCACAATTATGCATGCCACGCAATTTTTAAATTAATGACAGCGATGTAGCTACATTTGTTACTAATGGCAAATCTTATCTTTGTTTAACAATACTTCCAGGTAGTTACATGGTTTGTGTTTAGATGTTTTTTGCTATGTTGTGTCGCTACGTTTTCAGACACACTTGAGAATTGGCAATGCCCGAGAACGGTAGTGTGGAAAAATAAAAAATAAAAAAAAAATTATCTACACTGTCTCGTGGCAAAATGTTCTTCGAATTAATTGAGGCTGTAGGGCCCACGTGGAAGAAAATGACAGGCACTTTAATATCGTATTTGTCCACCGAAGCCGGGCTAGCGACTTTTAGTTGGAATGTCTCCCCTGTACAGGAATATAATAATCTATGTACGTGCGCAGGCTGTAGACATATGGTTGATACTCGCGATAAGCGTGAAATCCGGGTTCGAGTTCCGGTCCGGCACAAATTTTCGCTGTCGTCATTCCATTATACCAGCGAGTGGCTGCCTATATTCGCAACTGCAAATACATTTCATATATTTCACATCGGCTGTAGTCGACGCAGTACTCGTTCCTTCGGACATACATGCATGCCCGAGGGAATTTGTGTTGTACTTCTGAACAACACAGAGACTGCAGATTCGTATTTGAAAAGGTTACTGGCGACCAGTAAGCGCTACTGTTAGTTCTTGCATGTGTATGTATCTAAAGTATGCACGTTTCAGGAAACGGAGTGCATTACTTTCAAAGGTACATTGTGAAGCTTGTTTATGTTGTAATGAAAGCGGACTTCAGTAGCACCACTAGTCTTTAAAAGATGTTTGGCGTATGTGGAATTTATGAGGTAAGGGTTGTTAAATACAGTTTTTAGAAATTCCTTCACCAAAGAAGTCGAAATAAATATTCCAGAATTCTAAGTGACTTTCAATCAAAGTTCAGTTAAAAAGTGTCTCATAGCTTAATTAATTACGGTATAATACATGTGAATTACTGAGAGCTACAAATTGAGCCCTTCATCTCTTTCCTAAAATGAGTATTATAAAAGTTATTAATGATCTGCTGACTTTCAATTATAAAATCATCTTGGATTTGCATCTTCTCACATATATTACTTCAAATCATATCTGTGCACCAACAGAGTCTGTTTGATCTCCTCATTAATTTCACGTATAATTCGTCACTATATCTGCAGGGCGTTCGGAAACTTCAAGGACTTGTAGAGGGGAGTGAGTAGATAACACACCGTTTCCATGGTACAATCACTTGAAAACATGTTGGCAACGCGACCACTTTTAGAAATAACTGATTATAAGTGACCCAGTACATCACTTGTCTTACATTTCCACTCATTAACAACCAAAAAGTTGCGTGTGTACTCGCTGATGGGTTCTCTGCAACGTGATACAGCACGGCCACTTCCACTTGAGGTGTGCGACGTTCTCCTGGAGCACCACAGTACCACAGTCATGCCTGCTAGCAGTGCGGGTACCGTTTCTCAAAGCGGTTGCGTAATTGTGGCGAAAAGGGTATGCGATAGAGTCGGACGCTGTGGAGAACGATCTTGATAAACGCGACGAGCTTCGCCGTTCAGAACAATCATGTCAGTGTATTCTGCAAACGTGTACTAAACCATGTTGCTCTAACACTCACAGACACGTGAATGAGGCTCGAACCAGGTTAGAGGGGTAGGGCAAACGTCAAATAATATCAGCCGATGCGACGTAGTCATCTACCATCATTGCTACCCTATCACATAGCTACCGAGAAAACGTGTTTTCAAACGGTTGTAGCACACAAAAGGTACGTACTCACTCCTATATACAAGTTCTAAAGGTTGTAATGGAAATCTTCGAATTTCCAGTATTGTGGTTTGCACCTTAGATACCGCAAACGTGAAAAATAAACAGCACCCGCGGAAGTTACGCCACGTCCGCTAGTTTTTCTCTGACAGGTCCACATGACTCAGCCATCCGCTGCCGCTAGTCAACTACGCAGCATCTGCAGCCGCGGCTCACTGCCAGCCGAATCACCCACCACAGCTTTGCCTGAAGCCGTGCGTGTCTGCGGTACGGAACACCTCTCGGGACCAAAACATATCATTTGACTGAATTTTCCCATTTTGAGAAGACCGAAGGAGCGATCTGTTTTAGCTACTAAGAACATTCAGCAGTCCAGATTCCATAACTATTTCCTTTATTTAAAACAACCTGTTTCGACAGACATTGCTCTCATCTACAGATCTTAAAAAAACTTTTGTTATGAATTTTTTTTCTTTTTACGATGGCCATCCCTCCAAATTGTCATGTGGATAAAAATCAGCACGTTGTGAGAAATCGTTTACAACGTGCTGATTATTATCCACATGACGATTTGGCGTAAAGTCCAACGTAAAATGAACACGTTTCATAACAAAAGATTTTTTAAGACTTGAAGATGACAGCAAAGTCTGTCGAAACCTGTTGTTTTAAACAATGAAATGTTTATGCGATCAGTGCTGCTGAATGTTTATAGCAAAAAACGTCAATCGTACTCCGATATAATTTGTCGTGTCACACTGTCATCAGCATTACCTGATTATTCAACACTTCGGTGAGGTCAGTTTGATTTTGGGCAGATGTAAACTCAGCCAAGGAACCTGTGTCGCCGCAAGTCTACAAGTGTTGCGTGATACTATTTATTAAATTTTCATACTAGTGTACATTTTTGACCGTAGGCCATGTTCAAGAACCAAAATACATTTGATCGCATGCCAGTTAACGTGGTTGTGGAATGGAGGCCTGGCTTTTATTGCCTAGTAGACATCTTATTTTCAAACAAAACCTGTCGTCTGCCTTTAAATAATTGTGTACTGGCTGAGCATAGCTTCAAGGAAACTGACACAGGATAAAAAGACAGAGAAACAGTTATTCTGATACAAAGCCTTTGACAGCAACTTTGATATAAAAGGTGGAAGAAAAATTTGATTTCACCTCGTGGGGACCACACCCTTGATTAACAAGAAAGGCTGTTAGATTAAAATGAGTACTTTAATTAGCATTACTGTCAGTTTGTGCTTCAGCTCATTTTCATATGCACAGATGGATTTATTCACGTCCTTCTAGTCGGTATATATTAAGTAACATGATTGAATGTGTGTGGCAGGTGACTTTAATATATATTTAATAGAAAGATGTGCCCACATCCATTTGTGCATTTGTAAATGTCTAGTAGTGTTGAAGAATGTACTGAGGGACGCTATCCATGAGAGACGCCTACTTCCAGAATATTAATTTGGAAACGAGATGTGACGGACCAGCACAGATGTCCAGCTGCATTTCTTGCATCGTAGCAAATGAGTTTATACCTATGAGCTTTGACTCTCATCGGCGATATTGTTCCGTCTTGTCCATTTTTCGGTCACTATTCTGACATAACTTCTGGTAGGTGCTGGAGTCCACCATGGCCAGTAAACCCGTAGGACGTCAGGGAAATTCTGTGCATACCTGAAATGTGTCACATGTTTTACATTTAGGCAGTCGGTGTTGACAAATGGAGTCACCTTATTTTCTCACTCCATCATGTTAGCGTTGAACCGTTTTGCACACGGGTATGATAGCGACAAAAATTGCACAGTACATTCACATACCGTACTTTTTTTAGAATGACTATGCTCTCTATAAGTGTTGCATCTTACTTTTTATTTTATTTTCATACTGGTTTTTATTGACTGACAGACACTTGAGCTGAATATTCGTTTTATTTTTAATTTTAATATAATCAATATGGGACGCCTGCCTCCTCTCCGGTTACCGACGGTCGGGGGCGGCGCCACAGCAAGGATGGAAAGCAACCAGACATAAGAGACACTTTACTCTGAAACAGAGAATTTATGAATAACCTGGCACACTTCTTACGATAACGTTGCAAAATTGGCAGGTGGCAATCTTTAAATATTATGTAGCCCCATAAGATCGAAGCATACATGAAATGGAACATTTTTTTGATACATGATAAAATCTTGTAATATCCTTTAAAAATCAGCCAGTTTCCCAAAACATTAAAAAAACTGACTTCAATAATTTAGTTCAAACTTTGACAGCGTTCATAAATTGTAATCTTCCAGAATTTTGCGGACTGGCACGCACCACCGCACACAATAACAAGCGCAACACGACACAATGCAAACAGATAATCGACGCATTTCAACACTGGATAACAACAAACGGGCACTGATCAACGTCACAACCAGGTTGGTTTTTTTCACACGTATTAGTTTCATTACGCCTCCAGTTATTAAAATTACCCGAAAACACGCAACCTTTTGCTACGCTATGCTTATTCTAAGCGCGCTTGGGATAGTTCTTGTGTTACATTAAGTACCTTTAAGCAGACGATACTAGCCGTTAATACTAAGTTTTGCTTAGACTTTCGGGCACCAACCCATTTCGTCTAAGCAGCCCTAACCTGCAAAACTGATCTTACTTTCGATAGCTGTGGGGATTACTTCTCTGTTTCCAACAGATATCCGTGTGGCCCAAATAATTCTTAAAGTAGCACCTAAGTTGAAACTAGACAGTGGCCAGTATAGTAACGCTTTTCGCCTCTAACAAATCGTTTGTGCTTCAGCGCCTCTTCCTCAAGGTCCAGCAGGAACTAAGCGCGGCGTGTATCTGCACTAACTAATATTGTAACTCTCTTTAACATAAAGAAAGAGAAAGATCAGGGTTACGTTGGATGAATGTATGATCTGTGAAATGAATACTGAACCCGAAATTCGTCTTGCCTGTTGTAAGTGCGAGTGCTATGCTTACTCTGTGTTATTGTTAGCAAAACTTTTACACGAATTTATTGGGCACAGCAACTCCCAATACCAATAAAGGAATACAGTCATTGCAAAATACATTCAGCCCCTTAGGCACTGAATCATCTGGCCCTGTACAAAACTGATAATTTTGGGCCCTGTGCACACAACAAATAAATTAAATTGTATTACCTCTGTTATAGCTAACAGAAAGTGACTTGAATGGGAGACGTTTTCGTGAACGCTTGGTAATTTTTTGTACTTCCGTGCAAAGATAACCTGGTGTGAAATATTATGGTAGAGCTCAGTAAATCCGCGTGGCATGTTTCGCGATCGGGACGGAATAGCATGGCGAGTACTTCTGTAAAGGAAGAGTACTGAATCGAGCGAATGTTCAACTCGCGTTTTGGGTCAGTGATTGTTTAGACCTTGAATAATATTCGGGTCGAGCTTACAAAATTTCTGGCTGCTTTAGTGTGACAATGTGTAACACGTGTTTGTAACTGTAAACATGCACCTACAATGTTAGTGTAGACTTAAGTACGCACTTGATAGCCATTTCATGAGTCTTAGTGACAATAAATAGTCAATAAACCTTTAAATGGCTTACTAACTGAAGGAAAAACCCGGACGTCCGACCTTTATAATGAACGTTCAGGAACTGATTTTTAACTAGAGTCTTGCAGCTTCTATCTGGTAGAGATTAGGTCTTAGTTGCCTTAACGCTGCTTTGCACCAACTTGATAGTACCTCCTACGACAGAGTGAAGGGACAAGGAGCAGATAAGGAGCCCATCGAGCCCATGAGCGTATGACATGGTGGTAGCTAGTGTTTAACGTCTCGTCGACAACGAGGTCATTAGAGACGGAGCGCAAGCTCGGGTTAGGGAAGGATTGGGAAGGAAATCGGCCGTGCCCTTTCAAAGGAACCATCCCGGCATTTGCCTGAAATGATTTAGGGAAATCACGGAAAACCTAAATCAGGATGGCCGGAGACGGGATTGAACCGTCGTCCTCCCGAATGCAAGTCCAGTGTGCTAACCACTGCGCCACATCGCTCGGTATTCGCGTATGACATCGTTGGCTGGGAGTCCCCGTCCGGGGAAGTTGGGCCTCCTATTGCAAATCTTATTTCAGTCGACGCCACTTTGGGCGATTTGCACGCCGATGAGGCTTCCAGGCACATCGAAGGCAACACTAAAAGTACATATCCGAAACAACTGAATACCCTAATACGTGGTATCACTGTGCTCCGGATTACACTCACGCACACATTGATCTGCTTGCCAACAAAAAGTATATATCCGAGATATTAACTACTCCAACTGTGGAAACAATACTACAAAAGCAACTCGATTTCCCAGAAGCTGATGACCGCATGCTCCGGGAACCGCAGTCACCCGCACACTGGCTTGAATGCGACCCGAAACACCAAACTCAAGTAATAGTGGAAACCACACCACAAAACAAGCACTGTTTTCGAAGATGTGGTGACACTGTGCTCCTGGAAAACGCGCTCACCCACACATTAGCCGCCTTCGCGTGGACGCTAATCGAGATTAAACGCAAGTTACACTAGAGAGCTGCGTGGCGCGTAATATCAGGTAACCATCGCTTCCGCACCAGTTTGTGAAACAAGAGGAGTGCCTCTCCCGCTCCAGGAAAACCAGCGTTAGGACTCGCCACAACTGTAAACAGTGGCGTGCACAAAAGGAGTTCAAATCTTCGTGAATGGTGAGCAGTAATATTAATATTCTGTGACAGAAAATATTGCCAGTTCAGGATAAGGCGATGTTACAACATTCTGATAATAAGACAGCTAACAAATATATCGACATACAAGGAAACAGCATACGACCGACAGTGTAGAACAGTAAGAGAATAAAGTAAAAATTAATAGCTGCAGGCAAAATGAAATAATTGAAAAAATTCTAAACAACTGTGGATCTAGTTTCAAAGAAAATAACTCCGCACTTCAGTGTGTGTACACACGCATCCGACTACTCTTGGCCCCATTGCCTGCTATGTCGCTTCCACCCATTTCTTTTTATTTTCTTTTATTTTGGTATTGATAGGGCAATCATACAAGCATCTCTCATGTTTCTTAATTTAACTTGACCAGATTAGGCCCTTCAGACCCTCTCTTACGTCGGTCCATGATTTTACACATACAGTACGTTTTGTATTGTTGTTACTTAAAGATGATAATAAATTTAGCATGATAAAGGCTCATAAAATGGTAGTAATAGAACTAAAATGATTTGAAACATGATTTGAGTTTATCTAATGACGTATGGCATAGCAGAACTGACGGACTATTAATAGCAATAATCCTAACGATACTAATGTTACTGCTACTACTGTGAACGTGGGCTTCACCCAGAAGCCCAGAGTCCACCGAACCGACTGACAGCCGTCTCGTCCTCTTCCAATCGCGTCACTGGATGCATTATGGAGGGCTTCGTTGTCATTGTTCATGACCTGAAACTGCTACAACTCGGTCAAGTAGCTACTCCCTAGCTACTGGCTGCACTGTAGTCCACTCCTCCCACAAAGGAGAAATCCCTGGCAGTACTGGGAATCAAACCCGGGACTGCCGCATGGCACTTATCTGCATTGAGCACTCAGGCGGTCACTACTGTTAATATGACTACCGCTAATTATAATAATAATAATAATAGTAATAATAATACTAACAGTGAGGATGGAAGATACAAAATATATTTATGGGTGGGAAAGAGGAATTCAGATAGTTAGCATCAGCTAGAGGCTTTTAGAAATGAGAAACATCAGTTATGAAAGAAAGATATTTAGCCCGAGAGGGATATAGGGCGCACACAGTTGGCATGCTATTGTCTTTTGAACCTGGCGGTCTTACACATTTTATTTTTCAATTTCTTCATCATCTGTGCCGTTACTAGGAATATACAATTGTGCTAGTGAGCTGGGTCTTGGCTTCATGTCTGTTTTGGCTGTGTTACTTCGCTCACCATGCTGCTCATGAAATTCATCGACATTGGTATTCCCTTATTTGTTATTAGCCGTATTCCTGCATTATCCTATATTTAGATTTAGTAATGGTAACTCTGTAATAATCGGACCAGACAGTGTTCTTCCTGGAATCCCACCTCAATCTCTCTATATGTAATTCGCCTAGCATCTAACATTCCGCGCTCCGATTCGCTGGACACCATTTTTGGATTTTTCTTCTGATGCAATCCCTCTGAGCAGTCCCCAGACAGAGATCCCTAAGGCGAATATTTTTACTGGGATTAATTTTAAATGAAATCATTTCCACTTTTGGCTGTTAATAAATTATTTATTGCGATTGCAGCTCGTAATGCAGTTACCATGCCTACTACATTAAATTTAAACTTACAGCTGGTACATTCACAACATCTTAGGCAACTGCTCTTACACAGCATGACAGAGGTTTATATTTGAACCGCCTGGTTAAATCCGCAGGACAGAACACGTAGTTGGAATTGTGGAAAGGGACCAAAAATGAGCGGCTGTCAGTTACACTCGAGCACATACAACTTTATTTAGTTGCCCAAACATTACAGTGCACATTTCCGAGCTTAACTATCGATTGAATATGTCACACAATCTTATGGTTTAAGGGCACAACCTCTTTAATTTTTAAAACGGCTGAAGGCCCATGATTCAAAACACAACTAAAATAAATTTTTTACAAGGCAGAAAACCCAAGGCTTTATCCTTAAATATTTTTTTTTTAAATGAGGCTGAAGGCCCAAACAATGTAAGATTTAACATGCAGGGAATTTAAATTTTTAGATGGCTGAAGGCCCATGATTGAAAAATACAACTACAATAAATTTTCGAAAGGCAGAAGCCCCAAAGCTTTATACAAAAAAAATTTTTAATGAGGCTGAAGGCCCAAACAGTGCAAGACTTGACAAGTAAGGAACTTTCAGTCTTAAAACGGCTGAAGGCCCATTATTTAAAATCCAACTTAAAGCACGCAAATTCAAACCATCGGCTATGAGCCATCAAAATACACAATTAAACACCAATAAGAAAAGGCAGTACAGCCAGGGGCGCTCAGAAGTTTCCGGGAGTCGGTATGTACTTGAAATATTAACGTTCGCTTAGGGGAGACAGGTAGTCGGCTCAACTATATTCGATCTGCCGGCAACGCAACCAAGAGACAGTCAATGGACCCTCCGACAAGATGACTTGCTTTCCACCCGACCAGTACACGAGGAACTCCAAAGCCAAAACGTAAAAGGCGTAGCCGTCCACAACCAAGAATGCATAAGCTGTCAAAACTACACGCACATGTTGGACAGTGACAACACAGTGAGGAAAGGACGCTGCCTGAATTTTACGTCAGCGGGCAGGGCAGGTAACCGGAACGCTAACGACCACAAGGCAGAAAATTCCTCTGGTGCACTTGGACTTGAAATAACCAAAATACCGACTCGAACACTCACTGTTGCTCACAGGAATACCCCCAAGGCCAACCATGAAAAGCAAGGCACAATGTGAACACACTGGCGTCGGTAAATAAACCACCACTCAACTTTGATGTCATGGGTCGGTGAGCCACGAACCTTGTAGCAATCGGAATAGCTCCCACACACTCCGACACTGCGTAGAGACCGCCAGCGGGCTCGGCCCACTGCGCACTGTGGAGATTTCCTGGCTGATCCACACCAACCGACCGACAGCCGCACGCCGGCTAGCCGGAAACTATAAGCACCGGTTGGTTGGTTGGTTTGGGGAAGGAGACCAGACAGCGAGGTCATCGGTCTCATCGGATTAGGGAAGGATGGGGAAGGAAGTCGGCCGTGCCCTTTGAAAGGAACCATCCCGGCATTTGCCTGGAGCGATTTAGGGAAATCACGGAAAACCTAAATCAGGATGGCCAGACGCGGGATTGAACCGTCGTCCTCCCGAATGCGAGTCCAGTGTCTAACGACTGCGCCACCTCGCTCGGTATATAAGCACCGTACCAAAGATAGTGCAAGGTGCGAATATCGATACACAGCTCTGCTGCCACATGTAGAAAGAGGAAGGACCACGACATAACCGCAATAACTGCAGGAAACCAAAAAGCAGAGATACAGTCAAGGTTTAAACCAACGCAAAAGCCGGGGCGAGCACGTCTCAGTATTATTGAGCGGGTTACAACATCCCATATGTACTGTTTGCGAAGAGCGATGTAACATGATGTGTCTGGTACAATGGTTTGAAAGCGACTCCCCCAGCGAGTGTGGTTCTCGTACAGATGGCAGCCCGCTCTCCGCGTGCAAAGCTCTCAATTCTGATTGGCTGTTGATCTGAATGACCAATCTGAACATTATTTCTAGATGATTAATGCGGCAAAATCCTCTTGTCTAATTACAATTTAGAAAGTAATTTTACGTTAGCAAAACATCAATTAGATTTAATTATAAATCAAATACATAATTAAATAATTTTGAAATTATCTAACAAACTTATTACCTCCGTTCCCAACTTGTTTTCTGGCTGCCTTTCACAAAAGCAGGCTCACTCAGACATGTCGCATGACTCGTGGTTCTTTCCTGGAATTTTTCCCACGGTTTGGATTTCATGTAGATCTTCTAAATATAAAACATTTCGAATTTTTTATGTCCCTAATTCTTTCTCTCAATCACTCCCACGCACGCTCGTAGTAAAGTATAGCAGAATATTAATTTTAAGAAATTCCAGTGATGTGACAAATAAAAATTGCAAATGCTTGACGTTGACAACATGTCGAAACTTCAGTCGCTAATAACAATGGTGTAACAAGCAAAAGTGGAAATGATTTATTTAAAAATTTCACAAAGTCTGTGGGCCCAGTTATCATCAAACTTCTGGGATTGTTTTACTCAAAAGGATAGTAAACCCACCTACATCTGCATGGCCACTCTGCAATTGACACTTAAGTATTTGCCAGAAGGTTCATAGAATACCTTCAGATATTTGGTCGACCATTCCACTGAACAACACTTTGTCGGAGAAATGAACATCTAAATCTATCCACGCGAGCTATAGTTTCTCTTATTTCGTTACAATGGTCATTTCTTCCTATGTAGGAGTGCGTCAACGAAATTTTTTTCACATTTGGAGGAGAAAGTAGGTGATAGAAATTTCGTAATAAGATCTCGCGGCAACGAAAACCACCTTTGTGTTTATGATTGTCACCTCAACTCGGGTATCATACCCACGACACTCTCCCCTGGTTTGCGATAGTGTAAAACGAACTGACTTCTTCGAACCCCATCGATATCCTCCCACAGTCCTGCCTGGTAAGGATACCATACCGCGCACAATTCTAGTACTAGTATTTAGTTCGAAACGTCATTTCAAATTTCTTAATGTTTTCACGACTCTCGGCAGAATTTGGCATTCGCGGTGTTGGCTACGCCATTGTGGAGAGAGTGCGGCTAGAGGCAGCTGGTGACGGAGCCTGTGCACCAATTCGCGACAGGAGGTGATAACCGTGCCGGTCCCCCGCTGTGCCGTCGCCTTTCAAGTGCTAATGCGCTGCCCAGAAGCCAAAGCAACGCCCTGCCTGCAGGTAATCATTACCCAGCGGCGCGGCTGCCCTGTGGCGCAGGAAAGTTATTGGTTCGGGGAGCAGCCACCACCACCTGCAACTCTGCGTGGAGCCGTTGAATGCGTGCCTAGATCCCGCAAAGGATTCAGAGCGTTGGGCGTCTCGCATCATAGACCGGCTTATCGCGTTTCGCTGGTTAATAATTGCTCCAGATTATTTCCTTGCCATATTACAGTGATAACTAGACCACGGATTTTTAGGTAGTAAAAAAGTGTGTTTTAGGCATCTAAAATAGGCTCCTTCAGTAGTTCATTTGGGCTACATAAAACCCAAAATAGGCTTTAATAAAAATGATGCAGAGAAAATAAAAATAAATTAAAATACAGTGTTGACAGTACGAACATCTCATTAGTCATTAAAACAAGGAGAATGAATATTTACACCGTTACAGACACAGCAATCTACAGCATTAATGTTGAACATTAATTGAGTTACTGCAAGATAAAGATCTCCGTAAAAAAGATGTGGCAATGGTTTAATTAATACATTCGTAGTTTCACATACTCTGACCATAGTTGGCTTCACAATAAATAACCAAAATCTTTTCTAGGTTTTCTAGTTAAAAACTGTGGCGCTTGTCAGTCAGAATCAATTTGTACGCTGAAAAAGAACGTTCTACATAAACAGGTGTGACAGGGGCGTACTTCATTTTCGGCACATGTTGGACAGGAATGCTGCAGTCAGGAGTGCTGGATTTTCCACTAAGTATGTTGGCAGCTGTACACAACTCCTTCAGGTCAGTGTTCTTCTGCAAAACCGTTTGCATTTTTGCCCGTACTTTTTCCACTACTTCACCTGGCGCTTCATTAATTTTCATTTTGACTTCTTCAATCAAAGAAATATTATCTAAGATAGGTCTCCCTGAGCCTTCTAATTGTGCAATTATTCTTGCCATAAATGTGCAGTGGGCTCTAATGTAAGATAAGTCCTGTTTTACATAAGAATCTTTGAGTAACTCCATTGCTGCAGTCACGGATGCAGCATCCTCCGGTACATTTTCAACCACCTTCTGGACAGCTGAGAGATGCGTACTATAGTATTCTGCTGCTATCAGCCACGTGCTCCAGTGGGTGACAACAGGCTCTGACGGCAATGGAATATCTTTGAATGCCTGTATTCTTGATGGTGCCTTAACAAAAATTTTCTTCACCATGGATATTACTTTATTTACTTTAGGAAATTGTAGCCTTACGTGCTCTGCTGTGCGGCTGATCCTGTGCACTACACAAGTTACGTGCAGCATCAATGGGTAGAATACTTTTAATAATTGAAACGCTGCTATCATATTGTAACAGCATCAGTGACGGCCAGAAGCATCTTATTCTCATCCACTGCATTTAGGTGTAGCACCTTAAGCCCATTGTTCACAAACTGTGCTATTGTTTGTTGGTTAGTTTTTGCAAACTGTTTTGAGTAAATCAAATGAGCCCTGGAACTAGCATCTGGATCTAGCTTGCCAATAATCAGGTTTGCAATGTAACGGCCAAGACAGTCAGTAGTTTCATCCACAGAAATCCATATACAAGATTCTCAAACATCTTCTCGGATTCTGTGCAATGCAACATTGTAAGCTGAATCCACATAATTCTTATGTAATGTTGACTCTGCAGGAATAGACTGATGGCAGTACTTCTCAACCTCTGAAAATAGGGTTTTCTAGTTTCCGAAACGGGATGTTTGCTGCCACAAGTGCATGATACAAATCACTGCAGAACTTGTTTTTTCGGAGGATTCACCAGATTTATTGGTTAAAAGAGTTTGCTTCAATTTTGACTTTCGTTCAACATTAGCTTTATGTGCGATTCCATCTGCATGCTCAGTCAAGTGAGATTTCTTAACACTCGAAACCTAATACGAGAGGAAAAGGAAATGCAGTTCAGAATCGCATATAAAGAGAATTTCGTATTACTAAAGGATAGCGACAAAAAAAAAATCCTAAGTGACAGGAAAATAAAAAGTCTAAGAAAAATATCAACTAACCTCCTTGTTGCATGCTTGGCAGAAAATAATTTTCCCATCTGTTTTATAATGCGGAAAATCTTGCAGCTGCTGCCTTATATGAGTAGACTTTGAACTAGCTGTTTTCGGCATGGCGTAGTATTCTCACACATAAACTAGAGTTTATTTTGCACTTAGAACGTCAGTAATACTTAACACGTCGGTCGCTACACAATGTACTGATTTGTTTTCGCTGGGAAAAAGAGAACGATGACCTGTTTTTTTTTTCCATTTAACTGCGGTGCATGGGAGCGGTAGGGGAAGTACCGTTCTCGTTGCAGGACATATGGCACCTGACAGATGGCCGCCCCTTCTGAGCAAGCGAATGGAATCTGCCGGTGCTTCAGATGAAAACATCCCACTACTGGCAAATTATTTTTCGAACCGGATAATTCACGTATAAGGATAGCGAAACAGAATAGTTTGATAGAACTGCCTGTAGACAGCAGCGAGAAATTGCGCGAAGGGCAGTAATTTAGCTATAGAGGGCGTCTACGATTAACATTATGACTTTTTAATCCGTGCTCAGCTTAAGGCCTATGAAACCGTTTTTTTGCGAAAATACACAGCTGGCCAGAATCCTACGAACGAAATATTTTCAAATATGACATTTAGTACCCCCACGTTCGATTCTAATGTGTAACTCAAATCTTTGACCGGTTCCCATTCGCTCGGCGAAGTTAAGCACTGTCGCGCTCGGCGCGTACTGGGATGGATGACCATTCAACATTGATGAATGCTGTTGGTAGTAAAGCAAGCAAAGGAATTGTTAACAGTCTCTAACGGCCTTCGACGAGACGTAAAGCCCTAAGTTTACTTCCTTTTTCTAATATTTGGAAACACAAGAACTCTATGTCAGATTAACGAAATAGGTACGTTTTTGGGATTTTGATGCCGAAATAGGCAAAATTAGGCGTCAACGTCGAAATACGCAATTTTAGGTCCTATAGAACTAATGGTATTCAGTTTAGTTAGTCATGAAACGCGTAAGTACCGACTTATAGGCAAATTGGAGATTAGTAAAAAAAATAGGTTTTAACCTAAAGATCCGTGATCTGTTTTTATACATCTGAATAATAAAACACCTGTGAAGTATATTTGGTATTAACAGGGATAGCGATATAAAAAAATAAAAAAAGACCGAAGTGTTAGGCAAATACGAACCATGAGCGCATATCAACTAGCCACCTTGCTGCACGCTGGGCAGAAAATATTTTTTTCCATCTGTCGTATAGTGTGGAAAAACTTAGAGCCACTGTCTTATATGATGAAATAGGCACTTTTTAAGATATTAAAGCCGAAATAGGCAAAAATGAGCAATAACGTCGTAATAGGCTTTTTTAGGTCCTATAGAATTAACGCTATTAAGCGTAAATAGTCATGAAACGCACAAGTACAAATTTTTATACCAATAGGAACTCAGGAGCAAAATAGGTTTTTACCTAAAATCCGCGGTCTAGTGATAACACTTGAGGTAGCCTGACATTAGTGCGGGGGTACATGTGAGTTATCGAGCAGTGCGCTCTCATTTAAATGTATGGCCGAAAGAGACAGCCTACAGGAATTGTGAAACTAACCCTGTCGTCCAGGACCGTGTGCCACAAAGGGCGCAGTTACCACGAGAAGGGGAAAGTCCGAGGGCGTCTATTGTGCTGAATGAGGCCAGGCTGATCAGGCCTAAGCACTGTAGTGTGTGAGTGAGACAGACGAGAACCTACGTCATAGGGATAACCAGTAGAAGCCATTTGTGGCGAAGGAGACGTAGCAGTGCTAAATGTGGAGGACCTAAGATCGGACATAAAGGGAAACATTTATGAAAACTATTTAATTCTGTAGTAATGCAGGCGATGAAGTAAAAAGTAATTTCAATTTGCCATCCTCCTCATATTTTCTTGGTGATCCCAATAAAGCCTGAATACTGATCATATCTACAATAGTTTAGGATTTACTGTTAGAGCGAAATTAACAAGTTTTGTAACAAAGATCTGAATGCTAATATCTGAACGCTTTGGTCGATCTTAACTATCGACATTTCATATAGCAGCGCATCATTAAAATGACAAACTTCGTAACTTTATTTGTTTAAAAGGTACAGTAAATTTAAATTATCATTATTTACAGTTAAGCATCAGATCATCATTTCCTCCATACAAAACACATTGGACGATGACAGCATGACACTTTATTGAATCATTTGTTGTGAAGTTTAGTGCATAATAGTTACTTTTGTTCTTTATTTATTTATCTGAAAGCACATTGGTACGAGGCAAATGGCCATGACATTTAAAGTTAAGAAGGAAATTGAATTGGTTTTGTGTAAAATAATTTAACGTTTATTATGTAATGGATATTATTGTTACTTTATTTAGAACATGAAAGTGGTCAGGCTTTGATTATTGAAATATGTTAAAATGTAAAATAATATAGAATAAGCTGTAGCCAATGAGATGGACGGCTTCAGGAAAGAGAACTGCGCTAGTCAGTTGAGTGAAGATGTTCAGCGTACGGAAAACGCGATCGGAGACAGTTCAGGTCGAGTCACCAAAGGGGGCAGTGCTGGTGCAGAGGGAAAGCGGACAGTTCGGCTAGAGACATCAAACTGAACAGTTCGGATGCAGACGCGACAGCGGACAGTCAGTCTTTAGGCAGATAGGAAGTGAAACGACTTAGAAAATTTCGCGTTGTGTGGTATCGTGGGACTTAGTCTCTGAGCGGTGAGCAGCCGCGCGCCTGGTGTCAACTCTAACTTTTCGCGTAGTTAACGAAATGGAGTATTGGACTTGTATTTCGCGATGAGACTGTGAATGATCGAACTGTGCCAAATGGATATGTGCTCGAGTGTAACAGTAACTCTATACACAACCAACTTCGCTATTATTTTGGTTTCTGAATAAACATTATTCTACCCAATTCGCAACTGCATGTCCTACATCACTTATGGGTCCTTAATTTAGTTCCCGATATTATTATTACTGTTATTATACTGTATGTTATGTTAATTTCGTATTTCGCAAACTTGGCATCAGCCAGACAATTTAACGAAATCGTCACAAGTATTTAATTTAGGGCGTGTAATGCGACACGTACGGTTGAACCCCTAGACGAGTTTGAGCCAAGACATTTCGACGAAGAGGAACCGCTTGTGAGCTCGAACATCTTAGGGATGTTAACACGCATACCCCATCTCATTCTTTTTAAAAGATATTCGGTGACTGTGCGGTACTACGACTTAATTGTCTATTAATGCTTCTTTATGTTACTTTATTACCATGTGAACTTAAAAAGGAAATGCAAGAATTCTTCAGTACAGGATGTCGACAGTTGCTGTCGGTTGGTGGCACAATACTCTACATTGATAATTAATTCTTCAGTTATAAGAAATGTGACAGTACTTTACCAACAACGATTTCAGATTCTAGATAGATCACAAAATCGATATGATTCAATACACTCTAGGCGGAAAAAAACAAGACACAGACACTCCACCGGACCGTATAGAGAGCGACAGTCAGGTTGGCATCCCATCGCTATCCTGTACGTCTCGAGACACGTCTTGGGCGTGAAATCTCATTGACTGGAGCGGAATTGTCTTCAGTGATGAGTCCCGTCTCGAAATGAGCCCCGATGACCAGTGGAGACGCGTCTGGAGATGCCTTAGACAGCGGTGGGGTACCAACCTCATTGTCGCATGCCACACGCTCTGACAACCAGGAGTTGTGGCCGGCGGTGGCATTCTATTTCATCCAGAGAACCCTTACAGCACAGCTGTGTGTCTACTAATTCTACGCCCCCCTTTTGCTGCCCTTCATGGCAAGCCATCCTGAGCTTACAGTTCAGCAAAATAATTCCCGACCGCACACGACGAGGGTCCACACTACTTATTCGTGCTGGGCAGCAAGGTCGTCGTCGGATCTCTCCCTAACTGATAATGTTTGGAGCATTATGTTCAGGGCTCTTCACCCAGCTCGGGATTCTGATTTAACCTTCCAGTTGGACAGCATCTGGCACGATATCCCTCAGGAAGACATCCGACAACTCTATCAGTCACTGCCAAGCCGAGCAACAGTTTGCATAAGGGAAAGAGATGGATCAACCTGTTATTGACTTCCTCAGTTTGTGAAGCTCCTTCTCCCGAATAAATCATCCAGTTTTCCTGAAACTGTAATCATCTGTTTGTTTGTCCATGTAAATCACATCTACTTATTTCTGACACATTCAGATAATTCCTTCGTGGTGTGTTGTCCTCTTCTTCATTTTTTTAAACAGAATCTATGTTTTCTCATTTCTTTGTAATGATTTACTGATAACATTTTCATTTATTGTTTTTTTTTTCTGGGTGTGATGAGTTCATCGTTGTTGAGGCCAATAAATTCTAGCACACTACCTCCATCTAGTCTCTCTTCTCGCCATTGTCAGCACATAGATTAGGAAGCAAATAACAGCATTAGTTCCTGAAGCTGACATTCCTAAACACAAGAGAAAACAGTATCCGCTGCATCTCTGCATCAGGTATTGGCCACAAAAACTTATCTGAATTAAAAACAGACTTGGTTGCAACTTATTCCTTAATTAACAGTGCGTTTCGCTTTCGTCGGACATCTTGATATTATCTCAAATTTCACCTTTTACAACGTATTAAAAACGCCGACATTTTGACAGGCTCAATTGCAAATAGAGAGCTCTGTGCACCACAGTTTAAAACCTTCGTATGCTGGGTATATGCAGAAAGACAACACAAACCGCAACGACTTCCGCCACCACACCACCACTGATGACCAGAGTCGGAATCCATCGATAGCGAACATTGATTTCCAACGGGCGATCATTGTTGGCCTAGGGACAGAGCAGCATCCCAAGCAGAATTTAAGCACAAACCAGCGTCTCTAAAATCTCTTGCTAATTTAATCTCAACTGCTTCCTTAAACCCAGTAGATGAAACTACACGCCGGAATCTCTGTGTTGTTATGTTCCCTAGGATGAACGGTGATATGACATTGTTCTGCTATAGCAGATTTGCTAGGCTGTTATAATGTGTGGCGATTATGTTCTGTACACCAGTCCCAATGGTCTCAGTGTATGACATGACACAATATATGCTATGCAATAAACACACACCTTACGCAAACAAAGATCATCCTTTGCATAACCGAAAGGTGCTTTAATTCTAGATGGTGGTCGAAAGACACTTCACATCCCGTTTTTGCAGAATACGACCACTTCTGATGAAAATGCTATCAGCGTAAGACAAAGTGTCCGTTGCCTTAGGTGTCAACTCTTTATTTTCGACATTCACCGGATTCACGATTGTCCGATAGCGCAATGCGCTACTGATTGACCGTCCACTACAATCATTCTGGCGGGAGGCAACTACGAGGTGGGCTATCTCTGATGGCAAACTTTCCTTTCAGGTCTGAGATAACGTAGGACCTATGAAACCTTCACGCTGAGCAGGATTATGTCCAACATCAGCCTGAAGATACAAATCAGCGGGAGTTAGCTTCCTGTAAACGGCATATCCCAAGGTACCATCAGCACTTCTAAATGTTCAAATGTGTGTGAATTTCTAAGGCACCAAACTGCTGTGGTCATCGGTCCCTCCGCTTACACACTACTAAACTAACTTATGCCAAGAACAAAACACACTCCCATGACCGAGGGAGGACTCGAACTTCCGGCGGGAGGGACCGCCCAATCCGCCTCAAACGGCGCTGCCACTCCGCGCGGCCCGCATCTCGTGGTCGTGCTGTAGCGTTCTCGCTTCCCACGCCCGGGTTCCCCGGTTCGATTCCCGGCGGGGTCAGGGATTCTCTCTGCCTCGTGATGGCTGGGTGTTGTGTGCTGTCCTTAGGTTAGTTAGGTTTAAGTAGTTCTAGCTTCTAGGGGACTGATGACCATAGATGTTAAGTCCCATAGTGTTTAGTGTCATTTGAACCATTTGAACCACTCCGCGCGGCACAGCATTTCTCCTGACCAAAACAACAAGGGGAGGCAGTCATCCTTTTCCAACTAATGCCACCGACTAATATGTTGCCTACCGGATGTAGTTCTGCGACCGCACAGTCTCTGTGTCCTCTGATAACACTTCTCATGATTCTTTATGCGAGACATGGTTTATATTTTCTGTTCCGAGTTGGCCCCGGGTCATCTATTTCTTACACCCGTGAAATCTGGTGTCGTGTCGTTGTTGTGATAATGACCCCACAATTGGATTCGTACACTGATCCTCACAATTCAGGAATTTCTCCTGTTGCTGTGGCTATACATTTTCATTCGCTTCCTGCCTGCAATCCATATTCCTGTTACTATTGTAGTCATTGTATTCATTATTCATCTGGTCATTGGAATTACTCCATCCTCCATGGTGTGGTTGATAAAGTCTGAAATGTACGTCACCGCCAACCCGCCTATGATGCAGCGTCCAAACAGTATATGCTGGTACTGCTGCGGTAGTCTTTGGAAGCAAAATCTAACCATTTCTTTTGCTCTGTACAGTATAGCCAAGAATTGGTTCTTCTTCAGCATCTCTTCGAAAAAATTCATTATAGTCCTGACGACTGTTCAAAGTCGCACCCTGTAATTATCTCATTTTTAACTCGCGCTTGCATTGGTTTAGACCAGTTGTTAGCTTAAAACGGCTCTTTAAACTTGCGATACTGCGCACATTTTAGTGCTATTCGCCACACCTTCACCGTCGGTTCGTCTTCGAATATACTACAAACGTATTCCAGTTTATGCATCAACGACCATGACAGTAGATTTTGGTTACTGAACCGCTGAATCCGTGCGGTGGGGTGCAGCATGTTCTCACCCTCCTTGAACACGTGCTACTTACCTACCGACATGTAGTGCTGTTCCGAGGCTATATCTCTCTGTCTGGCTGAATGATTCGATCACTCTTTGCACGCTTTTGCGTCCGCTGTCAATTCTAAGCGGCACACGGTTATGGATCCGTTCTGTATTATTGAGTGTAGCTATGGCGCCTGCCTCCCGTGGCTTCAGATCTTCTTACTGCTCTGATCACTGTTCTACTAGTCTTTGTTGTTTCTGGTTAATACCTTCCTGCTGCTCTTTAAATACTAACAGCTACCCCACTTCTTGTATCATCTACACCCTCCGATGCTGCGCACTCATTCCGTATTTCCTCCTGGGTAACATGTCAGTCTTCTATACACTATGTCTTATGTAGCTGCTGTTGTGTATGTTCTTCGATTTGGCCTAATCAGTCTTATTTACTCGTGTTCGTCTTCCTACCTCTTCCATCTTCTTCTTCAGCTCCTTCTGGTTTTATCTCTACCACACCAACCTTCTCACAGGTATTGGAAAGTAGCGCCGAACACTTACCCATCTGCTCCTCTAGTTTCTTCGCTCACATTTATTCCTGCGAATCTCTTCTCTTCTCTGGTGAACAAATGAACACTGATTGAGCTGGGACACACAACCACCACGATTACAGTGTGTTTTGGTGAACTGTAAAGCGCTTTTTACAAATGAATTTCTGAAAATATATGTCACATTTACGAGTGCTTCACAACACCTCATGGGGATGCTGAGAAAAAAGGGCTTCCCACACAAAAACGTAAGTAAAACGAATATATGTGCCAAATATCACGTCAAACTAAATTACGTTTGAAGCATAAAATGATACGTTAACTCGCAACAAAACTCCTCATCGACATCATTTGGTTGCAGATGACAGGCTACCAGTACGAAATAATTCGCAAGTGCTCCTGCAAAACTGTGCAAAACGAATGCAACAGAAAGAAATAGTTATTTGAACTAAATGTTTACGTAATCATTTAGTAAAAATGTTCACATTACAGATTAAATAAAGCAGAAAACCACTGATTATGGTACAGAGGTGCTGAAACATGTTTGGGAACTTTTGAAAAACTGTATTTTGCATAACTGGCGGACCTTACACCCAACAATTTGCACTGCATGCACGTAAAAGACAAGAGCTGCAATCCAAATGATTAATACCTTTTTTCCTTATTAATTTCCATTTTTCCTGCAACAAAAACTATAAAATTGATGCATGCTTGGTTCGTTACCCTCGTCTGTCTTTTTCGTGGGCGCTCAGTGGTGTCTACGTTCCTTCGTTTGTGCTATTTCCACTCATACGTTCTTTTCTGGATTTGTGAAGTAAGGACTCGTTTCGCAAAAATTATTTTCATTCTCACTCGCATCACCATCTTTCCTTTAGTGTCTATGTATCTTCTTGAAGCAGCCATATCCGTATATTTGAGCATGGACGTCTGACTTCTAGTATGCATTCGTTGAGTGATTCGCCCAAAACTCAATAACTTCATTTAGTTCCATGGGCTAATCACTGCGATATTTATTTTACAATTTCCTTTTTACTGTAAACATACATTAATATATCCTTCCAAAATATGACAATGCTGGTCAAGAGTATGTTCAGACAGACAGATGGTTTTGCCACCACCACAAACATAAACATATACATACCTCCTAATGTGTTGGTAGTGGAGCAGCTCGAGTAGTGGAGCAGCTCGGCGGGCGTGGACTCAGTTCCTGGAAGTACCCTGCACAAATAGTGAACCATGTTGCTTCTATAGCTGTTCATATTTGCAGAAGTCTTGCCGGTGCAAGATTTTGTGTACGATCTGACCTCTCGATTACGACCCATAAATGTTCCTTGGGGTTCATGTCAGACGATCTGGGCCGGCCGCGGTGGTCTCGCGGTTCTAGGCGCGCAGTCCGGAACCGTGGGATGCTACGGTCGCAGGTTCGAATCCTGCCTCGGGCATGGATGTGTGTGATGTCCTTGGGTTAGTTAGGTTTAAGTAGTTCTAAGTTCTAGGGGACTGATGACCACAGCAGTTGAGTCCCATAGTGCTCAGAGCCATTTTTTTGAACCAGACGATCTGAGTGACCAAATCATTCGCTAGAACTGCCCAGAATCTTCTTCAAGCCAAACGCGAACAATAATGGCCTGGTGACATTGCGCGATGTCATCCATAAACAATTTCATCGTTGTTTGGGAAGATGAAGTCCACGGATGGCTTCAAATGGTCTCCAAGTAACCGAACGTAATCATTTCCAGTCAATGATCCGTTCAGTTCGACCAGAGAACCCAATCTATCCCATATAAACACAGTTCACACCATTATAGAGACATAACCAGCTTGCACTGTCTTGTTGACAATTTGGCTCCATGGCTTCGTGGGATCTGTGCCACACTCTAACCATACCATCAGCTCTTACCAACTGAAATCGGGACTCACCTGACCAGGTCACGGTTTTCCAGTTGTCTGGAGTCCAACAGGTATAGTCACGAGCTCAGGAGAGGCGCTGCAGGCGACATAGTGTTGAAAAGGCACTCGCGTTGGTTGTCTGCTGCTACTGACCATTAACGCTAAATTTCGCCGCACTGTCCTAACGGATACATTCGTCGTGTTTCACACGTTATACGCAAACGTGTTGCTCTCGGTCGTTAAGTGAAGGCCGTCGGCCAGGGCGTTGTCCATGGTTGAGAGGTAAAGCCTGTAATTTGATATTCGCGGTACACTCTTGACACTGCAGATCTGTGCATACTGGATGTCCCAACGATTTTGAAATGGAATGTCCCTTGCGTCTCGCTCCAGTTACCACCCCGTATTCAAAATCTGTTAATTCCCGTTGTGTGGGGCCATAAGCACTTCCGAAACCTTTTCATATGAATCACCAGAGTTCAAATGACAGCTCTGCTACTACACGGTTCTTTTATAACTTCTGCACGGATACTACCGCCATGCTGTCCCATGACTTATTTATTCCACTGTCCAAAATTTGCACAAAGCAGATTCTTGCATGCCTATCCATACTATAGTATGGTCATGATAATCGATCATGCTCTGGAGTCTGTCAATGCCGTATTATCAGATATGTCGGATTATCAAGGTAATTTTTAAAAATAAGCTTACAAAAAAAGCGATGTAGCCAAAACCTATAGTTTTAACGTAGAAAAACAAGTAATCGTTATTTATTAAACAGAACAGGAAGGACAATAAAACAAAAAGGTACTTTCCTGTAAAAACTAAATTCAATTAAATGTCAAAAACTACTTTGCTTTATTAGATCAGTGTAAGGCTCAAAGTTTTAAAAAAGTTCTGTATACATAAAATAATTTTTTGTACACCAGTTACAAAAAAGAAACAAGCACCACTGATTTGAAAAGATCCTGAAAAAAGATAGTTAAATGGTTCAAATGGCTCTGAGCACTATGAGACTTAACATATGTGGTCATCAGTCCCCTAGAACTTACAACTACTTAAACATAACTAACCTAAGGACTACACACACATCCATGCCCGAGGCAGGATTCGAACCTGCGACCGTAACGGTCACGCGGTTCCAGACTGAAGCGCCTAGAACCGCACAGCCACATCGGCCGGCAAAAAGATAGTTAATAAAAGTTGTTACCAAGAAATTTTTGCCGTTTAATTGGACTCACTGCCTTTGGGGATAGTCTGCCTTTGGGGATAGTACAAATATCTCCCGTTATCTATCACGTGGAATAGGTCGAAAAGGTATCCTCCATTATGGTTTAACTCAAATTTTCTTCTGAATCTTCTGATGCATTGCAAGCATGTTGTCTTGTTTCCTGGATTGAGCAGTGTTTTGAAAAAAAAAAGTATGATGTGCCGTTTCATAACTACAGAAGCGTTGTATTGTTCACTACTCTCAGCGAATTGCTCAAAAGTGCTTAAGGCTTCTGGAGCCTCAGTCCGAGAGATGTGATTTGTAAGCGTTTCTTCCTCGTCACCCTCAATATCTGGTGCCTTCTTAGAATTGAAAACACTTTGTAATACCACATCGTCAGTCAGCTCTTCTTCGATAGCTAAATTTCGGTCAGTGTGATCTATTCATCAACTTCTTTTATTGATTAGTGGATGCATAACTTATCACTCGTACAGTTTAAGAGCTAACAGTTGTCGATTCATCATAATTTACGATAATGGGGTGCAGTCTCGCATTTGGCCTACTCTGCTCAGAATTCGATAGCGCGTGGCATCTTCTGATCATAGAAAATTTGGAAAATACAGTAAGACAGTGATAATCCGACACTCGATAATCCGGCAAACCCGATAGTCTGGCAAGGACCAAGGCATCACACGAAATCTCAAGTGCTAGTACAGAGGGGTGTTTTGTGCAAAAGCTGTTAAGCTCAGGCTGCAACATCAAACAGTTTCAATACAATTTTAACATCAAAAACTTTATTTTCACGGCTGCAATTCCTTGGGCCTATCTGAAAAAAGGCAGTACTGCACAGCGTCCGGAGAAAACTATGGCCTAAAGTGGTCGAAGAAGATTTGGAAAGATGCAGTGTTTACTATATAACTCGGCGTATGGCAGACCCAGTACTGTCCCGACAAACAACCTCCTGAAGATTGTTTACAATGGACTATTAAGAGTCTTGACTCTTATTGCACTGTTGCTCCTAGGTTATATTGCCCACGGGGGATAGTTTTATGCCTGTTGTCAGTAACACTGGTGCTCCGGCACTCCATGTAACGGAACACCTTGCTGCTCTGTTCAGCCCCCTAGTAGATCGATGTGTACATCAAGTTAAGAACCTGACGTTTTTATGAGAGGTGGCTACACTTTCCAACTAGCCACACTCACCCTTATCGAGGCTCTAAAACTGCCTAATGCCACCGGTCAAATTATGGTAGCACATGACTCCTCAGTATCCAGTGGTGATTAATAAAATCACACAACGGAATTTTACTAAGGCTACCCGGTGTAGGTTCCCTAAACACAATATACCGATTGGGTCTCATTTAACTTCCTATTACTCCTTTCTGTGACATGGGCTTTACTGACTATGAAAGTAAATCGTAGAAAACAATAGATCGAGAATTTTTTTAACACACAACGTACCAAAACTTGCAATCACTGAACATTCATTATTCACAGTCTTACTTCCACCGGTGTATGGAAGTCACATTAATGAGTGTAACTAGTTGTTGGCATGGTTTGATGATGAACGACGACGTCAGTTTGGTTGTAACGATTCACTGTCATAATGGTAGAATCGTGAAGTTATGTGGTAGGTATGTAGTGATTACAGGACATGAAACTGGCAGTGAATGAAGAAAATGTCTTACTGGGGCAGACTGACTATTAGGGAGGTCACCGCCTGCACCTGAATCAATAGGTTATTGCTCCTGTCATGCTGGTCTGCAATGTAGTATTACGATGAGATCCGATGGTTGACGTCGAATCGAATTTGTTGAGAGTGGGAGAGCCCTGTGTCACTGCAGGTCGGGCATGTGCTCCTCTCATTCCGTCTGACACTGAATCCAGAGGCTGCTTCTTGCTGGAATGTGAAACTGAATATTTTGCCTTCCACTATGAGAACCCGAATCTCCTTACACGAAAGACCAAATGTGAACATTTGTGCCGCTGTCGACAGTTTTTCATGTGCCTAAGATTTCCTAACAAACGGCCAGCTTTGCCACAAAGATTGGCCAATGCCATAATTTTTCAATGTTTTTCATATTCCCTCGAGTGGCTCCGTCAAATCTCATCTCTCAGCCAACGTATTTACTGCCCCTCTCTGCCCAAAAGGTGGAACTGGAGACTCAGGTCGCAGACCACCTACCAATGACACGGTATGATTTTCCCGCTGGGACGATTTCGCCTCCGTCGAACAACAAAAAGTATAAAAAGACATTCTATTATCTCAGTGTCGTTTTGAAGGGCCACCAGCCACGCAATAAAATCAGAGTCGAGGGTTTTTTTGGCATGCTTTCTAAAGATGTACTCTGCAGATGGAGCCTACGCTTCTGCACATCCAGAATAATGTTACCCGGAATTACAAGCCAGAATAATGTTACCCGGAATTACAAGTGGAGAGTTTTCTCTTCCACCTGTGGACGCACAATTTGTCTGCAGGCTGGATTGGAGGGAAACAGTTAGGGTTGCATTTTTAGCACCCCAAGTCCGTCCTGCTGTATTGTCTCAGGCGTAGTCAGCTTGTGGTTTGACATTTGCCTGTTTGCTCTTAGGAACACCGTTTCTCCTACTTTCTCTCTGCCGTGATCTCACTGCCCATTACATGAAAGGGCACCGCCATCCAATTGTTTCCCAAGGAGACGACCCTGTAGCGGACCCATATTGCCTCACATCTGCCTGCCCTTGACAGCACAGTGCCCACCTCTACTCCTCATTTTACGAAAGCCCAACGGAGAAAGAAAATGCACTGTTAGTACTGCCTCTTCAGTCACTGTCATATCCCTCCGTACGATTCTAAGTGCAATCGTCCCGTTCTACATGCCATTACATACTACTCCACTCCGTAACTATTTATGGGTGAGTGTGGCTAGTTGGAAAGTGTAGCCACCTCTCATAAAAACGTCAGGTTCTTAACTTGATGTACACATCGATCTACTAGGGGGCTGAACAGAGCAGCAAGGTGTTCCGTTACATGGAGTGCCGGAGCACCAGTGTTACTGACAACAGGCATAAAACTATCCCCCGTGGGCAATATAACCTAGGAGCAACAGTGCAATAAGAGTCAAGACTCTTAATAGTCCATTGTAAACAATCTTCAGGAGGTTGTTTGTCGGGACAGTACTGGGTCTGCCATACGCCGAGTTATATAGTAAACACTGCATCTTTTGCAAGAATCTTGCTGATCCAAAACAATAGTATCGTTGCCCTTGTTCATGGGTTACATAAAAAAAATCATAATCCACCCTGAGTATACGAACAGCAGCCCTCTCGGCTGTTGCAATGTTACTCTTTGGCAAAGGTGCCTCAACCACATACAATATGTCTCTCTCCTAATCTTCTGGATAGCATAAGACCGTAGTTTTGAAACAGGTTACTCAAATAACTTACAAACTCAACAACAGATAAACGCTTGGGCGTTCTTGCGAAGAACCCTTTTGCTGGATAATAAAAACTCCTTACCAAAGTAAAGCGAAGATTAAAGTATTTCTTCCCATTTACAGCGAGGTCATTAGAGACGGAACTCCTTACGAGGCTCACCATAACTTTTCGTGTGTACAAACACACACAAAGGATTAAGAAATTATAACGAAATGAATACAGATGACAGTCCATATCCAGCATCTTATAAAGAGAGAAGAAAGTTTTGGCTCCAATTCTGCTTTAGTAGTATTACTCTTTCCCTGCTAGTTGCTCACCAGTTGATAATTAAAATTCTGACGACAGTCACATTTGGTTGTGTGGTAAGGCTAGTAGTTTATGGTGGGTATGTGTCTTTATACATATGCTCCGCTTATCAGGGTTTCAAATTTTATTGCACAGCGTTTCTCATAGTCTTTGTGAATTGAAAATGACGGGTGTGAATCCCGTCGAAACATCGGCGGTTGCCGAAGACGTCACGTTGCTGCATTCCGGTAAGCTGTATGAGTATTTTAGTATAATTAGCATTTGAACAGGTGAGACTGATTGGTTCCACAGTTACGACTCTCCTGTCAGTGAAACGTTCATGACAACAATCCGTTAAAGAGAAGAGAATGGCTCTGAGCACTATGGAAGAGAAGAGAACATAAAGCTAGTAACAGCCCTTAAGAAAGAAATTGGTGGTGATTCCAGTTCGTCGGGCCATAAAAAAAATTCTTAGCAAAGTAAAAGGAAGATTAGAGTTTTGATCCTGTCGACAGCGAGGTCATTAGGAACAAGAACTTCTTTTCACGTTCACCCTGACTGTCACATATATACAAACACAAACGTACAAAGAACTAAGAAATTATAACTAAATGAAAACAGGTGACAATCCCTGCCCAACGGTTTTCTGAAAACTGATTGCTGACACACAGAAATAGAACCAAGGATAAATTAAGACATACAAAATCGATCTTAATTATAAATCTGTCACTACAGAACATTATGTCTCTCAGACTCTGCCGGCTATCTAACCACATCTCGGGAACGTACCCTTTTCGTAGCACCAATTCAGACTGCATAGTGCGTTACTGCAACATCCTTGAGCATATTTTTTTCTTTAACAACACAAACCGTACAATTCAGATTTAGTCAAAATATTACTTCCTCCAGATTTTTAAAATTATTTTGATCCTTCAATCGCACCTCTTGTAAACAGAATGGGCTATTGTGGAGTTTACGCTTTCAGCCACATATCCCTACAGGCTGAGAAAGGTGCATATTTGTCCCAATTGGAAATTTTTGAGGTGATTTCCAGCTCTGAATGACGAAGGGAGAAACTGCGGCAAGAGCTAAAATTCTATAATTCTTTACTTTAACAGTCTACAACATATTAAAAATTTGAACATTCAGTTCGCTAGTCACTAAAATGTGCTGCACACTCAAGTTCGTCTGCTACATAACGCATTGCCTTATGAAATTTTGAACATCATCTCACTTTACTCAGTTCCTCTGAACCAATGCTCAAACGAACTGAGCGACCGGTAGAACTCAAAAAGGTTAATTGTCTTTCTACCACATTACATACAAGGACAACATGAAAACAGTAGTATGTAAACAATAATCGTGCCATATTCATTCTCATTTATATTACTATGCATAATTCACAGTCAGTATTTAAGGTACTAAACGCAAGAGCAAACACTGAAAAATCCAGTATGGAATAACGAGAATATTAAGAAAAGGACAGATTACTATTCACTCTACAGGTTAGACACTGAGTCACACACAGGCACAACAAAAAGAATACTACACACGTGTAGACTACTATACACTTAAGCTTTCCGCCCAGAGGCATTATTCTAAGGTACAAAAAACACACTCATTTACGCAAGCACAACTCACACACGCGTGACCACTGTCTCAGGCAGTTGAAGCCTTTTGACCGAAAGCTTAAATGTATAATTGTCTTTTTGTTGTGACTGTCTGCGATTCAGCGTCTCAGCTACATGGTGAGTAGTAATCTATTCTCTTTTTTAAGTGCTGGAGCGATTAATTCAGGTTCTGCAAGGCAGCTAAAGACAAGAGCGATACATGTGGTTTCTGAGAGAAAGAAAAACATGATCCCTTTACGTTAGAGCCACCTGATAGGTGAAAGCCATATAGTTCGGCCAAGTTTCTATTACTCTTTTCACGATATTTTATACAAACGTTCAACAATACCCATTCTACATTTCCGACTTTGCTTTGCACGAAGCTTGTTCTGCAATTACATTCCTTTTGGAGTTCTTTTACTGCTGCGGAACTTCGTTTCATTGCTTCTATTGAGTTACGTTCTACCTACGCGCATTAAGCGCAAGATTAACCACATCAGTCTCTGGGATATCAGAAGACAACTGCATGAAATAACTGTCCACAGCTGACAAGAAAACACACGACCGGAATGTGGCTGGAAGTGGGGATTGTGGTCTACAGGATGAGTCACCTAAAACTTGCACCGCAAAAACTTGCGGAAATGGAAAGTGCTATTCGTGTGCGGTTTTCACAAAATGGATTTATAGTCAGGGGCTTATATTTTTAGTCAAATAATATTTAGAAGGTGTGTTTATGATGCAACCGTACACGGTTTTAAATGGAACAATACCTATCGACATTAATAAATTAAAAGTAGGGTAAATTTGAACGTCAGTGGTGTTTGTTTCAGGGTTCTAGTGACAGTCGTTTATGAGATTTCGTATTTCGGTAAGTTTCCACACTGACAATTGTTTGTGCCATTCAAACCGCGTTGTTGGTAGGTACGGTGTTACGTTTGCCTACAGTGTGATTGTGTGTTCCTTGAGTGCATTGCGACTTGCTGGCCAGTTATTGTGTGGCTGCAAGCAGTTGGCCGTGAGTGGGCGAATGGGCTTTACCAATGCAGAACAAGCCAACATGCTCGTGGTGTATGAAGAGTGTAGGAAGAACTTAGCTCGATATGGTAAGGTGTATGGGGCATGATATCCCAATAGACGCCAGTCAAATCGGCAGTTATTTATCAACCTCTTCGATCATTTATGTGAAAGAGGCAGTGTAACATATACAATGCGGTGTGTCTAGGGCCTCCCATCGGGCAGACTGGTCGCCTGGTGCAAGCCTTCTGAGTTGATTCCACTTCGACGACTTCCGCATCGACGGGGATGATGAGGACAACACAACACCCAGTCCCTGAGCGGAGAAAATTACCGACCCAGCCGGGAATCAAACCCGGGCCCTTTTGCAATGAGAAAAAAGGGAAATGAAATAAAAGCAAAATCCATAATGCTATGGTTACCCACAAGGGTATGCGTAGACTTGAGGATTGCGAGGCATGCACGTACCACTGTGGGTGATGTAGAATAGTGTAGTCACAGTAGGTTTAGAAACAGGTGTAGCCGTTAGTTTGTTGGCAATCGTCGAGTTCTTCCGAGGCTGCCAGTATCATATCTAGTAATGTAAGGTGCAAGTTATTCACTTTGAACTTTATGTACACTACAAGCGATTAAAATTGCTACACCAGGAAGATGACGTGCTACAGGCGCGAAACTTAACCGACGGGAAGAAGATACTGCGATATGCAAATGATTAGCTTTTCAGAGCATTCACACAAGGTTGGCACCGGTGGTGACACTTACAACGTGCTGACATGAGAAAAGTTTCCAACCGATTTCTCATACACAAACAGCAGTTGACCGGCGTTGCCTGGTGAAACGTTGTTGTGATGCCTCGTGTAAGGAGGAGAAATGCGTACCACCATGTTTCCGACTTTCATAAAGGTCGGATTGTAGCCTATAGTGATTGCAGTTTATCGTATCGCGACATTGTTGCACTTGTTGGTCGAGATGCAACAGCTGTTAGCAGAATATGGAATCGGTGGATTCAGGAGGGTAATACGGAACGCCACGTTGGATCACAACGGCCTCACATCACTAGCAGTCGAGATGCCAGGCATCTTATACGCATGGCTGTAACGGATCGTGCAGCCTCGTCTCGATCCCTGAGTCAACAGATGGGGACGTTTGCAAGACAACAACCATCTGCACGAACAGTTCGACGACGTTTGCAGCAGCATGGACTATCAGCTCGGAGACCATGGCTGGGGCTACCCTTGACGCTCCATCACAGACAGGAGCGCCTGCGATGGTGTATTCGACGACAAAACTGGGTGCACGAATGGCAAAACGTCTTTTTTTCGGATGAATCCAGGTTCTGTTTACAGCATCATGACGGTCGCATCCATGTTGGTGACATCGCGGTGAACGCACATTGGAAGCGTGTATTCAACATCGCCATACTGGCGTATCCCCCGGCGTGATGGTATGGGGTGCCATTCGTTACACGTCTCGGTCACCTCTTGTTCGCAATGACGGCACTTTGAACAGTGGACGTTACATTTCAGATGTGTTACGACCCGTGGCTGTAACCTTCATTCGATCCCTGCGAAACCCTACATTTCAGCAGGATAATGCACGACCGCATGTTGCAGGTCCTGTACGGGCCTTTCTGGATACAGAAAATGTTCGACTGCTGCCCTGGTCAGCACATTGTCCAGACCTGTCACCAATTGAAAACGTCTTGTCAATGGTGGCCGAGCAACTGGCTCGTCGCAATACGCCAGTCACTACTTTTGACGAACTGTGGTATCGTGTTGAAGCCGCATGGGCAGCTGTACCTGTACACGCCATCCAAGCACTGTTTGACTGAATGCCCAGGCGTATCAAGGCCGTTATTACGGCCAGAGGTGGTTCTTCTGGGTACTGATTTCTCAGGATCTATGCCCCCAAATTTCGTGAAAATGTAATCACATGTCACTTCTAGTATAATATATTTGTCCAATTAATACCCGTTTATCATCTGCATTTCTTCTTGGTGTAGCAATTGTAATGGTCAGTAATATATATATATATATATATATATATATATATATATATATATATATATATATATATATATGTGTGTGTGTGTGTGTGTGTGTGTGTGTGTGTACAGGGTGGTGTGAATTGATAGTGAGAGGGCCAATTATATGACGAAATAAGCATAAACGAAAAAACTACAAAGAACGAAACTCGTCTGGCTTGAAGGGGTAAACCGAATGACGCTATTTTACGTACTACACGAATATGTAATAAAAATTGGGGGTTCCTATTTAAAAAGACGCAGTTGATATCCGTTTGACCTATGGCAGCGCCATCTACTGGCCAACCATAGTGCCATCTGGTTTCGTCTTTCAACGTAGACAAGGTTCGTTCTTTGTAGTTTTTTCGTAGACGCTTATTTCATGAGTTATTTGGCCCGGTCACGATCAATTGACCACCCTGTATATGAAGTTTCTTTTACTTAAATTTTTATGTGCCTATCATTATCTGTAATTGAGCAAACGATTCTTGTGACCTGTTGAAATTATTATGATACTTACAGCGTTCACTTTATCTGACAGACTGAAAGTTAAGCAATTGCCTTTGAGATATCCGATGTGCTATCATACTGACTTTAGTCCACAAGTTTTGGTTAGTTCCATTTGTTTGCAGATCGCAGTCTAATTGTCTACAGTCTCTCTCTACCTGAAGAAAAAGGGCATCTGAGAACGACATGATCAACAGAACCTTCTTCTCCACGTTTACGGACTGGTGTCCTACTACATCCCACTCCATGCAGATTTTTGGGATATAGACCGTGACCTGTTAATGTGTGCACCGTATCTGAGTAGGGACAATGTCGAGGAGTTAGTGCCTGCTCCAGATGCGTGGGAATATGCTGTAAAAACGCAGTGGTCGTAGTGTCCCAGTCAGACTGCCCTTCATCTAACTTCCAGGCTCGTGAATGGCATATGAGCAATATGCGTTCGTGTGATATCGTACACACGATCATATTGCACATGCCAGAACCAATAAAGCGATACCCTGTAACGCACGACGATATTCATCGCACATATCCCGAACATTACCAGTAAACCCTCTACTGGTGTTATGCTTCGCTGAATTCGTATTGTTTTGTAACTGCCTAGTCTAAGGTGAAGCTCCTAGGCCCTGGTAGCGGAGCCCATAATGGCGTTGAAGACAGTTTAATGGTATGAACGCACCACATGCCATAATAATTTATAGTCAGCAGTGCCGCACGGAAATCTTATACATAAATTTGGCCGTTTTCTGAGTAACATATTTTACGTGTCTAGAAAGTTTCTTCCCGCGTCTGGAATAATGCCTAAATATCAACAAACAGTGCTGCGTTCACAGGTATTCCGTTAAACCTCAGGGAAACATTTCTGCCAAGAGAAAGTCTTCCATTTTGAAGTATGTATGTGGTTTTATGGACAGCTATGCTCAGTTTGTTGCTCGTGCACCAAAGCTGCATCTGAGCAAGTACATCATTCGATTTTTCCTCAAGTCTCTGCCTGGAGACACAACTACTAGGATGTCATCTGCGTATGCACCGTGTAATAGATGTAATTTTTTTTGATTACTTTGTTTTGCCTCGCAGGCAACTGGACAATACGTCCAACAAAGCTTTTATACAGACGTTTTCGGACCCTGAGATTTAGAAGACGTGCGAACATCGCAAGCCTGCGATGTCAATCATGAGCTCGACTGCACACTTCGTTGTCGAATTTCCTACAGTCTGAAGAGCTCTATTAACCGCATAATATAGTCGAATTAAGTCGGGTGATGCTCAGGGAATTAGATTAGGAAATGAGACACTTAAAGTAGTAAAGGAGTTTTGCTATTTGGGGAGCAAAATAACTGATGATGGTCGAAGTATAGACGATATAAAATGTAGACTGGCAATGGCAAGGAAAGCGTTTCTGAAGAAGAGAAATTTGTTAACATCGAGTATAGATTTAAGTGGCAGGAAGTCATTTCAGAAAGTATTTGTATGGAGTGTAGCTATGTATGGAAGTGAAACATGGACGATAAGTAGTTTGGACAAGAAGAGAATAGAAGCTTTCGAAATGTGGTGCCACAGAAGAATGCTGAAGATTAGACGGGTAGATCACATAACTAATGAGGAAGTACTGAATAAGATTGGGGAGAAGAGAAGTTTGTGGCACAACTTGACCAGAAGAAGGGATCGGTTGGTAGGACATGTTCTGAGGCATCAAGGGATCACCAATTTAGTATTGGAGGGCAGCGTGGAGGGTAAAAATCGTAGAGGGAGACCAAGCGATGACTACACTAAGCAGATTCAGAAGGATGTAGGTGGCAGTAGGTACTGGGAGGTGAAGAAGCTTGCACAGGATAGAGTAGCATGGAGAGCTGCATCAATTCAGTCTCAGGACTGAAGACCACAACAACAACAACAACATTTAGATTCCATTTTCTGAATCCATATTGGCACTGGTTCAGACCCAAGAGCTCCCTGTGCGCCTGCAACTGATCACGGATCAAACGCTCATGAACTTGGGCCAAGACGCTTAATAAGCAAATAGTCTACAGCTTTTCGATTATGCCGGGTCTTTATCCTTTCCCCTTTTTAATCACTACTGCTCTAGCTGTTTTCCACATCACCTGGACCGTACCTATTCGCAAACGTTTTGTTTAGTAAGGCTGTCAAATGTGGCACTATCAGGGGAACCAGTCTGCACGACCTCCGGGTGGGTGAACTTAGAAATTGCGACAGCAACAACTTATTCTTGTGCGAAAGGTATCCCTAAAGTCTGACTTTCGTATTCGTTATCTCGTTTCTTTTAAGTTGTGCATGTTTATCAGGATCTACGTCTGTGTTGGCATCATGAAACAGAGCGGTAGGCAGATATTCTGCTGACTCTCTCCATACAGCCGTAACTGAACCATCCTCCTTACGAATTGTGGACATCATAGTAGGTCCCTTAACCTTTTCAGTCAGTAATTTATAGGCCTTCTCCATGTATCAAATTGCAGTTGCCTTAGTAAAATTTCTTCCAGTATATGCTTTTTAGTTTCCTGGAGCAATGTTTTGCAGCACTTCTTAATGTAATCTTTCAAGGAGTAAAAGCTAATATCTACTCCGAATCGTCAAGCTTATGACTACTTTGATGTGGCCCACCACGAATTCCTCTCCTGTGCCAACTTCCTCACCTCAGAGCAACACTTGCATCCATCATTCTCAGTTACTTCCTGGATGTACTCCAATCTCTGTCTTCCTCTACAGTTTTTACCCTTTACAGCTCCGTCAAGCATCACGAAAGTTATTTCGTGATGTCTCAGCAGATGTCGTATCATCCTGTCCCTTCTTCTTGTCAGTGTTTCTTCGCCGATTCTACACAAAACCTCCTCATTCCTTACTTTATCATGCCACCTTATCTTCAACATTCTTCTGTAGCACCACATCTCAAATGCTTCGATTCTCTTCTGATCCAGTTTTCCCACAGTCCATGCTTCAAAACCACACAATACTATGCTCCAAACGCACATTCTTAGAAATTTATTCCTGCATTAAGATCTGTGTTTGATAGTAGCAAATTTCTCTTGGCCAGGAATTTTTTTTTTTTTTTTTTTTTTTTTTTTTTTTTTTTTTTTTTGCCGGTGCTAGTCTGCTTTTTATGTCCTCCTTGGGCCGTCCGTCTTGAGTTATCTTGCTACCTAAGGTACCAGAATTCCTTAACTTTATCTATTTCGTAATCACTAATGTTAAGTTTCTCACTGCTTTCATTTCTGGGACGTCTCATTAATTTTGTCTTTCTTGTATTTCTTACCAATCCATAATCAGTTATTCAGTTCAACAGATATTGTAATTCTTCTTCAGTTTCAATGGAGATAGCAAAGTCATCAGCAAATCTCATCATCGGAATAATTAAACCTTGATTTTTAATTCCATTCTTGAAACTTTCTTTAATGTCCGTCATTGCTTTTTTGATGTAATGATTGAATAGTCTTTTCTTCCACTTATATTGTTCGCCCTTGGTTGTTCACATATTCAATGATACTCGACTTTCCCAATAGCGTCCCCCTGTTTTCTCAAAATTTCGAACATCCTATTGACAGTGTCTAAAGCTTCTTCCAGGTCGACAAATCCTATGAATGTGTCTTTACTTTTCTTCAGTCATGCTTGCATTATAAGCTGCAATAGCAAAACTGCCTCTCTGGAGTCTTTAACTTTCCTAAAGCAAAACTGATCGTCATCTAATATATCCTCTATTTTCTTTTCTATTCTTCTGTATATTATGCTTGTCAGCAACTTGTACGAATGACTTGTTATCCTGACTGTGCGATAATTCTCGACTTGTCGGTTCTTGCAGTCTTCGGAATTGTATGCATGATGTTTTTCCGAAAGCCAGATGGTATATCGCCAGACTCATACATTCTACATACCAACGTGAGTAATCGGTTTGTTCTCACTTCCTCAAATGATTTTAGAAATTCTGATGGAATGTTATCTATCCCTTCTTCCTCATTTGCTGGATTCTAATGCTGGGTCCCCTGTCTTTTCTATACAGTCTCTGTTTTCTTCTTCTATTACGTCATCAGACAACTTTTCCCCCTCATAGAGGCCTTCATTGTACTTTTTTTACCTAACTGCTCTCTCCTCTACATTTGATAGTGGAATTGCAATTGAATTCTTAATGGTGACAACCTTGCTTTTAATTTCACCGAATGGTGTTTTGACTCTTCTACACTCCTGGAAATGGAAAAAAGAACACATTGACACTGGTGTGTCAGACTCACCATACTTGCACCGGACACTGCGAGAGGGCTGTACAAGCAATGATCACACGCACGGCACAGCGGACACACCAGGAACCGCGGTGTTGGCCGTCGAATGGCGCTAGCTGCGCAGCATTTGTGCACCGCCGCCGTCAGTGTTAGCCAGTTTGCCGTGGCATACGGAGCTCCATCGCAGTCTTTAACACTGGTAGCATGCCGCGACAGCGTGGACGTGAACCGTATGTACAGTTGACGGACTTTGAGCGAGAGCGTATAGTGGGCATGCGGGAGGCTGGGTGGACGTACCGCCGAATTGCTCAACACGTGGGGCGTGAGGTCCCCACAGCACATCGATGTTGTCACCAGTGGTCGGCGGAAGGTGCACGTGCCCGTCGACCTGGGACCGGACCGCAGAGACTCACAGATGCACGCCAAGACCGTAGTATCCTACGCAGTGCCGTAGGGGACCGCACCGCCACTTCCCAGCAAATTAGGGACACTGTTGCTCCTGGGGTATCGGCGAGGACCATTCGCAACCATCTCCATGAAGCTGGGCTACGGTCCCGCACACCGTTAGGCCGTCTTCCGCTCACGCCCCAACATCGTGCAGCCCGCCTCCAGTGGTGTCGCGACAGGCGTGAATGGAGGGACGAATGGAGACGTGTCGTCTTCAGCGATGAGAATCGCTTCTGCCTTGGTGCCAATGATGGTCGTATGCGTGTTTGGCGCCGTGCAGGTGAGTGCCACAATCAGGACTGCATACGACCGAGGCACACAGGGCCAACACCCGGCATCATGGTGTGGGGAGCGATCTCCTACACTGGCCGTACACCTCTGGTGATCGTCGAGGGGACACTGAATAGTGCACGCTACATCCAAACCGTCATCGAGCCCATCGTTCTACCATTCCTAGACCGGCAAGGGAACTTGCTGTTCCAACAGGACAATGCACGTCCGCATGTATCCCGTGCCACCCAACGTGCTCTAGAAGGTGTAAGTCAAGTACCCTGGCCAGCAAGATCTCCGGATCTGTCCCCCATTGAGCATGTTTGGGACTGGATGAAGCGTCGTCTCACGCGGTCTGCACGTCCAGCACGAACGCTGGTCCAACTGAGGCGCCAGGTGGAAATGGCATGGCAAGCCGTTCCACAGGACTGCATCCAGCATCTCTACGATCGTCTCCATGGGAGAATAGCAACCTGCATTGCTGCGAAAGGTGGATATACACTGTACTAGTGCCGACATTGTGCATGCTCTGTTGCCTGTGTCTATGTGCCTGTGGTTCTGTCAGTGTGATCATGTGATGTATCTGACCCCAGGAATGTGTCAATAAAGTTTCCCCTTCCTGGGACAATGAATTCACGGTGTTCTTATTTCAATTTCCAGGAGTGTATATGCTGAGTCAGTCCTTCCGATAATCATTTCTTATTCGATTTCATCGCGTTTGTCAAGCAACCATTTCCTTTTAGCTTTCCTGCATTTCCGATTTATTTCACTACTAAGTGAGTTCTATTTCTGTATTCCTAAATTTCCCTGAATATTTTTGTACATTCTTCTTTCATCGATGAACTGAAGCATTACTTATATTACCCACGGTTTCTCCACAGTTACCTTCCTTGTACCTAAGTTCTTCTCTACTACATATGCGATTGCGCTTTTTAAAATTGTCCATTCCTTTTTAACTGAACTGCCTACAGAGCTATTCATTATCGCAGTATGTATAGCCACAGAGAACTTCAACCGCGTCTCTTCATTCCTTCGCTCCGTATCCCACTTCTTTGCACATTGATTCTTTCCGACAAGTCTCTTAAAACTTCAACCTGCTCTTCATCACAACTAAATATTGGTGTGAGTGTATATCTGCTAAGGGGAAACGCCTTACAATCCAGTATCTAATTTCCGAATCTCTCCCTGTCCCTGATGCAATCTAACTGAAATCTTTCCATATCTCTCGGCCTCTTCCAATCATAGCTCCTTTTCTTCTGGTTCTTGAAGAGAGTACTATTTAAACAGAATTTTGGCCATTGCTAGCTGAAATTTGTCGCAGTTTTTCTCTCTCAGTACCAATCCCATATTCTCCTGTAACCCTTTCTTCTACTCCTTCCGCTACAACCGCATTCCAGCCCCCCATGACTATTAAATTTTCGTCTCCCTTTACATATTGAATTACGCGTTCAGTATCCTCATATACTTTCCTCTCATCTTCAGCTTGCGACGTCGACATGTATACCTGAACGGACGTTGTCGGTATTAGTCAACTGTCGATTCTGATGAGAACAACCTTGACAGTGAACTGTACACAGTAACTCTTTGCCCTGCCTTCATTTTCTTAATGAATATTACCTGTTGTGCTATTTTCTGCTGCTGTTGATATTACCCTATAATCATCTGACCAGAAGTCGTTGTCTTTCTTCCATTTCACTTCACTGACGCTCACTATATCTAGATTGAATCTTACCGTTTCCCTTTTCAGAGTTTCTAGCTTCTCTATCACGTTCAAGCTTCGACATTCCACGTGGCGTCCCGTGGATCGTTATTCTTTTATTGGGTATTCAGTCTTTTTCTCATAGTCACCTCCCCCTTAGCAGTCTCCTCCCTGAGATCGGAAAGGAGGCTACTCCGGAATCTTTTGCTAATGGAGAGATCATCATGACACTTTTTCTATTACAGTCCACATGTCGTGCGTCAATTGTCTTCTTCCTCCTGATGCCCCTGATCATTGCTGTTCTTCCTCCTTCAGGGCAATTTCCTACCCTTTGTCCGCTCCTGCGCCCTTTTTGAATGGCCTTTGGCAGAATGAGGTTGACTTCTTATGCCGGAAGTCTTCGGCCGCCAACGACGAGGATTTTTATTCATGATTGAAGAGATGGCGGAGTTATAACATAGATGTTTTCATTATTAATCAAAGACGTTACCCCTCGAGCACGGGTTGTTTAATGGAATGATTTATGGAAACTGAAGTCTGAATGGGCACTATGCGGATCTGTTCACAATTCCCTTTGAATTCGAGTCCACCGCCCTAAATACTGCACTATCTCCTGGGTATTCCCAGCTACTTGGCAGCACTTCTGGCTTTTGCCAGGTCCACTGTATTTGCACAGACAACAGTAACGTACAGTATGCAAAAACACTGAAAGCGAATTGTGGAATAATACACTACAAATACACTGGACTCGCATTCGGGAGGACGACGGTTCAATCCCGTCTCCAGCCATCCTGATTTAGGTTTTCCGTGATTTCCCTAAATAGTTTCAGGCAAATGCCGGGATGGTTCCTTTGAAAGGGCACGGCCGATTTCCTTCCCAATCCTTCCCTAACCCGAGCTTGCGCTCCGTCTCTAATGACCTCGTTGTCGACGGGACGTTAAACACTAACCACCACCACCACCACCACACTACAAATGAAATAAAAATACGTAGTTCCTCCTGTCCTGCGTCGCCTTCAGTGCCACATCTGTATTAGGTGGTAAACTATATGAAATCCTCCTCTTTGGTCTTTCTTTGTCAAGCTCAAGCTCAAATTTTCGGAATTGAAGGAAAATACTCCGTGAGAAATCTGTATCCTAAATGTGCAGTTCTAAATGTTTTTGTTGGCTCTGTATCCCGTCGACCTTTTCCAGCCTTATTTGTCCCGGCACTGAATACCGAGTATCCAACAACGGACGAATCTCATTTACATAAATGAATAAAGCACGTGTTCCACTGTCTGGAATGGAAATTAAACGCAAAATAAATCCAGTTCAGGAGATGAAACTGCAGGAATCGACAAAGGGGTATCGTTAGAGATCGATAGCTGTTGTACATACGTGAAGTACGCTGAACGTGTAATGACCCCATTGCTTTTCGGCTGTCCATACGAAGCGGCCAACGTGAAGATGAACTCATACCGCCATACAGTCGAATAGGTTCTTCGACCTGTAAAGGCCCCAGACAAAAAAATTAAACGTGGCACCCGGAAGAGAGTATCTTCAGTAGAAATTTGCAATAGGTAGCTTATAAAAGCCTCTCCGAGAGAAAGAGAAAATTTCTGTGCATTTGATCAAAGGTACTAAGCAAAAGCTTTCCTCTGCTTCTGTTGCTTTCCGTGGCTTTGGGCAGCATTCTTCGCTGCCGCGAAACAGAGGCGTGCTTATCCACTGTAGAGAAAGAAATTTACTTTCTCTTGGAAAGCGGCGCGAATCCACAAGAAAGAGATTTGGACCCCTTTGTATGCCGAACAAAAGGTATTCACGTACATGCAGGCGCGCAGGTACCAGTGGCACAAAGAAGTCTTGCTCTGTTATCAGGCCGTCTTTCTCCTGCACAGACTTTAGTTATTATTCGTAATTTGATGTACGCTTATGGGCTGAAAAGAGTGTACTTAGCATACAAGAGTGAAGACGTAAGTGAACCCTTCAAGTACCGAATGCAAAAAGTTTGCGGTACAGCTATATTTCTGGAAACTGTCGTTATATTTTGAGATACAGGCGACAACCCTGTTGTTAAGCGGCGATGTAATGGATTTTGGTCAAAGAAATCGATTTTTCAAAAATATTATTTTCTTGATCTACGCAGGTTAATCTATGTTGTGTGTGAATTGTATCGTGATAGCAGCTTTATAAATGCCTTTAAATTGTTAAACTGATTAACTCTGCACTGGCAGCCACTCCCACCTTTTCCGACAATTGGGAAACTGTTTGCTTCAGCGGAAGTTTTGCATGTGGTTTATTTACGTTTTTACAATACTAACACATATTAGTAGATGGAAGGTTGAATTCGCAAACCTTTACGTGGAAGTCAAGATTTATGCACAATGGGTGATGGAAAAACTGTGCTTAGGAAACGAAGGTTTCCTGGAAATCGGTTTAACAACAAAAAAGAGGAAGCAGCTAGAAATGAACATAAGCTCTCAGCTACAGCACTGAAACGTAGGACAGGATAACTGTACAATTGCGTGAATGATGTCGATATGGGTTCCACTGGATTCAGACTTATTATTTAGAGCTTTTCTGCCAGGCTATAAAGTTTTGATGTTCATGTGTTAGTTGTAAAAATTCAGAATGCATGATTGTTGTTGAAGAAGGAAGAGTAGGGACAGCTTGTGATTTTAAATTAATTTATAATTCGTGTGGCTATGAATTTTTATTTTCCTTCTCCGAAAAAACTGACACTGGTACCTGTGAAAGCAATGTTAGGTTAGCATATGCTCTGTGATGCCTTGGACAGGGCAGGGAAGTAGGTAATTTATTATGTGGTTTTCTGAACATGGCTCCACCTAGTGCAAGGTTTGAAAAAATAAATAAAGAAATGTCTAATGTGGTTGCGACTCTGCCAAAGTTTCTATGAAGGAAGCAGAGGAGGAGTGGTGGATGTAAATCAAAAAGAAATAGATCCTGGGGGTAGATATTCATGACAGTGAAACTCCTACAAATGTTACTGGCTTGTGTGTGTCTGCAGATGGGACCTGAATGAAAGGGGTTACACATCTCTGTATGAAGTTGCATGTGTTAATGGTATTGACTCAGGTAAAGTACTAGATATTGAAATTATGTCTAAATACTGCCACCAGTGTGAAACGAGGAAAGTGTCCAAAAATGAAGACAGTGAGAAATTGTGAAAAGAAAAGCATGCAGTAGCATGCTCTAAAAATTATAGTGGCTCAAGGGGGAACATGGAGGCCGCTGCAGTTATGAGGATGTTCTCCAGATCTGAGAACCAGTATGGTATTAGATATACTAAATACCTTGTTGGTGGGGACTCCTCTTCGTTCAAAGCTGTAACAGATAAAAATCCGCACAATACAACAACACAAAAGTTGGAATGTGTTGGCCACATCCGAATGAGGCTTGGTGGTAGGCTTCGTCGCTTGCTGAAACAGAGCAAAGGTGAAGTACTTGAGGATGGGAAACCACTAGGAGAAAAAGGCAGCCTTGCTATGAGAGAAATTGATTCTCTTCAGTTATTTTAAGGGGGAGCTATCAGGAGAAACACAAATAATTTAGAGGCAATGAGGCGTGCTGTGTGGGCAATTTTTTCCACAAACTATCCCCTGACCAAACACCAGTGCACAATCTGTGTCCGAAAGATGATTAGTGTAAGTTCAACAACAGAAATGAGACGTATTCACATAAACACCTGTTATGAATGCAATTAAGCCCACATTCACACTTCTTACAAACCCTAATTTATTGAGGAAGTGTGTTCACGGAAAGACACCAAATGCAACTGAAAGCCTCAATAGTTTAATTTGGATTAGATGCTCACAAAGGACATTCTATGGACTTGAAATACTCACAATAGGTGTCTATGATGCAGTTTTATGTTACAATAACGGAAATAATGGCAGAAATGAAGTGCTGAGGAGAGTTGGTATAGATCCTGGTGTATTTACAACAAAAGCATTTTACACCATCGACGAGAGCAGGGTCCAGAAAGCTAACACATCAGTGTCTTACTGCAAATGCAGTGCAGGCAGATTCGAAGAGGAGAGAAGAGAAACCTGAAGGATGAGGAGTATCAGTAGGGAGGATTTTAAATTTGAGGTAAGGTTATTACATGTAGAAGTACGAGAAGACAATCTTTGAACCTCATTTTCTCAGTTTTACATTTTTTTACGTTATAGGAAGCGTTTTCTCAAGAAGTATATGCGCTAATGCTATGAAATTTTCAGGAACTGTTAGCAACGAGTTGATGTCTCCCTGGAACTAAAAAATACGAGACCCTGCAATTACATTCTGTTTTTTAGATGAGTGTATGTAGAAAAAAAGTTAATTTTGGGTGTGCAAATTAAAAACTCTTTTAATGATTCAATTTGTTCCATAAATTAATAACTGTAGTTCAGTGGTCTTATAATCTTCTCAGGATACTTCATTAAAATTAATATTAATTGCGTTATTAGAATTCGACTTATGGCTTTTTATAAAAAAGACAATAAAGAAACTAAAAATTCAAATTTCTGGCAAAATATTAATCCTGCATATTTTATTATTTTTTCCGTTAAAACACAGAACTTTTGCTTTACACATGAAAAATTTTGGATTTGTTCATTAATAAATATATCTATAATGATTTTTTAAATAAATGTTTACATTTTCCGTTACATCTCCCCTTAAAACGTAGCGTCAGCAGTAAAGTTGAAAAATTAGTAAGTAAAACCTAACTTTATGAGAAATTCTGTTAGATAAACAGTCAAAGCATTCCGTTCATGCGGGAATCTAAGGCAACGTACCTGGCAACCTAAAAAACAAGAAGACGAAAACTTGTGTAAAGTGAAAAATGAATGACTGGTTGCGGCTATTTCAGAGTAATTAGCTGTCACATATCTGGTAAGCTATAGCAGATTTGTTAATAAATAGCTGCTCATTTCCTCCCATTCCCTCTGTACAACACGTTCCTCTTTCCCTCGGACTCTTGCGCCTTGTTTATTGTTATTGCAAATTCATATTTCATAGTTCTAATCTAAAGCAGATGAGCCCTAAAAGCTACTTTCTTGTTCCCAAAAACGTTTCACTTATATATATATATATATATATATATATATATATATATATATATATATATATATATATATATACTCCTGGAAATGGAAAAAAGAACACATTGACACCGGTGTGTCAGACCCACCATACTCCGGACACTGCGAGAGGGCTGTACAAGCAATGATCACACGCATGGCACAGCGGACACACCAGGAACCCGGTGTTGGCCGTCGAATGGCGCTAGCTGCGCAGCATTTGTGCACCGCCGCCGTCAGTGTCAGCCAGTTTGCCGTGGCATACGGAGCTCCATCGCAGTCTTTAACACTGGTAGCATGCCGCGACAGCGTGGACGTGAACCGTATGTGCAGTTGACGGACTTTGAGCGAGGGCGTATAGTGGGCATGCGGGAGGCCGGGTGGACGTACCGCCGAATTGCTCAACACGTGGGGCGTGAGGTCTCCACAGTACATCGATGTTGTCGCCAGTGGTCGGCGGAATGTGCACGTGCCCGTCGACCTGGGACCGGACCGCAGCGACGCACGGATGCACGCCAAGACCGTAGGATCCTACGCAGTGCCGTAGGGGACCGCACCGCCACTTCCCAGCAAATTAGGGACACTGTTGCTCCTGGGGTATCGGCGAGGACCATTCGTAACCGTCTCCATGAAGCTGGGCTACGGTCCCGCACACCATTAGGCCGTCTTCCGCTCACGCCCCAACATCGTGCAGCCCTCCTCCAGTGGTGTCGCGACAGGCGTGAATGGAGGGACGAATGGAGACGTGTCGTCTTCAGTGATGAGAGTCGCTTCTGCCTTGGTGCCAATGATGGTCGTATGCGTGTTTGGCGCCGTGCAGGTGAGTGCCACAATCAGAACTGCATACGACCGAGGCACACAGGGCCAACACCCGCCATCATGGTGTGGGGAGCGATCTCCTACACTGGCCGTACACCTCTGGTGATCGTCGAGGGGACACTGAATAGTGCACGGTACATCCAAACCGTCATCGAACCCATCGTTCTACCATTCCTAGACCGGCAAGGGAACTTGCTGTTCCAACAGGACAATGCACGTCCGCATGTATCCCGTGCCACCCAACGTGCTCTAGAAGGTGTAAGTCAACTACCCTGGCCAGCAAGATCTCCGGATCTGTCCCCCATTGAGCATGTTTGGGACTAGATGAAGCGTCGTCTCACGCGGTCTGCACGTCCAGCACGAACGCTGGTCCAACTAAGGCGCCAGGTGGAAATGGCATGGCAAGCCATTCCACAGGACTACATCCAGCATCTCTACGATCGTCTCCATGGGAGATATATATATACATATATATATATGAATAACTGAATAATCATCAGCGTATTGTGTAAAAATTTGAAGTAAATCGGTCAAAAACTTTTCGAACTGTACGTACGTATTCAAATGCAGTTAAGTGTCAAAATCTGACGGCAGTTTGTGAAGAAATTTCGGTGATTTTAACATTTTGAACAAACGAACATACATAGATTTAAAAGTTCGTTTGTTCAAAATCTAAAGCATGTTTGTTTGTATTAAGACTTAAACATTATTTGTTTAGATTATTCAAAAACAGATAAGAACCCAACATACTATAGACATGGAACGGTATGACGCATTACAACAGCCGCTAGATATGCTTAAGTGATAAATGGATGTTTCGTTACGCATCACGAAGAATTGAGTTCCTCAAGCAGAAGTGGGTGAGTTCAACATCTGAATTGAAATTGTTTAAGAACGGAAATGGTACGTTTCCGGAACGAGTTTCTATTCAGTTATTCAAAACATGATGTACTCATTCCCCTCTACAAGTCCTAGCAGTTTGTAATAGGAATTTCCAAACAAACTTGTTTGTAAGCGCCAACATATGTGGCACTCAAGTAGACATATGAAAATAGGAGCATATTCGAATTCAATGTTGTCTCAAAATGTCAAAGGAATCGGTGAAGAAGTTTTGGAGATATGATGAAGCTTTACACTTTTATTTGTATAGATAAATAATTTACGTGTTTGGAGAACGACCATCTTCAGAATCAAGAGAAAAGGGACAGATACACGTAAACCCGCGATACTAGTACAAACCAGTGTCACTAGTACGTACAAGTACAAGTACCAGTGGAGGATGTGTTCATTACAGGATTGAACAAATGAAATTGGCTCCGAAAATAATTCATGCATATTAAGATAGGCAACGCAACTTAAATAATTCGCTGTCGGTAGCCAGATGAGAATGTCTTTTATTTTGAGTCTGGTTGTTGGCCGAAACGCACAAAATATTCAAGTATTATTAATAAATCACGATCCACACTGAACTGTTGTAGAAGTGGTACAGTGATCGTGAACTTCTATTAAAATTTCATACTTTTCGTAGGTCAACAAATATCATGAGCCTTGGGGACTATACAGTCTTCTGATCTGCAAGTAATTTGCATTCAGTCTCTAAATAGGCTACATATTCTACGCTAATAGTATACACGCGTACTCACTGACTATTATCCCGGTTACTTTGACAATGAGAGACATGGAACGAATATGAAGAGTAGTATGAGAAATCCGGAGAATAGTTCATGAATTATACTGTAGTTGTTAATGAGTATACCATTGTTATTTTTATCCCTAGAGAGATATCTGATAGGGAACCTCATTTGAAGTGAGTACTTCCTAATTACAAAGATGACGAAATTGAAGATTTTCTTTAATAACTTTCAGTGTTCTTTCCTACACGATAGGTTGTAGCTTTATGCAACACTTGTTGATACTGAAAATGGAAGCAGCTTTTTGATTGTTTCTTTATATCTATTTCAGTTTAATTGCTGTTTTACTTTACTGTCGATTTGACCTTGTTGATATGATAAACATGCGGGATTCCGGGACTGGTAAACGATTGAGCTCACACTCAGCAGAAAAATTCACATATTTCATTTCACCCAAACAGAATATAAAAGGCACGCGCTGGTGGCCAGGACACGTTTAATTATTAATTTGTCCGTAAGCACTAACAAATAAATACTATAATAGGAAAATAATTTGAATGCACCGATGTGCAAAACAGATAACCAGACCATATAGCACCGAAAAAGTTCTTTAAAAAGCGCCAATAATTAAGACATAGCAAACATTAAGATATTTTGAAGACGCCAGTAGGGTAATATCAACTTATTGATAGATGCCAATAATTAAAAGATAGAAACATCAAAGTTGAATATAGGAGCCAGTAATATGACGTTCATAAATTTATTTAAAAGTGCTAATAAATAAACATGAAAATAGATTAGGGATGCCGATGAGCACAGCAGTAAACTTAACAACTAACAGAGATCTAACACCAAAAGTTAAATTTCCACTCACACTTTGTATACAGTACCAAAAGCCAGGGCAGTAACATACAGAAAAATGTCTAGACCTCATCCTGAAAACCTTCGTTCAGTATCTGGAATAACCATATTTACATTCGGAAAAGGTCTCAACAAACCGTCCCACCAGATTTACGTAGACTCTACAAAATAATTAAGGTCTCAGAGGCCTAACCAGAAAAACGACAATATCACAAAACATACCACAATATCATCAACAATTAGGAGAAGGTACCAGTTCTGCAAATTCCACACAACTTAACAGCATAAATGAAATTATCATATGAGTGCTCCAGTATCCAATTAACTACATCCTCTCCCCCAGCTGAATCGTAAACATTTTAACGAAGTGCCAGCTCAGTCGGTTCACCGCAAAATCAATTTACGGCAAGAGGTGCAATATTTACAGTTAAATTTAAATAAAATGGATACACACAAAGTACCGTTGGCACATCTTTTGGAATCCATACATATTATAAAAGTCATATAAGTTACCTAGCTCACGACGTGCTAATTCGTAGATTTATTCAACCGGTATTTGAGATTGTTAGTATTTAGTGACTTGCAACAAACTTTACGCAAAGTTTCATACCTCTACGACACTTTTTCTAGTTGATATCCCCACAATACGATAAAAGGAAAACAGTGTATCGTCTATTACTTTTTCACTTTTCATGCAGTAAAACTGCCGCTTCAGGCATGACGTTTTAATTTATTACTTCTTTCCTACCTACTGGATTCACGACACATTTTGCAGACAGTATAAAAATATGCCACTGAATATATCTGCAAAATTATACCATTGTAGGGTACTTTGTGCAGGAGATACGTCATAGGCTTTGATATAAGTGAAATCAAACTGCAGAACGAAATTCGATACAGATACAAGTGAAATATGTGTAGAAATGCGTGTGAAATATTTTAAGTATATGTATATGCGTACTCTGGCAAATCTGTGGCTAAGAATGTTCTCCTAAACCCCTGATCGATTTAAACGAAATGTGACACTCATGTTACTATCTGGAAAGAAATACTGAGGGAGTTAGAACCGGCAACCTCCTGTTGTGGTGTAGGTGTTAACGTGGAGAAAGAGAAGAGGAAGAAGAGATGGACAGAGAGCAGAAAGGAGGACATAGACACAGACATGAGGAAGGAGAAGATGGACACAGTGAGAGCGTGGGGAAACGGACAGAAAAGGAAGACGAGGAGGTGTACAGAAAGAGTGGAGGAGATGGGAAAAGAGACAAGAAGGAGGAAATAAGCAGAGAGAGGAGATGGACAGAGTGAGAGAGGGGAGTAGGATGGAGGGGGATGAGATGGACAGGGAGAGGGGGACGATGATGGAGACAGGAAGAGGGGGAGCAGGAGATAAAAGGAATGAGGAGGAGACTGAGGTGCAGGAGGAGGTGGACTCAGAGGGGAAGGATAGTTGAAGCGGATGTACAATGTGAAAGGAGCAGAAGGACAGCGAGAGGATGGGCAGGAGCAGATGGACAGCGAATGAGGAGGATCAAATGGACATAGAGGGGAGTAGCATATGGACAGAGGGTGGAGTAGGACAAGAGGAGATGGACATTGGGTGTGGAGGAGTTGGACGGACAGGGGGAGGAGAGAAGGAGAGAGAGGAAGGAGAGGCAACTGGACAGAGAGATGGGGAAGACGGTGGTGGGCTAATAGAAATGGACAATGCTGGGTACTCAGTTAGTCTTAAATAAAAGGAACACATAAATCTGGACATCTTGTATCGCAATGGCTGATATCTTGTTTCTCACCGAAGAATACACTAAAAAGACGCTCTATCGCTGTTAAAAGTGACCCAGTTCAGTAGTATACTTCACTCGCCTTGAGTTCGACTAAGCCCCATTAAGATACACGAAGGACGTTCACCAAGTAATGCAACACCTTTTTTGTTTTAGCAGTTTGATTTTAGTTAGAATTCTAGTACACCGTATTATGTTGACTACAAAACCCTATTTTTCAACATAATCTCCGTTCAGTGCAACGGCTGTTGTACCACTCTACTGGTCGACGTCGGAGCCAACGTCTTGCTCCATTAATAACATCCCCATCAGCCACGTACTGCTTTCCGCGGAGTGCATTCTTCACTGGGTCAAACAGACGGAAAGTGCGACATTCGTGCTGTAGGGTGTATAAGAAATAACAGTTCAATGAAGTTTTGCGAGTTCCTTTTGGGTGCGCAGACGTGTGTGAGGCATTGCGTTGTCATGGAGAAATCCGTTTGCAGTTTTGTGCCGACGAACACGTTCGAACAACGCTAGAGTCACAGTAGCGTGCAGTCAGTTGGTACGCGGGAGATCGGACAGGTTTGCGCGACCTTGTTGAGATGATGACAGACGCCTCGCCCAAATACTCACTGTGCTTTCGTCCACTGTCAAATCTCGATAGACATTCTGCAAGCAACTAAGAATACGTGCGATACCCTGATTTTCCTCCAAAAGAAACTCAACGACAACTCTCTGCTTGGAACGCACCTACGTTACAGACACCATTTTAAAGGCTACGTTTAACGCCGCCACCTATCGGAATTTTGCGAAACTGTGGGGGCAGAAGCGGCAATATGCACGATGTCCCACAACAAATTCCGAATGTTTTCAATCGAAACTGACTGAGAAAAAATACGTATTGCATTACTTACTGAACACCCCTCTTAACACAGCAGCACACCATTAACTTCTGTTGTGTGTAGATAATGACAGCCACTATGTTTTGGTGAAGTATCTTTGTGGCAGAATTGGGGTCTGGTCTCAAGTACCAAGAAGGAAGCGACGGCTTAATATGTGGCTAACCAACACATAGCCGCCTCCAGACAAGAAAACCTGCCGCGTTTCCAAATTGGTACTCGTTATTCCGTGGCAAGCATGATGTGCTCGCCGAAGCAGAACGGGTTTCCCGCCCAATGTACTCTCCCAGACCATCGCTTCTGTGTAGCCCTTGCGCACCGTCGTCTCGCAGCATACCAAGGAAGCTCTGGACACCCGAATCAAGGCACCGCCGTTAGCTTAGCAAATTACTGATACGAACATAACACATGTGAAATGCTGAAAAAGGATCATGGAAGTATATCTCATAGTTGCAGTTCTTCGTTACTGCTTCTGTTGATATGGAGCTCTGTTCTGAGCTGCCGACAGTCTAGACAACGACGAATCTCAGGGGAGGGTCATCAAGCAACTAATCACCAATCGTAGTCCTTCACGTAACTTCATATTTACTGTTCCTTCACACCGTCAGTAATGTTCTTCCTCTGGTAATGCTCTTGCATTGGCCACGTTTGTAGATAAAATTATTGGATTTAAGAACTGTCTGTTATGCAAACACTGTATTTCATATAAACCTAAATACGTTTCAGCAACTTTGTGCCACAGTCATTGGGTTTCCTTTATTCTTAATTACTTTCTTTTAAGGGCCTCTCCACTCTTCAGCAGTTGCCCTGTATTCCTCTTCATCAGCTTTTACGATCTCATGGCAATCTTAAGATCTTCTTCCTCATCACTGTAATTACTCCCCCTATCCATTTTAATCTCGACCATCCACGCTTCCTGCTTCTTGGCGGCGACCACTCCATGACTGGCCATCGTCTTTGCTCCATTCGCTGTACATGATAGTATCACTGAACAACTCTATTCTCAATTCCTTGCACGACTGGTTGTTCCGTATCCATGATCGCCCTAATTTCTTCTCCGCTCTGTTCTGGATATCCCGACTGCCCTCCTTATTCCATCCATCTCTACTACCTCTGTTCTGCTTCTCTGCCGCTCCCCCCAAAGTCCATCTCTCTGCACCAAATGTTGGTATACTTTCGACTACTGTTTGCACAGTTCTCTTCTTTGTTTCTTTCATTATTGCCTGGCTCCACAGAATTCCATTTAACATTTTAATTGCTCCTGTTGCCTGCTGGATCCTGCGTTCCATATATGCTTCACAGCTTCCTCAGGAATGGATAACCGAGCCTAAGTATTTAAACTGATTTACAGCAGTAATAGTTCCTTGGGCGGTACTGAATCCCTCCCATCTTCTCCCATTACGAGATATACTGTTTTGCTCATACTTATTCTAAGCCCGCCTGGTTAATATGCTTCCATTAACTTCTTTATCAAATATTTGACGTCTTTTCTACTTTGAGCTATCACTACCTGATCAACGGCAAATTGTAATGAGTAGGTAGTACCATGCTGGAAGGAAAGTCCCATACATCCACATGAATGATCACATTGTTCCAATATCTACTGAAATATATACCTTCCCTGCCTCTGACGATCTTCTGTATCCAAGAGAATGCTCTGTTTCCCCACATAGTCTTTCCCGTACTACTTACTCTATTTGTTGTTAAGTCCTTTCAATTTTTGGAATGTCTCGCTCAACTTTCTCTCTAACTGCTGCGTATGACTGAGAGTATATTATTTGAAATAGGGATATATGTTGTGTTTCTAAACCTATATACTACATCGTTTCACACAAACCGCAAATATTAGGGTTACCTCCTGGCCCTTATAATATACCTTCTCATTTATGTGTCCAAGGCTAAATATGATCTGTATGGGATATCTTGATATTTCCTTTCCCTCCACTACCTGACTGAAAAATATACATGCAAGTCTCACCATCTCACCATTTGAGGGTGCCCATATTTCCAGAATCCCTTCACAACTTCTCCCAGTCCACCTGACTTTCCATTTCTTGCTTTTTTCAGCATCTCTTAAACCTAATCCTCCAGGCTCTATATTACCTAATGTACTTGTTTTTTTAGAGACTTCTACCACATGGCCTCTTCCTTTTTCTACCAAAGTTATTTAAAGTGCTTTTTCCACTGTTCAACTGATATAGGCTGTATTGTGGCTGCGGGACTGCTGCCCATTTTCATCTTTCTTATCACCATCCATGCCTCTGACGATCTTCTGTATCCAAGACAATGCTCTGTTTCCCCACATAGTCTTTCCCGTTCTACATTCTCTATTTGTTGTTAATTTCTTAGCCCACTTTTTATGCGCCTTGTACCTATTCCAATCCTCTTTACTCCCAGAGATGTATGATACAGTTTCTTCTTTTTCTAAACCACGTCCAACAACTCTGTGGTCATCCATTCAGTTCTTATTTTTCTCTCCCTTTCCTTCTTACAGCCTCATCCACTGCTTCCTTAATTGACTATTTTAGGAAACAGTATAGCTAATGAGCATTCCAAGTCCTCCTCCAATGCATCCAGTCTTAAATTTAACCTTTTCTGAGACAAACTTTTTACACTTCCTTCTTGTAGCAGATGTATCATCCATAGTAATACTTCCAGTATGCTTCTCTTTATCCTCCTGTTTTATCTTGGTCTTAACCGGGAAAAGAATTTTTGAAGTGATAATTATTCTATGAAATTTAGGCATAAAACAGTTTTGTTTTTGTTGTCATTATCTTTATTTTTTACAGTGTAGGGTTATGCAGGACCCTCTCTACATTATCGAATATTGGTAGCTTGTCATCTAAAACTAAATGATAATAACATGAATTTTATTGGAATGTTCACACATCACTTTATAATTAAAGTTATAGTGTTAGTGTGTACTTCTCAACAACTGATGGGAATGCAGGTGAAAAGAAACTCGCACAAGACTCAACCCACAACAAGTACTTGCTTAACTTAGATTTCAGTGCATCCCACTACATTTCTGAAGTTAAAGCGGGAGCACATAAAGCATGGAAAGAAAAGTGGGAAGACTGCCGGCATTACAATCCGTTGCCTCCAGAAAATCATGATTTACGGGTTGGATATGTGATGCACAGCAAAAGGACCCACTTCCTTCACCAGTATTTCCCCAATCATATCCACTGTATGGATGTACGGAACTCTCAGTCAGCATATGGAAGAGTCAAAGCAAAGTGAAATATCGAATTCCAAGATATCTAGCCTCGTTTCAGAAAGTTCAATAATTTACATAATCACTGTGAAATTTGTAAGATGTATATATCCAGAATGGAGTGTCGAATGAAAGTTTGTACCAACACCGGGATTCGAACCAAGGTCTCGTGCTCAGTAGACAGGTGCGCTAACCACAACACCACCCTCTGACAGCGGCTTTGCATAACTGCACGGACTACCCTAGCACGCCTCCTTCCTCAGTCATGCTTCAGCTCACTCGGTATTCCCCCTAATCTAACAGTCTCCCTGAACTCATCATTTTAGGGACAATACCAAGCAAGCTGAGGTGTGATTAGGAATTTGGGTATGGAAGGAGACGTACAAGAATAGTCTGTGCAGCTGCACAAAGCCACTGTGCCAGGGTGGCGTAGTGGTTAGAGCATCTGCCTAGTGAGCAGGAGACCCGGGTTCGAATCCTAGAGTTGGTACAAATTTTCGTTAGTCACTTCAGTCTACGTGTATACATCATGGATGTTTGTGACTTGGAAAGGTCTCTAAAACCATGCAGCTTCATTTGAATTTGTGAGAGAGCGAAACCTGTGCATGTTATTGAATGTCTAGTCGCAGTGAGGGCTTCTGCATCGTCCCTTGTCACTGCTGTGCGGTGTGGAATCCGCATCAGGTGGGACTGACAGATGACATCGAAAAAGCACAAAGAACGGCAGCTCGTTTTGTATTATCACTAAATACGGGAGATAGTGTCACAGACATGATACGTGAATTGGAGTGGCAATCATTAAAACAAAGGCGTTTTTCGTTGCGACGGGATCTTCTCATCAAATTTCAGTCGCCAGTTTTCTCCTCCGATTGCGAAAACATTCTGTTGGCACTCATCTATATAGAGAGAAATGATCATCAAGATAAAATAAGAGAAATCAGGGCTCGCACAGAAAAATTTAAGTGCTCGTTTTTCCCGCGTGCCGTTCGAGAGTGGAACGGTAGAGAAACAGCTTGAAGGTGGTTCATTGAACCCTCTGCCAGGTACTTAATTGTGAAAAGCAGAGTAATTACGTAGATGTAGATGTAGGTGCAGAACAGATTAGAGTATTTTCCTATTCTGTGCCTTTTCTTCCTATTACTTTGCGTCTTAGTACGATGTGTTATCAGGAATTAAGTTCCCTGTACACAGTTGCACGTATTTATTAATCATCAGAGGCAGACTGTACGGGATGTGCAACAAACTCAAATAAACAAAAAATAATGCTATTTGTGAAAACGTATCTCACTACGGTAGCTTGCGCATGCTCTTCTGTCTCGCCATTAGGTACTGTAGTACAAACTCTCTACACGTGTGTGATTAATATATTGTTTTATGTTTCCTTAAAAACAATTTTCTTTGGCTGTGGTATAGGGTTTAAAACAAATTATATTGCCGAAACTTTAATGCTGTACGTTGTGATCCAGAAATAAATTATGCTATCACTACATTGGCTTGTTTGTAACGTACTTCTAGCAGAAACAGTCCACGTTCCAACTGCGAGGGAGCAACAAGTGTAGTCTTTGACAACCATGACTCCTGTAATATTGCAGTACCTGTGCTCAGAGTTGTGATGCTTGAGAATAGCTCAGAACACAACACCGTACGAACAGAGGCTCTGTACAGTCACTCTAATGGAGTAGGAAATGAGACAAAGTGATGTCTCTAGAATCCGGGAAAAGTTTCAGAGCCAGTGGAGGATCTTCACAAGAGTTGCCGTCGTGAAAGAAAAACAACAGGTGTGCAGGACTGATGACTGTATATAACAGTGAGCAGAAACTCAACACAATGCGACAAGTCTACGGCGGCGGTTCCAAACAGCTGCAGGAGTGCAGGTGTCAACACAAATGATACTAAACAGGCTCCATGAAGAGGAATTACGTTCCAGAACGCCTCTCAAGGCTCCTCCTCTAAATCGTGTTCGGAGAGGGGCTCGTGTCGCATGTGCATGAAACCACTCTTTGTGGACTAGACAGTAGTGGGACACATCGCTCTTTTCTGATGAGACCAGTATCAGGAGACACGAAAGTTTTCTGAGTATCGTACCGCGTCATACTGTAAAAAACTGTGTAGGAGAAAGCAGCGTTTCGGTCATCGTTACAGTGGTCTTCTTCTGGGTCTACTGTATCTTTGGCCGAAACGTTACTTTCTCCAGCATATTATTTTTTACGTTATAACGCGATAGATTACTTAGAAAACTTTCATGTCAACTAACTCTGACCGTGAAAGCCTACGTAATTAGACGCAGATCAGAGGCAACCCTGGGTGGAAGCAACGAGGACAACGTTTACACCCTAACTGTATCGCAGACCCCCACTCTTATAAAGACAGTTCAGTCATGTTTTGGGGTGGAATCATGTATGGGCGCAGGAAACCCGTTATACCAATACACGGGAGTATGACTAGCATGAAATATAGTGATATCCTTGCACGCATCGTGGCTATGTTTGTTGAATGTACTGGGACGGAGCTCACGCTAGTGGACGACAGTTCAGAGTCATGTGAACACTTCCTCGTGGTACATAGAATCAGTCACATAGAATGGCTTCCGTATTCTCCGGATCTGAGATGCATTGATAATGCATGAGTAATACAAAAACGAGTGCTTTGTAATTGTACTGTCCCATCAGAGGCTATACAGGATAGCTAGAGTCCATTGTGGAGGAGTGGGGCACTATCCCACAGGTTTATCTGGAAAATTGGATAAGCCGAGCGTGGTTCGTGGTAATGCCAACTCTTATTATACATCCTGTTTTTTTTCGTGTTGTCACCTCGTTATGTTAGTTTCAAATTCTGTTGTCACTGAGTTGCTCCTTTGTCTGCCCGTCAGCGGTAGCAGAAGCGACTATCAATATAATCCTCACGTGTTATCTTTGCTGCACTGCTATTACTTCCTTGTTATTGTCTGTTATTGTGGCGTGAGTTGGAACGTGCCAGGAGGGGAGTTCGGACCTGCCAGTTGTGGAGTTGGGATGCGGCACTTGTTCAGTCGGGTTGGAGGAGCAGTAACGCCTGGATGTCCATGGCTCGCCCGACCGTTGCCGCCTTGCATCACTTGAGCCGGGGGCGGTCTTCGTGGATCATGGGTCGGTCGACCTATTGGACGACGTGAATTGGCTCGCCGATTGCTTATGGGTTGGCTGGGTGTGTATCGACTCCCGATTTGTCTTCGTGACTACACAGCCAGTGCTGAGTGTCGATCACGTCTCCGTGCATGTGTTTGTCAAACTATGTGTGTAGCTGGTGTCGTTTCCACTTACAGCTTGTTTTAAATGTTGTCGGCGTACTGGGACTGAGACGGCGGGTTGAGCGGATCAGCAAGCAAGTCTCCACGCGGGCAGTCGGTTGGGCACGCTGGAGGTCTCTGTGCAGTGTCAGAGAGTGTGGGTGCTGTACCGAGTGCTATGAGGCTCGTGGCTCACCGACCGAGGACATGAAAGTTGAGTGGTGATCTAATTACCGAAGCCACATACAGGGTGTTTCAAAAATGACCGGTATATTTGAAACGGCAATACAAACTAAACGAGCAGCGATAGAAATACACCGTTTGTTGCAATATGCTTGGGACAACAGTACATTTTCAGGCAGACAAACTTTCGAAATTACAGTAGTTTCAATTGTCAACAACAGATGGCGCTGCGGTCTGGAAAACTCTATAGTAGGATATTTTCCACTTATCCACCATGCGTAGCAATAATATGGCGTAGTCTCTGAATGAAATTACCCGAAACCTTTGACAACGTGTCTGGCGGAATGGCTTCACGTGCAGATTAGATGTACTGCTTCAGCTGTTCAATTGTTTCTGGATTCTGGCGGTACACCTGGTCTTCCAAGTGTCTCCACAGAAAAAAGTCACAGGGGTTCATGTCTGGCGAATAGGGAGGCCAATCCACGCCGCCTCCTGTATGTTTCGGATAGCCCAAAGCAATCACACCATCATCGAAATATTCATTCTGGAAATTAAAGACGTCGGCCGTGCGATGTGGCCGGGCACCATCTTGCATAAACCACGAGGTGTTCGCAGTGTCGTCTAAGGCAGTTTGTACCGCCACCAATTCACGAAGAATGTCCAGATAGCGTGATGCAGTAATCGTTTCGGATCTGAAAAATGGGCCAATGATTCCTTTGGAAGAAATGGCGGCCCAGACCAGTACTTTTTCAGGATGCAAGGACGATGGGACTGCAACATGGGGCTTTTCGGTTCCCCATATGCGCCAGTTCTGTTTATTGACGAAGCCGTCCAGGTAAAAATAAGCTTCGTCAGTAAACCAAATGCTGCCCACATGCATAACGCCGTCATCAATCCTGTGCACTAGATCGTTAGTGAATGTCTCTCGTGCAGCAATGGTAGCGGCGCTGAGGGGTTGCCGCGTTTGAATTTTGTATGGATAGAGGTGTAAACTCAGGCGCATGAGACGATACGTGGACGTTGGCGTCATTTGGACTGCAGCTGCAACACGGCGAACGGAAACCCGAGGCCGCTGTTGGATCACCTGCTGCACTAGCTGCACGTTGCCCTCTGTGGTTGCCGTACGCAGTTGCCCTACCTTTCCAGCACGTTCATCCGTCACGTTCCCAGTCTGTTGAAATTTTTCAAACAGATCCTTTATTGTATCGCTTTTCGGTCCTTTGGTTACATTAAACCTCCGTTGAAAACTTCGTCTTCTTGCAACAGCACTGTGTTCTAGGCGGTGGAATTCCAACACCAGAAAAATCCTCTGTTCTAAGGAATAAACCATATTGTCCACAGCACACTTTCACGTTGTGAACAGCACACGCTTACAGCAGAAAGACGACGTACAGAATGGCGCACCCACAGACTGTCTTGTCTTCTATATCTTTCACATCACTTGCAGCGCCATCTGTTGTTGAAAATTGTAACTACTGTAATTTCGAAAGTTTGTCCGCCTGAAAATATACTGTTGTCCCAAGCATATTGCAACAAACGGTGTATTTCTATCGCTGTTCGTTTAGTTTTTATTGCCGTTTCAAATATACCGGTCATTTTTGAAACACCCTGTATATTCACGTTGTCCCCTTGGTTGGTGGTTCACTGTTGGCGGTACTCCTGGGAGCAACCGCGACTGTTCGTGTTCGTGAAGATTTAGCCGCTATGTGGTGAAATTAACTATATTTGTCGGTTTGAAATTGAAGTGCACCAGCGGAATTTTCTGCATTGTGGCCGTTAGTATTCTGATTACCTTACGTAAATTCAAACAGTGTCCTTTCCTCACCTGTCGTCGCTGTCCAACATGGTGTGTAGATTTTGACAGCTTAATGTAGTTTTTGGTTGTAGGCGGCTATGTCTGTCACGTTTTGGCTTTGGAATTCTCGTATACAGGTCGGTGGTTAGCAATTCGTCTTGTCTGTTGGTCCCTGACTGTCTCTTGGTTGCGTTGCCAGCGGATCGAGTATAGTTGGGCAGACTTCTTGTCTCTCCCAATCGAACGATTTCAGGGGCAGATCGAGCCCCCTGGAAACTTCTGAGCGCCATTGCCTAAACTGAATTTCTTGTAAGTGATTAATTGTGTATTTTTAACGGCTCATAGCCGATGGTTGGAATTTCTATGCTTGTAATTGTCTTTTTAAAATCAATGGCCTTCAGCCGGTTTAAAAATAAGTTTTTTTAAAATTGGGCGAGTCTTACATTGTCTGAAGATAAAGCTTGGGCCTTATGCTTGTTGAAAATTTATTGTGTTGTTTTAAAACATCGGCCTTCAGCCGCTTTAAGTTTTAAGGATCCTACTTATCAAGTACTACCTTTTGGAAGATAAAGCTGTGGACTTTCTGCCTGTGGAAAATTTATTGTAGCTATTTTTTAAAAGCATGGGCCCTCAGAAGCTTTAACTTTTAAGGTTCATACTTATCAATCATTACAGTCCTTCAAGTAAAGCCATGGGTCTTCTGGAAGTTGAAAATTTATTGTAGTTGTATTGTACTTATCAATCATTACAGTCCTTCAAGTAAACCCATGGGCCTTCTGGAAGTCGAAAATTTATTGTAGTTGTATTGTTCTTAAAATGTTGGGCCTTCAGCCGCTTTAAAATTTAGGATTCTTACTTGTCAAGTCTTACATCGATTGGGTTTGAATACTACTTAATGTTAAAAGCTTTGGACCTTCTGCCTTCGATAACTGGTTGTAGTTTTTTTTTTAACAAAGGCCTTCAACTGCTTTGGTGTAAGGTTTCTTATTGGTCATAAGGCTTGGGCCTTCTGCATATTGAATGATTATTGTAGTTGTTTTAAATTTTATCAGCCTTCAGCCGCTTTTAAAAAACTTAATCTGTCTGACTAGTCAAGTCTTACATCGATTGGCCTTAAATACTATTTAAAGTCAAAGCCTAGAGTCTTCTGTATCAAAAAAGGTAAGTATCTATAGCAGTTGTATTTAATTCATGGCCCTTGAGACGTTTTAGAATTAAAGATGTTTTCTGAAACTTCCTGGCAGATTAAAACTGTGTGCCCGACCGAGACTCGAACTCGGGACCTTTGCCTTTCGCGGGCAAGTGCTTTACCAACTGAGCTGCCGAAGCACGACTCAGGCCCGGTACTCACAGCTTTACTTCTGCCAGTACCTCGTCTCCTACCTTCCAAACTTTACAGAAGCTCTCCTGCGAACCTTGCAGAACTAGCACTCCTGAAAGAAAGGATATTGCGGAGACATGGCTTAGCCACAGCCTGGGGGATGTTTCCAGAATGAGATTTTCACTCTGCAGCGGAGTGTGCGCTGATATGAAACTTCCTGGCAGATTAAAACTGTGTGCCCGACAAACTTTATGCATTACTTCTGAGTGTGAGCCTGAGTAGACACTTGGCTAACATAATTGTTAAAAAGTGATTTGTGATTTAATAAACCAGACTGAAGAGGTTATTGCGTTATTCCTGGTTATAACACAATAAAATGCCGACGAGCACGCATCAGGAGACGTTGGAAGATCTCCTCAAGAAACTTCTTCAGCAGCAGGACGAGAACCACAGGCTGCTACTCCACACCCTCCAGCCACTTCTACAAGGGTTCATGCAGACGCAGGCCGCGCAGCAGGTACCGCCGTTTCCGTCTTTTGAAGAAACTTTAGAGGACTGGGAAGCCTACCAATCCCGATTGCTGGAACTTTTCCATGCTTTCAAGGTAACTGACGTTGCCTCATGAAATCTTTGTTTTTGTCTTGGTCTAAACCTGAGATTTATTGGCTCTTGTGCAAACTGGTCCCCTTATCAAAACCTTCGGAGCTGACTTTTGCCGAGATTCGCTCGTTGTTGACTAAATATGATCAGCGACATACCCATGTTATTTCATCTCGAGTCGCCTTTTACCAATGCAAGAAACAGCCGAATCAGACGTATAGACAGTGGGCAGCAAAATTGCAAGGCTTGGGGAGACGATGTCACTTTGTTACCTCTAAAAATAAGGACTCCTACGACGAACAAATGATCCGGGACATGATAGTCAGGGGTACGCCAGACAGGGAGTTCCAACATAAGGCCCTTCAGCTCGTCGACCCCTCATTGAATAAAGTCTTGGACTTGGCACAAAGCTTCGAGGTGACCCGTGCAGCAGGCAAGAAATTGGAATCATGGGTCGACATTTCAGCAGTCAATGTAAACGCGTCAGAGCCGGGGGCTAAGGCCCACCCGAGTGATGATTCCGAAATAGCGATAGTGCGGGCAGGCCGCCGGTCCACTCAGCAGAACCGTCCGCCACCTCGCTCCAACCGCTCAAACCGGTCGTGGGTGCCAAAACGTTTTCCACCATGTCCTGATTGTTTTAAAAAACCTCAACGAGATGACTGTCCTGATCGATGGGTCTTTTGCTACAAATGTTCTTCCGAGGGCCATTTAGCTTGTGTGTGTCGAAAGTCCCTCCGGCCGCAGCAACCTTTGGATCTTCCGATGGATGTTAATCTGATCGCCGCTATTGATCATCAGGAGACCACCAATAGGCTTTTTATTGAAGTCCTCATTGCGAAAAAACCGATTCAATTACAGGTCGACACTGGCGCAGCCTTGAGCATTCTAAATTACGCCACATATTTGAGACTTGGCTCTCCTCCCTTGCACGACACGTAGCGACGCCTCATGGCGTGTGGTAAACATTCCATTCCAGTCCGCGGTCAAGCCGACTTGCCGACGACATACCGGAATGTCACCCGCCAGGTCACCTTCTTAGTCGATAACAGGGATTCGTCTCAGAATTTATTTGGGCTGGACGCATTTCGAAAATTTTGTCTTTCAATCGACGATTCTGTGAATTTGGTGTCGGACGAGGTTCCGTACTCGGATCTGGACAGGCTTTGCCAGGATTATGCAGACCTGTTCACCCCCGGCCTCGGTTCCGCAAAGAATTTTGAGGCACACATCACACTGAAACGGAATGTGCGGCCTCGGTTCCTTTACCTCTGAGAGATCAAGTGAAGAAGGAGTTGGACCGCCTCACGGCGAGGGGAGTTCTTGAGCCTATTCCTTCTAGTCAGTGGAGTACTCCCCTCGTTGTTCGGAAGCCGCCAGGGCTGCTCCGTCTCTGCGGCGACTTTAAAGTAACAGTTAACGCCCAATCAGAGATCGAGGAATATCCTATACCAAAGCCGGAGGAGTTGCTGTCCGAATTGAAGGGTGGAAAATTCTTCTCGGAAATAGACCTCGCTGAAGCATACCTACAACTCCCACTGAATGCCACATCTCAGCAGTTCCTGACCCTCCACACACCGCACGGGTTATACCGTCTGACACGCCTTATATTTGGGATAGCCAGTGCCCCTGGTATTTTCCAGCGGTTTTTGGAACAATTACTCCTTAAAGTGGATGGATACATTAACTATTTGGACGACATCGTGGTGACGGGTCGGACGACAGAGGAACACCTTAACAACCTGCAATCTTTATTCCATGTCTTACGGTAGGCTGGCCCAAAATGTAGGAAAGAAAAATGTTTTTTCCAACCTGAAATTGAGTACCTGGGCCACGTCAATTCCTGTTCGGGTGTTCGTCCGTTAGAGAAACATATAGAAGCCATCATCAAGCTGCCACGACCTACAACGCTGACACAAGTTCGTTCCTTTCTGGGGAAGATTTCATATTCCGGAAATTCTTACAAGCGGCTGCGACGGCGACTGCCCCCTTGTCTCAGTTATGTAAAAAAGGGGTTCCTTTCGAGTGGACGCCGGCATGCGACCGCGCCTTCCACAGGTTGAAATCCCAGTTACTGCAGGCCCCGTGCCTCGCACGTTTTGACCCTACTAAGCAAATCGTCATTGCAACGGGTGCCTCGGATACAGGCATCGGGGCGGTCCTGGCTCACAGGGAGCCAGATGGGTCGGAGCACCCAGTGGCCTATGCATCGAAAACACTAACCGATACGCAACGCCGGTATTCCCAAATTGAAAAAGATGCACTGGCCATTATCTTCGCCTTAAAGAAGTTCCACGTTTTTGTGTATGGTACAACGTTTCATCTCATTACGAATCATAAACCCCTCATCTCATTATTCAATCCTGCAGCAAAGATCCCTGACCGGACTGCTCACCGTCTTCAGCGCTGGGCTTTGTTTTTGGCACGATACCAGTATGAAATCCACTTTCGGAACACAACCGAGCATGCCAACGCTGATGCCCTCTCCCGCCTTCATTGGGAACCGAATTTGGATTCCGACAAAGAGGAAATTCTGTGTTTTCACGTAGACGAAGAAGCACAGGCCGCAGTAGAGGCGTTTCCCATTCCCAGCTCTCGGGTAGCGGACGCAACCAGTAACGACGAGGTGCTCCGACAAGTCTGTCGTCACGTGCGTAATGGATGGCCCGAACGACCGCCTCCCACGGCTTCTGCGGCGTTTCGTCAGTTCTTTACTGTCCGCCATCAGCTTCAGTTGGTTAACGGGGTCCTTCTACTTCTTTCGGACGACGGACATCCACGGGTCGTCTTTCCGTAGTCTTTACGTCAGCACGTTCTACACTTGTTACACCAAGGTTATTGGGGGATATCCCAGACGAAGCTTTCGGCTCGCCGGTTCACATGCTGGCCCGCTATGACTAAGGAGATTGAACGCCTCACGCAGATATGTCCCTCCTGCCAACGCCAGCAGGCAGCTCCACGACATTCCTTTGCCTCTTGGCTACCATGTGCTCGCCCTTGGGAACGGGTGCACATTGATTTTGCTGGGCTGGTGTTTAATGCCATGTTTTTTTATTGTCGTCGACGCATATTCCAGGTTTCATATATTGTCCGCTGCAACTCCGTTCCCACCTCCACCACTATTGCAGCCTTAGAAAAAATATTTGCCATTGAAGGTCTGCCGGAGATTCTCGTCTCGGATAACTGTCGGCAGTTCCGCAGTGAGGATTTTCGGGTTTTCTGTGCCCAGCATGGCATTCGCCACATTCCGACGCTCCCCTTCCATCCTCAATCTAATGGCGAGGCAGAGAGGATGGTCCGCATCTTCAAAACGCAGATGAAGAAATACCTCCAGGATCACTCCCCCGACGCATCTATTACTTTTTTATTGAGCAGGTACAGGTCCACGCCCATCGGAGATAAAAGCCCGGCAGAACTCCTTCACGAATGGCAGCCTCGGACCCTCTTGAATCTGCTACTGCCGACACCTCGGTTGGCTCCGTCGCTGTCTGCTTCTCGTTTCCGCCCAGGTACTCTGGTGTGGGCGAAGGGATTCGGCCGACAACCAGCCTTTATTCCGGCCACCATCATCCAGGGCAGGGGCAGGAAAGTCTTCCGGGTTCAACTTCCCGACCGGGAGGTTCTTCGACATGCCAATCAGCTTCGCTCTCGCCTGCCTTCCCAATCGTTTTACTCCTCCCCTCCTCGGCATATTCTCCCCCCGTCCTCTGCTTCCCCTGATTCCCCACGCCAACCAGAGGAGGACACTCCAGGGTGGTCCTCGCAGTTGGCCCACGGTCGGCTCACGGACGACGCCTATCAGCCAGAGCTTCTTTCCCCAGACGTGGACTAGACCCAGCCACAGCCAGCCGGAGACTCCGAGGTCTCCCCCGATCGCCAACCCCAGGTCACTCCGGATGCCGATGAAAACATGCCACTGGTTCCTCCTGCACTGCCTCCTCTGCTGCCGTGATCCGCACGCTATAACCTTCGCCCCCGGCCGGGGCGTTTTCGCCCGTATGCTCCTGTGCCCAGTCTCACCGCCGACGCCGAAGTTTCGGAGGAGGAGGACGCCATGGACGTGGCGTTCATTTGCAGCCAATGTTTCCACGCTTCCCACGGGGGAAGGGGTGTGGTGTACACCACTTCTAACAAATACCTAACAACGCGCTCCAGTACGCGGCCGCCAAATACATCGCTGGCCGCACTTCTCTGGGCGGCCCGCTGCTTCCATCGCTGGCCGTCTTCACACGCATGCTCCCTTACGTGGCCGAGAAATACATCGCTGGACGCGGGCGGCGCGCGGCTACCATCGCTGGCCGCCTTCGAGCGCGCGCGTTTGTCGGCACACAGCAATTGGCTACGCCAGGAAACATTGCGATTGGTCTTCCCTGGAAAACAGCGACCCCAGCCGACGGCTCCATTAACTAGCAAGCCTTATATAAACCCGGCCGCCGCCGCAAACGACAGTTGTCATCGGGAAGTGCAGCACGCCGTGCTCCAGCTGCCTGTGGGTGACTCGACGCACCACTCGAGGTTCCCTGGCTGCTCGGCGGAAATCTGGCTACTTCACTCGGAGAGACTGAACTTCACTGGATTTGGGAATAATTACGGGACGTGCACCTCACAATGCACATTTGGACATTGGTATAACCAAACTTTAATTATGCATTACTTCTGAGCGTGAGCCTGGGTAGACGCTTGGCTAACATAATTGTTAAAAAGTGATTTGTGATTTAATAAACCAGACTGAAGAGGTTATTGTGGTATTCCTGGTTATAACAGTGCCAAATTATTATACAGTTACATTACTTTTCAGATGAATTTTTACCTTTTGTTTAGCTTACTGAACGGCATGATACTTATTTTCAATGTATATTTTTTGCTCAATGTAAGAACGTTGCTGCTCTTCTGCTGCGCCTGACTAGGTGTTTGCTGTATATTTTTGGTGTGCTTTTCGTGGAAGTAATTTTACTACAGTTATTGCTTCCGCCTTCATAGTAGACAGCTAGTATCAATAATTCGCTAAACACCTCCGACAATTGAATGTATTTAATATTTATCGATAATCAATATCTGAATAATTACTTCATAATAGTTATTGTTGACTATTGTTAGTTATTAAGGCACAGAAATGGTCATTAAAAATTACTTTTACTCTACTTATTGATCTACAGCTATACTTCACCGTTCACTGTAAACGAATGGCAGAGGGTACTTTTTGTTGTCATATAGTAAAGTATGCTTTCGTCCTCTTCAGGAATGACTCACTGGAAAAATATGACTGCTTATAGCTCCAAGTGTATAGAAGAACTTTTCAAATTTTATAGCGATTATAGAGTGTAGGAAAGTATTCGATACTGCTCTGAAGAGGATGCGGGAATTTTCCATAATCTATTTGTTTTTAAGCCATCATTATTTCAATTCAAGTAATAAATAGCCAACCAATTGCCAGAAATTTATTTATTTAAACTTCATCTAGGTTTTGATACTGCGATGAGTATCTTCTTCAGAAGTGTATGAGTTATGACAGAACTACTGCATATCTTTAACTACAAAACAAATAGAGAAAGAGATCAATTTTTGAAAACTATAGACTATAATAAGGGATATGAAACGTCTATAAGAGACAAAGTTTTTGAGAAGAAAATAAGTAGGGCTACCATGTTAGATGACCGTAAAAACGGGAAAAATGGAAATGAAAGGTATGTATTAATACCTTTTATAGGCACTATATCGCGTGGGATTGGACGATTGATAGTTAAAAAATTGTTTCAAAGTAACATTCTCCGCTGAAAATAGTTCAAAGAAAAATGTAATTCATAATTTTAAAACCGCAAATGATTCCTAAGGTATTTACAAGGTGACACAGCATGGATGTCCAGTGTTTGACAACGAACAAACTGGAAGGCATTAAGAGGTATAAATTTTCATAATTCTGCATTCGGAGAATCGTTGATAACGTCGATCATAATCGAAAAAGAACGAAGAAATTAAGATCTTACATAGAGAAATGAAAGGATGGAGATTAGTCGCATCAAAAGAATTATAAATGTTTATCAACACCTTAAGAAAATGCGGTCTTTTTTGAAATGGTTATGATTGCGAAACAGGATTCTTCAAAGGTACCAAGCTGTTGCTAGCTACTACGTAAATGTATTGCAGCCGTATCTCGTTTGTCAGCATCACTTCCTCGTCGGCAGGATTTTTCTCCTCATACGTAATTTTGTGACGTTTTCCACTACTTTCACTAAATGGTATTACTCTTTGATAGGCTAGTTTCCCAAAAGAGTGCAGTGCTGTGTGTTTTTTAATGTTGCATTCAGAGTTTAATTTTCTCTATAATTCTTCACAAGAGAAGCATGTAATTTATTATTTCATGCAATAGAAATTTTTAACATCTGCGTATTGTGAAAACGTGTTGTGGTTTGTTCGGGTGAGAAAACTTGGTACTTTTTTTTATTTTTTGTATTGGTTTACGTATTACTGTTACGCTTCATTACTGTTACGCTGTTTTATACTGGTAGCATCATACATTATTATTCGTTTGTTACGACGGAATGTCGGTGCAGAAAAAGGTTAATATTACATAATTCAGCCTTTTATTACGGCATCACCACGCAGCATGTGGCGCGCTCTGCATTCGTTTACGTAATTATTGTTGCTACACGATACACGTTTAGTTCTACGTTACCTTTGTTCAGGAGCTATATGTATTTACTCTTACTGTTTCAATGCATATTTTAATTATAATTACTTCAATGTGATCTGAGTTGGTTAGCTCGTCATTCATGTATCGTGTTTTAATAAATGTAACTAACAGTAATGCTTTCGTTTTAAACCAGGAATTTTAATTATTTTACCTCATAACTAGCAGCTATAAATATTGTTTTTTTTCATAATTTGTAGGTAAAATGTACTTTTGAAGATATAGGAGTGTCGAAACCTAGATCAAGTTAAAATAAACTAATTTCTGGCAACAGATGGGATGTTTATTAATTGATGCTCACTCTCAGTTGCTATCAACAGTCATTTTCAAGATTATGATATTCCGATTTACTAAAACAGGTTCTTGGTATAATTCTTCCATGTGCTATCTTTTCATATCTACATGCTTCTTACAGACAATACTCTCCACAATGTGAGACACACAGTCTAATATTTGATACACCTACATACTTATCCTTCTATCAATGTGCACGTCACACTCACCTAACTGCTGCCTTCCAAACGTACGGTGTCATAAACTTTTTCCACCTTTTATGCCAACGAATCTCATTTCTTTAAGAAAGGGTTCTTCGACAGAGCCCCGTGATATCTAGAATCTTCCTCGTTTACTAAAAGCAGAAGTTTTTCATTTTTTTGTTACCGTGTCGGTACCCAGTTTCAATTCATTCGCTATTCTCCTGTACACTAAAGTGAGTCACCCTCCTCTTTGCTTCTCGTTAAACCAATTTCGGTGATCTACAGGCTGCCAATTCGTATCAAATGACAATATGCACAGAAAGCTAAAAAAACTCCATTGCTTATCTGGCACAATCAAACTGTATTTAAAAGCAAAAGTTCTATATTGACAAAACTGAAAAAAATAATGGTAGTAAGGAGATTGTTACATGGGTATGAATATTCATCACTTACTAAACGACAGATCAAAAGGGTAGAAAGGGCAGAGGTTAGGTTTCTAAGGGAAATAACTGGATACACATTACTTGATAGGAAGAGAAGTGAAGTTATCAGGATATAATAAAACATGTTTAATATTAATGAAGAAATGATGATGCATAGGAAGAAATGGAAACAGTAACCAGAATATAGAAGACCAATGCAAATCACCTTATGGTGTACAGTGGAGGGTTCTTTGTGCACTAGTATTACTTTTCCTTCTTCCTGTTGCATTTGCATGTAGTTTACGCGAGCCTGCGAGTAGGCTTAAATCTCTCTAACCTTATCTTGACGGACTTTTCAGGAGATGTGCGTAGGAGGAAGCAATATATTGGTTGACTGTTCTTGAACGTACACCCTCGTAATTTTGATAATGGTCAATACCGTGATGCAGCCTCTCGTGCAGCGTCTGCCACTGTAGTTGACTCATTTCCGTGACGCTTTCGCGAGCCGAGCGAAGTAGCGCTGTGGTTAGCACACTGACTCGTATTCGGAAGGACGACGGTTCAAGCGCGAGTCCGACCATTCTGTTTTCGATTTTCCGTGATTTCCCATAATCGCTCCAGGCAAATGTCGGGATGGTTCCTCTGAAAGGGCATGCCCGATTTCCTTCCCCGTTCTTGATACAATCCGAGCTTGTACTTCGCCTCTAACGACTTTGACGTCAACGGGACGTTAAACACAATCTACCTTCCTTCCATTTCCTTTGCTTTTACGCTTACTAAATGAACGTATAACGAAAGGTGTTGTTCTTCTCTATTTCCTCTATCAATCCTATCTGGTGAGGACCCCCGACTGACGAGCAATAGCCAAGTACTGGTTGAACCAGTGTCCTGTAAGCTATTTCCTTTTCTGATGGCCTACATTACCTGTGGATTCTCCCAATGAATCTGTCTAGATTCTGCTTTACCTGTGATTAATTTTGTGCGGTAATGCCGCTTCAGATCGCTCCATACACATACTGCTAATATGCAGTCACATCTTGACATGAAGTCTGACATCAAGAAATTAATACAGAAGAAAATGACCTTGTACATTTTACGTACCGTAAAAATGCGGTATGCTCTGATTTTCTCATACATTGGTTCATTAGTCTCAGAAAATTGTATCTGTCGATGATGAAAGTCAATGGGTGTCAAAAACTGGTAGGAGATGATGGCCGTACCGTAATTGGAAAGTGTTTAATCGGCTATACCGAAGTGATCTCGTAAACCTGATAAAAGATGTGAATGTGACGAGGACCATATGGAACAAAACTTGCACATATGCCCCGAAACGAATGAAATAAGCACAAATGAGCACCTGCTCCCACAAAGCTACGAGATAATCCGAGTCGAACATTGAAGGAAAGTCTTTTGACTTGGTAAATCCGCTCTACGAAAACAAGTGCTTTGTGGTATACTTTCCCCTGTAACTGAATTTTAACTGGAGTCCAGGTGTGCTGCAGAGCATGGCCACTTTCCGAATTCTTTGGCTGATCGTTGACGTAGTACAGCTTCCCTTTATCTCTTGATTCCCAGTCCTCCCTGCCCCCTCGAATTTATTATTTGAAATGTAAGAAGTTTATACTGCTGGTTGCTAAAACTGCAACACCAGGAATATACAGTATAGTAGGATGAATACATGATTAAATTTTTAGGTTATTGTGCTCACACCTGTCCGAAATTTAGCTCACAGTGTTTCCACCTCTATCAGCGATAAAATCCGTAACTCACCTGGGCATCTGGTCGTACTGAGCTCGATGACAGATAAGGGGACTTCTGTGCATACTGCTTCAAATCTGTGTCAGAATTCGTCTATCGTAGTCATTATGGGCGACACAAACATTGACTTACAGTTAAAATCTCCCTCTGCCGAAAAACTAAGGCGACTGTTCCACTCCAATGATATGAGTTTAACACCGCTGGACCCAACTCATCACACGCCACACAGCCACACACTCATAGATATAATAGCAACAAAGCGACCAGATAAAATAATCCGCGCCAATCAGACATCCGCTCCAGGACTCTCTGCTCATGACGTGATATTCTTAAATTACTCAGTGCATACTACCAAAGAAAAATCTCACCTGGTAACCTACAGAAACTTAAAAAATGTTAACCATGACGCTCTTCAAAATGATTGCTCAGACATCCCTTGGCATGATATAAGCAATGAACCGACTTTAGACGGAAAAATTCGGCAATTATGTAGCAAAATTATTGCACTGTATGATAAACATGCTCCTCAACGCACTGTCAAGGTAAAGAGAGCTCCTGCCCCGTGGCTCACCACTGCATTACGCCAGTTAATGAATAAACGTGATGCTGCACACAGGGCCTTCAAGCGTAACCCAACTCCCGAGGCGTACGAAGCTTATAGGAAACTCCGAAACAGAACGAAGCAAAGCGTGAGGAATGCCAAAATCAGACATGCCCGCTCGGTCGTATGCGGCATATGAAAACCTGCTGCACTGTGGAAAAAGCTGCGCAGTTTCGGTATAGGGAAGCGAAGATATGACGCTGTTTATCAAGCGTCTGCAGAAGAATTCAACGATTTCTTCTCAAGAGCTGTAATCTGCCACGCAGCGACAAATTACCAGCCCCAAGATATCAATCTCTCGAGAGACAAGTTTTTCCTAAAACATGTCACTACCGGCACAGTACACAAGGCAATTATGAGAATCTCTTCAGAGGCAGTAGGAAATGGAGTGAGCATTGGCATGATTAAAAACGTCGTAGACACTATTATTCCAGTTATCACAGATATCTTCAACCTGTCTCTTGTCAGTAGTATATATCCTACTGAGTGGAAGCAAAGTTTAATCCAGCCTATACCCAAGACTGACAACCCTAAGTCGCCAGGTGACTACAGGCCGATCAGCATACTACCTGCAATATCTAAAGCCCTAGAATACATCGTCCATGAACAGCTGACGGATTACCTCAAAACTCATAACATCCATGACGAATATCAGTCAGGCTTTCGAAAGCACCATAGTACAGCAACTGCATTAATCAAAGTAACTGATGACATTAAACATGCTATGGACAGACGTGAAGCTACTATCCTAACACTGCCTGACTTTAGCAAGGCTTTTGACACAGTTGAATTCGATATATTACTAATTAAAATGAAACAGCTGAATTTCTCAATCAGCGCAATACACTGGTTCGACAGCTATCTCAAAAACAGAAGTCAACAAGTCGTTTGTGGGTCGGAAAAGTCATCATGGAAAAGCGTGCACTCTGGAGTTCCCCAAGGCTCCGTCCTTGGTCCACTACTCTTCTCACTGTACATTAATGATATTTCCTCAGTGATTCACTCATGCAGCTAGCATCTATATGCTGACGACATCCAACTGTACATAAGTGCAAGCCCCAAAAACATTGCTGGCGCAGTAGTGAGTATGAACGCAGGTCTTTGCTCTGTTTCTCGATGGGCACAGAACCTAGGTCTGAAACTAAACCCCAAGAAATCCCAGATCACACTTATATCTCATCCAAAGTTAATCAGCCGGTACTTTCGCGAAACGGTCCCTAAAATACTCCTCAATGGTACCCAACTACCATACCAAAAAACAGTAAAAGACCTTGGAATAATCTTGGATGAACACCTAAACTGGGAAGAACAAACAGTCACAGCTTGCCGGAAATCGCTCTCCTCCCTACATGCAATTCAAAAATTTAGAAAAATATTTCCAACCCATGTTAAACAAAAATTAGTCCAAACACTAGTCTTGCCTAATCTTTACTACTGCGATGTAGTTCAACACGGCACAAATAGTGAAAATTCTAGATGCCTCGAGCTAGTGATGAATGCTTGCGTTAGATACGTGTGCAATATTCGGTTGTATGATCATATCAGTCCTTCATACTCCCAGCTAGGTTGGATACGCCTACATAAGGCACGCGATCTCCACACGATGTGCTTACTTCATCGATTTCTTAGCCACTGGTGCCCCCAATACTTATCTTCTCACATTAAACACCTATCATCATTCCACAATCGCAATACCAGATCGGATACGTCTATCATCTTGGCTGTACCTTTACATAACACAAAATCTTTCTCCGTGTCATTCTCCATCTCAGCCATACGACTATGGAACGCACTCCCCTGTGATCTGCGTCTTATCCAGAACTACTCAACATTCAAGAGGGAACTCAAAACTTACATATTAGGGACGGTATAGCCACCATTGTTGTGCCCCTCCCATCTCTTTCTTTCTCCTTTCCATCACAGCTTCGAATTTTACCATTCTTTTTCTCTTCCTCTAACCTATCTACCTCTTATATATCTCTTTCACCCCATTCTATCGTCTTATGTCTCTGCTCGATGAGAATAACTCACAAGCTTCAAGAATATAACGAGAAAATTCCCAACGAACAATGGGACTGACATTCACAAAAGAAAAGTATGTTTACTTTCATACACATAGTCACTATTATTATTATTATTATTATTATTATTATTATTATTATTATCAATATTATTCTTGATTGTTATAATTATTTTTATTGTTATAATTATCATTGTACTACTGTTATAATCTCAATTTTTTTGTTTAACATCAATACTGCATAATACGTCAAATGTCCTTAATGTTATTTAGAAACTGTAACTCGTTCAATCTGAGTATGCCTGGTTAGGTGTAAGAGAGGGCCTGAAGGCCCTAATCTTGCCAGGTAAAATAAATGCATAAATAAATAACGAACGGGCAGTGCCAGTCTCTCGGCAACTCGTGATCATGTTCTGTCAATCACTGATATGGAGGTTGTGCTGACCAGTGACCAGTCGAAAGTAATATGTAACGAGGAATCGCGACGGCACGGGAAACGTGTGGTCCCGCGAAGTCCTGTTGAAACAGAGCTACGGAGACTCTGTCGATAAGGCAAAGCCACTGGTCTTAAGACGCCACAAATGTAACGCCTGCTCTCTGAATTAGCAGATGTACAAACCAGAGGTGATAATGTTGCCTAACCTGAAGCACTCCAGAGCATTGCACCAGGTGCTGGTCCCATATCTCGACGAGGAATGTAATCCGTCGAAGTTCGTCCGTGATGCTCCACGCAGAACTGAGACTCGTCAGAGAGAGAGCCTCGCCGTTGAGCGCTGTCCTTGGGCCCATCGCTATCAGCTCGTCTTGCTGAGAGTCCTTGATGCTCCAGACGTCGTCGCACTGTCCATGTGGGCACTTCCTTTGCTGCAGAAAGCTCCACATCCTGATTAGAGGCACTTCGCGTGGATTTAAAACCCTGCGCGATCGAGGGAATAATGTACCTGTCTTCACTGGCGCTGGTCGCACGAGGCGGCTGCGTCCCCACATGGCTTTCAGTATGGCGCTCTTGCACCCATCGATTCAATAGTAGCTGGACAATTATGGGATCCTGACGAATTTAGTGGAATGACAATCCACCATATCTATAGGCCACGATCCCGAACCTGCCTAATTCCTACACATGCTGAGAGACGTTTCTGCTTCTTGCCGAAACGCAACACTATCTTCTCGCAAACAACCAACACTGAAATTCGTTTACCGAATGAGAAACGAGATTGATAATCTTGACTTACAAGCAGTATATACGTGACGTTCACCTATACACTTCGTGTAGTAGCGCTGAAACGCTGATCATTTGCATATACAAGGCTGTAATACACTGCAAGCTAATTTCACGTTCCAGTTTTAACGGCCTGCATTGCATGTCTTATACACACTAAGACAAAACGAAACGGCGCACTACAAAGGAATCATCCAAATGGAACGGAAATCGGTGGATGTGAAGAACGTATATAGAAACAAATTTTTATAATTAAAAAAAATGATTTATTCAATAGAAAGAGCTAAAAAAAGTGCAAGTCAGTAACTCATTGGTCCAAGTCTCGCTCTTGTGCAAGCAATTGCCAGCCGGAGTAGCCGTGCGGTTCTAGGCGCTGCAGTATGGAGCCGAGGAACCGCTACGGTCGCAGGTTCGAATCCTGCCTCGGGCATGGATATGTGTGATGTCCTTAATTTAGTTAGGTTTAATTAGTTCTGAGTTCTAGGTGACTGATGACCTCAGAAGTTAAGTCGCATAGTGCTCAGAGCCATTTGAACCATTTGCAAGCCATTATTCGTCTTGGTACCGATTGATAGTGTTGTTTGGTGTCCTGCTGACGGATATCGTGTCAAATGCTGTCCATTTGGCTTGTTAGCTCGTCAAAAACCTGAGATGGTTCGCGATCGATACTAATAATTCTCCATATATTTTCAACTGACGACAGATCCGGCGACCTTGATGCCAAAGGTAGGGTTTGGCAAACACGAACACACAAAAAAGTGGTACAAATGGCTCTAAGCACTATGGGGCTTAACATCTGAGGTCATCAGTCCCGTAGACTTAGAACTACTTAAACCTAACTAACTTAAGGACATCACACACATCGATGCCCGAGGCAGGATTCGAACCTGCTACCGCAGCAGCAGCAGCGCGGTTCCGGACTGAAGCGCCGGCTAAACACGAAGATAACAGAAGAAACTCTCGTACTGTGCAGAACGGCGTTATCTTCCTAAAACGTATTCTCAGGATTGCTTGCCATGAAGGGGAACAGAACTGAGCGTAGAACATAGGCGACGTAACTCTGTACTTTGAGGACTCCACAGATAACAACCAAAATGGTCATGCTACGAAAATAAATGACACTCCTGACCATTATTCTGGTTATCGGGCCGTATGGCAGGTGGCAGTCTGGTTGGTACCTCACTGATGTCCAGGGCGTCTCCAGACACATCTTCGGCCTGGAATCTCATTGAATGGAGTACAATTATCGTCAGTGACGAATCTCGCTTCGAACTGAGTCCCGATGACCAGCGAAGACGCATCTGGAGATCCTCTTGACATCGGTGGGCTACCACACTGACTTTTTCCGCCATACGGCCAAAAACCAGGAGTGATGGACTGGGATACATTTCTTTCTTAAGCGAGAGCCGTTTGCTTGTGATCCACGGCACCACAGCACTGCGATGTATCTACGATATTCTACTCCCGGTTTTGTTGCCCATCATGGCAATCCATCCTGTGCTGGTATTTCAGGAAGAAAATGCCCGTCCACGCACGTCGAGAGAGTCTGCTGCTTATCTTCGCGCTTGCCAAACCCTACCTTGGTCAGCAACGCCTTCCGATTTCTCCCCAATTGACAACACCTGGAGCATTATGAGCAGGGCGCTCCTACCTGCTCGGGGTTTTGACGATCTAATGTACCACTTGGACAGTATTTGGTACGATATCCCCTCGTCCTATCCCATACCACATTTACTCCTAAATGGACGAGTTGCTAGTTACAGATTGATAGGTCAGGACTCTTTCAATGTAAAGAGATGTGACCAAAAATGGTAACGGACTGTCTTGTCTTCTAGAATGAATATCCTCTTTCCCTGTTCGAAAAAAGACATTTCTCAAATGGTGTATTAGTTCTATGAAGTATCTTAAATATATCTCTTCGAAATTCTTGTTCACACAGACCTACACCACCCGTATTGAGTTCTAAGGAGTCACGTGTTTCGTTAAGCCGAATTCAGTTTCGCAGAGAAAGACCTGTCCACTGAGATTTTTTCATGACCTATTACTTTACCATGAGGTCTAAAGAGAGTATTCGACTCCAGAACTATTTAAGAATTGCGAGGTAACATGTCGAATTAGTACAATCCAGTGTTTATCTAGGAAAGGGTATGTACTTTCTCAGTCATGAATTGCTATCCAGTAGTGGACAGTTAGTTACATAACGCAATGAAACACCAATTATGTTTTCAAAAAGGGTTGTTATTTTTTTACATGCCCTGTAACATAAAAACTACGAATATGATTCATCATAGGTGGACAAGTACCTCCTCCAGATTTGTTGTTGTGGTTTTCTGTTGTGATGCAGCTCTCCGTGCTGCTTTATCCTGTGCAAGCCTCTTCATCTCCGAATAACTACTGCAACTTACACCCATCTGAATACGCTTACTTTATTCAGCTCCTGGCCTTCCTCTACTATTTTTCCGCCCCCACACTTCCCTCCAGTACCTAACTGGTGATCTTTCGATGTCTCAGAATGTGCCCTATCAACCGTTCCCTTCTTTTAGTCATAAATATCTTGTCTCCACAATTCTATTCAATACCTCCTCATTAGTTACGCGACTTACCCATCTCATTTTCAGCATTCTTCTGTAGCATCACATTTCAGAAGTTTCTATTGTCTAAACTGTTTATCATCTGTTTTACTTCAATAAATGGCTACGTTACAGACAAATATCTCAAGAAAAGACTTCCTAACACTTAAGTCTACATTAGATTTTAACAAATTTCTCTGCTTCAGAAACACTCTTCTTTCCATTGCCAGTCTACATTTTATACCCTATCTTGTTCATCCATCATAAGTTATTTTGCTTCCCAAGTAACAAAACTCGTAAACTACTGTCAGTGTATTGTTCTCTAGTCTAATTCCCGCAGCATCACCTCATTCAGTTAACCGAGCGAAGTGGCGCAGTGGTTAGACACTGGACTCGCATTCAGGAGGACGACGGTTCAACCCCGCGTCCGGCCATCCTGATTTGAGTTTTCGGTGCTTTCCCTAAAATGCTCCAGGCAAATACCAGGATGGTTCCTTTCAAAGGGCACGGCCGACTTCCTTCCCCTACTTCCCTAATCTGATGAGACAGATGACCTCGCTGTCTGGTCTCCTTCCCCAAACAATCCAACCCAACCTGATTCAGTTCGACTACATTTCATTATCGTTTTGTTGCTGTTTGTTATATCCTCCTTTCAAGACAGTGTCCATTCCGTTCAATTGCTTTTCCAAGTCCTTTGCTGTCTCTGACAGAAATGTAATGCTATCGGCAAACCTCAAAGTTTTTATTGTTTTTCTCTGAAATTTGATTCGTACCCGAAATTTTTCTTTTCTTTTCTTTTCTGTTCTGCTTGCTCAATGTACAAAGTGAATAACATCTGGGATAGATTACAACCCTGTATCACCCCCTTCTCAGCTACTACTTCCCTTTTATGCACCTCTACTCTTATAACTGCCGTCTTTTTTTCTGTATAAGTTGTAAATAGCCTTTGGCTATCTCTATTTTAACCCTGCTACCTTTAGAATTTTAGGGAGTGTATTCCAGTCAACATTGTCAAGAGCTTCCTCTAAGTCCACAAATGCGGTAAACTTAGCTTTACCTCTCCTTAATCTACCTCCTATGAGAAGTTCAAATGGCTCTGAGCACTATGCGACATCTGAGGTCGTCAGTCCCCTAGAACTTAGAACTACTTAAACCTAACTAACCTAAGGACATCACACAAATCCATGCCCGAGGCAGGATTCGAACCTGCAACCGTAGCAGTCGCGCGGCTCCAGACTGAAGGGTCTAGAACCGCTCGGCCACCGCGGCCAGCCTAAGAAAAGTATTGCCTCGTGTTTCCGATATTCCTCCGGAATCCAAACTGATCTTACGCGACTGCACTGCCACTTACACGGGGCTTGTTCCCAGTATCCTCCACTCCCCCCTCCTCCCTCAAATACAGCGTTGTGTGGCAGTGGGGAGAAAAGTGTTACTCGAGCTGGCGCAGATCCCTCGAGCCGAAATCTTGGGCGCCCCTGGTGTACTTGATCCATATAAGGAAAACGACGCAGAGATGCTTCTGTTAATGGGATAATACTTGATTTTCTTTCCGATCATTACCTAATTTAGCTGGTGGCCCAGCCAAAATGAGTTTGACGTCGATGCGTCTGTAAGCATTAGTCTGCTTTTCTCTCTCTTTTGTAGCATAGTTTTTCTTCAGAATCGGAGACGGGCAACAAAAGCCGAGATATCAGCGCCGACAGCGGAGCCAGTGACGCGGGGACAGCGGCAGCCGGCAGCCGCGGCACGCTTTGCGTGACGTCACGTCTGCTGAATACTAGCGTCCGCCTCCCCCCACTCCCTCCCCTCTCTCGCGCTGTCTCCGCTGCTGGCCGTCCCCAGATAAGCGCTGTTCGCCATGCATGGCGAGGCAAACACGCTGGCGGGATAACAGGTACACCAGTAAAATTAATGGCCCGCACCTCTGCGTCTTGCCAGGGGTCCCTCTTCTGTGGGAGACGCACGCTCACACCACACCAGCCAAGCGAACATGCAGCTTTGGTGCACATCTCCACACTAGTCTATCCTTGCAAGTCTTTTAATCTCTGCTTAAAAGCTGCAGCCTACATCCATTTGAACCTGCTTACTGCAGACATCTCGCTCTACAAATGTTACTGCCCTGCGCTTCCCTTCATTATAAAATTATCTATTCGTTAATGTCTCAGGATGCGTCCTATGAACTGCTCCCTACTTTTAATCAAGTTGTGCCGCAAATTTCTTTTCACTCCACTTACAACCATTACCTTTTCATTAGTTATCTGTCATGCAGATCTATTCTTCAGCGTTCAGCTGTAGCACCACAAGTCAAAAGTTCCTATTCTCTTCTTGTATCTTGTGTAAGTATCGTCCACATTTCGACTCAGTAGAAAACTACACTCAAGAAAAATAATTTGACAAAAACTTCCTAACACTATATTTTCTCTACTTTGTCCATTGTCAGTTATGTTGCTACCCAAACAGTAAAACTCGTCTGCTTCTTTTGGTACCTCAGTTGATATTCCAATTACCTCAGCGTAGCGTAACGTGATCCGTCTACATTCCATTGTCTTTGTTTTACTTTAGTTAATATTCATCTTATGAACTCTTTTCAACACACTACCCATTCATTTCATCTGCTCTTACAAGTCCTTTACCGTCTGAGGTAGAATCGCGATGTCATAAATTAAACGGCAAAGTTTTTAGTTCTTCTCATTGGATTTCAATTCCCTTTCCGATTTTTTTGGTTTCATTTACTGATTGATGTAACGTGTAGATTTTTATTTTAATCCAAACAGTGGAATTGCTAACACAAGAAGATACATCACTAGAAACACACACACTAGAAATAGGAAATTCGCTCTTAAACTACTGGCCATTAAAATTGCCAAACCAAGAAGAAATGCAGATGGTAAACGAGTATTCATTGGACAAATTGATTATACTGGAACTGACATGTGATTACATTTTGACGCAGTTTGGGTGCATAGATCCTAAGAAATCAGTACCCAGAACAACCACCTCTGGCCGTAATAACGGCATTGATACGTCTGGGCATTGAGTCAAGCAGAGCTTGGATGGCGTGTACAGGTACAGCTGCCCATGCAGCTTCAACACGATACTACAGTTCATCAAGAGTAGTGACTGGCGTGTTGTGACGAGCCAGTTGCTCGGCCACCATTGGCCAGACGTTTCCAATTGTTGAGACATCTGGAGAATGTGCTGGCCAGGGCAGCAGTCGAACATTTTCTGTATCCATAAAGGTCCCTACAGGGCCTGCAACATGCGGTCATGGGCATTATCCTGCTGAAATGTAGGGTTTTGCAGGGATCGAATGAAGGGTAGAGCCACGGGTCGTAACAAATCTGAAATGTAACGTCCACTGTTCAAAGCGCCGTCAATGCAAACAAGAGGTGACCGAGACGTGTAACCAGTAGCACCCCATACAATCACGCCGGGTGACACGCCAGTATGGCGATGACGAATACACGCTTCCAATTGCGTTCACCGCGATGTCGCCAAACACTGATGCGACCATCATGTTGCTGTGAACAGAACCTGGATTCATCCGAAAAAATGACGTTTTGCCATTCGTGCATCCAGGTTCGTCATTGAATACACCATCGCAGGTGCTCCTGTCCGTGATGCAGCGTCAATGGTAACCGCAGCCATGGTCTCCGAGCTGAGAGTCCATGCTGCTGCAAACGTCGTCGAACTGTTCGCGCACATGGTTATTGTCTTGCAAACGTCCCCATCTGTTGACCCAGGGATCGAGACGTGGCTGCACGATCCGTTACAGCCATGCGTCACCTCGACTGCTAGTGATACGAGGCCGTTGGGATTCAGCACGGCGTTCCGTATCACCCTCGTGGACCCACCGATTCCATAGTCTGGTAACAGTCGTTGGATCTCGACCAACGCGAGCAGCAATGTCGCGATGCGATAAACCGCAATCGCGATAGCTTACAATCCGACCTTTATCAAAGTCGGAAACGTGATGGTACGCATTTCTCCTCCTTAGACGAGGCGCCACAACAACGTTTCACCAGGCAACGCCGGTCAACTGCTATTTGTGTATGATAAATCGGTTGGAAACTTTCCTCATGGCAGCACGTTGCAGGTGTCGCCACCGACGCCACCCTTGTGAGAATGCTCTGAAAGGCTAATCATTTGCATATGACAGCATCTTCTTCGTGTCGGTTCAATTTCGAGTCTGTAGCACGTCATCTTCGTGGTGGAGCTATTTTAATGGCCAGTAGTGTATTTTAAATAAAGTTCGTTAGTATGCTCTTTTCCTCACTACTTCTTTAACCAGGAAATAACAAACAGACTTTGGTACTAATCAAAAGGGGAAAAAGAGCATCTCACTAAACTTGACATCATGAAATGTAAACGTCATTTAACACAAATCAGTGTGGTACTGTTTGTCAGGTGTAGACATGCACTATCTGATCAAACGCATTCGGACACCCCTATATAATGCAGAAGTTACCACTCTATGGTACGAGGGGCAGACCTATTATGTAAAAGGACACGGCGAGTACTGTGTTTCAGCAGAGAAGGAGTAACAGAAGAATGTGTCAGTCACAACAGATCAGTTCAAAATGGTTGAAATGGCTTTGAGTACTATGGGACTTAACATCTGAGGTCATCAGTCCTCTACAACTTAGAACTACTTAAACCTAACTAACCTAAGGACATCACACACATCCATGTCCGAGGCAGAATTCGAACCTGCGACCGTAGCGGTCGCGCGGTTCCAGACTGTAGCGTCTAGAACCGCTGGTCCGCTCCGGCCGGCGACAGATCAGTGACTTCCAATGTCGACCAGTCATGGGTGTCACCTGGGTAGCAAATCCATCAGAAACTATTTAACCCTTCTAAACCTATTGATGAGACTGTAATGAAGAAATCAAGATTAGGCAGACCTAACTTACTCTCGAACGTGGACAGTCGAACACTGCGCGGGTTGGTTGTAAAAGATCGCATGAAATCAGCGAGAGCAATAATTCGAGATTTCCAATGTGCTACTATCAGTCCATATAGCACAGTTACTGTGGGTGGGAAATTCAGAAACATGGGGCACAACGGTCGAGCAGCTTCTCGTACCGCCATTTCTACAGTTATTGCTAAGCAACACTTTTAGTGGTGTAAAAAGCGTCGCCACTGGGCAGTGGATGTCTAGCAATGAATGATTTCGAGTTATGAATCCGCTATACCTTGTAACAATCGGAAGGAATGGTTTTCTTTTGATGAATGCCATCGTGTATATGCCAGCTGGAAAAATAGGAAGTGGTGTTGCGGTATGGGATGTTTGTCCTGATGAGGATGTGGTCTCCTTAATGTACTTAAGAAAACGATAAATGCGGAAGGACATCAACACATTTTATAACATTGTGTACCGCTTACGGTAGAACAGTTCTGAGACGATAATTGTATCACCGTGACAATGCTCTCATAAAGCAGCGGAAGTAAGACAACAACTTTCTAGAAATGGACTTGCCTGCCCAGAGTCGAAATCTGTACCTAATGGAACACTTTTGGGATGAGTTAAAATGTCGACTTCGCTCCAGTGTCCACCATAATTTTCTTTTCGACTCGTTCTTGCGAAAAAACGAGGCACAATTCTTTTATATATTCAGACATCTCACTGAGAATAGCCTCAATATACTTTAAGCCAACTTAAGGTGAAACGTGGACGCAACAAATATCAACTTCCACTAATAGGTGTCCGGATATTTTTGATAGGCTTGTGCAGAAATTGTGTAGTATCACGTACAGATTTTGCTCTTATTTGTTACATATACGTACATATACGTCGCTATGTGTTCACGTGTCAACGCTTCACACGATACAATGCCCACCCCGTCGTTAGCCAGCATCAAGGAGCACGAAATTACACTACGACTCCTATGGTGATTACGTCCCGATAAGTGATAAAGGAGTGAATTTTCAATCTAATATATGTCCGCAAAAATATATTCAGTCTTTTATGACAGTCTACAGTAAAGTTCATTTTATGGAAAGAGTTAAAACATTTTACAATGTGGTTTAACATTGTATATCGTCTGTGAAAATATACCCAGTTATAGTGTTAATTAACATAATCGTTGAATGAATCATACAAGAAATAATTTCAGTTGTGCCTATTATGGAATTTTAATCAACTGGTTAGATGTATATGAAAAAATTCTTGAATTCTGGAAAATGCGAAAAGTGAGAAGTGTATCTTTCATTCTGTAACACTTCAACAACGAGTATTTATGAAAGAATATTTTAGCGTTTCAAAGGTCGGATGGAGCTTTAAATTACATTCCGAAGAAAAGTACGCAGACCGATTATTTGGTGAATACCACATTAATTCTCGAATACAATACTTTCACCGAGCGAGGTGCGCGCAGTGGTTAGCACACTGGACTAGTATTCTGGAGGACGGCGGTTCAAACCCGCCTCCGGCCATCCTGATTTATTGAAGGACATCATCTTACCACCAGTGACTTATAAGTTTTTATTACACTATTGAAATTTCGGCCTTAGGCCAATTTCAAGTGCTGATATTATGAATTTAAGCCCTGTCAGCGTAATGTAAGCTGACACATGTATATCGTTGTCAATACTGTTAAATACACTCGTGATGTTGTATTTAACAATATTGACAACGACATACAAATATGTCAGCTTACATTACGCTGACATGGCTTAAATCCATAATGTCAGTACTTGATAATGGCCTAAGGCCGAAATTACAATAGTGTAATAAAATCTTATAAGACATTGTCGTAAAGATGATCTCCTCAAAAAAAAATTATGACTATGAGTCCCAGCTACAACAAGTTTATTCATCATGATTTAGGTTTTCCCTGATTTCCCTAAATCGCTTCAGGCAAATGCTGGGATGGTTTCTTTGAAAGGGCACGGCCAACTCCCTTTCCCATCCTTACTTAATCCGATGTAACCGATGACCTTTCTGTTTTGTCCCTTCCCCCAAAATCAACCAACCAATATTATTTTCACTTATAACAATAATCAATGAGCCACTGATTTTGTTGACTGCCTGGGTAGACAGGATCGCTCCTTGTCTGGATGACAGGGAAAATAAATAATTTAATTTTGCGTCAGTTCCTGACCTGGTCATAGAAACTAATTTATCTACACCACATGTTTCCTCAATTAGGCCAACCTGCCAATATGCAAGTAACTGACACGTAGTTAATTTCCTTTCAAGTATCAGACGGACTTGTGGTGGTGACAGGGCATAATACGGTCAAAATGTCGTAAACTATATTGATCATCAACGTTTTGATATAGAAAACGGACCCATTTAACCACACCGGCCGTGCTTAGGGAAGCTAGGGTTAGCCGAGCAGCAGGCCGAGGCCCGAGCGTGGCCGAAATTTCTGTAAGAGCAGAGACTGCTGAGGGGCGATCGTTTCTTCGCGTGGAACAGGGGAGCGTGGTTCAGATGCGCAACGCTGCTCTGAGCAGGAGCATGGCGCTCAACATATTTCATAATTAATTAGTGCGGCGGGAAGGCCGACGTGTCTTAGGTGTCCACTGGGAGGCGCCTGGTGGGTGGGCAGCCCGCGCACCACGCAACGTGCACTCGGTTATGCTACCCGCGATGACACGGAGAAGCGGAACAGGCATTCAGTATCACGCCGAAAAAATAAAAGTTAGGTAATTAGTTTTCTACCTGCTTGCATTTACACCTCTGCAGTCCTGATACAAACTGAAACTCCGGTGCCTCAACACCGTAGCACGCCTCTGGGTGAGGGGAAAAAAGTCACAGTCGACTGATAAAGAGCTAGTTCCTTTTCTGCATTCAAAAAGGAACACCGCTGCAACAATCTGTACGGAGCTGTTGGAAGTGTACGGCAACAATGTACCATCGTATACCACAGACGCCTCCTTTATAGTCAAACAAGTGTGAATATCAAGGAACCATGTGGCAGACCAACCTCTGTGAAGAACCGGAAAAGCGGAAACCTTGGTGCTGGAAGACCACTGTTTGACGAACGAAACAATAGTTTAACAAGTGAAAATCAGCCATGGGTCAGCTTTCAACGTCATTTATAACAGTTAGGAAGCGACAAATGTCGCCACCAGTTGGATTCAGTGTTCACATCTGTTCGAAAACACTGCGTGGTCAGGCCAATAAAGACGAGTTTTTTATCCACCTGATCAGCATGGACGAGACACAGGTGTGTCACTTTAACCTCAAAACAAAAGAGGTACGAATGTGGATTCAGCCCTGCCGCAGAAGACGAAGCCTCAACCACCAACAGGGAAGCTGGTGCTGTGCTCCAGGACAGATTGTATTGGTAAAGGGTAATCGGTCACAGGAGCATTCTGTCAAAATCTTTTGAAGTAGTCACAGGAGGCTGTCAACAAAAAACGTCACACATACCTGTTTAAGGGTAATTTTGCTTTACGGTAACATACAAGTACATTATGCACCGTACACTGTCAGGAGCGTCAAATTCTGGCTCATGCCTCGTATTTTCCTTTCATGAATCCCACTGATTCCTTCCTTTTGCTATTTCCTCGGATGAAGAAGTCATTGCGTATCACGCATTTCAGGAATGAGGACGAGGTGATTTTTGAGGTGAAACATTTACTGAACGGCAAATTTGAGACTTGTACAACCAAGATCTCCTCCAGCTGTGTGCCCCTCCGAAAACCGTTCACCATTTGAGGGTGAATATATTTTCACAGAAGCAGCTCAGTAGCGCAGTCACCGTGGTGTACTGGGTATGATACTAGACTGTTGCATGGATGGCCGTGAATTCAAAACGCACATGAACCGTAAAATTTTAATATCCGTATTCGGTTCGAGTACATTATAGAAGTATCCACCAATGTCAAGAATCAGTGTACTGGAATGTTTTGTAACTGTATATATACCGTATGTGTTCTGGCTGGAGGCAGTTCACTCTGCGCTCTAGTATGTGCAAGTGCCGAATAAACCTTCGTTAAGTCAAGTTAGTGTTCGTCATTCACCTAATTATATCTTCTTACGTGACATTATTCTGGTGGAGACGTTCGGTATCGGAACTTGTGTTAGCGCACATTATCGACGACACAGTGGCTCCCATCAGGCCACGTCACAGCCGCCTTTTACGTAGCAACAAACCCGACTTCGAGCTATATTCAACAGATTCAAATCTATAGCAGACAGAAGAAGAAGCGGACGTTACGATGACAGCAACTGGGTGCTGCACCCTGCGTGCAAGAGCACATGAGACTTCCTTCCGGGTTCTCTGGTGACGATGTCCAAGATCCAAACAAGTGGCTAAAGGTATATGAGAGTATAGACAAATTGAACAAATGGGATGACACCGTTTGTTTGGCCAAACTTGTTGGGGCCTGCCAAGCAATGGTATGAGAATAACGAGGAGAAGTTCATAAGCTGGGAAGTATTCCAGGCGGAGCTCCGCAAGTATTTCGGCGACACACAACGACAGAAGTGCAAGGCTGAAGATAAATTAAAGTGCAGGGCACATCTTCCAGGAGAAACTACAGCATCCTACATTCAAGACGTCTTGGAGTGTGTAAAATAGTGGATCCTAGAATTAAGGAGGAAGATAAGGTTGCACATCTCATGAAGGTTGTTGCTGAGGACATGTATCAAGCCCTACTCCTGAACGAGGTTTTAACAGCACACGACTTCATAAAATGGTGCCATCTAAGAAGAATTACAAGCAATAAGGTTGAACGGCTTCCAAACGTCGTATCGATATCTATGATGGAGGAAGCAACTGATTTCACAAGTGTTCTTCGTCAGATAGTGAGAGAGGAAGTTCAAAGGCACTTGTATTGCGCTGCTAGCAAAAAACCGAGACGCTTCAAGAGGTCATAAGGGAGGAAGTGGAAAAGACATTGAACCCAATCTCTCGTCCTTCATTTTCCGTTAAGATTGAGACCCAAGCGGAGTTACATTCCTACAATGCCGCGTGAGGAACCTGTTTGGGCACCAAGGAAGACATGTCTGGAGGACCCAGGATAACCACCCAGTATGTTTCCACTGAGGACGACCGGGACATGTGGTGCGCTATTGTCGAGAAAGGCGGCGGATATATGATGACTCCCGCGCCAGATGACAGCAGACCGATCTTTACCGACGCCAACCTCCGACGACGAAGATGAACAAGAAGATTTGGCTGCAGGACGACGAAGGTCACCATCGCCGCAAGCTAGTGGCTGGAGACGACGCTCCCCAACACTCTGATCATGGTCTACATCGTCGTTTAGAAGCTACAGCAGATCACCTTACCGCCGCAACCTGGAAAACTAAAGGTTACGACCTTCCTTTGAGGTGAGGCCGCCGAAGAGAAAAATTCCCCGCCGTCATCACTACAAAAATAATAAGAAACTACGTCGATATCCTCATGGGTGGCCGACCAGCCCAAGCTCTTGTGGAGTCTGGAGCATCATGTTCAGTCATTTCGGAGAAGTACCGTCGCCAGTTGCAGAAAACCGTATTCGTCGACAGCAAAATATCTCTGTTGAAGGTGGCTAATGGGAAATATGTAAAACCTACAGGAAGATGTCATTCGTGTGGGTGTAAGTGGCCATACACATCCCTTAGAATTCATAGTCTTACAAGAGTGAAGTCATGACGTCATTCTCGGATGGGACTTTATGAAAGCTTCTCAGGCAATTATACATTGTGTCGCCCGATGATTATTCTAGACGAGATGAGATACTCTGGACAGGAAGATGCGCATTCGAGTGTGTGGAGACTATGTGTGGTGGATGAAGTGATCATTCCTGCAGTAAGTGCTAGAAAGGTAACTGTCATGTGTCATGCCATGCATCAACCCATGGATCTTGTAGTGGAATGTAAAAGAAGCATACCACGGATGAGTAACTTGGTCATCCTATCCTCTGTCGTCTGGTTTAAGAACGGATTCGGTGAATTGTGGATAGTTAACTGTCGCCGAGAACCGCAGATCCTTCCAAGACGCACACACTGAGCCGTTAATGGCCTAACAGCTGAGCGTCATAGAAACCGCCCATGCTGTGTCTGTGAGCGAAATTGGCGCTACCACTACGAGACAAGATCTTCTAGCTCGACTATCACCAGATCCCACTAAGCAACAACAGAAGAAGCTACTTGTCATTCTTCAAGAGTCCTCTGAATGCTTCAATCCACAGCTGAAGAGCAAATTAGACAAATCGACGGTGAAGCATCGGATTAGCACTGGGAACCATCAATCAATTAGCCAGACAGCATACCGTGTGAGCAACGGAACGTCGAATAATTCGCGACGAGATAAAGAAAATGGTGAAGAATGACATCATTCAACCTTGGTAGAGCCCATGGTCGTCACCATGGTTCTCGTCAGGAAGAAGGATGGCAGTTGGCGCTTTTGTGTTGATTACAGGAAGCTTAATAAAATAGCTAAAAAGGACGTTTGCAAGCTTCCACGGATTGACGATACAATAGTCTGAAGGGGCTAATTTTTTTTCAGCCATGGACATGTACTCGGGAAATCGAAGTTGTTGAGGCTACTCGTGAGAAAACTGCATTCATCACCCCTGAGGGCTTGTATGGGTTTAAGGTAATGCCGTTTGGTCTGTGTAATGCACTATCACCCTTTGAGCGGATGATAGATAATCTCGTAAGGCACCTGAAGTGGATTATGTGTCTTTATTATTTAGATGACATTATAGTGTTTGATGAACACATTAAAAGACTGAGGACCGTTCTTAAATGTCTGCAACAAGACGGACTGAAACTTATTCCAAGAAACTGTCTCTTTGGAGCAAAAGAAATCGAAGTACAAGGACACCTTGTGCCAAATGAAGGTGTGCGGCCAGACCCAGAAGAGGTAAGATCTATAACAGAATTTCCTTTTCCTAAAAGTGTAAGAGATGTGACAAGCTTCCTCGGATAATGTTCGTATCACCGTCGTTTTATGAAAGACTCTTGTATCAAAACCAAGCCACTCCAAGATGCTAAATTTATCTGAGTTTGTGCTAAACAAGATTCTTTGGATGTGCTGCGAAAAGCTCTGACGACTGACCCTGTACTTGGTCTGTATGATGAGAGGGCACCTACAGAACTATACACAGATGCCAGTGGGTGTGGGATCAGTGCTGTTCTGGTGCTGATGGAAAAGCGAAGGTTATAGCCTATGCTTCTAGGACACTTACAAAAGGCGAGAGAAACTATTCAGCTAAGGAAAGAGAATGTCTTGCTGTGATCTGGCCCATGTGAAAATTTCGACAGTGTTTCTATGGAAGGCCATTCACAGTTGTTATAGATCATCATTCACTTTGTTGGTTGACAAGGATCCAACATGACGATTCGCCACGTGGGCCTACATGTTCAAGAGTATGACACTACCATAGTGTACAAAAGTGGAAGGAAACACCAAAGCCGGCCGTAGTGGCCGAGCGGTTCTAGGCTCTATAGTTTGGAACCGCGCGACGGCTACGGTCGCAGGCCCGAGTCCTGCCTCGGGCATGGATGTGTATGATCTCCTTAGGTTAGGTATGTTGAAGTATTTCTAATTTCTAGGGGATTGATGACCTCATAAGTTAAGTCCCATTGTGCTCAGAGCCATTTGAACCTTTTTTTTTTTTTTTTTTTTTTTTTGAGAACGCCAAGATGCCGACTGTCTCTCGAGAAACCCAGTGAAAGAGCATCAAACATTGATGAAGATAGTGACTGTCTCGCTGCACTCCAGGATCTCTCTACTGGGCAGAAGAAGGACGCCAAGACATCTTAAATTATGCTTGCATTAAATCGGCCAGAGGGTGTGATAGGACAACTTAAGGTAGTTAATGGACTACTTTGCAAGAAAAACTTTGATCCGTTTGTAAACAGGTGGCTACCAGTGATTTCTAAACACATGCGCTTAGATGTTCTACATAAATTCCATGACACACCTGAGGCTGGACATTTGGGATTTATTAAGACATACAATAGAATCCACAAGAGATTTTTCTGGCCATGTTTATTTAGGACTGTCCGTCACTATGTGTCTTATGTGTCGCGCTGTCGAGAGTGCCAGAGGAGAAAGGCAATTCCTCAGAAACCACCTGGCTGACTCACACCAAGTCCACCCGACGAAACGACTTTCTAGCGTGTCGGGATTGACCTCCTCGGACGATTTCCAAAACTGATAGTGGCAATAGATGGATTATTGTTTGCATTGATTATCTGTCACGCTATGCCATTGCAAAAGCCCAGAAAACAGCCGAAGCATTCGAGGTAGCCAAATTCGTCGTGGAAGACATTATATTAAAACACGGGGCCCCAAGGTCGTTAATTACGGATCGAGGCAAAGTTTTTCAATCGAATCTTGCGACCGAGATAATCCGTCGGTGCAATTATACTCATCACATGACGGCAGCCTATCGTCCACAAACTAACGGGCTTACTGAACGCCTTAATAGGACCTTGGATGACATGCTATCAATGTTCGTCAATATTGAGCAGAGCAACTGGGATGAAGTGCTGCTACCTTTCGTGATGTTTTTCCTACAACACCGCCAAACAAGGGACCACAGGATTTGCCCCATTTTTCCTGGTGCATGGGTGTGAAGCGACTACGGCGATCGACACTGTGTTTCCATTACATCCCTATGACGTGGACGACGACACATTGGCCAGATGCTAACCAGAGTTGAGGAAGCTCGGCAGTAATCTCGACTTCGCACGCTGCAAGCTCAAGAAAATTTCGCCGAAGGTATGACGCGAGCCACCGCCGTGTTGTCTACCAGCCTGGTGACCTCGTCTGGATCTTCACTCCTGTTCGTAAGGTTGATCTCTCTGAGAACCTCCTCAGGCGCGTCTTTGGACCTTATAAGGTTGTGAAACAGTTGTCTGATGTTACTTATGGAGTTGAAGCCTTCGACCCCGACACAAGACGACGAAAGATCAGAGATACGGTCCACGTCCTTCGAATAAAGCCCTGTAAGGATCCTGCAACCCAGGGTAAATTCGAAGCTCCAGCGACAGGCAGCAAACGGAAAGGTGACGAAGAGCGTAGCGGTAAAGGAAGTTCTAAGAACATCACCGCCAGTCGATGACTCGTTCCCGGACTAGGATGACGTAACACCGAGACGCTGTTCTCTTGAGGGAACAATGTCGCTGAAGAAAATCAGTAGTAAAATTACCGTGGTGTAGTGGTTATAATACTAAGCTGTTGCAGCTAGGGTCGTGACTTAAAAACTCCCCTGAACCGTAGAATTTTAATTTCTATATTCACTTAGAGTACAATCTAGTAGTGTCCACAAATGTTAAGAATCATTGTACTGGTATGTTCTGTAACTGTATATATACCGTATGTGTATATATCTATGAGACGAGCTTATAGACTCCGCACAACAATCTGTACGACGCAAATTGGTAAAGTAACTTCATGTAGCCCAAATATCCATACACAATATGCAACTAAATAAACCTTTAATTACTATTGCTTCTGTATAGTTACTGAGGTGTACTCTACGTCAGAAAATAGCAACTGTCAACAGCTACATCTGAAAAAAAACGCCGTAATTCAGGTAGGCTACGTACAGGTAGTAGAACGGCAGCAGTCGATATCCATATTTATTACCTGGCTTCCTTTGTCGAAACGTTTTTATCTAATTATAAGACTGATTAAATGGTACAATTATCATAAAAGTGAAGTTACGAATAGTAAAATTAGCCTTAATTCAAAAGTGGAGTGAATATATAATACTTCATATCACCAGTGGAAATCACATGAAATGCCCTATTAACCACTAGAATAAATGTAGATCCTTATTTGTACTCTGTTTGGTATATAGATAACCATCATTTTTTGAGACATAAAATTGACTATCTAGTGTCAAGATGATCCGTGTGGAAAGACAAAAAACGTTGGAGTAGTCTTAATGCGATGATTGTCTATATTTAAAGAAAGGTTTATTCTGAGTCTTAAACTGGTAGGTTGAAGAAAGTCAGTATTGAAGAGGACGCGAACACATGGAAGATGGCGCCACTTGATCTAAATATTTTCGCGCTTGGGGCAGCATACACTGTGTCGGTGGCAGGAGCGGTTCGCCATAGGGCTGGATGAGACAGTCAGCAGAACTTTGTTTTTACATCACTACGTTGTTCAGGTTAGAAAATTCGTGAGTGTCGCAACTGAATCTCGAACGAAACGTGTGATTACTGAACTAAGGTTTTCAAGAGCGATGGATTTCATGTAGGTGACAGTTTGTAATGTTACGTGGGATATTCTGAAAGAGTGATTTGGCCACCTTCACATCGCTAATCGGTAAACAAAACCTAAACTTTAGCTTTTTACGATACTTCACCGGGCGTTTCAGGGAAAATATCAATTATTTTTGGAGATGATAGCAGGGATTAATTTGAATAAGACATTCCATATAATGTGTGTCCAACTTTTATTGATTACAGAGATACAGCTAGTAGTTTTGATTTCCCCTGTTGGTACTCTAGTTGCTGCGGATTTATTTATCGATTGTTTTTGGAGTTATCTTGTCGTTCTTGAGTCTGTTTAATTGAAATTTTCAGTTGTGGTTGTGACCGTCATTTGTTGACCAATTCTTTTGTACCGTTTAAGCATACTGCACGTATTCACAAATGCTGAATATGCCGATTGCTATTTGTGTATGGATTTCGTAATGGATACGCTACTGCTACTTGTACAGAATGCGGTAGATTGAAAAACATTTACTCGTATTTTCCCATAACCACATGAGAATATTTCTGTGCACAACAGTCATATCCCATGTAACTGTCAAATGAACAAAGTGTGAATGAAGTCAGTAGTCAGATAGTAGAAGTAGTCCTTCAACAAGCATACGTGGAATACATCTATAGATATCGGTGTTCCATATACAGGAAAAGAGCGGACATTGCGTAGGCACGGCCTCTGTCATTATTTTGAACGGAATGAATACCTTCGAGAAGATGAAGGTAGACGATAGCTACTTTGTCATTGGATAATTGCAAACTACCTAGTAATCGAGATATTGTCACTGAAGCACCCTCTTTTACTATAACACACATCGGTTATCCGATGGAAGACTAGCCGCCTTTGTGGACACGCGTTTTCAACTACACTTCCCTGTAAATGTGTGTAGACTATCAGTTGATTGGATCTGCTGCATTACCGCATCGAGTCCCGGTATCTACACTTTCTTGAAAACGAGATTCGAGCATCATCATAAGAGGTTCCTTTGGCTACAAAAATGTTCTTTCTGTATAACAGTGCCCTCCACCGAGTTGTCAAATGGCGCATCGCTAAAACCTATCCTTCCCTGGAAAATGGTTCGGCAAAAATTGTTATATTCTTGACCACTAGAGTCCCAGAACCATGCACCTTTAAATTTTGTCCGTGAGGGTGGTTGAAAGGCGAAGTCTACAAATCAAAAGCAAACACAAGAGACTAATTGATCGGATTATAAATAGTGCTGCTCCCGTAAATCAACGCTAGGGCGACGTCACAAGAGCTGTATGTGATGCTGTCAAGAGAACTGGGTAGCATCATCATTTTTGTTCGTTTAACGCCTTCTTGTTTGGATACAGACGTATCTCTTAACTAACAATATATACATTTTTTTTTTTTTTTTTTTTGAAGAACTCTACACTGCGACACCCTAAAATGTTTGCTATTTCTCCTAGAGTGCCCCATGTATTAAATTGTAGTCCGCGACTATATTAGGCAATTTAAACAGTGTTGTGAAATGTATGTATGATTTGTATTTTTGAATCCGTTTGTCTAATAAAACGTGACATAACCCGACAAAACATCTATTTGAGGATTTGCAAATTTTAACTCTGAGGCAATGATTCAAATGGCTCTGAGCACTATTGGACGTAACTTCTCAGGTCATCAGTCCCCTAGAACGTAGAACTAGTTAAAACTAATCAAACTAAGGACATCACACACATCCATGCCAGAGGCACAATTCGAACCTGCGACCGTAGCGGCCGCGCGGTTCCAGACTCTAGCGCCTAGAACCGCTCGGCGACCGCGGCCGGCTCTGAGGTAATAAGTATGCGTCCATTTTGAATATTTTTAAACGTTGAGTAATATGGATACTACAAAAAACTTAGAGGAATCACAGATTTTGTGATTATTAATTTATTTATGTTTCGATATAATCATCATCAGATAATAAAAATGTAAACAGGTCCTACATGTGTGTAAGATGAGGTCATGTAACTTCAACGTTTTAAGTTAAATCACCTCATCTTACTCACATGTAGTTCGTGTTTGTATTTTGATTATCTGATAATTGTGTTATCGAAGAGCGACATTAAATAATCGAGTCGCCGTAAAATCTGTGTGTCCTGTATATCTTTCGTAGTGTCCGTACTAGCACCGGTCCAACGTTTAAAACTAAAACTGCACGAGGTTTAATTAATAACATTTTTTTTGGCCAGTATTGTTTGCAACTGTAAATTTTACGAAATTGATTTGCATTTTGAGAATCGGAATTGACATCCGCTCTTTGTGACTGATGAACATTTTTTTGTGGCGCACCAGACTCGAACCCGGATTACCGTTTATTGTGAGTGTTCGTTGTTACTATTACGGCTACCCAAGCACGCCTCCAGCAGCAACCGGGACTTCCATATGTCGCGGAGAATATTTACCGCAGCTACAATCGTCAGAACAGTGTCCGTTCCTTCAAAGATTCGTGCGTGTCGGAAGGACACTGCAATGGGAAGATACAGACACTGTATAAACACAGACATTATAGCCATCAATGATGTCTCCATGCCTCAACGAGCTGAAATGGCGATAAAAATATTTGTCTCTGGCCGTGCAGCAATCACGAAACGTGCGAGCGTAAGGGTTGGGGACTAGGTGAAGTTTTGGTCGGTCCTGGAGACATGCTCGGACAGCCGAAGTGGATAAGGCGACCGTTCGCGATAAGCGGGAAATACGTTTAGGAAGTAAAATAACTGATGATGGTCGAAGTAGAGAGGATATAAAATGTAGACTGGTAATGGCAAGGAAAGCGTTTCTGAAGAAGAGAAATTTGTTAACATCGAATATAGATTTATGTATCAGGAAGTCGTTTCTGAAAGTATTTGTTTGGAGTGTAGCCATGTATGGAAGTGAAACATGGACGATTACTAGTTTGGACAAGAAGAGAATAGAAGCTTTCGAAATGTGGTGCTACAGAAGAATACTGAAGATAAGGTTGATAGATCACGTAACTAATGAGGAGGTATTGAATAGGATTGGGGAGAGGAGGAGTTTGTGGCACAACTTGACTAGAAGAAGGGATTGGTTGGTAGAATATGTTTTGAGGCATCAAGGGATCACAAATTTAGCATTGGAGGGCAGCGTGGAGGGTAAAAATCGTAGAGGGAGACCGAAAGATGAGTACACTAAGCAGATTCATAAGGATGTAGGTTGCAGTAGGTACTGGGAGATGAAGCAGCTTGCACAGGATAGAGTAGCATGGAGAGCTGCATCAAGCCAGTCTCAGGACTGAAGAGAACAACAACAACAACAACAACAACAACAACAACCTCCCCCTCACTTATCGAAATCAATGACAGTGAAAAATTAAACCGCATGTACCTAATGGAAATTTGGGAAAAGCAATCGTCACCGAAGTTAATTTGTCGGTAAAGAGGGAGGAAAGAGTTACATCCAAATGAAAGGAAAAATGCAAATGAAATTGGTGGAAATTAATTTTGAGAAAAGGGTAAAAATAATAAAGAAAGTAAATCTGCGGTCGTTACATTAACAATTAAGTGGCGTTAATTAGCTTTTTGATATTTGGGGAATATTACGGTCGCCAGTCCTATGGACAACTACTATAATAACTAAAAATGAAAGATTAATGCACATATAATAAGCACTAAAAGAGTGACAACTGAAGGTTGACACGACTTGTGTGAAAACTGAATGTTTGTCAGAAGTAATAAATTTCGCCACACTCTGACTTAATTTAGCAAAAGAATTAATAAAACCGAAAAATTGAAAGTTAATTTAGTGACAAATTGATAGTGAACTTTGTTTCTGAAGCACTACGAAATTCAATAAGATAAGGTTAGTCTTGGTCTACCTCAACAATCATTTCAAAATCTACTTGAATCTACGCAATTCAGAAATAAGAGGTTTAACTTTAAGCTTGAATTAAATGATTTAGAACAATTAACAATAGTAAAATTTTGTACGTACCAAGCTGAGATGCAGTCACAGGTAAGCTAAAATATGGTAACAGAACTCGCACTATTAATTTGTGCTTGTGTAATCTAAATATTGTAGTACTTTAACTGAACTTTGAAATTAAAGCAGTGAAATGGAATGATATTACTTTAATGCTGGCGTTTGAATTTCAACGGCACTCGGGTTCATTCCGGAAAAGGGAGGGACCATGCTTTGTAATGCAATTGGGACAATGAGCAACAAAGGTTCATACTACGTTGCTGTAATTTTGTGAGGAAAATTGAACAGTTTGAAAAGCTGAAGTCTGCCGTACAGTTCTAAAACTATACGTGCTTCCAGTCTTTCTTGTTGGTTGATTGAAGTTTTGAAGTCGTCGATCGAGGAGGTGGCGACAGTCACTCATTATGGGCCGTCGCTGTTGCAGAAGCTGGATGCTGGCGCGCCTTCTTCTCGACACAGTCACCAGGCCAAACGGTCTCTTGATGTGCGCCAGCTAATGCTTCCCGTCCGCGACACCGTGTCAGAAACTATCATAGCAAGGCGAGCGCAATTACATGCTGCCAAACCCCGAAAGCGCGGCAACTCGCGGGGGCGTTGCACAACACACCTGCTCCGCCGCCCTACTCTAGCCAGACTCTCTCTGCCCGCGCTCCATGCGGCAGAGTTAACACTACCAAAGATCCTAAACACTTCGGTTCTCCACACGACCTTTCGATGTAATCGTTCGATAGCAGTTTTCCCTAGGCCAGACCCAGCGTAAAAATACAAATAATATTTACAAAACATTATATATATATATATATATATATATTAAAACATGTACAATACATAAAGACACAGAAATGTCATATCTTCAGTTAACAAAATAAGGAAAAAAATTTGTAGTACAATAGATGGAAATAGGATGATATGCATTTCTGGCGTTAAAAGACCAAGTCTGTAACAAACAGCTGATGTCAATGCAGACTTTGCAAAATGTGAATCAGTTTCGTAGTATTCAACATACTGCAATCGTCAGAACTGTTTCTGACTGCCTGAAGGAATGTGAAGATATAGTCACTGTATAAACATCAACAGTACATATAATGAATAAATTATATTATTCACTAAACTCACTTAAATGTTGTGGGGTATTATCAGCATTAATTTACAGACTGCACAGATCTGCTAGCAAGAAGAGAGTTTAATAAATGTGTGTGTATTCCGACGGGCTATCGTTACTAAGTTAAGCACCTGTTACTTTAGTCAAGTAGCACACAGGATGCGTGGGAAAGTATAAACTTCTTAGTCCAGCTTTGCAACTATGCATAAAAATATGCACCTTCAGTCAGTACTGAAGAGATGAGTCCACTGCACCAGAGAGAAGTCTTTAATTGAAACAAAACTGGATGTGCAGCGGCGCAGAGCAGAGCAGCTCCTGAGAGCTGAAGTAAGGGCAGCGTCGCGGAGGGTGGGGTGGCGGTAGAGGGAGCAGCCGCCCTTTAACGAGGTGCCCCACAAAAGCTAAGGCCTCTCCAGAGCGTCCCCCGCCCCTGCCTTCTTGTTATTCGTTTTCGTTATTACTGCCACGCGACGCAGCGCGTCTGTCCGCCGCGTGAAGAGCAGAAAAACCTCGATACTGCAGATACAGCTTCGAAAGCCTTCATCGTTTTTCTTCTCCATTCACAGCCAGATATCGACGACGTACTTTAAAGTCAGTTCAGTTGACGCCAACCCAAGCTCCCCCGATACGCTTAGACCGTTTTACATTGAAACACTTTTACTTTTATAGAGGTGGTTTACGACTTAGGCAGTTATCGTCAGCACAGTGAGTTTCTTCCTGCACTCAGGATTTACGCGCAGGCTATTTATGCTGCAGCCTGTAAGAAGATTTCTGTCAGCAGCGCTATCGTTAACTTCCAGACGTGTAGCGCTAACTCCAGCAGGCGAAAACCGTAGTCGCCTATATAGCTGCGGCTAGCGAACCCGGTAGGGTTTCACAATTGCTAAATGTTTGTGGGAATTGGATGTACGCCCTAATCTCCTTCTGTCCTCTCTCTGCCGGCCGGTGTGGCCGAGCGGTTCTAGGCGCTTCGGTCTGCCACCGCGCGACCGCTACGATCGCAGGTTCGAATCTTGCCTCGGGCATGGATATTTGTGATGTCCTTAGGTTAATTAGGTTTAAGTAGTTCTAAGTTCTAGGGGACTGTTGACCTCAGCTGTTAAGTCCCATAGTGCTCAGAGCCATTTGAACCATTTGTCCCCTCCCTCTGTTTATTTCCTCCTACCACTCTCTTCGTCAATCTTTTTTTTTCTCCTCTCTCTGTCCATAACATCCTTTCCAACTCTCTCCATTTCCTCCTCACTTTCTCTCTATCCATTTCCTATTTCCCTTTCACTATGTCAGTTTCCTCTCCTCACACCTATTCATTATATCACTAATTTTGTTTATTGTTGTTGTAAACGAAACCTTGATTGGGAGTTGAAGTCACTTAAAATGAATGGGATAATGGCTGGTGTCATTGGTACACGAGATATGAGAGAGGTCGCTCAAGCTGCTGGATCTGCGAACGGGTAGGATTACAAAGTTTTGGGCGATTCAGATTCCATAAGCCAGTTATCCACAAAAACTGCATTTCCATTTTCTGTTAAAAGCAACTGCGAGGATGAAAACAAAACAGCACGTTGTACTGTATACATTTTATGTTTAAAATTGTGTACTGTAAAGAGGAACAATACAATCGAGAGAAGACATTTGGGTAACGGTTTAAATGCCCTGATATCTTAGTTAAAACAGACTGTGACAAAGTTAGCGAAACCACAAATTTTCACAGCACAACACAACAAAGCACAGAATTTTCTTTCTCGCAGTGGCTTCTAAAAAAAAAAAAATTAAAAAATCTCCAAATTTTTGTCTAAAAATCTGCAGCCTATGTCAGTGTCATGTTTAATAAGAGTGTCGTACAAAAGTGTGAATTAAGTCTGTCGATAACTTTTCAACCTTTTTGTTAAAAACGTTTACCCTTTGTATGTTGTATATGATATGGATGATAGCAGGACATGAGCCGTTGGAATGGAAGGACTGAATCCAAGCAGAGGATACACCAAAAATATAATTTTTATTTTGAAGAAATATTCCAAAAACAGATGCTGGTAACAGGCGTAGAGCAACTAAGTGAAAAATGTTCTATAGGACAAGCAAAGTAATGTGAATCACTATCCGATAGTATAATCTTTAGGTATTTTTAAAAGATAGAGAACTAGAATAAACAGAGAACCAGAAAAAACGCTTAAGCAGAATTTGATTAAAGGCAACAGTCTAATGGATGCAAATTTAAAAAAAATACAAAAAGTATTCAGTGTAATGAAACTTCCGAAAATAGATACTTAAAAGTATACTTGCGTATAAGATCAGTAATATCAACAACCTTACTTAGGGTCCTACAAAACATACTACGACAAAGTGCAGCACACTTACAAAACCAACCTTTCGTTCCGCACGACTCGATTCACCGCAGGATAAACTTCAAGTGTCTATAAATTATTTGTTCGATGATTTCTTAACAATGTGCAACCCTAATACCTCACGAACAATGCGTAACCTTGCCATCAGGTGTTGGGGTTTTTAACGGGTCCAGGCACGCAACTACGCATGGTATAACTGCCGTCACTATTAGAGAAAAAGATTGGCTCATCTAAACACCTAAACTGCAATTAACACATTATACTCTTAATTTTGTTAACCAAAACGTTGGTGGGAACCAGATAATACAGCCTCTAATAATAGGAAAAAGGGAAATTTTAAATCTTAACTTTGAGCCAATGTTGGCAGTAGAAAAAAAAAATACACTGTGCTACCTATAGCACGTAAATTAAAACCTTTCATAACTTTGAGCTGATATTCACAATAGAGAAATAATTATACTGAGCCATCTTTAAGAGGTGAATTAAAACTTTTCAAACATTAGGCAAACACTCACTATAGGAGAAAAATTTATGCTGAGCCACCTTTATAGAGTGGATAAAGCCTTTTTTTTAAAAGATCCCCTGAGCCATGTCGGCTCTTATCGATTGCTGTCTCTAGATCGAATCTCCGTTTGGCTTTCCCTCTAGTCGTCGGCAGACACATTTGCGCAGCGTCCTCCAGTTTCAGGTGTTTGCGGGGTAGGCGAGTACGGAACGGTCAGTTACCGCGGAGGAGGAACAAAGTAGGTTGGAGGGTGCGGGTGATCGGTGTCTTGACAGATTCGCTCTGAGGGAACAGTTGTAACTGGAACGAGCCTTAATTACGATAGGTTGATTTTAGTGCAGTGGAAGGACACCTCTTTCTTGTTGTCTAACAGTGTTGTATTATATTGTTTGGCGGCGTTACACGTAGTCTAGGGGTGGCGTCCTCGGCCCCCGGTTCGAAACCCGCCGCCACTTAAATTTTGATTAATAATAAGCATTGGTGACCGAAGATTTCAGGCGTAAGAAGTCACTCTCATTCAGGGCACTCTTTTGTCCTTGGGAAGGGAAACTCCATTTGAAGGCAGAAGAATCAGCAAAGATCAACGGTATGAGGATGCAGAACGCAATGGAAACCAGTGCATTGAAGACACATAACGTTTATCCGCAGGAAATGTGGCCGGTAACTGAAAACAGTGTCATCTCTCCACTGATTCCAGAATAGTTCCCCATTCGGATCTCCGGGAGGAAACTGCCAATGGGGAGGTGACCATGAGAAAAAGATTGAATAGCCAACAAAAGAATGACGTTCCACGACTCGGGCCGTGGAATGTCAGAAGCTCGAACATGGTAGGGAAGGAAGAAAATCTGAAAATGGAAATGCAAAGGCTCAGTCTAGATATATTAGTGGTCAGTAAACTGAAATAGAAGGAAGCCAAGGATTTCTGGTCAGCTGAGTACAGGTTGATATCAACAGCAGCAAGAAATGGTATAATGGGTGTATGATTCGTTGTGAAAAGGAAGGTGGAGCAGAATGTTTACTGTGTTCGGTGGTAGGGTTGTTCTTATCCGAATCGACAGCAAACCAACACAGACAACGATAGTTCAGTCATACATGCCGACGTAGCATGTTGAAGATGAAGAGATAGAGAAAGTATATGAGGATACTGAAAGGGTAATGTGGTTGGCAGCAGAGCCAACACAGGGTTAATAAAGGAGGCCGAAATGCACGCGTTTTAGCTCACGCAGGCTGGCGTGAGGTCTGGAACATGACAAGGGAATTATAATTGAGAAAAACGGACGTAGCTGGTGGAATACTTAACTTTAATCCATTAATGAAGAACGTCGCTCTTTATGGTACATGATTCACAATATCAATAGTACGGATACTGGCGCCTTTCTAGGTCGTAGCAAATAACGTAGCTGAAGGCTATGCTAACTATCGTCTCGGCAAATGAGAACGTAGAAGTCAGTGAACCATCGCTAGCAAAATCGGCTGTACAACTGGGCGAGTGCTAGGAAGTCTCTCTAGACCTGCCGTGTGGCGGCACTCGGTCTGCAATCACTGATAGTGGCGACACGAGGGGCCGACGTATACTACCGGACCGCGGCCGATTTAAAGGCTACCACCTAGCAAGTGTGGTGTCTGGCGGTGACACCACAGGTAATACAGTTCGTAAATGGAGATAAAAATCTAATAACCCTGAGCACTGGAATACAGTTGTAGGGGAAGGAGTAGAAGAAATGGTTTTGGGAGAATATGGACTTGGGACAAGTATGAGGGAGGAGAAAGGCTAATTTAGTTTTGTAATAAATTTCAGCGAATACTCTGTTCAAGAATCATAAGAGCAAGAGGTATACTTGGAAAAGGCCGGGTGATACGGGAAGATTTCAGTCAGACTACATCATGGTCAAATAGAGATTCCGAAACCAGATACTTGATTGTAAGGCGTACCCAGGAGCAGATAAAGACTCAGATCCAATATAGTAGTGATAAAGAGTAGTCTGAATTTTAAGACACTAGTCAGGAAGAATCAATACGCAAAGAAGTGGGATACGGATGTACTAAGGAATGACGAGATACGCTTGAAGTTCTTTAAGGCTGTAGATACAACAATAAGGAATAGCTCAGTAGGCAGTACAGCTGAAGAGGAATGCACATCTCTAAAAGGGCAATCATAGAAGTTGGAAAGAACAAAGTAGGTACACAGAAGGTAACTGCGAAGAAACCATGGGTAACAGAAGAAATTATACAGCTGATCGATGAAAAAAGGAAGCACAAAAATGTTCAGAGAAATTCAGAAATACATAAAGGAATGAAATAGATAGTAAGTGCAGGGAAGTTAAGAAAATGGCATGAAAAATGTGAAGGAATTGAAAAGGAAGTGATTGTCGGAAGGACTGACTCAGCATGTGGGAAAGTCAAAACAGCATACAGTGAAATTAAAAATAAGGGTGGTAACATAAAGAGTGCGAATTCCATTGTTAAATTTATAAGAGGGAGCGGACGGATTGAAAGAATACATTAAAGGCCGCGAAGAGGGGAAGATTTGTCTGAAGTGATAGAAGAAGAAGTAGGAATTGATTTAGAAGAGATAGGGGATCCAGTATTAGAATCAGTTAGAATTAGTATTTAAGAGAGATTTGGAGGACTTAGGATCAAATAAGGCAGAAGGGATAGATAAAATACCATCAGAATTCCTAAAATTATCGGGGGAAGTGGCAGCAAAACGACTATTCACGTTGGTGTGTAGAATGTATGAGTCTGGCGAAATACCATCTCGCTTTCTGAAAAATGTCCTCCATACAATTCTGAAGACTGTAAGAGGTGACGAGTGTGAGAATTATCGCACTAGCAGCTTAAGAGCTTATGCATCCAAGAATAATACACAAAATAATGGAAAAGAAAATTAAAGATGTGTTAGGTGACGACCAGTTCGGCTTCAGGAAAGGTAAAAGCACGAGTGAAGCAGTTTTGACATTGCGGTTGATAATGACAGCAAGACTGGAGAAAAATCAAGGCACGTTCATGGGATCTGTCGACCTGGAAAAGGCGTTCGACGTTGTAAAATGGTGCAAGATGTTCGAAATTCTGAGAAAAATAGGGGTAAACTATAGGGAGAGACGGGCAGTATACAATTTGTACAAGGGACAAGAGGCAATAATAAGAGTGGACAACCAAGAACAAAGTGCTCGAATTGAACAGCGTGTAAGACAGCGATGTAGTCTTTCGCTTATACTGTTCAATAAGTACATCGATGAAACACTGATGGGAATAAAAGAAAGGTTCAGGCCTGGAATTAAAATTCAAAGTGGAAGAATATCAATGATACGATTCGCTGACGACATTGCTATCCAGAGTGAAAGTGAAGAAGAATTACGTGATCTGCTGAATGGAATGAACGATATAATGAGAACAGAATATGGCTTGAGAGTAAACCGAAAAAAAGACGAAAGTATGAGAAGTAGCAGACATGAGAACATCGATAAACTTATCAGGATTGGTGGTCACGAAGTAGATAAAGTTAAGGAATTCTGCTACCTAGGGAGCAAAATAACCAATGACGGACGGAGCAAGGAGGACGTAAAAAAGGAGGGTAGCTCTGGAAAAAACGGCATTCCTGGCCAAGAAAAGTCTACTAGTATCAAACATAGGGCTTAATTTGAGGAAGAAATTTGTGGGAATCTATATTTGGAGCACAGCATTGTATGGTAGTGAAACAGGGACTGTGGGAAAACCGCAACTGAAGAGAGTCGAAGCATTTCAGATGTGCTGCTACGGACGAACGTTGAAAATTAGGTGGACTTATTCGGTAAGGAATGCGGAGGTTCTTCGCAGAATCGGGGAGGAAAGGAATATGTGGAAACACTGACAAGCAGCAGGGACAGGATGGAAGGACACCAAGGGTATGACTTCCATGGTGATAGAGGGAGGCGTAGAGAGCAAAAATGGTAGAGGATGGCAGACATTCGGATATATACAGCAAATAATTGAGGTTGTAGGTTGCAGGTCCTTCTCTGTGATGAAGAGATTGACACAGGAGAGGAATTCGTGGAGGGTTGCAGGGTTGCCAACTAGTCAGAAGACAAAAAAAAAAGTGGGCTCTTTTGTTACTGCTCTGCCCAGTGTGATTCTTCCTGGAACTGTGAATTTGTGCAAATCTGGATCCATCGTTAATGTGGTCTGTACCACTTATAGAAACCGTATGCGTCTGCCCACCTTGGTGTTCACTGGGCCCCCTGTATTGCTTTCCTGAAAAATACTTTAGTTGTGATCCCCGGGGGAGGCGATTGTGGTGATACTTTTATACTGTTTCGTTCTAAGATACCTCCGGCAGTGGAGTTATTTTTACCGTGACGAATCATTATTCTCCCTTAATAATGATTGATGCCTAACACTATTACTGTCAGAGTCTGTGGAAGTGGTGGGAATGTGGCAGGGGTCGCATGTGATACTGCTACTGTCACGAAAATTTATGATTAATGTACTCTTTTAATTCTCCTCTAGCCACATCTAGTAGTATACAGGGGGCACTGCCGGAGATCTGTGAAACTTTTTGTGTTGGAACTCTTGGGTGTTGCAAGGTGAGATTACTGACCTGGTTCTTGGAGCCTGATTGTGTCTGCGGGCATCTTGTTCTGGTATCTGATCGTTATATTATTAATACATCCAGAATTTCAACCTGGAAGGGAAGAACAAAAAATTGTTATTTAAAATGTACTTTATGTTTTAGCTTGGTGATATTGATGTACTTATTCTTCGTTCTCGCCAGTGTTTAAATTACACTATTCTTAAAATTCTTAGTTTAGTCTGTTAATCGCCATTCGCCGAAGTTTGTTGTAACTTACTCTGGATTGCTAGTTTTGTTCAGGTAGCTATTTGGTGAAAGTGTCTTATCGTACTAATTGACCCGCTGATGTTTCTAGGCATCTTCTTGTCGCATGACACTTATTTTAAGAGTGCTCTGCTGTTACCTGATGGGTCAGTTAATGTTTCCGCAGTCTACGCCTGCAATGAGTCAGGCCTAATGAGGCTGAGCGCACCAGCAGCATGTTATTACTGGCCGGCATTTGGGATTCCCCGCTACAGTTACCTAATGTGAAGCTGTTCTACAGCACGGTAACTGCTGCTTATGTTAAGTCTTCTTCACTGGTTCGCGTAGGCTTCATATCATTTCGGAGTTCCCATATTTTCTGCCGTTTGGGTTGGATCCCTTTTGGTGCTGTGACCTTTCTGTATTAAGTTTTTCCTAGTCAGCTGAACCATTCTCTCAACGACTGTGTTAAATATTGGCCTGCAATTTAAAACCATTCTGTTAAATTTGTTTAAACTTTTTAGTGAGTTTGTGATAATGGTTGTTACATCTGACTTTTAAAAAACTTCCTTCAAATTTATCAAGTATCTTAAAGTACTAGGTTAAATTTTGGTTTCTAATTTAAAACCAATCCGTTAGCTTGAACATTTTAAGCTGTTCAAACATTTTGTCTGTTAGTAAACTTATGCTAGTAGTTCAGAAATTACGGTCTGTAATTTAAAACCACTGCTAGGCTTGGACATTTACATTTGTATCAATAAATTTGTGCTAGTCATTGTTACATTTACCCTTCAAAAAATTTGTTTTATATTTGTCCATCTCTTAAAGGACTATGTTAAATTTTGGGTCTGTAGTTTAAAACCAATGTGTTACTCTGGGTGATTTAAGGTATCATATTTATTTAAAAATTTTGCTATCATTGTTAAATTGGTTAAACCATTGTTCTTCTTTGAATTCCACTTGCTGTTTCAAGATCTGATTATTTCTAAAAGATCATTTAACTATTCTTTACTATTTTTGCATTTAAAAAAATTTTTAATAAATGTTAATAAATATGTTTACTAAATGTAAATCACTTGGAAAATAATGAATATCAGAACCTGGGGTCTAGCCTTTAGTTGAATTCTTCTTAACCTGGCTTGCTGGAGCTAAGTTGGTAGCACAAAAAAAAGGTTCAAATGGCTTTAAGCACTATGGGACTTAACACCTGAGGCCATCAGCCCCTAGACTTAGAACTACTTAAACCTAACTAATCTAAGGACACCACACAGATCCATGCCCGAGGCAAGATTAGAACCTACCACCGTTGCAGCCGAGCAGTTCCGGATTGAAGCGCCTATAACCGGGCCACAGCGGCCGGCAGTTGATAACACAGCGCAAATAGTTCTTACTGGGTAAGGGGGGGGGGAGAGTTGTCTTCCGTTGTTGACATAATCATTCATTGTTTGAAATCTGAATTGCCTTATTTCCCCTAACATCTTTGGTGCTCGTTCACTTTGGGAAAATTGCATGACATTATTCAGTTTCTCGAGGGTAATGAACCTACTTGTAAAGAGATATGTAGGGTTTAGGCCCAACTCTGTCATTGGGGCAAACGTCTAGCCGATTTGAAGCATCTTAAGCTCGGTAGAGAACAAGAAGAGGTGGTTAATCAATTGCTCAGGCAGGTGTAGGACTAGCGCAAGCACATTTGGATTAAGTGAGAAGCAGTATGGAGGATGGTAGTCCCACTGCAAGTTGATTGGATCAGGCTATCAAGGACATAAATGTTCAAGTTTTGGATAGGTCTATAATAGATCTGGTAAAATTTAGAAACACGAAAAATAAAGATTAAAAAAATTTAGAATTCAAACAATGAATGATGTCGACAACGGAAGACAACTCTCTCCCCCCCCCCCCCCCCCCCCCCTCGCCCTCTTAGTCAGTAAGAAATAACAACCATGTGCTACCAACTTACCAAATCCGATTTCACATTTGCTTCAGAGTATTTTGGAACTATCCATTGATCAGATGGTCCAGGATAACGAGATGTTGTGGTTGATTGTTCGTTTTGAATCACATGCCGACACCATACAAATCGCAATCACTAACGACCTGACCCTGAGAACAACCGCCGGCTGAGGTGGCCGAGCGGTTCTAGGCGATACAGTCTGGAACCGCGCGACCGCTACAGTCGCAGTTTCGGATCCTGCCTCGGGCATGGATATGTGCGATGTCCTTAGTTTAGTTAGGTTTAAGTAGTTCTAAGTTCTAGGGGACTGATGACCTCAGAAGTTAAGCCCCATAGTGCTCAGAGCCATTTTTGAGAATAACCTCTGAACGGGTAATGTTCAAATAAAGCAGCTCATAAAAGAAGAAAAAAAAACAGTAGTAGCCAGCAGGGTGGCGAACCACATTCAAGAGAGGCAGGACGAGCCAATGACAGACATAGACTTGCAGACCAAAATCTCTAGCGAAGCGATATGAATGCTACAAACATGGAACGCACATATAGATATAGATATTGGTATATATTAATAATATGTAGCCCATGTCTTTCTAATCATTTATTAGAATAAATTGTAAAAATTTGAAGTAAATCAGTCAAGGACTTTTTGAGATTTTTGCTAATAACTTTTCGCCTATATGTACACAGCTTACATCTGTCGGAATGTTTAACAGAGCATCCTATGAATGTTTGAAGTAAATGAAGAACTATTAGGCATCTTTGATAACAACCATGCCGTGTTATATGACACATGTATTGTGTTTATTAAGAAATATGTACAACCAATACTCGTTGAAATGTGTATTAGAATATCACGTAAAAATTTGAAGTAGATTTATCAAGAGGATTACAAGATTTTTGATGAGAATGTTAAAAAGAAACTTGTTCTGATATAGTTGATTATTATAATTATAATATATATAAAACTACATGTAATCTGTATCTGTCCGATCGTTTATTAGACTATCGTGTACAAGTTAGAAGTAAATCACTCAAGAACTTTTCGAATTTTTTCCGTTTTTCCTTTGTATAGTCCGTATAAACATTAGTAAACTGTATATATGTAAGAATATGTAGAATACGTCCGTCCAAACGTTTATCATAGTATTGTGCAAAAATTTGAAGTATATCAGGCAAGAATTTTTCCAGATTTTTGGGAAGAAAGATAAACAACGGCTTGTCTTTATATAGCGGTACAGAGTGTAGATAACTACAACGTTCCCACAGTGACGTTTACAAAATCGCATTACGTGATTTGTTGAGTTGCAAACTGTCAGGGATCTTTTTACGCCTTCTGATTATAGGATCCCGCAACCTGAAAAGGTAGTTACCACAAATATTCAAAAATAGACTTGTCCCCACTTCGCACGAATAGCACTAAATATCTCATACCGGACGACTTATTTGTAATGGGTAGTGACAGACAAACCTTCCGTGTGAATAAGACTGTCAATTCGTAAAAGCAGTATGTAAATCCTACAGTACTTCCTGAGATTACCTTCCAGATAGAGACAGAAAAACTCATCAGGGGACCTTAATTTGTAATGTGTAAATTCTGGTCAGGATTCACTCCTCTCTAGAATTGGTTTTCGCGCCAGGAATCGCCTCCTCTCTATCTGACCATCTCATACCTATATAACTGCTATGAGCTGCCACTCCAAATGCCAATTATATTCGGTGCATTGAACAATATATATATATATACACCGATCACTATTACAAAGAAAAAATTACATTTGTAAATCGTCTTCGTCAATCAGAATACGTACAAGGCGCGATCAAAGAGTTTTCGTTCGAAGGCGCCGTACAGTTCAGAATCGGTATGCCGATTAGGCAAAATCTCCGTGAGCATTGAGGCAATCATCCCATCGACGGAGCAGGTTGAATAAATCCGTTTTTTAAAACGCCCTGTCCGGCTGCATGAACAAGTTCATAACTGCCTGCTGCACAGCCCCGTCCGACGGGAATCGACGACCCTTCGAGGCTCTCTTAAGAGAGCCAAGGCCTCATAGTCACAAGGGGTGAGATCAGAACAACTGTGCGGATTCTCGAGTGTCTCCTACTTGAACTGGCGTAACTTCTGTTTGACGAGGTGCCGGCGTCTTGCGTCGAATCGCGAACGTCAGGGAACTCGGTCCACCATTCGTCAACGGTGTTTTCGAGAGACATGTTGCCCCATACACATTTTCATTCTCTGTTGGATGTCTAGTGACGTTTGTCATTCTGCAGCCTTGAAACGAAAAACAGCACGTTGATCCTGATATGTAGGCAACCATCAGTGGCCGCTACGGGAGGGAAAGGACCGAGAACTGGAAAACTGAGCCACATTGGTAGCAATAACACAGTTTATTTGACCTCCCAGTGGTGCCATAAATAGACAAACCAAATAACAATTTGACAATGTAGTTGCGAAGACTAGCTGTTTCGGCAGGAGAATGGGCCAACTAGGCACTGACATATCGGGAGACAGGGTTCAAATGGCTCTGAGCACTATGGGACTTAACTTCTAAGGTCATCAGACCCCTAGAACTTTGAACTACTTAAACCTAACTAACCTAAGGACATCACACACATCCATGCCCGAGGCAGGATTCGAACCTGCGACCGTAGGGGTCGCGCGGTTCCAGACTCGGTCACCCCGACCGGCAGACAGGATTCAGACCCCGGCGTCGCCCGCTAGTCTGGACGCGCCGCAGTAGACACTGGCCAAGTAACACAAGCACCAGGCACTTCTAGAATACATATACAAGGTACCTTAACACACATAAAACAAATGCAAATACAGAGGCCGCAGCTCAGATGGTACCACTTTTTTTTTTTTTTTTTTTTTTAAAACTATATAAAGATGGTGATACGGAGTAATATGGGGCCGGCCAGTGTGCCGTGCGGTTCTAGGCGCTTCAGTTTGGAACCGCGTGAACGCTACGGTCGCAGGTTCGAATCTGCCTCGGGCATGGATGTGTGTGATGTCCTTAGGTTAGTTACGTTTAAGTAGTTCTAAGTTCTAGGGGACTGATAACCTCAAATGTTGAGTCCCATAGTGCTCAGAGTCATTTGAACCAAGTAAAATGGAGCAGGTACCTTAAAACCACACTATATAATAAACTGCAATTAAAAGGCGCTTACTAAGTTTGCGAGGAAACGCTCCACACCCAAATTTCAATGAATCAACTATAACAATTAGAGACAATTTACAAGACAACTACAGTTCCTTGGTGCAGACACAGTTGGCCTACCAACAAGCGCAACACAATTAGCGGAATAAATTATAAACTATGCACAAACTAGTCTCGATCGTGAATAAAACTACATGAGAAAGTCTAGTTAAAATTTATTCCACAATGACAGCACAATTTAAATAATCCCAAAAGCTTGTTATTAAACAGCTTATTATTAAATACAGTAAATACAGGGTGTTTCAAAAATGACCGGTATATTTGAAACGGCAATAAAAACTAAACGAACAGCGATAGAAATACACCGTTTGTTGCAATATGCTTGGTACAACAGTACATTTTCAGGCGGACAAACTTTCGAAATTGCAGTAGTTACAATTTTCAACAACAGATGGCGCTGCAAGTGATGTGAAAGATATAGAAGACAACGCAGTCTGTGGGTGCGCCATTCTGTACGTCGTCTTTCTGCTGTAAGCGTGTGCTGTTCACAACGTGCAAGTATGCTGTGGACAACATGGTTTATTCCTTAGAACAGAGGATTTTTCTGGTGTTGGAATTCCACCACCTAGAACACAGTGTTGTTGCAACAAGACGAAGTTTTCAACGGAGGTTTAATGTAACCAAAGGACCGAAAAGCGATACAATAAAGGATCTGTTTGAAAAATTTCAACGGACTGGGAACGTGACGGATGAACGTGCTGGAAAGGTAGGGCGACCGCGTATGGCAACCACAGATGGCAACGCGCAGCTAGTGCAGCAGGTGATCCAACAGCGGCCTCGGGTTTCCGTTAGCCGTGTTGCAGCTGCGGTCCAAATGACGCCAACGTCCACGTATCGTCTCATGCGGCAGAGTTTACACCTCTATACATACAAAATTCAAACGCGGCTACCCCTCAGCGCCGCTACCATTGCTGCACGAGAGACATTTGCTAACGATATAGTGCACAGGATTGATGACGGCGATATGCATGTGGGCAGCATTTGGTTTACTGACGAAGCTTATTTTTACCTGGACGGTTTCGTCAATAAACAGAACTGGCGCATATGGGGAACCGAAAAGCCCCATGTTGCAGTCCCATCGTCCCTGCATCCTCAAAAAGTACTGGTCTGGGCCGCCATTTCTTCCAAAGGAATCATTGGCCCATTTTTCAGATCCGAAACGATTACTGCATCACGCTATCTGGACATTCTTCGTGAATTTGTGGCGGTACAAACTGATTTAGACGACACTGCGAACACCTCGTGGTTTATGCAAGATGGTGCCCGGCCACATCGCACGGCCGACGTCTTTAATTTCCCGAATGAATATTTCGATGATCGTGTGATTGCTTTGGGCTATCCGAAACATACAGGAGGCGGCGTGGATTGGCCTCCCTGTTCGCCAGACATGAACCCCTGTGACTTCTTTCTGTGGGGACACTTGAAAGACCAGGTGTACCGCCAGAATCCAGAAACAATTGAACAGCTGAAGCAGTACATCTCATCTGCATGTGAAGCCATTCCGCCAGACACGTTGTCAAAGGTTTGAGACTACGCCATATTATTGCTACGCATGGTGGATATGTGGAAAATATCGTACTATAGAGTTTCCCAGACCGCAGCACCATCTGTTGTTGACAGTTGTAACTACTGTAATTTCGCAAGTTTGTCTGCCTGAAAATGTACTGTTGTCCCAAACATATTGCAATAAACGGTGTATTTCTATCGCTGCTCCTTTAGTTTTTATTGCCGTTTCAAATATACCAGTCATTTTTTAAACACCCTGTAAGAATAAAAGCCAAGAGTAAATGTGTACTGAGCTGTACCGCTGACTAAGACAATGAGCGTTTGAATATCAAAATGCATTTAGAGCAGTAACTTAAATGTAGCTTACACAACGGTATACAGTTCTGTATGCTAACAGATTGTTTGGTCGGTTGGTTGGGGTGGGGGAACCAAACAGCGAGTTCATCGGTCCTATAGGATAGGAAAGGATGGGGCGGGAAGTCGGCAGTGCCCTTTCAAAGGAACCATCCCAGAATTTGCCTTAAGCTATTTAGAGAAATCACGGAAACCTAAATCAGGATGGACAGAGGCGGGTTTGAACCGCCTTCCTCTCGAATGCGAGTCCAGTGTGCTAACCACTAAACCACCTCGCTCGGTTGCTAAAAGGTGTCAGTTACAGAACATGCCCACCAAAACTAGATTCCAAGGCGTACTCATTTCATTCCAGTTTCCAGTTTGCACAGTGCATCTGGCCTAAAACACCCTCACCCGGTGTAGTCTTTTGGCTGGATCCTTGCCGATGGTAGCAGACACGTACAGGTGTTGCGGCCGTCCTCTGTTCGCTCCTCCGTGAGCCGCTGCCCTCCTGTCCATTCCTCAGCTGACGGGGCGCTGTTGGTCAGATGTATCCCAGATGTGGCTGTGATCGCCCGCCCTCCAACACCGACTGAGGGTGCGCGTCCGTTCTATCAGGCAGAAAACCTGCTGCCTCCGTTGCTAAAGGTGGACAGTCTTCTTCGAGCATTTCCTACTCCAGACAGCCCTCCCCCCCCCCCCCCCCTTCTCGCTGCTGTTACACTAAGAGAGCTTGGACTGCACCATGCGCGCCTCCTAGCGGTGGACGCTCTCGGGATAAAATCTATGCAATTCAGGAGCGTGGCGCCAGTTATCGATTCTCGCAGTAAAGTACTGTTTGGACGCATTTGGTAATTACGTCGCCGTAGTTCTCGATACCCCAATTACCCCACGCAAGTCGGAAGACACAAATGCCTCACTAATCTCTAGCATACATGTTGGTGCCTGTGCACCCTCATCGGAGTCGCGTTACGTTACACACATGCTGCAGCACTCCCCTCTGACGGAGACTGTTTATCACCCCTTATATTTGTAAGAATTGCATCAAAAGCTTTACTATAGCTTCTGAGATTAACCGTAACATATAGCCAGAATGATGCGGCGGTGACTTGTACGACTTTTCTCCGCAACGCTTAAACATAAAATAACGATGTTTCTGCAATTACACTGTGCTGTAAGTCCCGTAATAATCACAATACCGTGGACGTCATCATTTTGTATGGCCTTTTCTAGCTGAGTTCTTTGTTGGCCAGCTCATACGAATGAAGTCAGCATTCACTCCTAAAAACTCCTACACCCTCCCATCACGGCTTCGTTTACCGAGCGAGGTGACGCAGTGGTTAGCACACTGCATTCGGGAGGACGACGGTTCAATCCCGTCTCCGGCCATCCTGATTTAGGTTTTCCGTGATTTCCCTAAATCGCTTCAGGCAATTGCCGGGATGGTTCCTTTGAAAGGGCACGGCCGATTTCCTTCCACATCCTTCCCTCACCCTAGCTTGCGCTCCGTCTCTAATGACCTCGTTGTCGACGGGACGTTAAACACTAAGATCCTCCTCCTCCTCCTCCCATCAGATTCCGAAGGAAGGGAGATTAGAGTTTAACGTGCCGTCGACAACGAGATCATTAGAGACGGGGCGCAGACTCGGATTAGGGGGAGACGAGGAGGAAATCGGCCGTGCTGCTTCAAAGGAACCATCTCGGCATTTCCCTCAAGCGAATTATGGAATTACTGAAAGCCTAACACTGGATAGTCAGACGTCAAATTCCGAGTGGCGCTCGGTCAAAGGGGTGGCACATCATTTCGCAAAGTCTCTAAGTCTTCCAACGGAGTTGTTCATGGAATTTCGCCAGTTTGAAGTCATTTTCTTCAACATCTCGTTTTATCCAAATCAAGATCATATTTGTTTGCTAAATTTCTGTTTCCAAATTCGGAATCTCTAGCTCGTGAAGCTGGGAAGAACTTTTATTCCCTCATGTGATGTTGGGGCAAACTCACCAAATCTACATAGCGCTCGGTTGACATGGCTCACTGAAGCGTGACCACTATGAGTGTTATCATGAGAAATGTAAAACAGAAATAAACCGATGCTATTAAAAACGTAGGAGCATACTTTTACAAAAATATTTTAGTTATTAGTAATTACATACTAAATCAAGTGGAAACAAGTCCAAAAACATGTAAACATCCTTACTACAGTTCTATGGCAATTGAAAATGTTGTGAAGATATTATCTCTACTGTTTGACTTGTAGTCGGAAACCAAGTAGCCAGTAGGATTATTTGAAACTGTTATCTGAAGGACGATTCTTAAAAAATCGTAGTATTTGAATTAACGTATGTACAATTTTTTTTGGTTGTTACATTCCTCTTTTTATCTTACATTTGTTTGAGAAACATGTCACCTGACAGTTTAAATGTTATTTTTAAAATTGAAGTACTGAATTTTACTTCCACATGAATCTCAGCTTTTTCTAATTTTTTGGAGAAATGTAGTTCTGTTAATGTTGATGAATTATGTTTATACTTTAATGATTTAAATTCTTTTTTAATATCATCTATTCAGTATTTAATGTAATCTATTCAGTAAGTAAAAAGAATTATACAATTAAATAATAAATGTTAAATGGTGCGTTATACGCTTTTAAACAAAATTGTTCTACAATGCAATTGCTCTGGGAATGTTAATGAATTTTGTTTAATACATTAGTGATTTCAATGCTTTTTTATCTCATCTATTCAACAAATCAAAAGCATTAAACAATTGAATAATAAACGTTAAATGGTACGTTATGCGGTTTTAAACGAAGGTTGCTCCAAAATGCAATTTTGAAGGGTTAATTTTCACATAATTTCTCCTAGTAAGGCCTGCACCACATGTTCAGCCTAGGAATCTATAAACCGTAAATGTAGCGTTGCCTACATTAATTTATCCACACGACAGCCGAGCACGGTTCACAGCTAACCGTTGAGGAGCGAAGGGCCTTCTAACCGTTATGAGGATAGTTTAGGATGTAATAAGTTCAAGACAACCCGTCTAGGCTTCCACGCCCATTTAGTGACACATAGTCAGCACGGATTCAAAAAATATCGTTCTTGTGAAACAGAACTAGCTATTTATACTCATGAAGTAATGAGTGCTATAGACAGTGGATGTCAAATAGACCCCATATTTTTAGATTCCAGAAAGCTTTCGACGCCGTTCCTCACAAACGTCTTCTAACCAAACTGCGTGCCTATGGAATATCGCGTAAGTTGTGCGACTGGATTCGTGATTTCCTGTCAGAAAGGTCACAGTTGGTAGTAATAGACGGAAAGTCATCGGGTAAAACAAAAAGTTGATCTATATTAACGACATAGGAAACTATGAGTAGCACTCATAGATTGTTTGCAGATGATGCTGTCATTTACCGTCTTTGCAAAAACAGACATAATGTCTTTTGGGACAACAGCAATCAGTGAAATTATTATGTTACTTAAAAACCGTCTTGATTGCAAATATTTTTATTCATATGACCGGTTTCGGTTCATTCAGAACCATCTTCAGATCTGTAAAAATAATGATACTAATTTACTATTTCATGGAAGCAAATCTTTTTCATCCTATCTAATCAACACCAAATGTACCAGAGCGTACCTGATATTTCAGTTACAGGAGTAACCCGTCCAAATCCAGCAGTTTTCACATGCTACGTCACATAAAATTGGTTGGCAGAGTGCACGTCATTTATATTAATTATAACACTATTACCGACAGGTGGCGTCTGGTACATTTGTTACATTCCATTTGCACATATTATATTCAGTAGAACCTACGTGTACAGATCTCGTTATCAATGAGAGCTCTTGTCACCCACCGCAGTACAAATGGGCATATTTTACTTCGATGGTATACAGGCTACTAAGATTGCCACTAAGCCAACAGGAAGTAGAAAAGGAGTTAGGGGTTTTAAAACAAGTGGCCGTAGCGAACTGATATACGTGTAAGCAGGTGATGAATATTTATAGGAAGATAAAGAAGAGGCAAATGGAACAAATAAAAGGAAGTCAAGTAGCAGTTAAGAGGAACAACAAGAAAAAATATGTAGCTCTCACTTACAATGGAAGAATTACAGATAAAATTGAAAGATGCTTTCGTAAATCCGACGTTAAATTAGGGTTCCGAACAAATAACACGTTAAAATTGAAGCTCCGGCATAGAATATGTAATAGTAGGAATAAATTTCAGGATTCAGGTGTATATAAGATCAAATGTAATGACTGCTGTAAACAATATATAGGGCAGACTGGTAGGAACTTTGAAACCAGATTCAGGGAGCACACCTACTCTCAAAACAAAAGAGCTTTTGGGGCGCATATGGCTGCGACAAAGCACTCAGTCACGAACATTGAACACAATTTAGACATCCTGCATAGAGCCCATAAGGGACGGTTTCTTAACATTTTGGAAGAAATTGAAATATACACGCACAAAAATAAAGATCCGGATTTAATCCTCAACGAGCAAAGCGAATTCAATCATAACGCCTATTTTAGCATTTATGACGACCTACTAAGATGACAACTGTTGCGTGTGGAGATCCAGCCCAATGGATGAGAGATGGTGCGCGGTGGAGAAGCCGGAAGACGCGTGCAGTGCCTGGTGTCGTTGACGGGGCCCTCCTGTGCGGCCCTCTTGCCCGCGGCGATGGACATCAGACGACTGAGCGGACCGCGGCACAGCACCGAAATGGCGGGAGCTACGGAAGCAGACCGCAGAGGAAAACAAGTTCACACCATCACCATAGATATATAAATCGGCCTATGTTTTTTTTATAGATCATATAAAAATGATAATTTTACTGTGTTTTATTAATGCTGACAAGTACAGATTTTAACCTTGACATCTACATATTTTAATTAAGTATTTTTAATTAATAAAAAAAGATCTACTGAATATAATATGTGCAAATGGAATGTAACAAATGTACCAGACGCCACCTGTCGGTAATAGTGTTATAATTGATATAAATGACTTGCACTCTGCCAACCAATTTTATGTGACGTAGCATGTGAAAACTGCTGGATTTGGACGGGTTACTCCTGTAACTGAAATATCAGGTACGCTCTGGTACATTTGATGTTGATTAGATAGGATGAAAAAGATTTGCTTCCATGAAATAGTAAATTAGTATCATTATTTTTACAGATCTGAAGATGGTTCTGAATGAACCGAAACCGGTCATATGAATAAAAATATTTGCAATCAAGACGGTTTTTAATTAACATCATTTACCGTCTTGTTAATTCATCAGATGAACAAAACGAATTGCAAAATGATTTAGATACAATATCTGTATGGTGCGAAAAGTGGCAATTGACCGTGAATAAAGGCAAGTGTGAAGTTATTCACATGAATACTAAAAGAAATCCGCTGAATTTCTATTACGTCGTAAGTCACACAAATCTGAAGGTTGTAAATTCAACTAGATAATTAGAGATTACAAATAACATAAATTGGAACGATCACATAGATAATGTTGTGGGTAGAGCAAACCTAAGACTGCGTTTCATTGGCAGAAGACTTTTAAGGTACAACAGGTCTTCTAAAGAGACTGCTTACACCACGCCTGTCCCCCCTATTCTGCAGTATTGCTGTGCGGTGTGGGGTCCGCATCAGGTGGGACTGACGGATGACATCGAAGAAGGGCAACTCGTTTTGTATTATCGCGAAGTAGGAGAGATAGTGTCACAGATATGATACGTGAATTGGAGTGGCATTCATTAAAACAAAGGTGTTTTCGTTGCGACGGGATCTTTTCATGAAATTTCAGCCACCAGTTTTCTCTTTCGATTGCGAAAACATACTGTTTGAACCTACCTACATAGGGAGAAATGATCATCACGTTAAAATAAGAGAAATCAGGGCTCGTACAGGAAACTTTACCTGCTCGTTTTTCCCGCAAGCCGTTCGAGAATAGAGCGGTAGAGAGACCGCCTGAAAGTGGTCCATTGAATTCTCTTCCGGACACTTTATTGTGAATAGCAGAGTAATTACGTACATGTAGATGTAGACACGTGGCCCGGTCGAATGGGCCACCCTTCTTTGCATTTCTCCAACAAGCAACTCAAAAATGGTTCAAATGGCTCTGAGCACTATGGGACTTAACATCTATGGTCATCAGTCACCTAGAACTTAGAACTACTTAAACCTAACTAACCTAAGGACGACACACAACGACCAGCCATCACGAGGCAGAGAAAATCCCTGACCCCGCCGGGAATCGAACCCGGGAACCCGGGCGCGGGAAGCGAGAACGCTACAGCACGACCACGAGATGCGGGCAACAAGCAGCTCCTCAACACCTCTGTCCAATAGTAAAAGCAAGTGCCCAATAGAGAGTTAGCAGTCAAGAAGTAGAGTGGCACAGGTAATATCATTTCGTACAGCCATCTCTCCACTGGATTCTTGATATAGGACTTTCCCATTGTGTTTCAGAATAGTGACGCTGCATGTGATGGATGATATAAGTAGGGAAGTATTTAGGGAAAACCATCATCAGTATAGATTCGTTTCATCACCCTGTGGACGAACGTGGCAAAGACCTTCGGAACAGTATGTATATAGTTGTAGTAGTGTTACAAAATGATGTAGCGTAAGACACAAAAAACTTCAGTTCAAAACAAGGAACATAAAAAACCAGTTATAAAACTGAAGTCTACTCTATAAGGTGTAACGGATGTAAGTGCAGATACTTTTATATGTGGTAACTCTGTATTGGTTGCTTCTTTTCTGTCTTGAACAGTCTTCCCACAAACACGTCAGGACGTTTACGATCTGATGTTTTCTGCATAGCTGTACATGAGCTGCCAGGTGACCGATGGCTGTCAGTATAGATTCAACGTTTTGCGTCCACGGGTCTACACTTCAACACTTGACCTGCCACCCAGGGGAAAGTAAGCATTAATGACTTAATGACTTGCTCTTGCCACAGGTACTCATAGTTACTAACCAACTTAAAAACATATTAATCGTATTAGCTATAATTATTGGTCTGTAAATGACGTAAATACTGATGTAGTGTTGCTCAGTACGCCGTCCTCAGTCAACAATAGCAATATTTGCAGTTACCCGTTACACGCTATTTTTCTCTACATGATAAACCACATTTTTCAGACATTTATAATGGCCACGTTGTAGACGGTAGCCGTCACTCCATCAAGCCAGGTGTCCACAGCATGCATTCTTCATTTCAGCTTCACTCCCAAAATGTTTCCCACCCAGAAATTCTTTCAGCGTCATGAAAAAGAGAAAAATCACAAATAGTCAGGTCTGGGCTACAAGTAGAATGATCAATAATTTCCTATCTACATTGATACAGCTAGCTTGTGTTTTCAGCAGAAGTGTGAGGGCAGGTTGTCTTGGGAAGAGGAAGCAAATTAACGCAAGAAAACATTCCACGCCTACGATTCTGGATCACTCACTACCTAATACCTATCTAGTTGGATTGAAGTATCTTTGAAATAAAATCCATCAACAGAAATTTCAATCATGAGTTTGTAGGGTTTGTCTCAATTATTGCCGTTTTTTGAGTGATGAGGGATGATCCTATTCGAGTCATTCACGATCGGTGCTCAAGTGGGACACATTCATATGTGACACTGCGTTGAACATGTCAGTGATATGGTCATTCTCTGAGTTTTCTGTTCGTCACTCGATTGCTGGGGATCCTATCGTGCACAAACATTGCTATAGTCAAGACTCTCAGTTTTATCAAGCAGAGAATTGGAGATATTTAGGAATTAAATGTCTGTGTAAGTCAGTACACAAGTTGGACTGACGATAAGTGCGGATTTATTTTCGACTACACGCACACAGTTTCCTCATCACTACACTGGTCTGCCTGTATTGTTCCATGAAACACTTATAATGGCACTACCACCAACACAGTCGTCGAATGGATTCATACGGCACATGGACGACAATAAGCGACTGCATCGAACAGTGTAGTTGGAGCAACTCTTGAAACGAGATGATGTAGGGCGAATAGGCTGGCCTGCAAGTTCCACCAACTTAAATCACATTGAGCAGGTTTGGATCCTTTGGGGGGGAGGGGGGGGGACGCAGCGCAACACGTCAACATGCACCAGCGGCCACCCAGCAGCTGTCAGCCGCAACAAGAATTTCTTACCAGACTTGTGCACAGTATCGGGGAACGTTACAGAGCATGTATTGTCGTCCATCGTGATCACACACGCTATTATCTTCCAGGTCCCGCCCACGGTAACTTCAGTGTCTTTATTGTCTTTGAATAAAAGCGTAATTTCTGTTTGTCTCATTCCAAAGATTATAAAACGTACCTAGAGGAGATATAGATTCTGGTCATAATTTAGTTGTTAGGAAAAGTAGACTAACTAAGAGAATCTTCCAAAAGGAGTAGGCTGCTGAAGTACTGTGGAATGATGAAGTACATTAGAGATTCTGCAAGGCTGTAGATGCTGTGTTACTGAAGATTGTATTTCTATCAGGCTCAATGAAAAGTTTTTTTTAACAAGAAATCAGAATTGGAAATCTTTTAATAATCATTTTGTAAGTGTTGTAGAGAAAATAGGATTCATCAGAAATGCAAGGCAGTTTGTGGAAGAGGCAATACGTATGCAATTTGATAAAACTGAAATTAGGAAAATAATAAATTCTCTCAAAAGTAAAAGTTCAGATGGAATTGATGGCGTTCCCAACAGAGTACTAAAACGTTGTTCGCAACAAATAAGTAGGTTCTCAGCCACATACGTGGTAGGTCACTGAAACAGGGCATTTTTTCAGATAGACTGAAATACGCCATTGTTAAACTATTGCATAAAACAGTGGATGGGTTTGATACTAACAACTACAACCCTGTCTCACTTCTGACAGCTTTATCCAAAATTCATGAAAAAGTAATGTATTCAAGAGTAGCATCACGTATTTGTGAAAGTGAAGTAGTAACATAATGTCAATTTAGTTTTCAGAAAGACTTTTCAACAGAAAATGCCATGTATGCTGTCACTGATCAAATATTAAAGGTATTGAATAACCAAACATCACCCACTGGGATATTTATGTGATCTCTCGAAGGCTTTTGATTGTGTGAATCATGAAACTCTTCTAGATAAGCTTACGTATTGTGGTATGAGTGGGACAGTACACAAATGATTTAATTCATATTTAAGTCGAAGAATGCTGAAGGTTGAAATTAATAGTACAGATAGTCTGCAAAAATCATCAGAGTCCTCCAACTAAGGAGGTATCAAGAATGATGTCCACAGGGTTTAGTGCTGAGTCCTTTTTGTTCTTAATATAGATCAATGACTTGCTGCTCTATATTCATGAAGATGCAAAGCTAGCTCTTTTTGCTGATGATACAAGTATGGTAATCACACACTGAAAACAAGACTCAGCTGAGGAAATTGTAAATAACATCTTTCAGAAAATTATTAAGTGGTTCTCTGCAAATTGACTCTCACTAAATTTTGAGAAAACTCGGTATATACAGTTCTATACAGTAAATGGCATAAAACCATTGATATAGACTATGAACAGAAGTCTGTTGCTAAGACAGAATACTCAAAAATTCTGGATGTGTGCGTTGGTGAAAAACTGAATTGGAAGAAACACACTGATGATCTGCTGAAATGGATAGGTTCTGCTACTTATTCTATTAGGGTTACTACAAATTTTGGTGATAAAGTAAATCATTAAATTAACCTACTATGTCTATTTTCAATCTCTGCTTTCATATGACTTCATATTTTGGGTTAGTTCAAAATTAAAAGAAAAAGTATTCATTGCACAATAGCATGTAACCAGAATCCTAGTTGGAACCTGCCTAAGATCACCTTGCAGACATTTATTTAAGGAACTCAGCATATTCACAGTACCTTCACAATACATATAATCATTTATGAAATTTGTTATTAATAACCGAACCCAATCCAAAAAGAACAGCAAAGTGCACAGCTACAACGCTAGAAGAAAGGATGATCTTCACTCTTTTGGGTTAAATCTGAGTTTGGCACAGAAAGGGGTGAATTATACTGCCACAAAAATCTTTGGTCATTGGCCAAATAGCATTAAAAGTCTGACAAATAGGCGACCAACTTTTAAAAACAAATCAAAAGAATTTCTGAATGACAACTCCTTCAATTCAATGGATGGATTTTTAGCGATGACGTAACTGTAAAAAAACAGATATTCATTATTTTGGGTAAAGAAAACTTATGTTAAAGTGACACGTTCAACATCACTCTGAAATGCCATATTCATGATTCTATGGAACAAGTACTAATGTATGTAATACCACAACAGGCAGTTCAGTTGAAGGAGAATGCCATCTTTATAAACAATTATCAAGGAAAATGAGACAAATATAGGTACAATGAAGATAGCTGCGAAGATACCTAGGGTAACGCAAGAAATGCTTCAACTAATCGACGAATGAAGAAAGTAGAAAAATGGTCAGGAAAATACGATAAAACAACGGTATAACTCACTTAACAACGAAATAAATAGGAAACTCAGGGAAGCTGAAGCGAAATGGCTGCTGGAAAAATGTGACTAACAAGAGAAAGGAATCGTTGTTCGAAAGACAGGTTCAACATATAGAAAACTCAAAACAACTTTTGACGAAATTAAAATCAGACGCGTCACAATATGAGTGCAGAAGGATTCCACTATTAAAAGTAGAAATCAGAGTTCTACGATGAGTAAGAAGTGTCAGCTGTTAGAGTTTAACAAAGCTTTGGAAGACTTACGATCAAATGAGGCGGCTGTCATAGACAACATTCATTCATAGTTTCTGAAATCATTGGAGGGAGTGGCAACTCCTTTTCTTTTCAAGCTAGTGTGTGCAATCCGTGTGATTAAGAGATATATCACAAGGAAAGATAGGGGCATCAGAGAAGCAGTTCCGTCTTTCATTTGAATAATTGAAGCAAGACAAGTAAATCGAGAAACATTCATAGGATCTGTTGTCCTAGAAATGTAAACTGGTGAAAGATTTTCGAAATTCTAAGGTAAACAGGTTCATGTCATACGGAAAGGCGCTGAGAACAAAATGTACAATAATCAAGAGGGAAACAAGATCGAAAAACCAAGAACGAAGCGTTCCGATTAAAAAGGTATAATACAGCTATGCAGTCATTTGCACCTATAGTTCTATCTATTCATCGAAGATGCAATGATGGAAGCAAAAGAAACATTCAAGAGTCGGTTTAAGGACCCCAGAGATAAAATTAGCTAATAACATTGCTGTTCTCAGTACAAGCGAAGAAAAATTACAAGCTCTTTTGAATGGAATGTACAATCTAACCAGTAGCGAATATGGATTGAGAGTAAACGGAGAAAAGATGAAATGAAGAGTCACAGAAATGAAAATAGCGAGGTGCTTGTCAAAATTAATTACCATGAAGTAAACGATTTTGCTACATAGGAAGCAAAATCATACGTAACGGATGAAGCAAGCAGGACATAAAAAATAGACTACCATAGGCGAAGAGGGCACTTGCGATCAAAAGAAAAGAAGTCTACTATTTTTGACCTGTCAACATTGCAGCCCAGTCAGCAATCGTGATGATCTAGTATATCAGAAACTATCAGCCTCGATTGTGGTAATGAAAATGGGTTTCAGCCCAAATAATTGAGCCTTCTTCAGAAGATAAACCTGAATCTATAATTTGTCTAAGAGGGCATGGTCTAGAAATAAAACTAAAACAGCCTGAATAGGCGTAGTTACATGTTTTCACGTGAGCTACCAAGGCCCACCGCACGGCGTCCATGGAGACGAGGCGCACGCCAGAGCTTAAGTTAAGTCTTGGTGTTGACTTAGTACTTATGTACCGCATTTTTAAAATGTGGCTACGCCTATTCAGGCTGTTTTAGTTTTATTGATAGACCATGCCCTCTTAGACGAATTATAGATTCAGGTGTATCTTCTGAAGAAGGCTCAATTATTTGGGCTGAAACCTAGGTAAAGGTTGGTTTCATTACCGCAATCGAGGGTGATAGTTTCTTATATAGAAGTCTACTATCATCAAACATTGGCATTAAATTGTGGAAGAAATTTCTGAGTTCCTACGTTTGGAGCACAGTATTGAATGAAAGTGAATCATGGACCGTGGGAAAACCAGAGCAGAAGAGAACCGAAGCGTTTGGGACTTGGTACTATAGAAGAATGTGGAAAATCAGGTCTGCTGAGACAAGAAATGAGGAGGTTATTCGTAGAATCCGCGAGGACAAGAACATATGAAGAAATTGAGAAAAGAAGGAACAGGATAACAAAACATGCCTTTAGATGTCAGGAAATATCAAGATCTGTAGCGGGTAAAACCTGTGGTGGAAAACAGGCTGGAGAATTGAATACGTTTGCTTCACTACTACTCTGACATGAAATTGTCAACGCGGGAGAAGAACTAGTGATAGAAACCGTCAGACCAGTCTGTCTTGATGAGCGAAAGAAGAAAATTTCTCATAACTGTTAATTTAGCATGCTCTACTGTTCTTATAACTTTGACTCTAGAGGTTTGGGACATTCTGTATAGAGGGTGAGGCAGCCAAGACAAGCCGACCCAAATATATCGAGAAGGTATGTGGCGACGTTTTGTAGAGCAAACAATCCGTTCCTAGCGCTTCTTCTGCTGACGGTGCGACAGCAATTTGGGCCGCCACAGAACAAAAATGTCGCTGTCATAATTTGGCAGCTATAAACGTTAAAAGTTAGATTTTTTTAAAGACATCATGTTTACACCGGTTACTGTTGAACTTTTTATTTCCACTATTGCAATTTCGGCCTTAGGCCATTATAAAGTGCAGATGCTTTGGCTTTAAGACACGTCAACTTTATACAGGCTGACACATTTCTATGTCATTGTCATTTGCTGTTATATACATTTGTAACGCTGCTAAGTGCTGCTAAGTGCTCGCACTGTTTAGCAGCGTCACGAATGTATGTAACAGCAAATGACAACGACATACAAACGTGTCAGCCTGTATAGAGTTGACATGGCTTAAAGCGAAAACATCTGCACTTGATAATGGCCTAAGGCCGAAATTGCGATAGTGGAAATAAAAAGTTCAACAGTCACTGGCGTAAACGAGATGTCTTTCAAAAAATTTCACGTGACTGTAAATCCCAGTTATGAAAAGTTAAAAGTTAGATACCTAGTTCGGTAAATGCGTCGCAAAATTAAACGAAAACCACAGCTTGCAAGTTTTTCTTGTTACAGAAGTACTTTGTGTGGTCTGTCTTAGCTATGACACCGCCTAAATTAACCAAGACTTTCTACAGAGCTTAGTGTAGGTTGCCTCGTGCCCCTATTGAAGTTCCAGATTATAGATTTTTAGTTACAAGTAGCGACTAATGACTGTGTACCTCCGCATGTAGAGTATCGTGTCTTACCCTATTCTTATAATCTCTTCGCGGAATAGAGGAAAGTAGCAGAAAAGTTTTATTTCTAATTCCGGCTCTATAGATTATACAGGTAAAATAATTTGAGGTCGAATGCCTCATTTTTCATTCGAACAGTTTTAATATTAATGTTATTTCATACAAGATGACTCTGGTAAACTTTGCGGTTGATGTTTAATTATCGTTTGTTGACCGCAACACAAAATAAATGGTTTGGGAAAGCGTTTATTTTATCATAATTTCCGGCTGCCACAAAACATGCACGCACATATCGTGCTTATCTCTTCTTTCGAGTATCCCATATGAAGACTTCCTGTTTTTATCGACTACTCACGGCTTTCAGCATGTGACGTACAAGCAATATTTAGAAAACCTTTGCCTGGAAATCAAGACTTTAAAGCTACATCTGTACTCCACTATGTCTCACAGGTCTTTGACTAGCACTTTCATTGCCCTCTTTTTCACTCGTGAGCGGAAAGCAATAAGCCATAGTCACTAAGCGCTATAGTATATGCGTTTGGACATGGAGTTAAGTTACCCAAATATGATAACATACTGGGTGGAAAGAGAAAAAGCTAATTATGCCAGTCTTTTCATTTTCACATCACTCGTGTCTGGTAGCACCTGACTTTTAAAAGAATAATTGTTTAGGCCTTTGAGTAGTTCTGTGCTACCGTCTCCTCAAATGAATGTAAGAGGGAGAGTAAAAAAAGTTATCCATACTTTCGACATAATACACCTTTAAAACTCTTTCTTCACATGCACACTTACTGTTGGTACCACTGTAGTCATGTACTCACAGCTCACCTCTGGCCACCTCAGTTTGTTTCTGTCCTTAACAGGTTAAACATGTCCATTCTGCTAGGAGTTTGTACAAAGGAGGAACAACGAGCAGTGATTCGGTTTCTTTGGTAGTGTAACACTCCAAGACAATATCCCGGCAGACGCTCTAAAAATTCGTCCAAGTTCTTCCGCGATAGCTTCCAGAAGCCAAACCACCCGTGTCAATGACCAGTGGGCTGCCAACTAGGGAAAATTCTGAGAGAGTTACGGCAAACACGGAAGCTATCCCAGCACAGGGTAACAACCGAGCGCCCAAATTGGCGAAGTGAAGCATAATGACATAATTGGAAGCTGAGATATGATATAGGAGTCTGGCCACAGACTCTAGCAGTCGCCAGGAGAGAACCGGGCAATATGTGGTGAGGACCTAGTTACACTCGAGAGCATCAAGAAAACATACATCTACATCTACATTTATACTCTGCAAGCCACCCAACGGTGTGTGGCGGAGGGCACACACTTCCCTGTGGCACGACAGAGGTTACTTTAACGTCTGTAGACGTCTCTCCATTGAGAACATGGTGTGTTCTGTTTGTTGAAAACTTTTCAGTCCAGCAACACAGCTGGTCTGATATTCCGTATGCTCTTACTTTGTTTATCAGGCGACAGTGCGGAACTGTATCGAACGCCTTCCGGAAGTCAAGGAAAGTGGCATCTACCTGGAAGCCTGTATCTAATATTTTCTGGGTCTCATGAACAAATAAAGCGAGTTTGATCTCACACGAACGCTGTTTCCGGATTCCATGTTGATTCCTACAGAGTAGATTCTGGGTTTCCGGAAATGACATGATACGCGAGCAAAAACATGTTCTAAAATTCTACAACAGATCGATGTCAGAGATATAGGCCTATAGTTTTGCTCATCTGCTCGACGACCCTTCTTGAAAACTGGCGATAACAGTTATTACGCAGTAAGACAGGATTGTCCTCCAAAGAGCAGCGCCATAGATGGGCCGGCAGTACTGTATCCTGTCAGTAGCGGAAGGTCGGCACGCGCTCGGCTTGTAGTACCACCAGCACAGCAAAGCGTCGGGTGGTGGCTGTTATGTTACAGATTGGCCGTCGACCCGTGAACTCCGGCGGCCCCTAGCTCTCTGTAGCGATTTCCAGGGTGACGTCGAAGATGTGAACTCAGGAGTCAGGCCCCAGCTGCTCCTGTAGAACTCACTGGTTCGCTGGGGTCGGCTCTCAGGTCCCATTTAGGAGAAAGGAGCCTGCAGCATCGGTGTCAATCCCAGGAATGTGAGCGAGCAGCAGCAGTTTCCTTCTGCCCCCTTTTCGAAGGCAGATGCCGGACAGAGTCCACGTCAGTCACGCTGGTCAAGCCTACAGCAGACCTGCAGGGGGTCAGCGGCCTCCACGGTCCATCAGGACAGCCTTGGTGGCTGGCAGTGCAGCTGACAGCAGCAGAGTCCTTCCAGTCAAACCCGTGTTTCCATAGACACCTGGGTGCGCCGACGGTCGATCTGTGTAGCCTCCTGGATATCGGCAACTGCCACACGCACTGAGACACTGTGCCGTCAGGAAGCAGCACTCAACAAATCAGACACTTCTTAAGAACGGTGGGATAGTTATGGCGGCGCTTCTAGTGCGTTCTGCGTCCGTGGGGATGGCTCTGACATCAAGCACCCTGGTTTCCCTCGCTGTCAGCTCTCCGAGTGACTCCAGACTTTCGCACCTTCAGCTGCAGCTGGTTTGGCACCTGAATGCTTATTTCTGAGTTTTACCTAGCCTTCCCTACGACACTCTGCTTTTTCACTATTATGACGCTATCTCTCGGCTACCATGGTGTCATTATGCTCAGCTTGCAGACTCGGACGCTCGGTCTCTCCCCCCGTGTCTGCAGCACCTCACTCAGCATTTCTGCTTGTCATTGACATGGGCGGTTCGGCTTCCGGGTGCTGCGAAGGTAGGATTTGGACAAATTTTTAGAGTGCACCGGGGATGCTGTTTTGGGGCGTAGCAGTAGGGAGAGATTGTTTTAGCGGATAGTTTTTTGAGATAAGCCATTCACGATGAATTCGGCTTCCAGAGCTTACTAAAGAATTCCTGGTCAAATATTTTGGCATCTGTCGATTACTCGGCCGTTTCAACGGGGAAAGCTACTCATTTCAATCGGGATATTCACTGATGATGAAATATCGGTCTTTAATTTTTTATATTTAAATTTTTTTTCAGTTATCTGACTTATTTATACAGTCAGCCACGAAGTCCTCTCCTGTGTCAACCTCTTCCAGCCAGACAATTGCACTTGCACACGACGTCCTCAGTTATGTGTTGAATATTCCAGTCTCCGACTTTCCCTGCAATTTTTACTCTTCCCAGCTCCCTCAGCTGCCATTGAAGTAATCGCTTTGTGTATTAACACATATTCTATCATATTTCCCTTTTATAATCCAGGTTCCTCACATTTTCCTACCCCTTTCTGTGAGGAGTCTCCTCATTTCTTACCTCATTACTCCACTTAATTTTTTATGTCAACATATTTCTCATTCCTCCTCTTCCGTTTTCTCGCGGTCTTTAATTCAGTTCCATACAATGCCGTGCGCCAAAGGTCATTGTCAGGAATTTATTACGCAAGTAATTTGAGGTTAAGTTCGCCGCTACGAGCCAGAAACAAAACGCCAGAGCTATGAAGTGAAAAAGCTGCAGATAACCAAACGGCAAAAGAAAATGAAAAAAATACCTCTTCATTGGCGAGAAAGGTTACGCTTGCCAGATTTTGGGACTCAAATGAGTCTGTCAAAACGAATAGCCATCAACAAGGAGTCTTAGAGCGAATTGTTGGAAAACAACCTAAAGCCAGCGAACGACGAGAATTGTCGAAGTGTTGCTGCTGCATGACAACCCCAACCCGTACACGGCTCACCGCATCGTTGAAGCCTCAAAAAAGATTCATTTGAACTGTTCTCTACAGGCTGGGATTCTCTTCCGACTTTCATTTGTGGGTCTGCACACGGATCCTTGGCGAGTTCGTCTATTTTCCTTAGATGTGCAGAAGCAGGTAGTGGTGCAAAAGTTGCTCGCGACAAGCCTAAAAGCGTCTTCGCGGCAATCTTGTCGACCGCTGAATGAAGTGCATTCACAATGAAGGAGCATTTGTTGAAAAGTAATCCACATGTCGAACCAACATTTTTTAAGCACATTACTTTCAAAATATTCCGAGACTTCTTTTATTCCTGATGTATAAGTGAAGTCAGCGCACTAACCACTGTGGCAGCTTCAACTAACGACTGTAAACAACAGATGCCCATTCGTCCATTCACTTATGGGCGGGAAGTGTTAAATAGTGGACGTTAGACTGTAGTGTATCAATCTTGTTGTGTTAGAAATCGCAGTGAAGCAACATCTCTCAGCGACAACGTCCACATTCTGCGGCATGTTTTAATGTGTCTGCAAAGTTTGCCCGCACACTTTATGACTTCGGAACAGAAAGAACGACGCGTAGACGCCTGGTGCTAGTTGATTGAAATGCAAAAGCCGGCAGTGCTTTTCTGAAAAAAAGGAAAAAAAGCTGTAAAAAGACTTTGTGTTCTGATTATGAACCTGTAACAAATTGATAAACTGCAGAAATTAACATGAAATGCTCACGCTCTGACGACATAAATGACATTCAAGTCAGTCTGACGCGCGGGGTAAACAACATCCCACAGAAGGACTCCTATCACATTTTCAAATAATTGCATGAACGTTCTCTGCATTAGACTCAAGTGTGAATTTGGGGCCGGCCGGAGTGTCCGTGCGGTTCTAGGCGCTACAGTCTGGAACCGCGTGACCGCAGGTTCGAATCCTTCCTCGGGCATGGATGTGTGTGATGTCCTTGGGTTAGTAAGGTTTAAGTAGTTCTAAGGTCTAGGGGACTGATGACCTCAGTTGTTAAGTCCCGTAGTGGTCAGAGCCATTTGAACCATTTGTGAATTTGTGGGGCGAGAGGAAAGGGGGGGGAACAATTTAGAACACCTGAAGCAGTAAAACCACCAACTTATCGCTTCACTGCGCTGCTTTTGCTTAACGGTAAGGCAGAGTTTGAACAGGATCTTTTCTGCTGTCTGCCAGAGTTCTACACTGCCGGCTGATTTGCTTATCTCGATGGACGTCAGTCTAAACTTGAAGAAAGAAATGGCAATCAATCTGCGCTAGTTCAGGCATTACGTAGCCATTAGGCGTACCTTCCGCTATTCTTCCGCAAGATGCCGTCATTGTATGGTCATTATTTGATGTCTTGAAATCATAATTTTTTTCGAGTACTAGTAACTTTGGTGACTGCAACTCCATACTTAGCACATCAATCTGCTCAGCCTGTTGTTGTCTAACTCATTTGGGGTATTCACTTCAGAAAAAATATTCAGAAATCCAGATTTATTTTATGCCTTCTGTTTTCATGGCACCAAGATTTGTGGTACATACGTTAATATCGTGCCGAAACTGGTACCGTAACGAATACTAAATAAGAACAGACTGAAATACGCTGTTTTTTAGTTCTTGTTCTATATACGATTAGATTAGTCGCTGTTGTGTGTCCGTGATAGATCAAAAGAAATCAAGATTTGAACCGTCGTGTTCCAGACTGCGATCCCATTGCGTCACCTCGCTCGGTCAGTACGGAAGAAGAAGAGAACAACTTGTAAAGCCCCCAAACCGAATTGGATATACGACGTGATGTGTGGAAAATGCAAAGTGAACCTGAAAATTAATAAAGATAAAAGCTGCTTCTGTTCATTCCACATCCGACTTAAGTACACTAATGTGTACTGTGGGAACATATCGTAAGCTTTAGACAATTCGCTTCCTGTACTTCTTTTTGTTTCTAGGCTTTCGTTTAGTATTACGATACGTCTGCTTTCTTTAATTTATGTTTGGATATTGGTAAATGCCACCAAATACATGCAGTTTCTTAAATATGCAAAGTGATTAAGAAATTCGTTTTTAAAATAATAGAAGTGAAACATTTTTAAACGAGTCCCCTATATCCCACAACCAATCCTGCACATGAAAATAGTTATTAATGTCCATAAATAAAAAGTGCGGTATGGAGAATTAGCTTTCCTCTAATATTTTATTAACCGATTCTCGACACTTTTTCGACTCACGGGGTACATTGTCAAACAAAAAGTGTAAATAATTTTGGACTCCTTCTTATCATTAAGCTGTAATCACAAGTTTTCACCGAGCAGCCTCTTCTATTTGCTCGCCATAATATTTTCGACGTAAGCTGAGGCGCGTATAGCGTGTGTTTTGTAAGTTCAGATGAGAGCGCTGCCTTTGAACGTCACACAGCCCCTGTGGTGCGGTGACCCGCCCGACACTTGTCCAGGTGCGGGCCGCAAGTTGCCCCAGCAGACGGGACGGGCACGGCCGGCTAGCCCGCGGCGCGGCGCGCCTCCGCCGGCTATTAGATTATCCCGGCCGTCGCGTCGCCGGCATCGACCGGCGCGGCTTTGCTGGCTCGTAGCGCGGCTAACGACGCAAAACAACAGCCGGAGGGGCTGCCCTGCGCTCCAGCCGCAGTCGTACGCCTGCCGCTCCGCCTCACCTCTGCTCTCTGGCCACACTTCCACACGTGGCTGGAGACTACCTACATTGGTTGCCGTCGCTCTGCAGTAGCTGATTAACGCACCAGGCGCGAGCAGCTCTGCAAACGTCGAGCTGGGAAGTGCACCATCTGTGCACCATCTGTCTGGCCTTACATGCCCCCGCACAGACTGTGCGCCTGTCGACGTTACTGAAGTTCTGTGTAAGGCCGCCCGCAAGGGGGGGGGGGGGGGGGGGGAGAGCCATGAGCTGTGCCGCCCCTAGTCAGAAATCATTTAGTTCGCCTATATGTAAAAGGCCCTATATCTCCAGGTCGCGGATTTTAATGAGCTGACATATCTGGAAAATTATCATTCAACTGACCTAAAAAATTGAATGACATTAAAATTACATTATTGGTTGCAATTGGAGTTTGTTATTTTTCAACGACGCGTTTCGCCTTAATTAGGCATCTTCAGGTTATCTTAATTTGGTATTTCTTAGAAGAATCCTTTAGTCAGTGTAGCCAAAGGGCATCGTCGAATATATAAGGCCAACATCGCCTTTTGTTAAACACAGTAAACACTTCAAGTCCATCTAAGAAAAGTTTTTACTGAGTCTAACGAAAGCGATGTTGGCCTGATATATTCGACGATGCCCTTTGGCTACACTGACTAAAGGATTCTTCTAAGAAATACCAAATTAAGATAACCTGAAGATGCCTAATTAAGGCGAAACGCGTGGTTGAAAAATAACAAACTCCAATTGCAACCAAGACTGTTTTTAACCACTACTGTGAAGCACTTGTTCGCTGTATGCCACATATAGATTGGAAGAATTTCTATAAACAAATATATGTAAACTGCTAAAGTTCCCTCGAGCTTTCAGCCTTGTCACGTGGCATGTGAGAGAGTTTTACCAATATACACCTAAGAGCCAAGGAAACTGGTACACCTGCCTAATATCGTGTAGGAAAAAAAAATGGCTCTGAGCACTATGGGACTTAACATCTATGGTCATCAGTCCCCTAGAACTTAGAACTACATAAACCTAACTAACCTAAGGACAACACACAACACCCAGCCATCGCGAGGCAGAGAAAATCCCTGACCCCGCCGGGAATCGAACCCAGGAACCCGGGCGCGGGAAGCGAGAACGCTACCGCACGACCTCGAGATGCGGGCTATCGTGTAGGACCCACTCGAGTGCACAGAAGTGCCACAACATGATTTGGCATGGACTCGACTAATGGCTAAAATAGTGCTGGAGGGAAATGACACCGAGAATGCTGAAGGGCTGTCAATAAATCCGTAAGAGTAGGAGGGGGTGGAGATCTTTTCTGAACAGCACTGAGCCGTGGTAAAATTTGCTGTTTTGATGAGAGCGCCGCAGCGCATAGTGTAAAGCAGTCGCCCTCCGTTTCTGGCGGTGAGACCGCTGTGGCAATCGCAGCTTTGGTGTCTCCCTCTGGTGGGAAAGGGGAAAGGTAGCCTGTTCACGTGGCGCGATAAGCTCGCCAGTGGGGCAGTCTAGGCGAGTCGGTCAGTCTGTCAGTCTGAGTTGGGAAGTCTGATTAGTTGGGCAGTCCGAGTGAGGCTGGCTCAGTCTCGCGTCACCAGTTGCTGGTCTGTCTCTCGTTGGATATGTACGGCAGTTAGTGTCTGTCCGTCGTCCGGAGTGCTGGTAAGTGGTAGGTCGCCAGTCTGCTCGAGTTTGTTTAGGCAATGGGCATTGGCGGTCGGATCGATCGGTTGGTCGGTCGCGCACTGGGACACAAGACGACTTGTCCGTCCTGAGCATCGGCGCATGTGAGTTCGCCACGTCAGTCCAGTGGGCCGCGCCGTGTAGCAAGGGGAGTGGCTTCGCGGCCGACACGAGAGCAATAGGGGTCAACCCACGACATCGGTCTGGCCGGGGCGAGCTGCGGCGCCGTGAGACGGGAGATCGGCGCGCCTTCCTGTGTCCGCTGAAGCGGCTGGCAGCGGACGGTTCGCGAGAGCGTTTTGGGGGTGCTGCGCCAGGTCTTCACACAGATCAAAGTTATTAGAAGCTGATTGATTAGTGATATGTTCTTTCAGTTACTTCTTAAAATTCTACGTGTTTTGTTGGTCAGTCTCTCGTCCCAAGCTTGCTCGTTTGTCTCTCGTTCGCATTCGTTAGGCAGTTAGTGTTGGTCTGTCTGTATGTCGGTCTGCCATACGTTAATAGCTACCTCTGTCATGTATGTCGGATTCGGTGTTAAGGAATTTATAGAATTAAGTTAAAGGTCGAATCCATGAAATATGTTTTTTATCTTGCCTATCATCTTGCAAGGATGTAAAAGTGTAATGTAGAGCAGGTTGTATATCTTATGTTTTATATAAATCCTCATTTTAGTTTATAAAGTGGCCACCCTTCCACCGTAAGAGCCCTTTTAAAAACAACTTACACTTCTGGTGGAAAATAAGTTCTTGGTGTGAGTGTTTGTACCATTTTCATCCCTCTTATGGGGTGCATAGTTAATGTGTTAGTGTGAGTTGTTAAAAATTTTAGTTTAAAGTAATCTGGTGTGTTGAAGATTTGCACCAGCGTAGTTTTTCAGAGGTCGTTGTGAGCGGTCGTGACTACGGCCTTGTTGAAAGAGAGCAGAAGCTTCTCAGCCCAAAGGCGCCTACTGCAACAAATTTTTTGTTTGTTCTGCCTCTTAAAATTATAAGCAGAAAGGCACCCTCGAAATATCAAATTACAATTATTCTAACTGTTTTGAAAAAGCCTTTAGGAATAAAATTCATATTTGTTAAATTGTAACTAGATATTTCGAGGGTGCTTTTCTGCTTATAAAATTTAAATCTGTTTTTGAAAAGGCTTTTATGAATAAAATTTCCATTGGTTGAAATTTAATTTGTTTCCATCAGTTACTCCTTGGCAACTACTTCCACGCTCACATAGTGTGTTAATGTACTTGATGAATCGCTAGTAAATAAAGTAAATTCCTTAAGAAAAGATTTTGAAAGTAAATACCACAGGTCAAGCACATTGCAAGGTATCCCAGATATGCTCAGTAATGTTCATGTGTGGGGAACTTGGTGGTTAGTGGAAGTGTTTAAACTCAGAAGAGTGTTCCTGGAGCCACTCTGTAGTAATTCTGCGTATGTGGGGTGTCGCTGTCCTGCTGGAATTGCCCAAGTCCGTCGAAATGCACAATGGAAATGAACTGATACAGGTGATCAGACAGGATGCTTACATATGTGTTGTGAGGTGCGTAAATGGACAAACATCTGAACTGTCTTCTCAAGCCCAGGGTGTTAAACAGATAGATATTTTATATAAATATGAACCTGGTCCTGTAAGGCACCTAACATTAGGTGCGGATCATAAAAAAAAAAAAAAATGGAAATGCTGCTGTCATGTAGCTAGAATGCATGAATTAACAAAAGTGAAAATTTTAGATCTATTCTATAAAGACAAAACAGTTATTCACTTTTTCATTCTTTATATAATTTATCAAGTGTGCTTTCAGGGGTGAAGTGGTACACAATAATCATGTTCAACACAATGTTTAACTCTTCGACATTGAATTCTCCATTATTAAAATCGTTATCTCTACATATGAAAAATTTTATCATAAAAAGTATTATTAAAATCTTCAGCAGCTAACTTATGTCTATGACGGTGTAGCTGGCCAATGCACTGAATTGGTGGAGAATAATTTTACTTTTTAAACGAATGAAAAACTCTCATGTACTCAATGTGAGGGCAGGTTAATGTCTTAGATTTTGATATTCAGTGGTCAAAGAGAACACAAGCTGGAGTGAGCAGAATCTTGACACAACATTTACTGTGGCCTAATGCGCGATGGTACTTAACCAAGCAGGATCTGCAACGGCGTTGTCTCTGTGCTGGATTTGAAACACTAATTCCCTACTCTGGCCTTAACTGAATTCACTCAGTCTCAATTTTCCTGTGTTCCATAGAACGTTAATTTTTCCCTAGTCGAAATAATGGCTGTTGCACACACCCTAAGGGTTGGAGTGACATGCACAATTTCTTTGCCTGGAGAAGTTCCTGAAGGAATAATTAACTACCTCTTTGCTATCTGTCGCCACAATACGTGAAGCATATCATCCAGACTTTGCAGAAGCGAAGCCCTCATACTCTCACTATTTTCCACGCACTTGTGTATTCCTCCGTGAGATGAGAGAGAGATCTAGAAATTTTAGTTCTCGGAATGCTTTTATATTATGGGGATCTCCCCACCATGTCACATCTCCATTACCCAATATGACTTCAGCCAATCACCGTCTTGCTAGAGGTGAAATTTTACTTTTCTTTTGGGGTCGCTGCATAGCCCTGTTAAAGCCATCCAGCAACTTACCCTCGGTCCCGGCCATATTTCAGTTAAAAGGTATAATGTATTGTTCTGGACTTATCCCTTTCTGCGCTGAAGCTAACCGTTCTCTTGTTAAGTGCGGTTTTCCAATGCCATTAACCACCTACTCGTTTCATCTCCAAAATGTGTATTTAGATTTGTCAGGGATCCTAAATTAATCCAACTGCACACACCCACACCATTACAGAGCCTCCACCAGCTTGAACAGTCCCCTGCTGACATGCAGGTTCCATGGATTCGATGAGGTTGTGTCCATACCTGTACATATCCACCCATTCGATCCAATTTGAAAGGCGACTCATCCAACCAGGAAACATGTTTCCAGTCATTAACAGTCTAATGTCGGTGTTGTCGGGCCCAGGGGAGGCGTAAAACTTTGTGTCACGTAGTCATCAAGGATACATGAGTGGGCCTTCATTTCTGAAAGCCCATATCTATGATGTTTCATTGAATGATGTGTATGCTGACACTTGTTGATGAACCAGTACTGAAATCAGGAGTAGTATGCGAAATTGTTGCACTTCTGTCACGTTGAACGATCCTCTTTAGTCATCGTTGGTCCTGTTCTTGCAAGACTTTTTTCCAGCAGCAGTGATGTTGGCAATTTGATGTTTTAATAGATTCCTGATATTCACAGTGCACTAGTGAAATTGTCATACGGGAAAATCCCCACTTCATCGCTACCCCACAGATGCTACTTCCCATCGCTTGTGCGCTGACTATAACACCAAGTTCACACTACTTAAATCTTGATAACCTGCGATTGTAGCAGCAGTAACTGATCTAACAACTGCTCCAGACATTTTTGTCTTATACAGGCATTGTCGACTGCTGCACCTTATTCTTCCAGTTAACATATCTCTGAATTTGAATACGCATGCCTATACCAGTTTCTTTGTCTCTTCAGTGTATATCGCCATGGAATGATGCATTTGTGTAGTCAGGGCGTAACGGGTATAAGAGCAGATGTTTTTGTATGTGGTACCTTGATTTTAGTAGTGTATCCATCTTCAGCAACTGTAGGCATACATAATGAAATAATAAGCTACCAACTGCTTATTATTTCATCATACGTGGAAACTTAATTTTCGTATGTACAGACATCGGTGTGTTTGCTGTTTTTTCTGTCTCAAACAGTCTTCTACATCTACATCTACATGATTAATCTGCAATTCACATTTAAGTGCTTGGCAGGGGTTCATCGAACCACAATCATACTGTCTCTCTACTATTCCACTCCCAAACAGCGCGCGAGAAAAACGAACACCTAAACCTTTCTGTTAGAGCTCTGATTTCTCTTATTTTATTTTGATGATCATTGCTACCTATGTAGGTTGGGCTCAACAAAACATTTTCGCATTCGGAAGAGAAAGTTGGTGACTGAAATTTCGTAAATAGATTTCGCCGGGACGAAATACGTCTTTGCTTTAATGACTTCCATCCCAACTCGCGTATCATATCTCCCACACTCTCTCCCCTATTACGTGATAATACAAAACGAGCTGCCTTTTTTGCACCCTTTCGATGTCCTCCGTCAATCCCACATGGCAAGGATTCCACACTGCGTAGCAATATTCTAACAGAGGATGAACAAGTGTAGTGTAAGCTGTCTCTTTAGTGGACTTGTTGCGTCTTCTAAGTGTCCTGCCAATGAAACGCAACCTTTGGCTCGCCTTCCCCACAATATTATCTATGTGGTCTTTCCAACTGAAGTTGTTCGTAATTTTAACACCCGGGTACTTAGTTGAATTGACAGAATTGAGAATTGTACTACTTATCGAGTAATCGAATTCCAACGGATTTCTTTTGGAACTCATGTGGATAACCTCACACTTTTCGTTATTTAGCGTCAACTGCCACCTGCCACCTGCTACACCATACAGCAATCTTTTCTAAATCGCTTTGCAGCTGATACTGGTCTTCGTATGACCTAACTAGACGGTAAATTACAGCATCATCTGCGAACAACCTAAGAGAACTGCTCAGATTGTCGCCCAGGTCATTTAAATAGATCAGGAACAGCAGAGGTCCCAGGACGCTTCCCTGGGGAACACCTGATATCACTTCAATTTTACTCGATGGTTTGCCGTCTATTACTACGAACTGCGACCTTCCTGACAGGAAATCACGAATATAGTCGCACAACTGAGACGATATCCCATAGGCCCGCAGCTTGATTAGAAGTCGCTTGTGAGGAACGGTGTCAAAAGCTTTCCGGAATTCTAGAAATACGGAATCAACTTGAGATCCCCTGTCGATAGAGGCCATTACTTCGTGCGAATAAAGAACTAGCTGCGTTGCACAAGAACGATGTTTTCCGAAACCATGCTTATTACGTATCAATAGATCGTTCCCTTCGAGGTGATTCATAATGTTTGAGTACAGTATATGCTCCAAAACCCTACTGCAAACCGACGTCAATGATATAGGTCTGTAGTACGATGGATTCCTTCTACTACCCTTCTTAAACACTGGTGCGACCTGCGCAATTTTCCAATCTGTAGGTACAGATCTATCGGTGAGCAAGCGGTTGTGTATGATTGCTAAGTAGGGACCTATTGTATCAGCGTAATCTGAAAGGAACCTAATCGGTATACAATCTGGACTTGAAGACTTGCCCCTGTCAAGCGATTTGAGTTGCTTCGCAACCCCTAAGGTATCTACTTCTAAGAAACTCATGCTAGCAGATGTTCGTGTTTCAAATTCTGGAATATTCCATTCGTCTTCCCTGGTGAAGGAATTTCGGAAAACTGCGTTCAATAACTCCGCTTTAGCGGCACAGTCGTCGGTAACAGTACCATCGGCACTGCGCAGCGAAGGTATTGACTGCGTCTTGCTGCTTGCGTACTTTACATACGACCAGAATTTCTTCGGATTTTCTACCAAATTTCGAGACAATGTTTCGTTGTGGAACCTATTAAAGGCATCTCGCATGGAAGTGCGTGCTAAATTTTAGCCAATCTTCGGGATTTCGCGTTCTTCTGAATTTCGCATGCTTTTTCCGTTGCCTCTGCAACAGCGTTCGGACCTGTTTTGTGTACCATGGGGGATCAGTTCCATCTCTTACCGATTTATGAGGTATGAATCTCTCAATTGCTGTTGCTACTATATCTTTGAATAAACAACACAAACAAATCACATAATTTACTACTTGATGTTTTCTGCACAATCTTAATTGCACCATTAAGTGGTCTACGCCGGCGTTATAGACTAAGCGTTCTGCACCTATGTGTCTACAGCTCAACGCCTGACTTATTGCCCACGGGAAAAAAAAGCATTAACAGCTTTCTCTTGCCATATGTGCTTTGAGGTTCCAATCAGCCTAAAAACATACTGCTCCTAATAGCTATAATTATTAGTCTGCAAATAAAGTAAATGCTGATGTACTGTTGTTCAGTATATGTAGTGGGACGTGAAATTGAAGCGTCACCCATCCACCAGTGTCAGCCCAGTTTGCAGGTGAATGCAAGTTTAATTTAGTGTTTTGTTTAGGTATTTTGTAATATTTATAATTGTTGTGAATCATCTAAAGTTTTGTATTTATTTTTATGTTTCATGTACGGAGAGGGCGGCGCAACGAACGGAGACAGCATCTTCGCTGCCGGGTCCAGAGAGAAAATTGCTGGCCACTATACGTCGCAGGTCGACAGTCAAACAGCAAAAGAAGATCCTGAAACCGAGTTGTTGCGTCGTGCTTCTAAAAACTGAAGAAATAAGAATTTGTCATGTTTCTACAACAATGAAGTCACAGAAAGTTTAATCATTTTGTAAATGTTCAGTCCTATCTTGTCAAGGCTCAGGTTCACGTCTATATGTAGTATATAGGAAGATAATAAACTAGTGTATACTACAAAAGTTTAAATACGTGTTCCGAGAATTTATTTATGCAGAATTATTGATTTACTTGACAAGATTATTAATTTTGACAACGTTCATCGCGAACTTGAGTCTTAAAAGTTTATTCAATGTGGTTTTAATATTTATTAAAGCAGATTCTTGCGTTAATATAATGTCTGAGAAAAAACAAATGACATCTAAATTGAAAAACGTCTGCGCAAACCAATTGGACTGAGTGACGTAATTATGCGCATACGACTCAAATGATGAGGTTTTAATTACAGTTTCGTTCAAGAATCATTCAGCGACCACTTATAAAGAGAGTTTAAATAATTCTGAAGTGTTTTGTAACTGACGTTGGTGACGAAGTCTGCACATGGTCATTTTCAAAAGAAAATCTTTTATACAAAACTTACATCGTTACACTACATATACCACTCAGTCACCAACAAAAATATTTGCACTCATATCCATTACACCCTGTATATAAAGTGAGTTAGAAAGTGAACTAGAACATAAAAATCTTTGTAGTATTACAGGAAGGATTATTAATTTTAAGTCACTATGTTTCCCTTTAAGAAATTTAATTTTTTGAACATGTGCAGAAATTGTTATGTCACATTTTAGAGCTATTGCAGTGGATAACGGTCATCATTAATGATTCTTGAGAGTGAGAGAATGCATGTTGTCTGACAACATATGTTTATAGTTAGAAAAATTTTCCACAGTTGTTAAAATACCTGAAACATGCACTTTCATGTTTTCCTTTAGTCTCAAAAGTGAATAAAAAATGACAAAAGGATAGAGGTATTACACAAATGGATACTACTTTTGGTACAACATCGATACAAAATATCGTTATTATTAATTTAATAGCTGTACCTGCTACAAGTTAACAACAGTGAGCGACACCACAATGAGAATAAGCAGATGAACTGTCAGATTATTTTCAACTTGTTCGTTCTTGGCAAAATTTTGAAAAAAAAATAAAAGAATTGTGTTACAATTATACAATGAAGGCTTTCACGACCGGATTTTTCAGCTGCCGAGAAAACTTCCGGGTTGTATGGCCGTGGTCCTTGAAACTTTTCTATCCATGACGTTTCGTCCAAAGCTACGTTGGACATCTTCGGAGGTGCTCCTGGTTGTGCTCGGTCTTGCCGACACCTCCGAAGATGTCCAACGTAGCTTTGGGCGAAACGTCAGGGATGGAAGAGTTCTATGGACTACTGCCATACAACCTGGAAGAATTCTCGGCAATTGTGTTATAAGCGGACATTGAACACGAATATGTAAAAATGAAGGAAAATCTAAAAAATGTATAGTTTTATTTGCGTATTATCATGCTTGTTATCCATAAATGGGAACACGATGCAATTTCCACATAAAACAATTTGAAAATAGTTGTTGAAGCTTGTGGTTGTGCTTTGAAAGCGCAAAACGTGAGGAATGTTATCTGTACGAAAATTTTAGTGGTAGCAAAACATTTAACTGTGATAATAATTAGAATTAAAGTAAATGGTCGGAAAATGTAAGACCTGGGAATGTAAAACTCCGTTTTACTACAATTATCCTGTCAGCATATTTATGTTTACAACAATGACCAGATACTAAAAGCACACTGTAGAAAATAATACGAGAAAATACAAGTAGACAGCCTTTTCCCTAAACATGTCTAAATCACACGTACAGGGAAAATGGTGTGCCCATGCTGAGATGAATATGTGTGGCGGCCCCTAGTTCTACGTCCACATGTGTATCCAAATTTGCTCTCTGCAAGCCATTGTACAAAGGCACGGCTTGTGGTATATTGCACCATTGTCATTTCCTGTTCCATTCGCAAATCGATCGAAAGTGAAAATATTCTCCGTATACCTTCGTTCTTGTGACATTAACATTGACTCCTGGTTTGCTGCGGCTGTCCACATTAGCCTACCATGTGGAAGCCTCTTCATCTCTCCATTAGCGGCTGCAAGCTACAACCAGTTGAACCTGCTTACCATAGTCTAGCCTTAGACTCCCTCTGAAATTTTAATCTTCGCCTCCTTTCCATTAATTATAAAACTAAGATGTTATGCCTCAGTTTGTTTCCTATCAACAACTTCCTTATTTTAGTCAAATTGTGCCATACATTTCTTTTTACCCCACTTGTGTGCAGATGATGCTGTCGTACATCGTACAGCAAATTTATCAGAAGACTACAGCCAATTTCAAAGTGACTTACATATGATGGTGTAAACAAAGCAAGTGTGAAGTCATCCACATGAGTAGTAAAACATCTCTGTTAAATTTCTGTACCTATAAATTACAATTATGACCAACTTAAATTGGAACGCTCACGTAGGTACTGCTGTGGAGGAAGGCACACCAAAGACTGCTCTTTGTTGGCAAAACACTCAGAAGATGCAACAGGTCTGCTGATGAGACTGCATGCACTATACGTGTCTGCACTAGAGTGCAGCACTGCACCAAGGGATTTTTACCAGATAGGATTGATGGAGGGCATCGAAAAAGATCAAAGAAGGGCAGCTCATTTTGTATTATAGCGAAATAGGAGAGAGCGTGTCATAGATATGATCAGCGAGCTGGGTTGACAATCATTAAAACAAAGCCTTTTTAAGTTGCAGCGAGGTCTTTTCAAAAAAATTCAATCACCAACCTTCTGCTCTGAATTTGAAGAACATTTCACTATCGCTACCCTCCGTAGTGAGAAATGATCGTTGTTATAAAAATGCGACTAATCAGAGTTCGCACGGAAAGCTTTAAGTGTCCATTTGCTCTACGCACTGTTAGACAGGGTAACGGTAGAAGAATACTTAAGTGCGAATTGTAGGGTAATCATGTTGATATAGAAGTAGATGATGTACCTCCGCATTAGGTATCTGATCTACCTACGTAATCTTCAACGTTCTTCTGTAACACCATATTTTCAGGAGTTTCTATTCTCTTCTTGTCTGAACTGTTTATCGTTATCTTTCACTTCCGTACAAGGTTACATTCCATAAAAATAATAATCTCTGAAATTTATATTCGATGTTAACAATTTCTCTATTTCAGAAATATTACTATTACTATTGCCAATCTCAATTTTATATCCTCTCTACTTTGGACATCATCCTCTGCTACATTTACTATCCTGTTACCTCTTATAATTTTCTCAGAATATCCTGATTTAATTCGACAACATTCCTCTACTGTTGTTTTGCTTTATTTGGCCATCTTACAACCTCCTTTCGAGGCACCAACCATTCCGTTCAACTCTTCGTCCAAGTTTTTTCTGTCTCTGACGTAATTGCAATGTTATCTCAAGTTTTTATTTCATCCCCCTACATTTTAAGTTCCTTTCATATTTCTTCTTTATTGCTTTCACAGCTTCCTCAGTGTACAGACTAAAAACCTCAGGTACTGGCTACAATCCTGTCTCAATCCCGTCTCAACCACTGCTTCCCTTTCATCTCTTCAGACAACAGTAGCCCAGTTTCTGTACAGGTTTTAGATACCGATTCGCTGCCTATATTTTATCTCTGCTACCCTCAAAATTTCAAGCCAACATCGTCAAAAACCTTATCTAAATATGCAAATACTATAAATTTAGGTTTGTCTCTGATGAATCTGTCTTCTAAGATAAGTCATACAGTCTATGTTGCTCGCGTTTTCTTACATTTATTCTTACCCAAATCGGTCTTCACTGGGCTCGGATCTACGCATTCTTCCATTTTTGGGTAAACAAGCCGTTTCAGTGTTTTGCAACAGTGTGTTAAACTCGATATTCACACCAGTCAGCACTTGCCTTCTTTTTCGAACCCCCTAAGGCTTCTTATCTTTGCATAAGGTCTTTCCGTACCAAGAGTGAAGCTTATTCCAATGTACATCACTTTGAGTTATATTCTTTTCTACACTCCTGGAAATGGAAAAAAGAACACATTGACACCGGTGTGTCAGACCCACCATACTTGCTCCGGACACTGTGAGAGGGCTGTACAAGCAATGATCACACGCACGGCACAGCGGACACACCAGGAACCGCGGTGTTGGCCGTCGAATGGCGCTAGCTGCGCAGCATTTGTGCACCGCCGCCGTCAGTGTCAGCCAGTTTGCCGTGGCATACGGAGCGCCATCGCAGTCTTTAACACTTGTAGCATGACGCGACAGCGTGGACGTGAACCGTATGTGCAGTTGACGGACTTTGAGCGAGGGCGTATAGTGGGCATGCGGGAGGCCGGGTGGACGTACCGCCGAATTGCTCAACACGTGGGGCGTGAGGTCTCCACAGTACATCGATGTTGTCGCCAGTGGTCGGCGGAAGGTGCACGTGCCCGTCGACCTGGGACCGGACCGCAGCGACGCACGGATGCACGCCAAGACCGTAGGATCCTACGCAGTGCCGTAGGGGACCGCACCGCCACTTCCCAGCAAATTAGGGACACTGTTGCTCCTGGGGTATCGACGAGGACAATTCGCAACCGTCTCCATGAAGCTGGGCTACAGTCCCGCACACCGTTAGGCCGTCTTCCGCTCACGCCCCAACATCGTGCAGCCCGCCTCCAGTGGTGTCGCGAGAGGCGTGAATGGAGGGACGAATGGAGACGTGTCGTCTTCAGCGATGAGAGTCGCTTCTGCCTTGGTGCCAATGATGGTCGTATGCGTGTTTGGCGCCGTGCAGGTGAGCGCCACAATCAGGACTGCATACGACCGAGGCACACAGGGCCAACACCCGGCATCATGGTGTGGGGAGCGATCTCCTACACTGGCCGTACACCACTGGTGATCGTCGAGGGGACACTGAATAGTGCACGGTACATCCAAACCGTCATCGAACCCATCGTTCTACCATTCCTAGACCGGCAAGGGAACTTGCTGTTCCAACAGGACAATGCACGTCCGCATGTATCCCGTGCCACCCAACGTGCTCTAGAAGGTGTAAGTCAACTACCCTGGCCAGCAAGATCTCCGGATCTGTCCCCATTGAGCATGTTTGGGACTGGATGAAGCGTCGTCTCACGCGGTCTGCACGTCCAGCACGAACGCTGGTCCAACTGAGGCGCCAGGTGGAAATGGCATGGCAAGCCGTTCCACAGGACTACATCCAGCATCTCTACGATCGTCTCCATGGGAGTATAGCAGCCTCCATTGCTGCGAAAGGTGGATATACACTGTACTAGTACCGACATTGTGCATGCTCTGTTGCCTGTGTCTATGTGCCTGTGGTTCTGTCAGTGTGATCATGTGATGTATCTGACCCCAGGAATGTGTCAATAAAGTTTCCCCTTCCTGGGACAATGAATTCACGGTGATCTTATTTCAATTTCCAGGAGTGTATTTTCATGTTTATGCTTATTACTTCAACAAAATATTGTCCTATCTCCAGGCACGTATGCAACACAAAGCATACATGTTATCACCTACATTACATTCATAGTGTAACTACACATATTTTTCAAGTATACGTTAGCTAATATAAATTAAGATAAAAAGACATAAGACTCAAAATAATTATAGACAAGAATGCCTGTGGGATTTGCATAAAAACCGTAATTATTATTCAGTCCTCCTTACGGTACAACCACGTGTCAAAAACATGTAAAAGTTCGATGTATATAAGAGCCAAAGTTGCAAGATTAGTTTTTTTTTATTTAACTGATGCCTGATTTCGGATTACCTGAACCCATTCTAACACTATTTTGTCTGTCTGGGTGGTTTGAAATGGGCTAAGGTAACCTGAAATGAGTCATAAATAAAATAAAATAAACTCTGTCTTTCAATTTCAGATGTTTTCTACATAAAAACTAGGTAACACACTCTGACTTTTTGCCTGGTGTCTGTTTGTTCTAAGTCGTGTCTCCCTACCACTTTCACGTAACGACTCAACCTGGGACCTGTTACTGGTAAGGAGACGTCAGGGGCGGCGGGCCTCACAGCTCCACACACCTCGCTGTCTCGGTAGCAACTTTCTCGAACTTATCCTTACTACTGTTTACCGAAGTTGGTTTAAGAAAAAGGTATCTGGCTGTGTTTTCAACTGACCAATCAGCGTCCCAGTGTTAACCTTAAGCTCCACATACAAAAATTCTGTCTATCCAATGAGAAACGTAATACTTTTCGTGGTGGGGTAATGTTTTTAATGTTTGCTACGTAACAGAGATGGCTATAGTCTCATGCTAAAACTTTCAGCTGGTGTGGCCCTTTTAGTGTTATCGTAGGATCTATACTGTTCGTCTGGAGGGCTCTATCTTTTAATATGGGCTAGGGGATGGAACTCCCGGCGGTTGGCTGGCAATGTGGATGTCCCATTGTCCCGCTCTTATCGTAGGGCCTTCTAGTCTACACGGCTCTGCTCTCAACTTCTTTCTCGTTTCTCCCCTCGGAAGTGCGTCTGTTTCACAGTGGGAAGGTATGACATGCATTTAGGTATTCTTGTGCTAGTCTATGGTATTCCATTTGCTCAGTCATTGATCGTATTACTTTGGTTAATTTAATGTCATGATTTATTCGGAGCTATGTGACATACTACTGGATTTGCTATCATGTCAGGGTTTTTATGGAAGGTGTTGGATTTGCCTGACGCCTTACAACACGTTGCTGCCAGTCATTAACCCAGTATGCTGGAATTCACATCTAAAAGTATATGGCATTATTAAAAGAGATCCTTGTCTGACTGGGGTGCCACTCGAAATATCTCAGAAAGTTCTCACATATTCACTGTATTCATGAAATATAGGAAGCGGGAAATAATTTTGGAATCCTAATGTTCGAAACCAGTAGTATTTTATACATACGCACCTCCTATGTTGTTCCCACTCTTAAACTGTATTTACGTAGCTAAAATAAGTCTACTGGATTCAAAAATCGGCCTTAACTTGAGCCGGCCGTTGTAGCCAAGCGGTTCTAGGCGCTTCAGTCCAGAACCACGCTGCTGCTACGCTCGCAGGTTCGAATCCTGCCTCGGGCATGGATCTGTGTGATGTCCTTAGGTTAGTTAGGTTTTAGTAATTCTACGTTCTAGGGGACTGATGACCTCAGATGTTAAGTCCCATAGTTCTCAGAGCCATTTGAACCATTGGACCTTAACTTGAGGAAGAAAATTCTGGGAATCTGTATCCAGAGCACATCGCTGTATGAAAAAGAATCAAACACCAGAAAAGAAGAGAATCGAAGCATATGAGACGTGGTGTTACAAAAGGATACTGAAAATTATGTTGAGTGATAAGAAAGAGATCCTCTGCAGAATCAACGAGGAAAAATACCACAAGAACAACTACAAGGTTCCTCTCGTATGTGAGCAATTCTTGCATGAGAAATTAATCTCAGGGATGCTTGCTTGACATTTGCATCTACATGGATGCTTTGCAAATCCCAATTAAGTGCCTGTCAAAGGGTTCATCGCACCATCTTCACAATAATTCTTTATTATGCCAATCTCGAACAGCGTGCGGTAAAAACGAACATCTACATGATAGCTAAACTGAGCGTGAAGGGAGGGGGGGCTGGGGGAGAGGGGGGGGGGGGGGGGGAGAAAAGGATGGGGATTACTGATGTCGGCTGCATCGGGACACTATGCGGAATCAGCGGCGGGGAGTGGAAATGTATACCGGAGCGGTATTCGAACCTGGGATCACCTACTTGCTAAGCAGGTGCGTTAATTACTGCGCCACGGGGGATGCAGCGTTTATCACAACTTCGCTGACTATCTCGACACGCCTCATGGCCGTCTAATTTTCCCATCGAGTGCCACCTATCCGCAATCCTTGTCCGTTTCCATCATGCTCGCTACTCTGAAATTCCCACAGGGGGTCGAACGTATTTGTGCATCCGCACTGAAGAACATGGATCCATTGCTCGTCTAGGCGAATCATTTATTTGAATACGTGGTCTCTGTCCTTTCGGAAACGTCTGGAAGAACATAGGCCACTCATTCGTATAAGGAACACTTATATCTTTCCATGCGAGCTCTGACTTCCATTATTTTATTGTGATGGCCGTTCCTCCCTGTGTAGGTCGGCGTCAACAATATATTTTCGCATTCGGAGGAGAGAGTTTGTGATTGAAATTTCGTGAGCCGCCGCAACAAAAAATGCCTTTGTTTTAATGATGTCCACCCCAGATTCTCTATCGAGTCAGTGTGGCACACTCTCCCCTATTTCTCGATAATACAAAACGTGCTGCTCTTCGTTGACCTTTCTCGATGTACTCCGCTAATCCTATCTGGTAAGGATCACACACTGCGCAGCTGTACTCCAAAAGAGGACGGACAAGTGTAGTATAGGCAATCTCTTTAGCAGTTCTGTTGCATCTTCCAATAAAACGCAGTCTTTGGTTCGCCTTCCCCACAATATTTTCTGTGAGTTCCATTCAATTGAAGTTAATTTGTGATTGTAACTCCTAGGTATTAAGTTGAATTTACGGTCTTTAGTTTTGACTGATTTATAGTGTAACAGAAGTTTAATGAAATCCTTTTAGCGTTCATGTGAACGACCTCACACTTTTAATTATTTAGCGTCAATTCCCAATTTTCACGCCATATAGATATCTCTTCTAAATCCTTTTGTTTTGATCTTCTGATGACTTTACTAGACGATAAACGATAGCATCATCTTCAAACAACTTAAGACAGCTGCTCAGATTGTCACCTACGTCGTTTATATAGAAAAGAAACAGCAGGGGATCTATAACACTACCGTGGGGAACGCCAGTAATCGCTTCTGCTTTACTCGATAACATTCCGTCAGTTAATATGAACTGTGCCCTCTCTAACAGGAAATCACGAATCTAGTCACGTAACTGAGACGATATTCTGTAAGCAAACAGTTTCACTGCTAGGCGCTTGTGTGATACAGGGTCAAAATCCTTCATGAAATCTAGAAATACGGAATCAATTTGAAATCCATTGTCAATATTACTCAGCACTTTCTGTGGGTAAAGAGCTAGTTGTGTCTCACAAGAATGATGCTTTCTAAATCCGTGTTGACTGTGTGCCGACAGACTGTTCGCTTCGAGGTAATTCACAGTGTTCGAACACAATATATGTTCCAAAGTCTTGCTGCTTACATGCCTTAATTTAGCGGGTTACTCCTACTGCCTTTCTTGAATACTGGCGTGACCTGTGCAACTTCCTAGCCTTTGTGGGTTTTTCGTTGAGTGAGCGGTTGTATATGATTGTTAAGTATGCAGTTATTTCATCTGCACACTTTGAAGGGAACCTAATGGGAACACAGTCTGGACCGGAAGACTTACTTTTATGCAATCATCTAAGTTACTTCGCTACTTTGAGGATATCTACCTCTACGTTACTCATGGTGGCAGCTATTCTTGATTCGAATTCTGGAATATTTACTTCGTCTTCTGGGTGAAGGAATTTCGGAAGACTTTGTTTAGTAACTCTGGTTTCGTAGCATTGTCATCGATAGTATTTCCATTGCTATCGCGCAGAGAGGGCATTGATTGTGTCTTGCCGTTAGCATACTCTACATACAACCAGAATCTCTTTGGATTTTTTTAGACATTGAAACGTCCCCTTAGAAAAAATGTACGCGACTGTGCTTAAACTGACACACAATAGTTTTTAGCGCAACACAATCTGACTTTCAATAATCCCTACAAGAGAATGGCCCTGACTAACATTAACCTATATGTTTCACAAATCACTTACCTCACAAAAATCTTGGTTACTCGAACTACTGCAATACAGCGAGCGCCACTACTGCCAGCTAACTAAAAGATTCAAACTACGGAAGTTACTAACTACTGACAGGCACAGTTAGCAAATGAAAGATTTTAATAGAGAACAAACAATGTATTTACCTTTATAGTCATAATATATATATCAGTTCATGACACCAATTCTTACAAATTTCAAAACTCCGCCATCTCTCTCCCCACGTCCACCACTGCTGGCGGCTCACCTCCAACTGCGCAACGCTACGCGCTGTTAGCATCCAGCTGCCGCTGCCCGACACTACAATGGCAGACAACACTGCAAACTAGCCACAGACTGCACACGGCACAGCCAGTGATTTTCAGAGCGCTACGTGGCGTTACCAATAAAAAAACCTTAACAGCCTACTTACATAGCCCCCATGCTCCCCACAAAAAAATTTACGAAATGTTTTGGGCAGTGGCCAATACAGATTTGAAAATTTTTTCATAATTACAATAACAAAGAAATGAAATGGACACACTTATCGATACAATGTTGGTCAAAAGCTAAAATTTTCTCACAGTCCATAAAGACAGTCCTGATCATTCATCAAAGTAAAATTGCAGTGTTTTTCTCAAAGTCTGAGTAGTAAAAGAACATGCACACGGAAGTAGTGGATTTCCATGTAGTCTTGAAGAAGCAGTGTTGTCCTTCCAATGGAAAGACAGTGCTGACTCTTGACATGCAGACAGGTAATGGGCCACAACAGAGCAAACCCACAGCAGAGTCAGTCAAAGTTTTGAAGAATATTGGTAGGTAGGTCAACACAGAGTAGACCCATTGCAGTCCTGGTAGAGATTACGGTATTGGTGGGCCACCAGAGGTGCAGACCCACTGCAGTCCTTGTAGAAATAATGGTATTGGTGGGTCATCAAAGGTGCAGACCCTCTACAGTCCTTGTAGAAATAATGGTATTGGTGGGTCATCATAGGTGCAGACCCACTGTAGTCCTTGTAGAGACGGCCAGCAGCTAACTGTTGCGACTGTGCAGGTGCACAATCACCATCGAAGAGTCTTGCGGAGAATATAGCAAGTCCATAAACCACCACTTGTCCACTCACAAAGAATTTGTTTGAAATGTCCTTAGAACCAGCAATGTCGTTAACCAGTCCCTTGCTGAATTATCAACACACGTGCAAACACTATGAGTCCCTTCTTCTCGCATATTGTCCATATACTATGTCCAACAGAAATGTGTGCAGTGAAATGTGACTTACAAGTTACTTAATTTGATGAACTGGTGGCAATTACAATTTTATAACATAAGAATACAATTACAAAGGTACAAAATACATCATTAAAAACATAATAATGCAGATAAAATTTGTAGTAATACCGGCTTTACAAAAGAATAGAAATAACACATACATCAGTGTTACAGGAATTATGACATAAGTAAATACATAAAAGATCGGAATAATTATTGAAACATCAACTTCACACATGAGCATTAAAACAGAACAGAATTAATAATGTCTAACATCTTTCCAAAGTAAATAAGATATTATTAATGCAAATTATATTTGAGGATAACAGTATTCCTCATCATAGCTCATGTAGCTGAGTATTAGAAAAATTCTACAACCTAAGTCTTATCAGATAAACACATAAAGACAGGAAGAACATAAATACTCAAGGGTACACAAACACATAATGGGATAACACAAGAAGAAAGGGCAGGGTTTGTTTTCAGTGTAACATTTGGTGCCCCAAAACTTCATTCCATAGATCTTTCGTCTTATTTCAACATTTGTTTCCACAAAATAAAACCTATCCAAGCATGCTTTCTGTATTTATATGTTCACATATTTCTTCCTCATTATTTATTTTCCATTATCTTACCTCATCATTTATTTTAAGACAATCCTACCTATACCTGCTTTCTGTACTTTTTTCATATAACTTCTCAATGCATTTCTTCCAACATCGCAACTCATTCTTTTATGTAGGCTACCCCCCTCTTAAGCTAACTTAAATCTACTGAGCTCAGATGCTAAACTAAGGGACGACGCAATGCAGCAGCATAAAACAATTAACACAAACAACAATGACAAAAAATGGAAATTGGCAAAGCAGTTGCAATATTATAACTAATATAAGGCACTGTGCAACAAACAAGAAAAATAAATCCATAGTAAAACTGGCTTAACAGAGTAATACAAAGTGAAATTCAGTAGCACTATGCCTGGGACTCAGCAGCAGCAAATGCAATAACTTATACCTAAACATGACAAAGCTCAAGCAGAAAAAATAGTAGACTAAAGACAACAATGCAGAGATAAGGGAAATGTATATTCACATCTTAATGACTATGTAATTAAAGTGGTGCACCACAACATATTCTACGAAATAAATTACCAAGTACTTGAAAAGAAAATTATGTATGCAGCTCCTGTGAAGGGAAATGTCTTTTTGTGCTCCCTCATTTTTTGGAAGTATATCACATTACTATTATATACTGGATCTGTAGACAGAAAATATTTATATTAGTACATCTATAAAATTTTATTTTAACCCAATGCTGCAGTGCAGCTAGAAACTCGATATTAAACAAAATAGGCAAAGCAAGGAGTGAAACGTCATTCGCTAGCCATAAGGCATTTCATAATGCAGTAAACAATCTTCCAATTAGCAAGACAATAGATATGAAACGTTGCTCATCATTTCATTTCAGTAAATATCATAAATTAAGAACTCTACAGTGTAATCATGTTTTCAAGTTTGAGGGTGTCGTATTTACGATGCTTTCTACAAAGGAATGTCAATAGCGAGGATAATGGACTTTTTTTTTCTCCACCTGTGCCTCTGACAGGCAAACACTAATGGCTTTTTTTTCAAGGTGTCTGTCGCGCAGCTGGCTGCCCACGACGCATTACGTGCAGGTGGTCACTTAACTTTCTTACCGAAATATTTACGACAGAAATTTCCGCTACAGTGGCAGTCTCATATAAAAATATTTCACAGGTAAAGAATTTGCGTTACAAATCTGTAGAAACAAAATCCTTTAAATATAACAGTGTCCAAAAATTTTTCGTCGGCATTGTAATACATTCACGCATTTACATACATTTCATGACTCTTAAAGTACTATTCTTGGTTTCCAAAAACCTTTTTCACAAACCAGAGTCCCCAAACCACTACTCATTATTCGTTACCTTATTATACATATACATATTCGTAGACACTTCTTCAATATTTCATCATAATAGATACATAGTATAGTCAAATTCCTCATATAGCATCAGATTATTGATCATAAACATACCTCAGCAGCATAATACACATAGTCGTCGTAATAATAACATCATAACACCTCAGTCAACTCTCAAAATCGTCGTACCTTCCTCCAATAAATTCAAAACCTAAAAAAATTCTCTGCTCATGTCAAAAGTGTCATCTGCCTCAAACGTTCTTTAAAAATCATGATCCCATACCAAATACATCATTGAAAGCTCTCATAGTATCACAATGGTTCCGAAAAAGTATGAAAAGTTCACAAAGTAGAGACAAAATACAATTTCATAAGTGTGAAGTTATCCAACCGTGTAATTGTGTAAACATGTGTCACTGACGTAGTAAAAAAAAATGTTTGTCTCTCAGTTAAATGATCAGCTGTGTAATTTATGTGTTAGAGAAATATGGTACCGATGTGTAAAGTTGTATAAGCAAATACCATATTAGCTAGGGCTCCTTGTGCTTGCCATACACATGGTACACAAAGTAGGCGTGTACCCCCCTGAGGATTAATGTAATTATATCCTCAGGTTTTACAGATTACAGCAATGGAATGAAATGTATCACGGAAAACCCTTGTATCATTGTACTTCAAATATATTTAAAAATAAATATTTTAAGTACAAAATTAGTCACTCAAATACGCGTACTGTAGCGCTAAACTGTGCATCTTCTTGTGAGATTATCTCTGTCGAAGTGTCGTAGTTATCGTCCTCCGAAAGCTAAGTTCTGCAGAAGTCAATGTACTTACCTCATGATAATCAAAAGTGAAATGCTTTGCGTATACATATCTTAGTTATTACGCTTATTGCCGTGATGAAGAAAGTGCTGTGCTGTAACGTATTGTTGTGCTACAGAAAAGGCTGTCTCATTGTAGCTATACGACAAAGTTACTACTAAAACATGTTTTCCTTTCCAGAAGAATTCAGAAAAACTGTGCAGATATAAAACAGATACATCGCAAAAGCACAATGTAAATTGTGTCACACATTAGTAGCGTCGTGATATAATCGTGAATCTATCAAAGAAACCAAAAGCTAAGTCATCTTTAATCTCATAGAAAGTACTTCAAATAAAGAACGTATTTTCAACCAAACCAAAATGTTGCATTAAAATCTCATTAACAGTATATGTTCTAAGTATGTCAGCCTTATAGTAGTTACGTAATCGTGCAACTAACAAGCAAGAATGCACTCGCACAATAACACTGTGACGTCTGTTCACTATAACAATGCCTTCGTAATTTCTGTTTAAATAAGTTCTCTTGGTTCTTGACTGGATATTTAACTTCAAACATGGTTGCATGTTAACATATTCTAAGTCTGACAAATTGTACCAGTAGCGTGAAGTGAAAAATTTTATTACAAAGACAAAGTTAAAAAGCAGATTATCTTTCAATAAACGGTTCTACATGTGAATTGTGGTGTAATCCTTTACTCTTCCTAGTACGCAGAGTTTCAACTTGAACGCAATTATCATGCGGTATACGTCAGTAAAGAATGCTAAAATTTTTCTCAAGATTAGCGTCTATGTTATTTTTCTCTGAGCCAGCAGGAGCAGGTGGCTGCCTGCTTTGCAAGTCATTGTCTGTTTCTTTGTTGGCGCGCGTCGATATTAGGATTAGGAGACCTAACTTCTACAAATTCATCTTGACGAGGAGGCCCTGCCCTGTTTGAATCTCTCCAGTTCTGATGCAATTCAGGTCTGTCGTTACGATCATATCGTCTGTCGTCATGTCGGTAGATTCCATAGTTTCTTTCTTGTCGGCTACGTGGTGGAGAATTTCTACCTGAATCGTAACTGCACGCTGGACCGTTGCGTCTGAAGTTATTCTGTCTCCCGTGATAATAATAGTTCTGGTTGCCAAATTGTCTGTTTCTATGATTGTCTCTGTTATGTTCATTACTACGGAAATACGATCTTTCTCTGTAACTATTACTCTGCCAGTGGTTGTCATACGGGTGGTGTCTGTTTTGGTCACGATTTGTGTTGTGAGAATAGCCTTGTCGTGTCCCCTTGTTATTTCTTTCATCGCGGAATTGCGACGAATATGACCTGTAATTGTTGCGCTTCTGTTTTCGTGTTCCGCGGTTGTCAGTGTCAATTTCCAGTCCTTTGTAAGAGTCGCTGAAAAGTTTCAGTGTCGTCTTTGCATCGTCCTGCTAAAATAATATGCCGTAAATGTTCCGGTAATTTGATTAAGCAAATGCGGATGAGTTCTGAGGGGCTGTATGGGTTTGACAGGCACTGATTCTTGTGCAACATGTCTGCAAAATATTTCACAAGACTGGAAAATTCAGATTGTTCGAAATGTTTCATCATTATGATGCCATGTTTTACTCGGTCTTGTGTAGCT